>NC_133333.1:231766199-232966199 GCF_042186555.1 Aquarana catesbeiana | reverse complement strand
CCGACATCACTTCCGGTTCTCAGGCTAATAGGAATAATATAGGCAAAACTTTTTTTTTCATTTTGGATAGAACAGGGGGGGGGGGGTTAAATCCCCAGTTTAATTTTTTTTCCATCTGTGTCCCATTGCAGAGATTTCCCTTCACTTCCTGTCCCATGGCCAAACAGGAAGTGAGAGGAAATACCTGCGAATTAAGGGAATTCCTTGGGTACCCAGGTCACCAGAACTAGTGTCCTCATTGGAAGATTTCCCCTCTATTACTTTTCTGGGGACAACCCAAGATTTTCTTTTACTTTCAATGATAATGGTAAACAGGACAAATGGAGAGGGTGAATCTCTTTACTGGGGGGCACAGACAGCAATAAAAACTGACAAGCATTCTTTTCAATCTTATTTTATTAAAGGGTGAGGGATTAACAAATGTATTAATCAAGTTACAGAGTATAATACACATGAAGGTTACATACATCAGTGAGGTAAGCTTTTACAGATTATGCATATTCTAAGGCATCCTATCTTTAGTATTCCTGGTGTAGTAGTAATGCATCGTAATATAATAACATGCCACATAGAAGAGTGAATAACAACATGCGTGCGGGTTCCAGTCTACAATTCTATATCAATTATACGCATATCTATGGTGTAATGTGGATCATCTTAATCGGGATGATATGCTGTAGGAATCCCCATTGTCTTAGAGTAAATATCTAGTTCGTGGTTCTATACTGGGTATATGACCTCAGTTTGTATGCTTGGATGTTAGGTTCAGTGCGGAAAGAGAGCAAGAAGGTAAAAAGAAGAAGGTTAACATAAGGGAGGGGGTAAGGGAGGTTAGAAAGGTTAAAGATCAAAGATCACTCCAGCATGGCTATCCAGCAGTTGAGATTGGGTTCTCAGCAGCCCATAAAATAAAGTCTGCAGAGTAACGAAACATCGACCATGAGGTCCAAGTGATGGAGAACTGTTCCTCCTTCCCAGTTTCCTGCGCCAACAGATGTTCCAGATCTTTTATCTGATCCACTTCAACAGCCCATTCTCCTAAGGTAGGTACGGCCTCTGTTCTCCAATGATAGGGAATCACCGTCCTAGCTCCAGCCAGAATGTGACACAATATATCTTTTTTAATTGACTTAAAGGGTCAGAGATAGGAGGGCTACTTCTGGTGTGGGCTTAATTGAGGTCGCCATCAGCCTGTTGTATAAGTCAAAGACCATCTGCCATAGTTTCCGAATAGGAGGGCAAGCCCACCAAATGTGGAGCATTGTCCCTCTAGAGGACAAACATCTCCAGCAAGTGTCTGGCAAAGAAGGGTTAAAGCGTTCTATAGTTGCAGGGTATCTGTACCATCTTGTCAACAGTTTAAACCCTTTTTCTTGAGTCTTAGTTGCTATGGAAATCTTATGCGTCAGGACGAATTACTTTTGCCAATTAGCAGGTGAGATAGAGTGTTGTAAATCCACTTCCCATTTCTGTGTGTATGGTGGAAGGTCAGGGGTAGATATGTTCAGTAGCAGGGAGTAAAGTAAGGATACAACGTGTGTCGGTGGGTCGGGTTGTAACAGTAGTTCATTGAAATTCGATGGGTCAGATAGGATATCCGCTAAGGAAGAAAAGGTGCTTACGTATGACACAACTTGACTTCTCTGTAGCCACATGGTTGGGTGTCCTAAAGCTGTCTGGGGAGGCGTGTCCGTTCTTAGGTATGGGTCCGCGTGAAGGGCCTGAGGTAGGCATCTATGGTTTTCCCTATTACAGGGTCCGAAACTGACAAGCATTCTAATCCCTCTCCAGTCTATCTAAAACTAAAACAAAAAGTTGTGCCCTTTAGTTATACTTTGAAGACATTATTTTTTTTAAAGTCAAAGTGTCAATTTTATTTTCCACTTTTGCTTTTAAGGGTAAATGAGAGTCTTTTTGACCCCAGATCTCTCAATAAAGAGGAACTGTCATGATTATTTCTATTACATATGTTTACATTCCTCATAATAGGAATACGAGTGATACAAAAAATAAATAAAGGGACAGTGTAAAAATAAAAAATAAAAAGTAAAATAAGTAAGAAAAAAAATGTAAAGCACCCCATCCCTCCGTGCTCACGCGCAGAAGCAAGCGCAAGCATAAGTCGCACGCATATGTAAGCGGTGTTCAAACCACACATGTGTGATATTGATGTGATGGTTAGAGCTGGAGCAATAATTTTAGTGCAGGACTCTGTAAAAAGGTTTAAAGCGTCGCCTATGGAGTACTGTAGTTTGTTGCCATTCTACAAGCATGCGCAATTTTAAAGCATGACATGTTATTTACTCAGCGTAACATTATCTTTCACCTTATACAAAAAAATTGGGCTAACTTTACTGTTTTTTTTTTTTTTTTAATTCATTAAAGTTTATTTTTTCCCAAAAAATTGCGTTTAAAAGACTGCTGCGCAAATACAATGTGACATAAAATATTGCAACAATGGCCATTTTATTCTCTAGGGTCTCTGCTAAAAAAATATATATACAGTGGGGAAAATTATTATTTGATCCCCTGCAGATTTTGTAAGTTTGCCCACTTACAAAAAAAGGAAGGGTTTATAATTTTTATCATAGGTGTATTTTACACCTATGTTAAAACAGTGACATGCCTCCATCCCTAAGAAAGAAAGAAAGAAAGAAAGAAAGAAAGAAAGAAAGAAAGAAAGAAAGAAAGAAAGAAAGAAAGAAAGAAAGAAAGAAAGAAAGAAAGAAAGAAAATGGGACTGTACATGAGGCATGTCAATGTGTATACTATTGCATAGAATATTAAATCTATCTGCATTGATTTAGCGTCTCAATCCCATAGGGTAATACATGATTGTAATAAATGAATGTATCAATATCAATCATTCTGTAATCAAAAAAGATATACTTAGCAAATATATAATATAACATATTTAATACAAGTAATCGATGGACATAATTGATATAATCAATACAGAATGAATAAATATAATTCATATAAAGTACAGAGCATATAAATTAAATTCACATAATACATTTACAAATAGTAGGCACCAATATTAAAAATGCATCTTTGGGCGAGCATGTCTCGGCACTCGTATTTGAACACTCGATGCGTTTCATGGCGTAGTAGCCAATCATCAGGAGTAAAATGCATGGTAATTGCTGAAAAGTCAGATAAATACCCATTAATATATAATGCCCCCTAGAGAGGGAAAGTGTCAAACGACAGACTAATTCTAAATTACCTACACATTAAGCCCGAAGGCTATACCCAGCTTCTGTGATGTAATTGGGCGGTGGCCTGTGATGAGCTGTCTCACCCGGGTTTGAGGCGGATGACCCCCCCCCAAATGACCTAATAGGGACCAAAGGGGGCAGCAGCCGAGGCATGTATGTGTATTTTAAATGATAGAGACAGAATATCAACCAAAAATCCAGAAAAAAACACATAAAACAAATGATATAACTTAAGTTCCAATTCAGTGAGTAAAAAAAGTATTTGATCCCAAGCAAAACATGACTTAGTACTTGATGGAAAAACCCTTACCGGCAAGCACAGAGGTAAGACATTTCTTGTAGTTGGTGACCAGGTTTGCACACAGGAGGGATTTTGGTCCACTGTTCTTTACAGATCTTCTCTAAATCCTTAAAGTGGTAGTAAACCGCCGAAAAAAAAAACAAAAACTGCAAGACAATAGCATAATGTGCTAGTATGCATCACATACTAGCACATTATGAAATACTTACCTTACAACAAGGCTCCCGCAGCTCGCCCGGTCACCGCCAAGGGGGCTGACATTTTCCCTCTGCGTTTCTTCTGGGTTTGCGGTCTCCGGCGCTGTCAGTGGCCTGAGGGCAGGAGTCCTTTGTCCCGGCAAGTTCCGGCAAGAGCCGCCGGACCTTTAGCACGCATGCACCGCTGATGTCAGCGGCTGCATGAAGGGTGAATATCTCCTAAACCGTGCAGGTTTAGGAGATATTCATTTTACCTACAGGTAAGCCTTATTATAGGCTTACCTGTAGGTAAAAATGACAAAGCGGGCAATACAACCGTTTTAGGTTTCTTGGCTGTCTCTTGGCAACTCGAAGTTTCAACTCCCTCCATACATTTTCTATAGGATTAAGGTCTGGAGATTGACTAGGCCACTCCATGGCTTTAATGTGCTTCTTCTTGAGCCACTCCTTTGTAGCCTTGGCGGTATGTTTTGGGTCATTGTCATGCTGGAAGACCCATCCACGACCCATCTTCATTGTTCTGGCTGAGGGAAGAAGGTTCTCATCCAAGATTTTACAATACATGGCCCTGTCTATTGGCCCCTCAATGCGGCAAAGTCGGCCTGTAACTTTAGCAGAGAAACAGCCCCAAAGCATCATGTTTCCACCTCTGTGCTTGACTGTAGGGATTTTGTTCTTAGGGTCATAGTGTCAGGGCTGAGCTCAGCCCTTCCTTCTCTGAGCTAACCTCTCAGCTGTTGGCTAATTGCCAGCTCATATCACTCCACAGTGACTCACCTGTTGATGCTCGTTAGTCGTGCATACTTAAACCGTCCAGTCCAGATGATCTCTGCCTTCGCCTTGGTCACATCTCTAGAGACGCTCTCCTGTGTTCCTGTTAAAGACTTGCTTGGCTGACATTCCTTCTGGCTTCAGATCCTGCTCGCTGTTCTTCTATGCTGTTCTCTGGCTCCCTGACGTTTTTGCTTGTCTGACTATGCGTTCTGGTTCCTGATCTCTGGCTATATTTTGACTACGTTTACTCTGTTTACCTTTTTTTATTATTATTAAACAAGTGTGATTTAAATGTACTTCTGTCTCAGTCTGATTCATGGTTTCTGACAGTAGGCGAAGGCCAAGAATTCAGAAGATGCAGTCAATCCACTTGTTGGTAATATTTTTTCCAGATTGGATGAGCAGGATCACTGAATGGATCAGTTTGCTATGGCGTTACAACGCTCCTGAGTCGCACGACTCACCTGGAATCTCTCACTGTGGCTGCTCCGGTACAACCTGTGTTGCAGGCTGTCCCTGCTGCTGCTCTAGTCTCTGTGCAGGCACCTAGTCATCTAGTATTACCTCTATAAGAGGTATGCCTGTTTCCGCTCTGCTTCCCCAGCGATTTGGGGGCGATCCAGTCCAATGCAGAGGTTTTCTCAAACAGGTTGAGATATATTTTGAGATGCTGCCCCAGGTGTTTCCCACGAATAAAAGCAAAGTAGGTTTTGTGATATCTTTGCTTTCTGAGAGAGTCTTGGCCTCTATGGGAGACGCAAAAACCTGTTGTCTTGAGTTACCCTGAGTTTGTGGCTTCTATTAAAAGGTTATCTGATTCTGCTGCCAAGTGCCTCATGCCCATCAAACAGAGTACGAGAACTGATGCCGATTTACGCCATTGAATTCCGTACTCTGGCAGCAGAGGTTGCGTGGAACAATGAGGCCCTCTTTGCTGCTTTTTCTCATGGTCTCCTGGATACCATCAAGGATGAGATAGCAGCCCGAGATATACCCACTGAGCTTGAGACGTTGATCACGTATGCCATCCTCATTGACTCCAGACTCAGAGAAAGACTCTCTTTAAGGCTCTGTTTCCACTACTGCGAGTTGTTTTGTGACTTGACACATGTCAAGTCGCATGACAAGTCAAAACCCATGTATTTCAATGGTCCCCGTTCTAATTGGTGCGGCTCAAGTCACAGCGACTCCAAAAAAGGTACTTGCACTACTTTGTTCCGTCTTTGGTGCAACTTGTTCTCCATAGAAAGGTATTAAGTCGCAATGCAGTCGCATGTACATGTGTGACACTGTGACTTTGTTGCGACTTCCACGGAAGTCTACGGAAGCACATGATCTCTGCTCCTCTCAAATACATCACTTCCTATATTGATGTATGTGAGTGTGGAAGACAGCAGGAAGCATGCCTAGGGCTAGAAAGAACAAGCGACAAGTTCATGACAATGAAGAAATTATTCGGCTTGTCAGACAACGTCCGGCAATATATGACCTCAGAGATCCAGGTTACAAAGATCATGCAAAGAAGGAGAGAGCATGGTTGGAAGTGGCTCACATATATTATGATACCTGGGACTCTTTATCAGCTACAGAACGGTCTTCAAAAAAGTAAGTGGTTGATATATGCTGCTTAGCACTTTGTGCCTTGCACCTATTTAAATATTCAGCAACCAATGGGTGTGTGTTAACAATGTGCACTGTGTTTTCTTGGTGGGGACCGCTTCACCTGCCGGGAGATCACAATGGTTTGGCAGGAGAGAATCCCCTGTCAACACTATCTGTGTTAATGGTGGAATTTAGCTAGTTTCTTTTCTGCAACCTGTGACTGCAGGAAAGTAAATGTGTGTGTGTGTGTGTGTGTGTGTGTGCCAGCAAATAATATTTGCCCACGGTCCAAATACTATTAAAGATGGCCCTGTCAACATCCTTCAGCACATGACAAATTATGCAGGTGTCATGGATAATATATCTAGCGGTTGTTTTCCCACCATCCACATCAATTATGCATCCTAGCAAACGAATGACCTATGGGCAGTTAATAAAGATTTTTTTTTTGAACTTGGTATTTTCTTTATATTTTGTAGTGCACTCATTACAAACTCGATGGAGAAGTTTCAAAGACTGCTACAACCGGTACTTACAAAAATTAAAAGAAGGAAGGAGTGGTTCCGGTTCAAAAAGATTAGCCCCATATGCCCATGCCAGGGATCTTGATTTTTTAAAACAGGTGTTGGAAATGCGAGATTAAGTTATCAGCAGGCATATGTTATGAATTTTACATATCAAATTGTAATGCTTACTTTAAAAATATGTGATTTGTATTTCAGAACCCAAGCAAGCTGGGAAGACAGCACACAGGGTTTGGCACCAGAAGATGAGTCAGAGGAAGCTGCTGCGGAGGAGTAGCAAGAACAATTCCAAGACAATGTTGACAAGGAACTGTTCGTAGATGAATCAAGGTCAACAACAAACTCAATGAATGAGGAGGATGCAGAACCAGGGCCTAGCAATGTCTCTAGGCCTTTGCGAAGATCTTCAAGGGGAAGTGCCAGGCCTGTGAAACCCATGGATAAAATCTTAGGTGTAGTCAGTCAGATGTCCACTAAAATGGCTGAAAACCAGTGTGAAGACACAGCATTTCTCACTGTAATTTTAGGCATATGTAAACAGGTACACCCAGAGAAAAAATATGCACTCAGGATGGCTTTGATGTCAACTGCTCAATCCTTTGTGGGTGAGGGGCCAACAACATCCTCAGCATATATGCAACCCCCCCTTCCCCAATATCCTCCTTATCAACAATACCTTCACTTTCAAAGTACACAGTATGCTCCACCAATAAACCGGCCATACTGTGACCAGTATGGTTATAAGCTGAATTCCTCAAGGCCACGCATGTTGCATCCAATTCCTGCCCCCACTACCTCTACCCTTGGCCCCCCAACCAATCACCAACTTAGACAGCCTACACCCAGTCAGGTTACGCCTTTTCTTGAAAGGAAATACTACCCAGGACCATCAGTGGATTTCCCTGGACCAATCAATAGTTCAGTTTCCGGGACCACTGAAAACAAAACATACCAGCAATTGTAATTTGATATTATTTTTGCTGTGGTTTTGTTTTTGGTTGTGGTTGCCAAAACAACAACCCAAAATTATTGGAGTTCATGGAACTTAATTTTTTTTGCCTTCTTGCAAAAAGATTTTGTTTGTAAAAAAGATTCTGATTATATATTTTATTTTGTGTATGACTTTTATTTTGGTGTTGTTCAAAATTAAATATTTTATTATTTTATTATTTGTTGTGGTTGTTCAAAATAAAAAAAACAACAAATGGTGTAGTTCACCCAAAAAAACATATTTTTGGTGCATTCTTGCACAAAATTCCGGAAATTAAAAATTATTCTGGTTACATTATGCGTTTTCTACTTATCCTTTTTTATAATTTGTGTTAAAGACCTGTTATTCTGCATTTGGATGCAATTAAACATAACAGACATCTAAATAATAGTAAAATAAAAATGTATGACATACATTATGCAATAGCATCCTGCTGCCAGGGGACAGAACCAGCAGCAGACATAAAATATGACAAGAATCCCTCACGCATAGTGGCACCATTGGTTCTGCCCCTACTGGCACTCCATTGTGCACCTTCCAGATAGGGCATGAGGGAATCTTTAAAAAGATAGCCATCACGAATTCTTACAAAATTATGAAGCACACATGGTGCTTTTACTGCAGATATTGCATTCTCAAGTTTTAAATTAATAGGTGTATGTAGCAAATGCCACTTGTTTGATAAAATGCCAAATGAACATTCTACCACTCGTCTTGCCCTCGTTAACCGGTAATTGAAGATTTGCTTCTCTTCACTCAGACACCTATTGGAATAAAGCCTTAATGGATGCTCACTGAGAGCAAAGGCCTCATCCCAACATACACAAATGGCATAGCGGCCCATTTGTTCCTGGCAATGGACAGTTCTGTGGCAGGTCCAGAACATTTTCCCTCAACATTCTTCCAAAAGATGATCTTTGGAAAATACTGGAGTCTGAGCTGCTGCCATAAGATCCTATGTCGAATTCTTACAAAATTATGAAGCACACATGGTGCTTTTACTGCAGATATTGCATTCTCAAGTTTTAAATTAATAGGTGTATGTAGCAAATGCCACTTGTTTGCTAAAATGCCAAATGAACATTCTATCACTCGTCTTGCCCTCGTTAACCGGTAATTGAAGATTTGCTTCTCTTCACTCAGACACCTATTGGAATAAGGCCTTAATGGATGCTCACTGAGAGCAAAGGCCTCATCCCAACATACACAAATGGCATAGCGGCCCATTTGTTCCTGGCAACGGACAGTTCTGTGGCAGGTCCAGACCATTTTCCCTCAACATTCTTCCAAAAGATGATCTTTGGAAAATACTGGAGTCTGAGCTGCTGCCATAAGATCCTATGTCTATATAGCTAAAACAATAATTGGCATCAGCCACTGCTAGTAATACAAAAGAAAAATATTTTTTGTAGTTAAAGTATTTGGTTCCACTGCCGATGGGCATCACTACCCTCATATGTTTTCCGTCAATTGCCCCGAGACAATTCGGGAAATTGCATTGATCCCAGAAAACTTCAGCTATCTTGCACCAATCTTCACAAGTGGGCTTCTTCAGGACCAAATCCCTAAAGACATTCCAGATGTCTCTGCAGGTATCGTGGACAATATTGCTGACAGTAGTTTTGCCAATCAAAAATTCATAATGCAAACTTGCAAAGGAATGTCCAGTTGCCAGGTACCTAAAATGGAACAGTAAATACAGTTTATTATAATGATACATATTAAAAATAAGCTACTTGGATATTAGATCAAAAAATGAGCTTGGAAGGAGGTGCCTGAGGAAGTGAAGGAAGAAGAGGAGCAGGATAAAGACACTGATGATGTAGAGGGAAAATGAATCTTGGAAAAATAATTTCATCCACAATAACATGCTAGGAATTATTATTTCACTTCATGTAAAGAGGATGAAAGAATGATGTGGATATCCAAATGCCACATATGAGGTAAGAAGAAGAAAAAGTAGGTATGAACAGTTACCTCAATGTTATAATCAGTCTTTCAACAGCTGGAATTCTCCTTCGGAAACTGGTGTTTTGTCGCTCTAGATGGCTAGAGAGCAAAACCAACAATTAATCAAAACTGTAAATATAAAATATATGGGTATTATCTACATTGACCATGTAAAAATCAAAAATTTAAAAATATAGTTTCATTTTTTAAACAATTTGATCAGGTTATAGTTAACACTTCTAGCTATTCAAAGCTAAAAATTAGAAAAAGAGTCATACTGACCAGGCATATACACGTTTTCATAAATATATCTTGGAGCATTTGCAAGTTGACATAAAAAAATTATCTCACCTTCTAATTGACATCTGTGTGTAGTTGAAGAATTTGTCTTCATGAGCACGGAGATCATTGTAAAAGACCCCAAACTGGCCTCTCCCTTCCCTTTGGGCGATGATGGGATGGATCCAAAATCTATGCCTTCTCCTCCTCCGGTTATCCTCTTCTTCTTCATCTATTAATGCTGCTACAGCAGCCATAATGACTGCTGACCCAACATATTGCATAGCCAACATGTTTGCTAACCAGCATACAACATGTGACAATGAAACAGGAAGGGGAAATAACTAAGCAGGATAAGGAATTACATCACTCTGACTAAATCGCAGAACATCAAAGTCGCACAAAAGTCCTTTTTAAAGTTGCATCAAATCGCAACATAAATTGCATTGTAAAGTCGCAGTGTAAATCGCGCGACTTTGGGGACGCAATAGTGGAAACAGAGCCTTAAGGAGCGCTTTCAGAAGCCTCCTGTACATTTGTCTCCGAGATTTGCAGTCCCACCCTTGCCTTCCTCACCTTCCATGCCTCCTGGTACTGAGTCGGTCAGTGAAGATGAACCCATGCACTTGGGCTTCACGCGTCTCTCTGCGGATGGGAGAACCTTTAGGAGGAGAGAGAGATTGTGCCTTTATTGTGGCCAGGCAAGTCACTGTTTGAAGTCTTGTCCTACCCATCCAGATAACGCCCGAACCTTCAGGTCCTGTCATGGACTGACCTTAGGTGGCATTGTTTTGTCCCCAGTTATTCTGAAGGATAAGCCCCTGGTTTCGGTTACCCTTTCTTGGGCTGAGTCGTCCATCGAGATACAGGCTCTAATCAACTCTGGGGCTGCAGGCTTGTTCATTGATGCTGCCTTTGTATCGAAACACTCGATTCCGCTGCAGGATATTCACACTATCCTCTCTGTTTATTAATGTAATCTGCCACTGTGTCTGTGCCTTATAAAAATAATGCAGCTATATACCTGATTTCAGAGCGCCAATCGGCGCTTATGTGACTGGACGGTTCTCTCATCCTTTCCTCCTCCCCTCCTGACTGATGTCAGGGGGGAATCTTGGCCCCGCCCACTGCAGCTGTCAGGCAGAGAGAGGAGAGAGCCAGATGGTCATGTGAGTGCTGATCGGTGCTCTGAAATAAGATATATAGCTGCATTATTTTTATAAGGCACAGACACAGTGGCAGATTACAGGATAGTTTGAACTGCAAACTGTGGGTTATCAAACCTCTTTAATGCCAAAGAGCTCAATTTTGGTCCAATCTAACCACAGCACCTTCTCCCAAGCCTTCTCTGAATCATTTAGATCTCAACTCCAGTCCTCAAGGAGCCCCAACAGGTCACATTTTCAGGATTTTCCTCAGATGAAACGACTGTGGTAATTACTAAGGCAGTGAAACTGATCAATTCACTTGTGCAAAATAATGGAAAGCCTGAAAACATGACCCGTTGGAGTGCCTTAAGGACTGGAGTTGAGAAACACTGATTTAGATGTTCATGTGCCTTCTTGAGGAGGGGGACTCGCCATGTTTGAAGGAAGAAAAATGCTGACAATGACACCATCCCTACAGTCAAGCATGGAGGTGGAAACATTGTGCTTTGGGGCTGTCGGGATCTGAGCTCAAACCTGGGCCCTCTCCTGTTTCTGGCAGTGACTCTTCCCGCTAAACTATCTGGGATGCTGGACAGTAGGGATACGCCCAATGTTCAAGTGGAACGTAAGTTTCACTTGAACATCGGGTCTTCGCCCGTTCGCCGAATTTAGAACATTATGGGGTGTCCGCGGCAAATTCGAGCCCCGTCCTTGGCTATATAAGAGCTGTCAAAGCAAAAAGGCAGAGTTTTTCCATTTTTTTTTTTCGATCGGGGCCATTGGCACCATGATTGAAGAGGGATGGACATCGCAGGACACTTTTTTTTTAAAAGGAATTGTCCAAAACTGTCTCCTGTCATTTTTACATTTTTGACACTTTTTTGGTGAAGGGGTTGGGATACGAGGTACCCCTACCCATTCACATAGGGGGGGCCGGGATCTGGGGCCCCCTTGTTAAAGGGGGCTTCCAGATTCTGATAAGCCCCCTGCCCGCAGACCCCCACAATCACTGAGCAAAGGTTGTGGGGATGAGGCCCTTGTCCCCATCAACATTGGGACAAGGTGCTTTGGGGGGACCCCAAAGCACCCTCCCCATTTTGAGGGCATGTGGCCTGATACAGTTCAGGAGGAGGGCATTCTCACACCCCCCTTTTCCTGCGGCCTGCCAGGTTGCCTGCTCAAATAAGGGTCTGGTATTGATTTTGGGGGTACCCCAACACCATTTTTTATTTTATTTTGGCGTGGTGTTCCCCTTAAAATCTATACCAGACCTGAAGGGCCTGGTATGGATTTTGGGGGGACCCCATGCCATTTTTTAAAAATTTTTGGCGCGGGGTTCCCCTTAATAGCTATACCAGACCTGAAGGTCATTTTTTCAATTATTTTTTATGTATATTACCGGGATCCGGCAATACATTACAGCCGCGAGCAATTTTGAATGAAGTTTTTTCCTTTAGAAATGTCTTTTTGCTGCTGGACTGTTATGAACATGGGAAAGATGTGCTACTTTACAGGCAGACTAAGGGGACCCCCAGACATGATATTTAAAGGAACATTTCATTTTTATTGTTTCAATTTAAGCATTATTAAAATAACTGCTCCTGAAAAAAAACATCTGTTTTTAAAACTTTTCTTTTGCATTGATAAATGTCCCCTGGGGCAGTACCCGGGTCTCCAAACACTTTTTTTGGCAATAACTTGCATATAAGCCTTTAAAATGAGCACTTTTGATTTTTAATGTTCGTTTTTGCACAATTTTTTTGCCTGTTCGCATTTTCTGCTGCAAACCGAACCGGGGGGTGTTCGGCTCATCCCTACTGGACAGCTCCTTGCCTGATCTATTGGACAATCCTGCCTGATCCCTTGGACAACTCTGACTTTTGTCTTGATTGCTGTTGAACCTTAAACTCCTTGCTCCTCCCATGAAGGACCTTGACTACAAAACTCTCCTCCTGCATTGACCTTGGCTTGTGACCTCGACTATGAAACTCTCTCCTGCACCGACCTTGGCTTGTGACCCCAACACTGATCCTCGGTCTAGCATTTCAGACTTTCCTATCTCTCGTAGACCTGAGCTTGCCTGCCGTTGTCGGCCATTGGTCTCCACTCACTACAGGTATTCTCCTAACAGGGGCTGTTTCTCTTCTAAAGGTACAGACTGACTTTGTCGTATTGAGGGGCCAGAGGATGGACCCATGTATTCAGTGGTGTTGCTGGGGGGGAGGGTGCGGGCTGCACCAGGTGGCACCCACCAGAGGGGTGACACCTGTGGGCAGCGGCACCGCTCGCTAACACAGCACAATCCTCACCCCTACACAGCTCACAGCAGAGCGGACCGAAGCCACCTCCCTCTCCTCTCTGTCTACATCTATGGAGGAGAAGGAGGGAGTCCGAGGGACACACACTGCTGTGCCTATCCCGCGCTGTTCTGAGATCTGTAAAGTTTTTAATATAATGCAAATAGGCATGTGCTTGGGGTGTGCCCTGATGGAGGAGAGAGGGGGGTCTGCACTGAGGGGCGGTGTGCACTGAAAGGAATTCTGGTTCTGGATGACCACCCTGGTTACCACCGTGACCCCCAGTACCGTGAGACACCCAATGAAACACATGAAACAGATAGTGGATTCAAAAGATGTCTGTCTTTATTGAGCATAAATGTGGCTTATATTCAGTATAGAACAAAAGAGGGGGAGTGGTTAGTTTAATGTATACGTGTCTAGGTGTCACGCCAATACTCACCAAGGCCGAGATGCCGAGAGCGGCTTGCCCTTACGACCACGCGCACCCGAACCCCCGAGAGTGAGACAGGGGATCGGAAGCACACGGAGGCACGGGTCCCCGGTAAGCTGTAGGATGGCTTGGATGGTGGAGAGTCTTCTGAAGAAGTGCCTGGAGATGCAAGGGTAAAGGTTAAGAGATAACAGACTGGTGGTAAGGAAGTCCTTGGAACTGAGGGAATCAAGGGGGTGGCAGCCCCGTGGGAAGTATGGTTGGAAGCACAGGCAGAGGACAGGAAATCCAACAGGTCTGGAGTGATCCTTTAACAGGCCAAAGGTCAGGGTGTCAGCAAGCAAGAGTGGTCTTATATCCAGGCAGAGGGTCAGGGTATCTAGCAAGCAAGAGTGGTCGTGTATCCAGGCAGAAGGTCAGGGTATCTAGCAAGCAAGAGTGGTCGTTATATCCAGGCAGAGGGTCAGGGTATCCAGCAAGCAAGAGTGGTCGTTATATCCAGGCAGAGGTCGGTATTACAAGTGACAGTAAGCAGGGTTCAAAACACAGATCGGAGTAAGCTGACGACAAACCAGCAACCCGACTGGGTGCTGGTATCGTCTAAAGTACCTCCCAGTGAGCGCGTCAGCGTGACGCGCTACCAGGCACCCGCACGGGCGATGGCGCGCACACGCGGGCCGCCGTGCACCCGCGCGCGCCATACCATCAGGCCGCGCACGGGTGCACGTCTCAACAACAACCCCCTGCGCATGCGCCCAGCGGCCCGGCAGACGGAGGTGACTTGTCTTCCGTGACAGTGCCCCCCTCCTAAGGGCGGACACCGGACGCCCAAGCTAGACATCAACTCCGGATGGTCTTGATGAAAGGTTTGAATCAAGCGAGGGGCATGTAGGTTCTTCGCAGGTTCCCATGAATTGTCTTCAGGCGGGTATCCCTTCCATTGGATCAGGTACTGTAGTTGTCTGCCCCTCCTTCTACAACCCAAGATAGCCTCCACCTCAAACTCGTTCTCACCGTCCACCCTGATTGGTGGGGGAGGAACCTCTCCTCTTTCTGGAAATGGACTGGGTACAACAGGCTTCAATAAAGATACATGAAAGACAGGATGGATCCTGTACGTTTTGGGCAGGGCTAACTCCATGGCCACGGGATTGATGATCCTCTTGATAGGGAAAGGACCAATAAATTTAGGTCCTAGTTTTCGGGATGGTAACTGCAGCTTGAGATTGGAGGTGGACAACCAAACCTCTTCCCCTATGTTAAACTTTGGATTCTCCTTCCTGCCTCGGTCATACTGCTCCTTGTAGGTCCTCTGAGCCTTTTGTAACATGCTTTGGATCTCCTGAAAATTGGCTTGTAAGGATATTATTCTGTCCTGTACTGCAGGAACTGTTACCTCAGGAGTGTCCTTAGTCAGGAACGTGGGGTGAAACCCGCAGTTGGCCCAAAAGGGCGTCTGGTTGGTAGCCGCGTGAACTGAGTTATTATACGCAAATTCTGCATATGGAAGAAGTTTTGACCAATCATCCTGAGATCCTGAACAGAAGCAACGGAGATACTGCTCCAAAGTCTGATTTGTCCTCTCCGTTTGGCCATTGCTCTGAGGGTGATAGGCTGATGAGAGGCATACTTTAATATCCAGGGCCTTACAAAGTTCCTTCCAGAATTTGGACGTGAATTGCACGCCTCTGTCAGACACTATATTCTTTGGTACCCCGTGAAGCCTTATGACCTCTTTCAGAAAAACGTTGGCTGTTTCTGCTGCGGAGGGAGTACCAATCATAGGTAGAAAGTGGGCCATTTTGGACAGACGGTCGACCACAACAAAAATGGTAGTGTAGCCTTCTGAGGCTGGCAGATCCACAATGAAATCCATAGACACGTCGGACCATGGTCGTTCCGGAATAGGGAGTGGTTTAAGTAAACCCCAGGATCTGGCGTTCTGGCCCTTGCTGCGTTGACAACGGAGACAAGAGGCCACATATTCGCTGCAATCTCGTCTCCAACCCGGCCACCAGAAGGAGCGGGAAATCAAGTCAGCTGTCTTCCTAACTCCGAAGTGGCCGGCCAATTTATGGTCGTGGCACATCTTGAGAGCGGTTAACCGGGTTTGTTGGGGCACAAAAATTTTGTCCCGGACCCAAAAGAGGCCCTCATCTTTCCTCAGGGATTGTACCTCCGGATCGGTACATGTATTGGATGATCTCTTGATCGAAGACATCAGGTCTGTCTGTGTCAATCCAAGAAAGTTGTGAGGTGCAAGAATTGTACTTGGTTCTGAGGTCTGGAGTTCTGCTGAGAACATCCGGGAGAGGGCGTCTGCTTTTCCATTCTTTTTGCCAGGTCTGTAAGAGATATGGAAATTGAAGCGCGAAAAGAACAGGGCCCAACGAGCTTGTCTGGGTTTGAGGCGTTTTGCTGTTGGGAGGTACTCAAGATTCTTGTGGTCGGTGAAAATCATCACCGGATGGAGTGCCCCCTCAAGTAAGTACCTCCATTCTTCAAGGGCAAATTTTATGGCCAACAGTTCCCTGTCACCTACGTCATAGTTTAATTCCGCCGCACTGAGTTTCCGAGAAGCAAATGCAACTGGGTGTAAGATGGCCTTGGGTCCCTGTCTCTGAGAAAGGATTGCCCCCGTGGCTATTTCTGATGCATCCACCTCCAACACGAACGGATAGGAAGGATCAGGATGCCGGAGAATAGGAGCGGAACTGAACAGATCCTTTAGCTTCATGAAAGCTTCCTGTGCTGCTTGGGACCACTGGAATGATCCGTGCCGGCGAGTTAACTGAGTGATGGGTGCCACTATAGTAGAGAATCCGACAATGAACTTCCGATAGAAGTTAGCGAATCCTATAAAGCGTTGAACCCCTTTCTTATCAGAAGGAGCTGGCCACTCCTGAATAGCCTGTATCTTTTGAGGATCCATCTCCACTCCATTTGCCGAAATGATAAACCCTAGAAATTGCACAACTGATTTTTCAAATTCGCACTTTTCCCTTTTTAGGTAAAGCCTGTGTTGTCTCAAAATGGTCAGAACTGTTTTGACGTGATCCCTGTGCAGTTCCAATGTAGAGGAAAAAATTAAGATATCATCCAGGTAGACTACGAGGAAGTCATCTAGGTATTTGCGGAAAATGTCGTTCACTAGGTGTTGGAACGTAGCCGGAGCGTTGCAGAGCCCAAAGGGCATCACCAAGTATTCGAAATGCCCGAACCTCGATCTGAAAGCTGTCTTCCACTCATCCCCAGCTCTGATTCGGATAAGGTTATATGCCCCTCGGAGATCCAATTTGGAGAAGATTCTGGCTGACCTAAAGCGTTGGAATAACTCTGGAATGAGCGGTAACGGGTACCGATTTTTGATAGTAATGTTATTCAACTGCCGGTAATCCACACAGGGCCTAAGGGAACCGTCCTTCTTACCAACGAAGAAGATACCTGCTCCGGCAGGTGAAGATGAGGGACGGATGAACCCTTTTTTCAGATTCTCATCTATATATTGTTTGAGAGCCTCCAGCTCTGTTTCGGAAAGAGGGAAGATACGCCCAAAAGGAATTTCTGATCCTGGCAATAGGTCGATTGGGCAGTCGTATGGTCGATGAGGTGGAAGACAATCGGCCATTTGTTTGCTGAAGACTTCTTGGAACTCGTGATACTCCTGGGGGACATGCTGGAGGTCAATCGGAGGAGCTGAGATCGTAGCACAGATCTTGGATCTCTGAGGGCAGCAGTGTTGAGAACAGTAGGAGGAAGGAAATGAGACCATCTTCGAGCTCCATTGGATAAGAGGGTCATGGGCTTGTAGCCAAGGTAATCCCAGAATGACTGGAAACATGGGAGAGTGGATGAGGTCTAAGCGCAGAAGTTCTTGGTGTCCTGAATCGGTGGTGGCTAGGATAGGTTGAGTCTCCTGGGTGATTAGGCCTCAACTGGGAAGGGACCCATCTGCCAAGTGGACTTGTAAGTGTTGCGTTTTAAGTTGTAAAGGCACATGCAAGGTTCGGGCCAGGGCAGCGTCCATAAAGCAGCTACATGCGCCTGAGTCAATGATCGCCGGCAGGCGGGATTCCCCTTCCGGTAGCTGTAACGAGATAAACAACATCACGTAAGATTTAGAGGAATTGTTATCTTGGTAGGTCATTGTTTTGGGTTGAAAAGACTTACTAGGCCTTATCGGGCAGTTGCGCAGGAAGTGGCCGGCACCCCCGCAATAGAGACACAAGTTGGACTGCCGTCTACGCTGTCTCTCTTCTGAGGTTAGCGGTGGGCGTACTAAACCCAGCTGCATCGGTTCGGAATCGGGAAGTGCAGTAGACCCAGCTGTAATGGGTGAAGATCCTGGAATGGGTTGGAGTCTTGGAGTTGCCCATGCCGGGCGAGGATTTTGAAATCGCTCTGACCGACGTTCCCTCAAACGCCGATCTAATTTGGTCGCTGCCTGAATTAACTCCTCTAACGATGTGGGGGTCTCCATCCTGGCTAATTCATCCTTGAGGAGCTCTGACAGACCTTGGCGATACTGGTAGCGTAAGGCTGGCTCATTCCAGTTAGTGTCGGCCGCCCACTTACGGAATTCCACCGTGTTCTCCTCAATTGGTCTCCTTCCCTGGACTAGATGGTGTAGGATAGCTTCGGCGGTGGCCATACGCTGTGGATCGTCATATAGTTGGGCCATACTTTCAAAAAAGGTATCAATGGTATTAAGCACCGGACTCCCTGACTCCATCAGGCCGTGTGCCCAGGCCTGAGGTTCCTCCGACAACAGGGAAATCGCAAATCCCACCTTGACCACTTCTGATGCGAAGGTTCGGGGTTGCAACGCGAAGTAAAGAGTGCATGCATTCTTGAAGGCCCTGAACTTCTTACGGTCCCCTGAGAACCGTTCCGGAGTGAGAACCCTAGGTTCCGGAAGTGCCATTACTACTGTAGGACTGGCAGTGGCCTGAGGGAGCGGGCCTTCATTGCTAGGTGCTGGAGCTGCGGTGGCAGGGGGAAGTGCCCCCGTCAGTTGTTGGAGGCGGCTATCCACTTGTGTGTATCCCTCTTGTAGCCTCTGTACTGAATCAGCCAAGGCGGAGACTTGTTGGCATAAGATCTCCAAGGGAGAGCGCGCTCTGTCGGCCTCGGACATCTGGCTGGTTTGTACTGTCACGCCAATACTCACCAAGGCCGAGATGCCGAGAGCGGCTTGCCCTTACGACCACGCGCACCCGAACCCCCGAGAGTGAGACAGGGGATCGGAAGCACGCGGAGGCACGGGTCTCCGGTAAGCTGTAGGATGGCTTGGATGGTGGAGAGTCTTCTGAAGAAGTGCCTGGAGATGCAAGGGTAAAGGTTAAGAGATAACAGACTGGTGGTAAGGAAGTCCTTGGAACTGAGGGAATCAAGGGGGTGGCAGCCCCGTGGGAAGTATGGTTGGAAGCACAGGCAGAGGACAGGAAATCCAACAGGTCTGGAGTGATCCTTTAACAGGCCAAAGGTCAGGGTGTCAGCAAGCAAGAGTGGTCTTATATCCAGGCAGAGGGTCAGGGTATCTAGCAAGCAAGAGTGGTCGTGTATCCAGGCAGAAGGTCAGGGTATCTAGCAAGCAAGAGTGGTCGTTATATCCAGGCAGAGGGTCAGGGTATCCAGCAAGCAAGAGTGGTCGTTATATCCAGGCAGAGGTCGGTATTACAAGTGACAGTAAGCAGGGTTCAAAACACAGGTCGGGGTAAGCTGACGACAAACCAGCAACCCGACTGGGTGCTGGTATCGTCTAAAGTACCTCCCAGTGAGCGCGTCAGCGTGACGCGCTACCGGGCACCCGCACGGGTGACGGCGCGCACACGCGGGCCGCCGTGCACCCGCGCGCGCCGTACCATCAGGCCACGCACGGGTGCACGTCTCAACAACAACCCCCTGCGCATGCGCCCAGCGGCCCGGCGGACGGAGGTGACTTGTCTTCCGTGACACTAGGGTTAATCAAGTTTGTTACTTGATACTTATCTAACGGGGGTTAGATAAGACATCTGGTCATTAGTTACATATCTTAGCTGATTGCCTAAGGCTAAACAGGATATACATTCTGAGGAACAGGTTTGACCATAGTGACAAACATAAGGGGAAGGGGGATGCTGTGCAAGCATTCTAACACAAGTTTGAACTTACACAATAAGGGACTTCATACAACATGGTGGAGTTACACAAAATGGAGTCATGATGGTTCATTCATATTATTACAATCCCTTCTTAAGTCATGGATATGACTTAGCCCGTTTCAGTGTAACATACTCATCTTGTTTTTTGTAATATAAGCTGAGGTAAGCTCTATTAGCAGCAGCTTGGTCAGGGGTTCGAGTAGCCCAGAAAATTAAGCACATAACAAGTTTGAAACAAGCATACACAAACAAGATAAAAAGCAAGATCATTATAATAATCATAGCAATGTCTTTCAAGCCATGAGAATATCCCACTGAGGCCAAACCCTCCTATGTTGTTAAAAGGGCTCCATGTCTTAGCTAGATCCCTTGCTTCGATTTGTAGTTTGTCTACCTCTTTTCTGTGCTGTGCAATGATTTCATAGTAATCAGTAGGGATGAGCCGAACACCCCCCTGTTCGGTTCGCACCAGAACATGCGAACAGGAAAAAAGTTCGTTCGAACACGCGAACACCGTTAAAGTCTATGGGACACGAACATGAATAAACAAAAGTGCTAATTTTAAAGGCTAATATGCAAGTTATTGTCATAAAAAGTGTTTGGGGACCTGGGTCCTGCCCCAGGGGACATGGATCAATGCAAAAAAAAGTTTTAAAAACGGCCGTTTTTTCAGGAGCAGTGATTTTAATAATGCTTAAAGTCAAACAATAAAAGTGTAATATCCCTTTAAATTTCGTACCTGGGGGGTGTCTATAGTATGCCTGTAAAGGGGCGCATGTTTCCTGTGTTTAGAACAGTCTGACAGCAAAATGACATTTTGAAGGAAAAAACTCATTTAAAACTACCCGCGGCTATTGCATTGCCGACAATACACATAGAAGTTCATTGATAAAAACGGCATGGGAATTCCCCAAAGGGGAACCCCGAACCAAAATTAAAAAAAAAAAATGACGTGGGAGTCCTCCTAAATTCCATACCAGGCCCTTCAGGTCTGGTATGGATATTAAGGGGAACCCCAGCCAAAATTAAAAAAAAAAAATGACGTGGGGTTCCCCCTAAATTCCATACCAGACCCTTCAGGTCTGGTATGGATTTTAAGGGGAACCCCGCGCCAAAAAAAAACGGCGTGGGGTCCCCCCAAAAATCCATACCAGACCCTTATCCGAGCACGCAACCTGGCAGGCCGCAGGAAAAGAGGGGGGGACGAGAGTGCGGCCCCCCCTCCCTCCTGAACCGTACCAGGCCACATGCCCTCAACATTGGGAGGGTGCTTTGGGGTAGCCCCCCAAAACACCTTGTCCCCATGTTGATGAGGACAAGGGCCTCATCCCCACAACCCTGGCCGGTGGTTGTGGGGGTCTGCGGGCGGGGGGCTTATCGGAATCTGGAAGCCCCCTTTAACAAGGTGACCCCCAGATCCCGGCCCCCCCCTGTGTGAAATGGTAAGGGGGTACCCCTACTATTTCACGAAAAAAGTGTCAAAAATGTTAAAAATGACAAGAGACAGTTTTTGACAATTCCTTTATTTAAATGCTTCTTCTTTCTTCTATCTTCCTTCATCTTCTGGTTCTTCTGGTTCTTCTGGCTCTTCTGGTTCTTCCTCCGGCGTTCTCGTCCAGCATCTCCTCCGCGGCGTCTTCTATCTTCTTCTCCTCGGGCCGCTCCGCACCCATGGCATGGGGGGGAAGCTCCCGCTCTTCTCTTCTTCTTTTCTTCTCTTCTTCTCTTCTTCATTTTCTTCTCCGGGCCGCTCCGCAATCCATGCTGGCATGGAGGGAGGCTCCCGCTGTGTGACGGCGCTCCTCGTCTGACAGTTCTTAAATAACGGGGGGGGGGCCACCCGGTGACCCCGCCCCACTCTGACGCACGGTGACTTGACGGGACTTCCCTGTGACGTCACGGGGAATGCCACAGGGAAGTCCCGTCATGTCCCGTGCATCAGAGGGGGGCGGGGTCACCGGGTGGCCCCGCCCCCTGTTATTTAAGAACTGTCAGACGAGGAGCGCCGTCACACAGCGGGAGCCTCCCTCCATGCCAGCATGGATGCGGAGCGGCCCGGAGAAGAAAATGAAGAAGAGAAGAAGAGAAGAAAAGAAGAAGAGAAGAGCGGGAGCCTCCCCCCCATGCCATGGGTGCGGAGCGGCCCGAGGAGAAGAAGATAGAAGACGCCGCGGAGGAGATGCTGGACGAGAACGCCGGAGGAAGAACCAGAAGAGCCAGAAGAACCAGAAGATGAAGGAAGATAGAAGAAAGAAGAAGCATTTAAATAAAGGAATTGTCAAAAACTGTCTCTTGTCATTTTTAACATTTTTGACACTTTTTTCGTGAAATGGTAGGGGTATAAGTACCCCCTTACCATTTCACACAGGGGGGGGGCGGGATCTGGGGGTCACCTTGTTAAAGGGGGCTTCCAGATTCCGATAAGCCCCCCGCCCGCAGACCCCCACAACCACCGGCCAGGGTTGTGGGGATGAGGCCCTTGTCCTCATCAACATGGGGACAAGGTGTTTTGGGGGGCTACCCCAAAGCACCCTCCCAATGTTGAGGGCATGTGGCCTGGTACGGTTCAGGAGGGTGGGGGGGCCGCACTCTCGTCCCCCCCTCTTTTCCTGCGGCCTGCCAGGTTGCGTGCTCGGATAAGGGTCTGGTATGGATTTTTGGGGGGACCCCACGCCTTTTTTTTTTTTTTTTTTGGCGCGGGGTTCCCCTTAAAATCCATACCAGACCTGAAGGGTCTGGTATGGAATTTAGGGGGAACCCCACGTCATTTTTTTTTAAATTTTGGTCGGGGTTCCCCTTAATATCCATATCAGACCTGAAGGGCCTGGTATGGAATTTAGGGGGACTCCCACGTCATTTTTTTTTTTTAATTTTGGTTCGGGGTTCCCCTTTGGGGAATTCCCATGCCGTTTTTATCAATGAACTTCTATGTGTATTGTCGGCAATGCAATAGCCGCGGGTAGTTTTAAATGAGTTTTTTCCTTCAAAATGTCATTTTGCTGTCAGACTGTTCTAAACACAGGAAACATGCGCCCCTTTACAGGCATACTATAGACACCCCCCAGGTACGAAATTTAAAGGGATATTACACTTTTATTGATTGACTTTAAGCATTATTAAAATCACTGCTCCTGAAAAAACGGCCGTTTTTAAAACTTTTTTTTGCATTGATCCATGTCCCCTGGGGCAGGACCCAGGTCCCCAAACACTTTTTATGACAATAACTTGCATATTAGCCTTTAAAATTAGCACTTTTGATTTCTCCCATAGACTTTTAAAGGGTGTTCCGCGGCATTCGAATTTGCCGCGAACACCCCAAATTGTTCGCTGTTCGGCGAACTTGCGAACAGCCAATGTTCGAGTCGAACATGAGTTCGACTCGAACTCGAAGCTCATCCCTAGTAATCAGGTACCTCTACACTGGTGTTATGTATCCAAGTGCAACATTCGTAGTCCTCAGTTATTTTGCACAGCCCAGTGAGTGCAGCACTCATACTTTCTATTGCTAGATCATGGAGTTCTAACTGTTTTCTGATAGCGCTTGTCTCTCGGTTTAGTTTTGAAATATCATTAGAATTCTTGTCTAATATCTCCTCTAATATTTTAGAGTAGTTGTTAAGCCTTTTCATCATATCAATTCCCCATCCTGCCCCTGAGGGGAACCAAGCCCAGGCCATGTCTTTCTCTAAAAACAATTGACTCTTGTGGCAATGCTTGAGAGGGTACCTGGGGTGTGTGCTAGCCTTCAGCAGGTGTCCTCCCTTATTGTCGCCCAATATACCCATTATTGGGATCACTGATGTAAGGTAATACCATCCCTGAGGGTCCATGGGAATCCATGGATGACATGTTTTCCCACAACAGATGTATGTACTGTTTCCCAAGGCTAGCGGCTGAGTACTGAGGATTTGTTGTGTATCAATAAAGAGACCTGCAAGTGCTAGGAATAAAAGCAACTATCCCATCTCAGTGTCAGCATTAGTATTGCTCATAAGGGTGTATAGGGTGTCATTTAAATTACAGTCTGTGGTGGTAAAAGGTGTGGAGAAGTCTGGGGCCATGGAGAAGTTAATTTTAGTATGGCTACATACCTCTCCACCCTGCGATGAATTTCCCAACCTAAAACACCAATCAGGGAAGTGACTTCTGCCCATGGCTTGAAAGGCGACGGTGTTGTTTCTTAATGCTTTTTGTACTTTAGTGAGGGTAATGGGAGGTATTCCATTCAGGAAGGGGGTGATATTCAAGGGTACAGCCATAAGAGGGATACGTGCTGTGCTAGGATGTAGTTTACTACATATCCAACATTTTTCATATCCTGATTTCTGGGCATAGCTATAGTTAAATTTAAGTAACAAAATGTTTTCTGTGAAACTATCAGTTTTAGTTCCCTCATAATCCGAATACACATCCCTTCTGTGTCTAATAAGTGTATTTTTAGTGATGTTATTGGGTAGGCCACATGAACCTCTAAGGGCCCCCAAGTCTTCAGGATGATAAATACAGTGAGTTATTATCCATTTTGGTAACAACACCATCAAAGTCATCAAGAACAGGAGGCCCAAGGCCTTCCCAGAAGTCTGTGGTGAAATAAGCGAGGTCATCTTTTTCAGAGTCTTGACCACCTGCTTCACTCACTGTTCGAGGAATTGTATCACCTGCTTCACCTCTCTATGCTTTATCTTGCTTCTTAGGTTTTTGGTTCACCTTCTTCACATGACTGGCATGGAACCAAGCCTGTTGTCCCTCTACCAGAATGGCTATTTGGGTAACTGCGATCACTGTAGTCGTGGGTCCAAATGGGTACCCTTGCTTCTTGGTACGATTCAGTTGTTGGACCACTACGATGTCTCCCACCTGGAAAGGGTGAGTAGGTTCCTGTGAAGTAAAAGGGGAGGTCCGAGCGACACGTTTTTCAACTCTGTCCAAGGTTTCAATCAATTTCTTAGCATACTCCTCCTGTATAAGATCCCCTCTTTCTAACATTAGTGGCTGTCTGGCCCATGGGGTGGGGAAGGGTCTGTCCATCAAGACCTCGAAAGGGGAGTAACCTGTGGTCTTCGAGGGAGTCATTCTCACCTCTGCAAGGACTGCAGAAAGTACGTTTTTTTCCATCCATTGAAAGTTCCCTCTGTGGCTTTCCTGATTTTATCTTTAAGTGTCCTATTCAATCTTTCTACTATCCCTGAACTCTGGGGGTGGTATGGGATGTGAAACTTCCAGTCAATCTTCAGTGTTTTCACTAAATCTTGACACACTTTGGCTATGAAGCCAGGGCCATTGTCTGACTTTATTTGAAGTGGACAGCCCCATCTTGGGATTATTTCCCGTGTAAGGATTCTGACTACTGTTTGTGCATCTTCCTTTGTGATGACGAACACTTCTGTCCATCGTGAGAACATATCTACTATCACAAGTAAATATTCTTGTCTCTTGCGTGTAAAATCAATCTGAAGGTGAGTGAATGGTGTGGACGGGTAAACGGAGTGTTCATGTTTTGCCTTGTGTGGATTTCTTGGATTGTTCCTCAGGCATGTAATGCATCTTGCAACATATGATTTTACTAATGAGGGAAGACCGGGGATGATAAAATCTTTTTCCAATAATCCACATGTAACCTGCCAGCCTCTATGTCCTACCCCATGATATTGTGAGATAAATAGGAGTGCACTAGCTACGGGTATGCATGGTTTCCCCTCTTGGCAGATGAGCCCCGATTCAGGACTTTTTTGCACTCCTTCAATGTTCCATCTCCTAATGTCCTCGAGGGTGGCATGGACCTGGAGGTCAGATAAGATTTGGTCTAGAAGGGGTATTTCTGGAGCTAGGAAGGGCATTTGCATTGTGGCCTCTTGCCTGTTAGCTGCTTCTTTTGCTATTCTATCTGCCAGTGCATTTTCCCTAGCGATGTCATCCTGTTGTCCTGTGTGTGCTTTGCAATGGAGGATGGCTATTGATTTTGGAAGTTGTATTGCTTCTAAACAGACTCGTAACCAAAGTTGAGTGTGAGATGGATTTACCATCGGCCGCTATGTAACCCCTTCTTTGCCAAATTACTCCGAAATCATATGCGACCCCGAATGCAAATTTGGAATCAGTGTATATGTTCACGTCTCGTCTCTCAAAGAGCTGACAGGCTCTTGTGAGTGCAATCAGTTCTGCCTCTTAAGCTGCCTGAAAGGGAACTGGGTTTGCTTCTAGTATCACATTGGGTAGTTGAACTACAGCATACCCCGCATGATATGTGTTATCATTTGGCCTTGAATAAGAGCCATCTACAAATACATTTTGTGCATCAGGGAGGGCGGTTGAAGACATGTCAGACCTGGGAGATGTGTCTTGGTGTATGAGATCCATGCACTCATGAAGAGGCACTATCTCATCTTCCTCACCCTTCAAACCTAGTAAGGCATTCAGGATAGAAGCGGGACCAGAGGTGGGCGATGTATATTTTATCTCAAGTTTTGGGTTGGACAACAAGATCACCTCATAGCCGCTCAACCTTTGAGCCGACATGTGTTGAGTGTGGATGTTCTTTAACAGGATGGACACATTGTGAGTAGTATGCAGTGTGGTTGCATGACTCAGGGTAAATGAAGTATCCAAAACCATCGCACAGGATGCTAAAGCTCGGAGACACGCCGGCATACCCTGTACCGGCATAGGCACAACCCTTGAAAAAAATGCAATAGGGCGGAGTTTGCCCCCATGCTCCTGTGCTAGAACTCCCACCATGGTTTTACAGTTGTCCCTGGCAAAAAATTGAAACATCTTGCCATATTCAGGTAATCCAAGACCAGGAGCTGTGAACATTGCAGTTTTAAGATACACAAAAGCATTACACATTTCATCATTCCATTTTACACTGGCATGTCAATATTTCTGGCTTGTCTCAGGAGGTTAGTAGGAACAATCAGGTATCCATTGGCAGCAGTAACCAATCATACCAAAAAAAGACAGCATATCTTTCTTGGTAAGTGGGCGGGGCAGACCCACAAGAGCCGCAGCTCTCTTGTGACTGATTTTCCTCTCTCCTTTAGAAAGCACAAAACCAAGGTATTCAACAGTTTCCTGACACCATTGTAACTTTTTCTAAAGCCTCATACACACGATAGGACTTTGTACAAACTTTCCCGTGGATTTTTGTACAAAGGGCGTTGGCCATAAGTTTGTATTGCATACACGCCGCAGAACTTTTTCAGCCAACTTTCACCAAATCCCGACAACCAACAGCCAGGGTTGTCGGGAAGAGGCCCTTGTCCTCATCAACATGGGGACAAGGTGCTTTGGGGTGGGGGGCCCACAGGGCGCCCCCTCCCCCAAAGCACCCACCCCCCCATGTTGAGGGCATGCGGCTTGTTACGGCCCAGAAAGGGGGGCGCTCACTCGTCCCCACCCCCTTTCCTGACTGGCCGGGCTGCGTGCTTGGATAAGGGTCTGGTATGGATTTTGGTGGGACCCCACGTAGTTTTTTTTGGCGTAGGGGGTTCCCCTTAAAATCCATACCAGACCTAAGGGCCTGGTATGCTCCCAGAGGGGAATCCCCTCTTGCGCTCACCGCAGTAGGAAAATGTGTTTTTCCTATTGCAGCCAGCGCGAGATGTACAGTACCCTGCATCACGATCCCATTCTCGCATCTGCGTACTGTAGTTTATACAAAAATCCGATGGTTTCGTGTACACATGATTGGACTTTGCTCCATCGAACTTTTGTTGCCGGAAAGTTTGTCAGTTCGCACAGCCAACAAAAGTCAGATGGAAACAGAAAAAGTTTGTCCGATGGAGCATACACGCGGTTGGATGTTGCGCCAAAACAGCTAATTTGCATGTTTGTTATCAAAAAGTCTGATTGTGTGTACGGGCCTTTAGAAACCTTGTGAGCATTATCTGCTAACCAATATAACAGATCTAAACCATCATCTTTGCATGCAACCTGGCTTGGACTAAACAATAATAAATCATCAACATACTGGAGTAGGACGGAACCATGGCGGGGAGTCCAGGACCGCAAGGTTGCCTGGAGGACCACTGAGTAGACTAGAGGGGAGTCCATATAACCCTGGAGCATTCTACACCATGTCATCTGGCGAGTTCTAAAACAAAATGTAAGTATTGGCTGTGTCTCCTCATCCACAGGGACAGAAAAAAATGCATTTGTTAAATCAATCACAGAGAAATATTCAGCATCAGATGGAATGGAGGTGAGGATTGATGGCACATCAGGCACTATGGGTGCGATAGGTACAACTAACCACTTGCCAACCAGCCGCTGCCATTTTACTGCGGCAGGTCGGCACGATCCCACGAACCGTCGTAGCTATACGTCGGTCCCTTTAAGCGGGGGTAGCAGGCGTGCACCTGCTGCGCGGTGGTGGTGCCGATGCTCATGATCAGCGGTCACAATGACCGCCGGCCATGAGCGGCAGAACAGGGACATGTGTGTGTAAACACAAATCCCTGTTCTGTGAGGAGAGGAGAGAGAGATTGTGAGTTCCTATGAGCTGGGAACCACAATCTCTCATCTCCTATAGTCAGTCCCATCCCCCTACAGTTAGAACACACACCTAGGGAACACAGTTAACCCCTTGATCACACACTAGTGTTAACCCCTTCCCTGCCAATGTGTCACGGTTCCTACCATGCCATGCAAACGGCCAGGCGTGGTCACGCCCCAAGTGGCTCAAGGAGGTATTGAACCCATGACTTTCTGTGTACTGTTCCTGTTGTATTGCCTCTGAGCTACACCTCAGTTCATTATTCAGCCTGGTTTCCAGCTATGCCTTGTTCTGCATGCAGCACTAAGGGCTATACTCTGGATCTTGCTTTGCATTTAGCACCTGTCACTTCTGGTTCAGCTGAGGCAGTTTATGAAATCATCTGGGTATAAAACACTGCCTCACGCTGAGGGCTGGGTTAGTTCATTGTCTCTTGTATTGTCAAAGGTTCCTGTGTTCCTGTGTTCTTGTTTTCAAGATGCAGTGTTCCAAGACTGACCCCGGCTTCTGACCCTGGCTCTGTTCATCATTAACTCTGACTTCTGGAATGCCTGACTACAGCTTCACCTTGACAATCCTGTCAATTCCTGTCAAGCCCCTGTGCACAGATTCACAGCCCAGGTAGCTTTTTACCTTGTTACAGTGGGCTGTGTGTATTTAAAGGGTGAGCATACATCTCTGCACTATGGACTCCAACCAAGGTAAGCCCTTACACAATGACATTTATACAGCAATCAGTGCATTTTTATAGCACTGATCGCTGTATAATTGTCAATCGACCCAAAAATGTGTCAAAAGTGTCCACCATAATGTCGCAGTCTCGATAAAAATCGCAGATCGCCCCCATTACTAGTAAAAAATAAATAATACTAATAAAAATGCCATAAATCTATCTCCTATTTTGTAGACGCTATAACTTAAGCGCAAACCAATCAATATACGCTTATTGCGCTTTTTTTTTTTTTTTTACCAAAAAATATGTAGAAGAATACATATCAGCCTAAACTAAGGAAAAAATTGCTTTTTTAAAAAAAAAATTGGGGCTATATATTATAGCAAAATATCGTGTTTTTTTCAAAATTGTCGCTCTTTTTTTGTTTATAGCGCAAAAAATAAAAACCACAGAGATTATCAAATACCACCAAAAGAAAGCTCTATTTGTGGGAAAAAAAGGACGTCAATTTTGTTTGGATACAGCATTGCACAACCACTTAAATGTCAGTTAAATTGTCACAGTGCTGTATAACAAAAAATGGCCTGGTCATTGAGCAGCCAATTCTTCCCGGGCTGAAGTGGCTATAAGTGCCATGCTGCTTTTTAACTGGATTTATAGGTGTGTTGTAGGGTGAAACTGTCTCTTTTTTAAAATTCTCTGTTTAGGAAAGTCCTCCACCATCGGAGCAATTTCCTCCTCTTTCTCTTTAGACAGGGGATATTGTTTGTGTATGGTGGAGGGTTGAATGAGAGGGGAGGGGCAGTTGGGTCTGGTCTCTTCTTATCTGCCTCATCCTTATGTTTCTTATAAGTATCCTCTCTATTTTGTTTTTTAGAGGGCTTCTTTTGTTTCTTACTATTTCTCTGAAACCAATAAGGGGCATACTTTAACCAGTCCCCCCCCCCCTTTTCTCATGTATTCCGTGTCCCATTGAGGGTCACCGGAATACCACGGGAAGGCTTTCTTGTCTCCAAGACATATACCCTTCACCATATCCATGCGAAATTTATCATTATCTTGAGGGAATGGGTCACTATTGTGCATATTTTCTGTCCACCCAGCCAAGTTAGATACCCAAGGGTTTATAAACTCATAATCAGTTCCACATACTCTAGCTACATAATCTTTACAATTTTCCCTGGGGTTTGAAGGAGGTGGGAGATCCTTTCCCTGTGATTGACCCATTATCACAGTGAAAGAAAGACTGCCTTACCTTGCAGTTTCAGTTCACAAAATTCACAAATTATCTTATACTTCTATGCGATAGATAAGAAAAGCAAGACACAGATGTGGGCCTCAGTGGTAATTGCCTTATTAACACCAACACTTTTCCTCCTTCCCAAAAGGAGTGTAGTACTACTTTTTTAAACTTTACAAATTCCTTCCTGAGGACAGGTCTACCCAAGACCGCTTTATCACTTATAAGATGTGGTCCATCTCCTTTCTAATAAATTTAAGGGACTAAAGCTTTATCAGAACTGAGGCAAGAAAACAATTCGTCAAAATAAGACAAAATTTACTTACCACGGATGATTGCTTTATCCCGGCCGAACCCCCATTTGAAAGGAATTCTGGTTCTGGATGACCACCCTGGTTAACTTTGGCAGACCACCGTGACCCCGAGTACCGTGAGACACCCAATTAAACACATGAAACAGATAATGAATTCAAAAGATGTCTGTCTTTATAGAGCATGAATGTGGCTTATATTCAGTATAGAACAGGATTGGTTAGTTTAATGCATACGTGTCTAGGGTTAATCAAGTTTGTTACTTATCTAACAGGAGTTAGATAAGACGTCTGGTCATTAGTCACATATTTTACCTGATCGCCTAAGACTAAACAGGATATACATTCTGAGGAACAGGTTTGACCGTAGTGACAAACATAAGGGGAAAGGGGGGATGCTGTGCAAGCATTCTAACACAAGTTTGAACTTACACAATAAGGGACTTCATACAAAATGGCGGGGTTACACAAAATAGAGTCATGATGGTTCATTCATATTATTACATGCACTGATGGAGGAGGGAGGGGGGTCTGCACCGAGGGGGGTGTGCAGGTGTGCACTGATGGAGGAGGGGGGTCTGCGCTGGGGTGTCTGCACTGATGGAGGGGGGTTTACACTGATGGAGGGAGGGGGTCTACACTGATGGATGGGGGGTCTACACTGATAGAGGTGGGCTATACTGATGGAGGGGGGTCTGTACTGAGGGAGGGGGATCTATACTGCGGGAGGGGGTCTGTACTTAGTAGGGGGTCTATACTGAGAGAGGGGGGTCTGTAGTTAGTGGAGGGGGGTCTGTACTGAGGGGGGACTATAGTTGGTGGAGGGGTGGTGACATCAATTTTTTCCGCACCTGGTGATACCAACCCTAGTGACGCCACTGCATGTATTGTAAAATCTTGAATGAGAACCTTCTTCCCTCAGCCAGAACACTGAAGATGGGTCATAGATGGGTCTTTCAGCATGGCAATGACCCAAAATATACCGCCAAGGCGACAAAGGAGTGGCTCAAGAAGAAGTACATTAAGGTAATCGAGTGCCTAGCAAGTTTTCAGACCTTAATCCTATAGAAAATGTATGTAGGGAGCTGATACTTTGAGTTGCCAAGCGATAGCCAAGAAACCTTAAGGATTTAGCGAAGATCTGTAAAAAAGAGTGGAACAAAATCCCCCCTGAGGTGTGTGCAATCCTTGCAGTGTTGCCAACCGCCTGTTAATTTCAGCACACTTTCGAGCTGCCTGTAAATGCCCATTACGGGCAGCGGTGCTGGTAATAAATATGGCAATTACACTGCGCATGTGCCTTTGTGAAGCCCGCTGGGCTCATACGCACTCTGCCTTTTTCGGCCAGGCGGGCGCAGTGTGTAAGTGACGTAATGGCGCCGCCTGGTGCCATTTTTGGATGGATTGCGCGTGTCGGCATTGCATCAGTGGAGCGGGCAAGAGACCAAACCCCTGCCCACCGCTGCGCCGCATTATGGCTGGACTCTGGGGAGCTTGTTCGGAGTCAGGGATTACCACCAGCACCACAGCACTGTGCCTTTGCCTGCACCATCCATCCTTGGCTGCTGGAATGGACTCTGGAAACTCCCACCACTGGACCCCTGGCCTGCATCCATCAATCCATTGCTTGGCTGGCTGCCATGTATTTTCATGGCTACAGGCAGCAGTTATCAGGCAAGAATGGCAGTGGTGAGATGTTCACAATCTGTCTTGCTATCTCCTGTACTATGTCCGCATTCTCTGACCACCTCTGTATCATTCATGTCCGCATCCTCTGACCACTTCTGTACCATGTGTGCATCCTCAGACCACCTCTGTATCATTCATGTCCGCATCCTCTGACCACCTCTCTATCATTCATGTCCGCATCCTCTGACCACCTCTACACCTTGTGCGCATCCTCAGACCACCTCTGTATCATTCATGTCCGCATCCTCTGACCAACTCTACACCTTGTGCGCATCCTCAGACCACCTCTGTATCATTCATGTCCGGATTCTCTGACCACCTCTGTATCATTCATGTCCACCTTCTCTGACCACCTTTGCACCATGTGCGTACCCTCAGACCACCTCTGTATCATTCATGTCCGCATCCTCTGACCACCTTTGCACCATGTGCGCATCCTCAGACCACCTCTGTATCATTCATGTACGCATCCTCTGAGCACCTCTGTATCATTCATGTCTCCATCCTGTGACCACCTCTGTACCATGTGTGCATACTTAGACCACCTCTGTACCATGTCCACATCCACTGACCACCTAGTCTGTATCCTGTCTCCAATCTCCGACCATCTCTGTACCATGTCTGCATCCTCTGACCACCTCTGTACCATGTCTGCAGCCTCTGACCACCTCTGTACTATGTCTGCAGCCTCTGACCACCTCTGTACCATGTCTGCAGCCTCTAATCATTTCCTGTATCATGTCTGCAATCTCTGACCATCTCTTGTCTTGTATCATATCTGCAGTTTCTGAGGGGAAGCCTGGAGATGCATCGAAAGTTAGAACGCCGCCGGGATGGGGATTACGGGAGGAGTCAGTGTGGACTGTGGAGTAGAGACTATAGGATAAAACCAGAGCCACCAAGCTGGAGCCGACTGACTGAGCCCTGCACGGTGCACCTGAGAGGAGGTCAGTGACATCGCCGTCAGGCCAGTCTGGGGGGGGTCACTGGTGTAAGGGGGGTGTGAACAAAATAACGTAAGGGGGGGTGTGGCCTAGCACCGGAGGAAGATGGCAGCTTAATCAGAGAGCTCCGCCATCCAGGGCTTCCAGACAGCATTTAATTAGCGGGATAAACCTCCCACACAGCAGCGAGGATGACCGGGAGAAGCTCCTCAGCCACACTGTCCCTGCAGGATTCATCTACGCAGCTGAGCTGCAATATACCGGCTATGTTCCACATGCAACCGGCGCACCCACAGGCTGCTTCTCAGGCCTCGGACCGGAGTTTCCCCGCCGGCACCGCCGACACTCTTGGAGCCTCCATTACCGCAGGTACACTCAGCGCGCACCCCTCTCCCCTATTGTGCCTAGCAGACCTCCAGATGGTTGCCACTGACATTAAAAGCACATTATATGTAGCCATATCTGACCTTAAAACGGACATAAGAGCTGTAGCCTCTAGGCTGGAACATGTGGAAGCAGCGGCCATGACACATGGGGCAGCAATACAGCAAGTACAAAAGGTCACCAGTGTCCATGCCCAGCATCTAATAGAAATGCACAGACACATGGAGGACCTGGATAATAGGGGTCGCAGATGCAATTTACGTGTGAGAGGCATACCAGAATCCGTTGAAGGGCCCCAGTTACAGGCTACTATTTGGGCCATCTTTAACACTCTGCTGGGCAGGCCACCAGATGCACCTGTGGAGATGGAAAGGTGTCACAGAGCGCTCAGGCCGAGGGGCAGAGACACTGACCCCCCTAGAGATGCAGTATGCTGCCTAGTGAACTTTGCTCAAAAGGAAGAGATATTATGACTTGCACACAATCAGGATCATCTGGAGCATGAAGGGGCACGTATTCAATTGTTCCAGACTTGTCAACCATTACTCTGCAGCACAGGAGAGACCTCCGTCCCTTGCTACAAACCCTGCGTGACAGACGCATCCCCTACCGGTGGAAATTCCCCTTCTGCTTACAAGCAACTGCAGGCAACCACACAGCACAATTGGGAACCCCTGCTGACTTGCAACCCTTTTGTGATACTTTGGGCATCCCTGCGGTGGATGTCCCGGACTGGTATAGTGCGTTTATACAACCAGACCCTTGGATTCCCACGCAGCTTGAAACTACGCCGAGATCACAAAGACAAAGGCAGAGGAGGCGCAGAAATTCAAATGCTTCACCACCGAGGTTTCGGGAGGACATGGAAACAGAGGAAAGCCCAAGAGCATACCTATCGTCTGTCCGACGCAGAACCGATCGCTAACTCTATGACAGAGTGATGGGTGAGCAGATTAGTATCACCCATATGTTTCTACCCTGAACTCTAAGACTTAACCTTTGTCATAGGTAACCAAGTTACCTTTATTTAGCACCCTCACAAGAGCAGCCCTCGCTAACTGGAGATCAGTGCCTGATGACGATGTATTTGGCACATGCCAGATAGCCCAGTGACCTACAGCCTTATTGGAAGAGGACAACAGGTAATACCCCCAGGCCTGGGGGTGAATATACTTATACTTCTCGGCTCAGTTTAGGTTACACTGAAAGCTATGTGGAAACGCAGTGAGCCAACAGGTGTCCTAGACACAGGACTTGGCCACACAAAAGTGGAGGGACACGTTCCCCTACTCACAGGGAGTCATACAGAACTTTGCAAACCTACTTGAACTATGTGTGATTAACGTTTTTCAACAGCTAACATTGAGCAAACCCAAAGCGAGGATTTTGGGAACCACGGTGCTCCCTCACTGGGCCTTTAATGGAACCTGCCAAATACTGCACATATTCCAAGTAACCCTTTATTTTGCCCCTACAGCTGGGTCACTTAGTTATAATGACATGTGCTGGTGGGCGAGACACGCTGCTCATCCCTAATTGATGGAAAGAATACACGGCTCTTGTGAATACCAAAGCGCTAGTATAACCATGTTTCCTGACTAGGTTGCATACAGGGGCTCTGTTGTTTGACATTTTTCTACTTTAATTGTTTACAGTTTTATATACATACTAAATTTGGTTATATTTATAGGTTTTTATATGAATAATCGTGCCCCTCATTGGATAGCGGGGGAATCTAGCGGGCTCTTAGCAGCTACTGTTGGGACCCCCGAGACCCAACCCCAAAGATGGTAATACTGTGAGTTGCTTCTGGGCTTAGAAGTGTTATTAGACAAGCAAAAGCCTTGATTTAAAATAAGAACGAGTGGGGGTTGCAACACTCAATGATCTCAATAATATGAATACATGATTGCCTACAGGCCCTCATGGCCAGGGGCCCTGCATCACCTGAATCGGAATTTTGGGATCTGGGGGGAATGCTGGGTCCTTTGGAAATGGGGCACCGATGAACCGATTCAGAGATTGCTCATGTTCTCTTAAACATTGAATACTCAAGGGACGAGCCCAAATGTATATGTTATATGTTATTTATATTTTGTTTAATTCACTAAGTGTATGTGGGGGGAACAAAGAAACAAATAAAAAGTATTAATTTACTCATAGAGATGCATCAATCCCAACCTCTGAAGTTTATTAGCCTGTCAGGGGAGATAGCAGAGGAAGGGAAACACTCCTGACAGTATTTAGAGTAGATGACTACTGAAGGGATATAGTTGGTACTCGTAGACTTCTTTAGCGGAGGTATATCCCATTCTGATCACGCTCCAACTTGGAGGCCTTTGGGTGGCGATAGCATCTGGACTCACCCCTGATGTTAGGTCCCTTCTCCACTCCAAAGAGGCAGGTTCCTCCTTTGAACATTTCCGGAATAGTATATCTTCATTCCTTTTTTTAGGTAGAGTCCTTACTAGGTGGACTACAGGACTACACCCTCCTCTGGTAGATCTAACACTTTGCCCATATTAGGGGCATCCACTAAGTAAACGTAGGGGTCTCCAGTTGGTACTGGAACCACCTACTGAGCATACCTAAGCTGCCAATTTCCTCTTTCTCTCAGACCACACTCCGTCCTCCCACCCTTTAGCTCCATCCCCTCCCCCCCTTCTTCTTTATCTTCCTGCGTTTTCCTATCTTTCTTTTCTGCACTCTTTTTTTCTCTCACCTTCCCCATTCATCTCCCCCTTTTCTTCCCCTCCTTTTCTCGTGCAAGCCCTCTCCGTCTACTAAAAAGCCTGACGAATCCTAAACGATCTAACCTCGCTCAATAATGTCTTCTGCAGTACAATAATCAGCTCCTCTATCTCTCAAGGTGCTTTTGCTAGATGTTAAAGGTCTCAACATTCCAGAAAGGCATAGCAGTGTTCTAGCCGCGGCTCACCGACTTAGAGCACCAATCATATTCTTACAAGAAACCCACTTTAAGACGGGTTCTGTCCTACGCTTAGCAGATAGACGTTTCACAGAGGTTTACCATGCGACCTGTGCTGACTCCAAAACCAAGGGAGTCTCCATTTTATTGGCTAAGTCCCTGATGTTTCACCTTGCTAACCAACTTATAGACTCCGAGGGTAGATTTATATTTCTTAAAGGCATGTGGAAAGACAAACCTGTAACCTTAGCAAACGTATACTGTCCTAATTCAGGCAGGGTACCCTTCCTGAAAAATACCCTTCTAAAACTGACCTCATTTCATTGATTTTGGGAGGGGACTTCAATATGGCATTAGATCCGCTCTTAGACACCTCTACTGGCACCTCCACATTCCCCTATTCTGCGCTACGTCAAGTGAAACTTCAGCTAGCTGCCCTCACACTACATGACACCTGGCGCACCCTCAACCCCAGAGAGAAAGACTTCACATTTTACTCGACACCGCACAATAGATACTCGAAACTGGACTATATTTTCATACACCGGGCTGACCTGTCATACCTCGCGGACGCTACCATCGAAAATATGGCGCTCTCGGACCATCATCCAATCACAATGACTAAGATTCCCACAAAGTGAGGGGTTTACCAAGATGTGGAGGCTATATGCATCCATATTGGCAGACCCGGGAGACGCAGAACACATTAGACAGGCCCTCCGGGACTATTTGCATAACAATGACACGCTGGATGTGACTCCCATGGTTCAGTGGGAGGCACATAAGTGTGTCACACGGGGACATCTACTAGCTATAGCAGCCAGAAAAAAAAGGGAACACCAAGCAACGATACTGGCTCTCTATGGGAGAATGACCAGACTAGAGACCCAGCATAAACGCACCAGAGCTATTCAGGTAGCACAAGAGCTAGCGGACACAAGAGCACTGTTAGTTGAAGAACTTTTCAGAAAGGCGCAAAAGCGACACATTATGTCACAAAAATTATTTTATGAACAAGGAAACAAACCAGGGAAACTACTGGCTAGGTGCATGCAAAAGCGTACACTGGCTTTAACAGTCCACCATGTGACTGATCAATCAGGGAAAACCCACACTAAAAATGAGGACATTGCACAACAATTTTTACATTTCTATAGTAAACTTTACAACCTTAATGAAACGATCCGTGGCCCTGCGGAGGACGAGGCGCGCTCTAGCTTGATGCGGGAGTTCCTAAGCAAATTCAGCCCGCAAGCATTGTCGGATAACGACCGTGCAGCAGTGGAGGCACCCTTGTCCTCTGAGGAGTGGGAGGCAGCACTGAAGACCACAAAGCCGGGCAAGAGCCCGGGGCCAGATGGCCTTACGGCACGATATTATAAGTGTTACGCGGAGCTCTTAGCTCCGCGTTTCCTTAAAGCTTTTAACACACTGGCTACTGATTCTTTCCTCTCAGATTCCTTACTAGAGGCGTTTATCACAGTGATTCCCAAGGATAATAAAGACCCCGCTGATGTCACCAGCTATCGGCCAATCTCGCTTCTGAATGTCGACGTAAAGCTTTTCTCGAAAATCCTAGCAACTCGTTTATCGTATCATGTCCCAGCCTGGGTGGGAAGAGATCAAGTAGGCTTTGTCCTGGGCAGGGAAGCCAGGGACAATACTATTAAAGCCCTAAATTTACATCACTGGCTGACCTCTACCCAGAGAGAAGGGTTTTTCCTTGCAATGGATGCGGAGAAGGCGTTCGATAGGGTGGCCTGGGACTATATGGATGCAGTCTTGGACGCTCTTGGATTACGGAGCTGTATGCGTACCTTTATTAGAGTGCTTTATGTAAATCCAAGAGCCAGAGTCAAGGTCAATGGCCGCCTATCGGACGTCTTCCCCATCCATAATGGTACAAGACAGGGATGACCTCTTTCACCCCTACTATACATCCTAACCCTAGAGTCCCTCTTAAGATGCATCAGAGCTAACCCAAACATAAAAGGTATAGAAGTCCATGGCAAGGAATACAAGATTGCGGCCTTTGCGGACGACATTTTGCTTTTCCTATCAGCGCCATTGACGTCCCTACCAAACCTCATGCCAGTTCTCGAACAATTCAAATGTATATCTAACTTGAAAATGAACTACTCAAAATCGTTGGCATTGAATGTGTCCTTACCGAACAATACAGTATGGTTATGCCAATCAAACTTTCCCTTTAAATGGAAAACAGATACCATCACTTATCTGGGGATTCAACTCCCCAGTAACCTAGATACTCTTTATGAAAAGAACTTTTTATCTGAGCTGAAAAATATACAACATGACCTACAAAAATGGGATGTCCCCACCCTGTCCTGGTTTCGAAGGGCCTCTGCTCTGAAAATGACAGTTCTCCCACGCATACTATATAAAATGCAAATGGTACCAATACGCCTACCGCCAACTTATTTTGCAGCCTACAAGAAGATGTGTAGATCTTTCCTCTGGGGCAACAAAGCAGCAAGTATCGGGTGGGCAAAATTAGTGTTACCCAAATCCAAAGGCGGAATTGGCCTCCCGGATATACTATGTTACTACTGGGCGATACACATGACTAGGCTTGTAGACTGGAGGATTCATGCCGGTTACAAAGACTGGATAGACCTCGAACGACTAATTTCGGGGTGCGATCTTCGTCTACTCCCTTGGTTCTCCAAGAAACCTACAAGTCCACATCTACACTCACACCCCCTCATTGGGGCAACACTTCATGAATTCGATAGGGTATGTAAAACACATGCGATGTCAACCACAGAATGCTCAATCACTCCAATAAAAGGAAACCCTGACTTTCCCCCAGGGCTAGCCAAGTCCTACCTAACACAAGAATGGCCATATACAGAGATGCTCGCGAAGCATTTCTTCCATAGGGGCAAGTTCGTGCGACAACAAGACCTAGCAGCATTGTCCAAAACCAAATCCTTTCCCTTTTTGCCCTACATGCAATTGAAACATTTTCTAGATGACCCGGGGAGAAGGGAAGAATTTACAAAAATACCCACCATGTTTGAAACCCTATGCTCAAGCTCAGCTCCCCAGAGTCATGTGATCTCAGCACTCTATGCTTCTATGTTTGGAGAGACCCGCTCCTTACTGCATGCAGACCATGCATTCTGGGGATCTGCGCTGGACAGGGAGTTGGAAGACACAGACTGGGATCACATCCACCTACTCATACACAAGGGGTCGCTCAATGTAAACGTACAGGAAAATGAGTGTGTGATTAAACCGAGATAGTACAATACCCCAGAATTGCTTCATAGGATATTTCCAACAGTATCAGATAGATGCTGGAGATGTGAGAAGGAAACGGGCACCTTTCTCCATGTGTGGTGGACATGCTTATTAATAGAGCCTTACTGGAGGAAGGTGCATGAAGTGACAACTACCATTTCCTCCTTGCCTCTAGAATTTACGCCAGCGCAATATCTCCTTCACCTGTATAAAATCCCCCCCAAAAAATACTTTAAGTCGGTAGCCATGCATATGATTAACGCTGCTAGAATGTGTATTCCGGTACTCTGGAGATCCAAATTCCCCCCTGGGACCAAAAACTGGATACAACGCATCAACCGTATAGAGACAATGGAGGAGCTGATTCACACCTCACAGGATAGAATATCTAGCTTTTCAGCTGTCTGGGGAGCATGGCTCACCTTTAAAAATTCAAAACAATATCAAGTACTGATACAGAGTAGCGACTGATCCTTGGCAAAGAGATTATGTCAGTGTGACTGATGTCTAGTACAAAGACAGTGTTATGTTCTTCTTCATACCTGGAGCATCAGGTAGCTTTGGTTTATTAGGAAACTTCGCTAAAGGTAGATGGAGAGGGTAGCTGGTGGAACTTTCCGCCCCCTCTATGTCTGGCAGCCTATCTCTATGCCACTCCCCCAAATGTTCATCCTACCCCCCCTCTTCTCCCCCACACCTCTCCCCCCCTCCCTCAAACATAGTCATGAGTGTGGGTTGACCTCCAAATAAACACTTTATTATGCGGGAGAAAGAATCAGTCCCATTCCCTAGCATTCATCTAGCATGAGCTATTCTTCTCCACAGATGTTACAGCTGTTTTGATCTGTTCAGCCATATGATACGTCTACTGTTGATTAATGTTTTTGCACTTTGTATGCGTACATTTAACTTGTATGCTGTTGAATTCATAAAATAAACTTTTATTGGAAAAAAAAAAACGTAAGGGGGCACTGATATAAAGGTTCCCCCTTATCCCCTATATCAGTAACCCCCCCTTACGTTGGTGTATTCACTCTGCAGAAGGTGGACTCTGGTCACCAGAGTGCCCCCCACATCAGAGTTCCAGGTGTTCCCCTTTCCATCAGTCTGCAGGGGGAATTCTGCAGAACCTGATGTAAAGGGGAACTCTGATGTAAAAGGCAATGCTGCAGACCCTAATATAAGTGGAAACTCTGATGTAAAGGAGAATGCAGTGGACTCTGATAAAAGATGGTCTCTGGTAACCAGAGCCCTCCCCCCCCTACATCAGAGTTCCCCCTTAGATCATGATCTGCAGAATTCCCCTTTACGTCAGAATTCCCTTGCACCGTAAGGGGGAATCCTGCAAACTTTGATGTAAGGAGGAACTCTGTGTTTTTGACATTTGTTTAACTTAAACACATTACTAATAGCACTAGCTACATGTTTATAGTGGAACTATTGATATTTGCACTGTTTAGCACAGAAAACTGGCATTTTAGGTACTTTTTGCAACATTAAAAACTTTGGCTCTGTCAGTAAATTTCATGATTTTTCCCAGTAAAAAATTGGTGCTGTTTGTAAATTTTGTCATCCTGTCAGTAAATTGCACTTCACAGGGGGTTGGCAACACTGAATACTGGTAACCAACTACAAGAAACATCTTACCTCTGTGCTGGCAAACAAGGTTTTCTCCACCAAGTACTAAGTCATATTTTACATGGGGATCAAATACTTATTTTACTCACTGAACTACAACTCAATTTACAGCACTTGTTTTATGTGGTTTTTCTGGATTTTTGGGCCATATTCTGTCTCTATCATTTAAAATACACCTATGATAAAACATTAAAGATCCTTCATTTCTTTGTAAGTGGGCAAACTTACAAAATCTGCAGAGGATCAAAAAAAGATTTTCCCCACTGTATAATATTTGGGTGTTCTAAGTAATTTTCTAGCAAAAAATACAGATTTTTACTTCAAAACAACAAATGTAAAAAAAAGCCTGGTCTTAAAGTGGTTAAACCTTTACAAACTCAGATGGAAATCATACCTCAGTCAGCACTATTCCCATGACTGCTTTATAAATATATTTATGATTATATTACAATAAAATGTAAACACCTTATTTCAAAAGAATATAAATAGAACTCAAACATTAAAGCTTAGTTGAAAGCAGAAATCAAAGAGGTGAAGTTCAGCATTGCAGGACGATGGATTCCACAACACATAAACTCTATCATGTACATGGAATGGATTCCAGAAGTTATCTTGATATGTATTTCTCTAATAAGGAGGACATGGTCTTTGCAGAGGATACTTTAAAATTTCCAATGGCGATGATTCACTATCAGCTCTGCACCGGTATGTACAGCATAGATTGATATTTTCAACAAAAAAGACTAATGTTGGTAATAAATCTAATGCCGTGTACACACGAGCGGACTTTTCAACCGGACTCGTCCGACGGACTTTTGACGGACTTTTGACAGACTTCCGACGGACTTTTTTAACGAACGGACTTGCCTACACACGATCACACCAAAGTCCGATGGATTTGTACGTGGTGACGTACACCGGACTAAAGGAAGTTGATAGCCAGTAGCCAATAGCTGCCCTAGCGTTGGTTTTTGTCCATCGGACTAGCATACAGACGAGCGGATTTCTGGGTCCGGCGGAGTTACGACGTAAAGATTTGAAGCATGTTCCAAATCTAAAGTCCGTCAGATTTTCGACTAGAAAAGTCCGCTGAAGGTCCGATGAAGCCCACACACGATTGGATTGTCCGCCGGACTTGGTCCGTCCGACCAGTCCGGTCGAAAAGTCCAACCGTGTGTACGCGGCATAAGAATATCACTCACTTAAGCAGCAGTCCCCATAGCTCTGACCTTACAGCTTCCTATTTCTGGCAGAGGGGGAATGCTTTATTTCTTACTCAAAAATCAAGCTGTTGCTATAGGAAAAAGTAAATACTGTACCTCACTGTGGGCTCTTCCACATTTTGTTGTGTTACAACCTGCAATTGAAATTGATTTGATTGATATTTTATAACACTGAAGTACATGAAATTAAATTGAATTTGTAAATAAATAACAACGATCAACACAAAAAAATTGGTTTTCCTCTGGAGCAATCAATCGCCCTCTAATTTAGTATAATTGGTTGAATGAAGTCTACTTTTGGGTAATTAATGCTCCTGGAGTAAGCAAGTCCAGGATAAGAGTTTAGACCAGTACCAATCAAGGTTGGGTTCTAGAAATAATTTTTGGAAACTTCACCAGTGGGTTTTAAAAAACATTTTATTGTGAAAAGCTGTCTTGGGTGTCACTTCCATGGGAGGCAAACAACAACTTCCAGATTAAGCCTCTGTCCATTTACTCCATCCAATGGCACAATGAAAGGATAGAGAACTCTAATGCCCCGTACACACGGTCGGACTTTGTTCGGACATTCCGACAACAAAATCCTAGGATTTTTTCCGACGGATGTTGGCTCAAACTTGTCTTGCATACACATGGTCACACAAAGTTGTCGGAAAATCCGATCGTTCTAAAACGCGGTGACGTAAAACACGTACGTCGGGTCTATAAACGGGCAGTAGCCAATAGCTTTCATCTCTTTATTTATTCTGAGCATGCGTGGCACTTTGTCCGTCGGATTTGTGTACACACGATTGGAATTTCCGACAACGGATTTTGTTGTCGGAAAATTTTATCTCCTGCTCTCCAACTTTGTGTGTCGGAAAATCCGACCGTGTGTAAGGGGCATTATTGAGGTGGAGAGGTCAACAGTGGCAGCCTGATCCAAAGAAGATAATTTTAAAACAGAATCATAAACTGGTACCACATTATGATGAGATGATAACAAATGATAATTTATTTCTTATGACTGTTTTATTTGGTGAATCACTCTTGTCATTACTTTTTATGTATTTGCTTGCAAAAGGTAAATTCACAAACATTATCATACTTGTTTTCTATCTTTAAGGCCCAATTTACAATTGTACGACTTGTCATGCGACTTTGGACTCCAAAGTCACATGACAAGTTGCACCCCATGTTTTCCAATGAGTACTGTTCATATTTGTGCGACTTAAGACTCAGGACTCTTTTCCTTCCACTTTTAGGAGTGTCAGGCGTTTTTTTTTTTTTTTTTTAACAGATCAAAAAGGTCTCTCCATGTTATTCTATGTGTCCACATAGGCTTTTGGGAGCTTTTAGTGGCATAGGAGTTTTCAAGCTGCAAAAAACCACAGGGCCAGCGTGTTCTTGAGCAGCAGTGTTACAGCTGTAAAAATGCCTGACGCGGCTAAAAGCATGTTAATGCTGTATACAGCGATAGGCCGCCTTAAGTGTTTTTAAGCTGTAGTAATTGGATTTGGGATTGGAAAATAGAAGAGGGCAGAGAAACGTTGCTAAAAGCTAACACAGCTAAATGCAGCTAAACACACCTAAATGGGCATTAACGCCAATGCAAAACGCTTCTAAAAGCGCGTTTTTCCTGGTGTCGGTACTGGCTTTGCAGCTCGTTTTTTTTTTCACGCACTGTGTGCATGAGGCCTTAAAGTCACAGTGACTTTAAAGTAGTTCCTGTATTACTTTGGTCAGACTTTTATGCAACATGAGGGCCATTGACTTCAATGTAAACCCTCAAAAGTCACATGGAAGTCACACCTGAATCATATACATGTGTGTGCGACTTTGTAGAGCACAGGCAGTCACATGGTCAAAGACAAAGTCGCAGCGAAGTCGCACTTGTCCAAAGTGGCATCAAAGTCGCATCGAGTCACACTGTAAAGTCGCAGTAGAAATCACACAATTTTGAAGTCGCACAAGTGTGAATGGAGCCTACATGATCAGAACAGATATAGAGCAAAGTTTCTCTGCAAATGGCCCTCTGACCCCTTTTATACTCTCTCTCTCTCTCTCTCTCTCTCTCTCTCTCTCTCTCTCTCTCTCTCTCTCTCCCTCTCCCTCTCCCTCTCCCTCTCCCTCTCCCTCTCCCTCTCCCTCTCCCTCTCTCTCTCTCTCTCTCTCTCTCTCTCTCTCTCTCTCTCTCTCTCTCTCTCTCTCTCTCTCTCTCTCTCTCTCTCTCTCTCTCTCTCTCTCTCTCTCTCTCTCTCTCTCCCAGCTCCTTGCTAATCTGGTGCTTTCATATATGGAGGATAATGTGACATATAATGGTGGCTGGCCTAGCAATATATAGGGGACTGCACTGAGCCATATTATATGTTGGCACTTCGAGCTGAGGGTACATTTTTGATTGACATCAGCCTTGGTTCCACCATTCACCATCTTTATTTTGTCTCTAAGTTTTTCAAAAAAATAGTCCTATTAAAATTCCAAGAGAAATGTATTATGGAACTGAACAGATGGCTACATGACCGTACCAGAGCATATGATTGGTCGCATACATCATCAGCTGAGTTAGAAGGAATGAGGTGACTTGTCCCCTTTCTGATTTTTGCATTTTAGGTTGCAGAAAATTGCTTCTTTAAAGACAACTTCTATTGTTTTTGAGTATATTTAATTTATTAAATTGTTTAAAATACAAACTTTTTTTCATGTTTTTAGTCAGGTAACTTTGAAATATTTTATTTCAAAAGTTCAAATTTATGTTTTCATCCAGCAGATGGAGCTCTCAGCTCTTTATAATGTTTTTAATCAGGCTCTCCTTATCTACTGTGCTGAAAAAGCCTATTCATTTTGTTTAAAGTAGATGTCCAGTCAAATCTAAACTTAACCCTGCTCTCACCCCCATTCTAAACCCTATACTAACTACCCTGTAAAGGAAGGATGTCTATGCTTACCTATTCTGAGGGCCCTCCAGTCCGAACCGACTACGGATGCCCCATAGTAAGCCTATGGGTGAAGAGTAATCAAAGCTCAAAGTCGGTCTCCACCTGTACCACCTCCACTGCACACTACCAGGTGCTGGCCCTGTCCATTACAGGCTTCACAGTAGAGGAAAAGGGTCTGTTCGGTGGCACATCTGATAAAATCACCTTAATTTAGACATATTCCAAATAGACACTCCACAATGTACAATTGAGGGAAAATAGCACTAGCTGGTGTGCCATTTTCCCTCGATTGTAGCTTGTGGAGTGTCTATTCGGAATATGTCTAAATTAAGGTGATTTTATCAGATGTGTGACCGAACAGACCCTTTTCCTCTACTGTGAAGCCCATAACGAATAGGGCCAGCACCTGGTAGTATGCAGTGGAGGTGGTACAGGTGGAGACCAACCTTGAGTGGTGATTACGCGCAGGCCCGGACTGGCCATAGGGCAGACCGGGCATTTGCTCGGTGGGCCGGGGCCGCCCGCTCCGTGGCCTGTTGATGATTAGGCCGCACAGCGAGAGGTAAGCGGCGCTCACGGCCTGGAGAAGGGTTGACACAGGCCGCGGCCGCTGCTCACCTACCACTATGCGGTAAAGCCTGTGTCATCTCCGGGCTCCGGGGCAACTACAAATGATGTTAGCAGCTGATTGGCTGAGCTGTGTGTGAGAGAGACTCACAGCTCAGCCAATCAGCCGCTAACGTCAACTGCTCGGACACTGCTCCTCCTCCTCCAGCCTCTTTACTCCTGTCTGCAGCGCCCATACTCCCTGTGTCTGCCCCGCCCATGCCCCTTGTGTCTGCCCCGCCCACGCCTCCTGTGTCTGCCCTGCCCACGCCCCTGTGTCTACCCCGCCCACACATCCCTGGGGAGATGTGAAGGAAGATTTAACACAAGATTAAAAGCTGCAGGCAGCCTGCGCCTGAGCCTGATCCTCCATCCTGGGGTGAGTAAGGTCACCCTCTTTCCTGCCTCCCAGTGTATACATAAAACAAATTTAAGGGGTGCTTTGTGGACTCTGATGCAAGAGGGGGGCTTTGGTGAGCAGAGACCCCCTTACATCAGAGTTCCCCTTTACACCAGAGTCCACAGCATTCCCCCCTAAATCAGGGTTCTCAGAACACCACTGTGTGGACTCTGATGTAAGGAAGCAGAGTAAAAGGGGGGGCATGATTGCAGGGACACTGTAATATAAAGGGGACTGCACTGTAAAGGGGCACTGTAATCGTTACAGTGCAGTCCCCTATATATTCATATCACAGTGTCCCTGCACATTACAGCGTGGAGGACCGACACAACCCCCTTCGGCTCCCTGGGCTGCTCAGTCTAAAATGCCCGGGCGTATTTTTTGTCCCAGTCTGGGCCTGATTATAACCTATAGGCTTACTATGGGGCATCCTTAGTTAGTTGTCCCTCCAATACACTGAAGCTGGCTTTGGGAGCCAATCATGTGATCAACCAGACCGTTTTCCTCTACTGTGAAGCCTATGGGTGATGTCACCACCCAGGCACTGCAGCCGTTGTCGGTGATCTCTCCTCTCCAAGGAAGCCGGCTGCTGAGAAGATCATGTGACCGGACCAGAGCACCTTCAGAATAGGTACTCTGGTACCTATTTCCTTTACAGGGTAGTTATTATAGGGTTTAGAATAAAGGTGGGAGCAGGTTGAAGTTTAGAGAGTATTTGATTGGACTTCTACTTCAATAGCTCAATCTGTAAATTATATATATAACTTAGATCAGCCATGCCCTGGATTTGAGCAGTTCCAGCTCTAATTTTTCTGATAGACATCAGCTTGGGTGTTCCCAATGCAGACAAAGGATTTCAACTGTGTTGAAGTCAATAGGGGTACATTTTTTGATGGTCACTTTTGGCCCTTTGATAAAGGAGGTGTATTAAAAAATCCCAGCAGGCTTGTGTTTTATAAGCAGCTGGTATTGGCCCATTAACATGTATAAGAGAAAAGTACAGAGATCTTGCACTTACTGTAATTGCTCATTAACCACTTGCTTACTGGGCACTTAAACCCCCTTCTTGCCCCGGCCAATTTTCAGCTTTCAGCGCTGTTGCACTTTGAATGACAATTGTGTAGTCATGCAACACTGTACCCATATGACATTTTTGTCATTTTTTCACACAAAAAGAGCTTTCTTTTGGTGGTATTTAATCACTACTAGGGTTTTTATGGATATTAAGTGGAACCCCGCACCCAAATTAAAAAAAGGAAAGGCGTGGGGCCCCCAGGCCCTATATACTCTGAACAGCAGAATACAGGCGGTGCAAACAAGACAGGGACTGTAGGTTTGTTGTTAAGTAGAATCTGTTTGTCATTTTGAACTGGTACATTTTTAAAAGTGTAGCTCCAGCCAAAAAATCTATTTTTAAGCTTTTTGGAAAAACATAGGGAAGGATTATTACCCCTGTAACATTTGTTTTGCTGTCTGTGCACCTCTTCAGAAGATTTCACCTCACTTTCTGTCCCAATGACAAATGTTTTTTGAAAATGTGTGGCTTTTAGTGAAACAAGGATTGGTGATAAAGCATCAGTGGAGAGGAGACACGTTTTTCCCATATTAACTCTTACAGAAGAAAATTTCCCTTCCTAGGGGTAGATTTCATCTCACTTCCTGTTGTCTCCTTCCGTTTGCAAGTAGGAGTCATTTGTAAGTTGGATGTTTAAAAGTAGGGGCCTGCCCTATATACTCTGCAGAAATTGGGGCCTTAGGTGTTGCCACAACACTGTAAGCCCTCACAGTTACTCTTAGGAACGGGCCCTACTGTGAAATAGTAGATCAAGAATTGTAATTACATGACATTGTTGAACAGTGGTAGTAAAATTGGGCCTTTGGTGGTGGTGGTGCTGGTGCCACAACACTGTAAGTCCTCACAGTTACTCTTGGTGGGCGCTGGAATGGACCCTGCTGTGAAATATTATATCAAGAATTGTAGTTACATGCACCTGTTGAACAGGGGCAGAAATATTGGGCCTTTGGTGGTGGTGGTGTTGCCACAACACTGTATGCCCTCACAGTTACTCTTGCTGGGCGCAGGAATGGGCCCTGCTGTGAAATATTAGATCAAGAATTGTAATTACATGTCCCTGTTGAACAGGGGCTGAAAATTTGGGCCTTGGGCACTGGTGCTGGTGCCACAACACTGCAACCCCTGACAGATACTATAGTTGGAGCGCAGGTATGAGACCTGCTGCAAAGTATTGCATCAAAAATTGTAACTACACGTACCTGTTAAACGGGCAGAAAAATTGGGCCTTAGCCACTGGTGGTGTTGCCCAGAACCAAAAATGTTCTTAAAAGCTATCATCAGCATGAAAATTGAAGAGGAAGAGGATTGTCACTCAGCATAACCGAATAGTCACTCAGCATCAGCATAGGCAGTCTTGAACAGATCTCACATAAAAAAAAAAAAAAAAAATATTCGGTTACATCAGCATCATGTACTTGGTAGCTGGTGATCCAAGACTGATTAATTTTTATGAAGGCCAACCGATCGACCGATTCGGTGGATAGACGCACCCTGTGATCGGTTACAAAGCCTCCAGCAGCACTGAATGTGCGTTCCGAAAGAACGCTGGATGCAGGACAGGCCAGTAGCTCAATTGCATACTGTGCATGCTCTGGCCAGTGATCCATCCTCAAGACCCAGTAACCCAGAGGATTTTCGGTGGGAAAGGTGTCCAAGTCTGATCTTACCCCTAGGTAATCCTGCACCATGTGAATCAGACACTGGCGATGGTTGCTGGAACCGATCATACCTTGGGGCTGTGGACTAAAAAATTGTCTGAACGCATCGGTCAGACGGCCACCTTCTCCACCGCTCCTTCTGTGACTGACCGAAGCCTCAGCAACACGTTGTCCAGGAGGACCAGGAAATTGTAACCTCCCCAGGCTCTGGAAACGCGTTGCACAAACCTTTCTGCAAGGCCTCCCGAAGATGTCTCATCCTCTGCTCCCTCTGTGACGGCAAGATAAGGTCCGCAACCTTACCCTTGTAACGTGGATCAAGGAGGGTTGCCAGCCAGTAATGATCCCTCCCCTTGATACGACGAATACGAGGACCCTTCCGCAGGTTTTGCAGGATCAGGGAGGCCATGCAGCGTAGTTTTGCTGAGGCATTCGGTCCAGAGTCCTCTGGGTCACTAAGGATGACATGATCCACAGCCACCTCCTCCCAGCCACGTACAAGTCCATGGGTTTCTTCGGACTGTAAATGATCCCTTGAAGACTGCTGCTGATGCTGAGTGCCAGGCTCCACCTCCATGCTGACACAATCCTCCTCCTCCTCCCCCCTTGTCCTCTTCCTGTGTGATCGGCGGGCATGCAGGAACACTGGATAAAGGGGGCCTTGAGAGGTAAGGAAGTCCTCCTCTTCCTGCCTCTGTTCTGCCTCAAGTGCCCTGTCCATTATTCCACGCAGTGTGTGCTCCAACAGGTGGACAAGGGGGGCAGTATCACTGATGCATGCACTGTCACTGCTCACCATTCTTGTGGCCTCCTCAAATGGTGACAGGACAGTGCATGCATCCCTGATCATGGCCCAATGACGTGGGGAAAAAAAACAAGCTCCCCTGACACTGTCCTGGTGCCATAGTCACACAGGTACTCATTGATGGCCCTCTGCTGCGTGTGCAGCCGCTGCAGCATCGTCAACATTGAGTTCCACCTGGTGGGCATGTCACAGATTAGGCAGTTCTTGGGCAGGTTAAATTCCTTTTGGAGGTCTGCCAGCCGAGCACTGGAATTATATGACCGGCACAAATGCACACAGACTTTCCTGGCCTGCCTCAGGACATTCTGTAAGCCCGGGTATATGCCCAAGAACTGCTGCACCACCAAGTTAAGGACATGAGCCAAACAGGGCACATGGGTAATTTGTCCCTGTCGGAGGGCGGAGAGGAGGTTGGTGCCATTGTCGCAAACCACCATTCCTGCCTTAAGTTGGCAGGGCGTCAACCACCTTTGAACCTGCCCCTGCAGAGCTGACAGAACCTCTGCCCCAGTGTGGCTCCTGTCCCCCAAGCACACCAGCTCAAGCACCGCATGGCATCTTTTGGCCTGCGTACTTGCGTAGCCCCTTGAATGCCTACGGAGCACCGCTGTTTCCGAGGACAAAGCACAGGAAGAGGCCATGGAGGAAGAAGAAGAGGAGGGGGTAGAGGAGAGAGGTGTGTCAGAATCACCAGTAGTGGCATTTTGGAGGCGTGGTGGCGGAACAACCTCCAACACTACTGCATCTTGTCCTGCATCCTTCCCAGCTGCCAGCAGAGTTACCCAATGCGCCATGAAACTTAGGTAATGTCCCTGTCCATGCCTGCTGGACCATGAGTCAGCGGGAATATGCACCTTACCGCTGACCGCCCTGTCCAGCGAGGCCAAGACATTGCCTTCCACATGCTGGTAGAGAGCCGGAATTGCCTTCCGTGAGAAAAAGTGGCGTTTGGGAACCTGCCACTGAGGAACCGCACATTCCACAAACTCACGGAAGGGGCACGGCAGAGTCTACCAACTGAAAAGGTAGCAGTTGAATTGCTAGCAATTTTGCCAAACTAGCATTCAACCGCTGGGCATGTGGATGACAAGGAGCGAATTTCTTTCTGCGGTGCAGCAGCTGGGCAGGGAAATTTGCCTGGTACAATCTGACGTTGGTGTACCGATAGCAGATTGCCCGCAAGTACTTGGCTGTGACATATCTAATTCTACACCTTCATTCCTTTCAGTGCAGGTCTCAGAGAGGACTGAAGGTATAGTGGGGTTGGAGATCCCAGCTGATGAGGAGCAAGGAGAGGTCCTCTTTGTTCTTTGGTGTGGGTCTTTTAGGTACGCTTGCCAACGAACTGCATGGCAGGTCAACATATGTCTAGTCAAGCATGTGGTGCCCAAGCGGGAGATGTTTTGGCCACGCGAGATACGCTTGAGACATATGTTGCAAGTAGCAGTGGTGCGACCTGATGCACTTGTCTCAAAAAAGGCCCACACCAAAGAACTTTTGGAATAACGTGCAGAGACAGCAGCACCCTGCACATGCGGATCTCTGCGGTGTGATGCAGTCAGTGTGCTGCCCTTAGGCTGGCCCCTGGAGGGCATCCTGCCTCATTGGTGATGTGCCTCCTCCTCCTCCTCTCTCCTATCAGGCACCCACGTTGAGTCAGTGACCTCATCATCCCCTCCCTCCCCATCACTGGAGCAAACCTGGCAGTATGCTGCAGCAGGGGGAACATGACTGCCAGATTGCTGTCCTTCTTGGGCACCCCCTCTGTCCGTGCTCACATTACTGCCTTCATCTAGGTCAGTATCATCATCAGAGCCTTCAAAACGCTGGGCATCCTTCTGGAGCATGTACCCAACACTGTGGTCAAACATTTCGAGGGACTCCTCAGGAGGACGTGGTGGGGCTAGGGAAGGAGTCACTGATGCCATTGAGCCGAGGGAAGAGGCCGCGTTGGCAGCTGCTTTGCCAAAGTACCCTGAGCCTGGGTGAGAGAGGATGAGGAGGATGAGGACGGCTTGGTCATCCACTCGACCAAGTCTTCCGCATGTTGCGGCTCAACACGGCCAGCTGCCGAAAAAAAGGCCAAGCGTGTCCCATGGCCATGTGCTGATGGGGATGCACCGTGTCCACTACCAGCACTGTTGCCTCTAGAAACGGAGCCTGCTTGCCCTCTTTTATTGGCTTGTGACTGTCTGCCTCTCCTTGTTGGCCTTCCAGACATACTATTGGCCTGCAGTGAGCTGCACAAAACTGGGATATATATATATATATATATATATATATATATATATACCGATTATACTGCAGCTAGCAGAATCAACTGCCTGCCTGTAGTATTATTAGTATGATAACACCTGCACTTGTCTTCAGGTAGCTATACTGTAGGTGAGACTGTGCGGGGTACACAGTACATTAACTGGAAATACTTTCAATGAGCCTACACAAACACCTGGCTGCAGGTAGCTTTACTGTAGGTGAGACTGTGCAGGGTACACAGTACAGTAGCTGGAAATACTTCAATGAGCCTACACAAGCACCTGGCTGCAGGTAGCTATACTGTAGGTGAGACTGTGCAGGGTACACAGTACAGTAGCTGGAAATACTTCAATGAGCCTACACAAGCACCTGGCTGCAGGTTGCTATACTGTAGGTGAGACTGTGCAGGGTACACAGTACAGTAGCTGGAAATACTGCAAAAACACCTTCCTGCCTGTCAGTATATTAGGAAGAGAAGAACAGTATCTAGCTAAACTGAATACAGTGTATGTGTATATATATATATATATATATATATATATATATATATATATATATATATATATATATATATATATATATATATATATATATATATATATATATATATATGTGTGTGTGTGTGTGTGTATATGTATATATATACACAATACACTGTAACTGCAGCTAACTGACTCGACCTGCCTACTCTATCTAACTTAAATCAAATGACACTGTCTCTCTCTCTATGTAAAAAGTAAAATGTGAATATCGCGCTGTCATGAAAATGTGAGCAGCTAGCACAAACAAGTAATCTAAACCTGTAAATAATATGGTGTAAAGGGAAGTGCAGCGCTAAAAAATGAGTGATAAATAACATTGGTTCATATCATACAATGTAGGTACATAAATCCAGGTATGCATTAACATAATTGATAGGCATACATTGTGATCATAACTCACAAATAATATTATGTGACACACTATTAAAAAATAAGTCAGTGAAAAAATCCTCAAAGATATGTATATATCTGACACCAAGAAGTGTGGAAAGGCAATGTAATGTTGATAGAAGGTCCACCACCATTTTTATAAAGGGGGGCTTACCGGAACGATTGGACACAGATGGGTATACACCCACTGTGTCAATCAGGCTTGTAAAGGTGAGGATCCTTGAAGATATTTGAAGGAACTTATCAAGATGACCAGGATACTTTTGGGGAATGTATATGACAAGAAGGGCAAATCCAATCAGATATCCAAAGAATATGTGGAAAAAATGTGAGAACACATAGCGTGATACTGTATAAAAGGCTTTAAAGCATATTTATTGAAGGTAAAAAACTCACATTTATGGAGATTAAAAACAGCGCTGAGTACTTGAATAATATGGCAGTGTCAGTAGTGTCAGCAATCCGTCCTGATGCGTTTCGTCCTACCGGACATCATCTGGCGTGCCTCACCACTCTGTACACTGCCTCTTATATATGGTAAGTGACCCCCATGTTAGAATGTGGCTCCAATCGGTAACGCCGTTAGTGGGAAGCTACTTCCGGGTGTATAAAAGGTGGTGCTGACCGCGTGCGTTGCACGCCTTTCTTGGGTGGATGTGTTGGAACGCACGCATGTGCGTCGCCATAGCAACATCTCACGCTCCAAACCTCGCTCCAAAAGCATACGTCCGAACCCATCAACGTAGGCCGATACCGCAGCGCCAGACAAGAAAGCGTCACGGCGCTGTGTTTCAGGCCTCGCTCCTGATAGAGGATGGAACGCACCAAAGGAGGAAGTGAAAGTATACGATATAACGTTAGTTATATGTATTAACGCAGAGTCTAGATAAAGCCTACGTACGTAACGAAAAAGAAAAACACCGTCATATAACGAAAGATGGGCGTATATTAAAAATAAACTATATAAAATCAAAAATTATTAAAATTAAGTCTCGCCCTTGCATACAGATATGTGACATGAATTTGTGCATTCAAGCTCTATCCTTTATAGTCTGAACGCGGAATGAATAAATTGGTATACCATAGTATAAACGGTACCTGTAGGGGGGTGTTAATCCACATATATCCAGTAGGTCTCTAGTTGGGATACGCCACGGTTAAAGCCCCTCCACGCCAAGGAGGGACATATCTATCGATAATAAGAAATTGTGATCCAGAGGGATCTCGATTGTGATGCTGTCTGTAATGTCTGGGGACAGTATGTTTGGATCACAATTTCTTATTATCGATAGATATGTCCCTACTTGGTGTGGAGGGGCTTTAACCAGTGGTGTATCCCAACTAGAGACATACTGGATATATGAAATCCAGTCCCATACGCCATTGGGGCTCAATGTCGAGTGGGACATTAACGCCTTCATTAATCAATCCTAAACTGCTATGCCTTCTTCTGTCTGTCCCTCCCTTCCGTACTATTATATAATTCTAATGCTTGGTCGAGATGATATCTATTAGATTGGGATATGTATTAGTCACCTATATAATTGATTTCTGTTACCCTAGACCCCTATGTGGGACCGTGGCTCCTTATCGGTTTATTTTTCCTTCCTTTATGTACTATATTGGTGGATTAACACCCCCCTACAGGTACCGTTTATACTATGGTATACCAATTTATACATTCCGCGTTTAGGCTATAAAGGATAGAGCTTGAATGCACAAATTCATGTCACATATCTGTATGCAAGGGCCAGACTTAATTTTAATAATTTTTGATTTTATATAGTTTATTTTCAATATACGCCCATCTTTTGTTATATGACGGTGTTTTTCTTTTTCGTTACGTACGTAGGCTTTATCTAGACTCTGCGTTAATACATATAACTAAGGTTATATCGTATACTTTCACTTCCTCCTTTGGTGCGTTCCATCCTCTATCCAGAGCGAGGCCTGAAACACAGCGCTGTGACGTCATAACGCTTTTTTGTCTGGCGCTGCGCTATCGGCCTACGTTGATGGGTTCGGACGTATGCTTTCGGAGTGAGGTTTGGAGCGTGAGATGTTGCTATGGCGACGCACATGCGTGCGTTCCAACACATCCACCCAAGAGAGGCGTGCAACGCACGTGATCAGTGCCATCTTTTATATACCCGGAAGTAGCTTCCCACTAACGGCGTTACCGATTGGAGCCACATTCTAACACAGGGGTCACTTACCATATATAAGAGGCAGTGTACAGAGTGGTGAGGCACCCCAGATGATGTCTGGTTGGACGAAACGGATTGCTGACACTACTGACACTGTCATATTATTCAAGTACTCAGCACTGTTTTTAATCTCCATAAATGTGAGTTTTTTACCTTCAATAAATATGCTTTAAAGCCTTTCATACAGTATCACGCTATGTGTTCTCACATTTTTTCCACATATTCTTTGGATATCTGATTTGCCCTTCTTGCCATATACATTCCCCACAAGTATCCTGGTCACCTTGATAAGTTCCTTCAAATATCTTCAAGGATCCTCACCTTTACAAGCCTGATTGACACAGTGGGTGTATACCCATCTGTGTCCAATCCTTCCGGTAAGCCCCCCCTTTATAAAAACGGTGGTGGACCTTCTATCAACACTACATTGCCTTTCCACACTTCTTGGTGTCAGATATATACATATCTTTAAGGATTTTTTCACTGACTTATTTTTTAATAGTGTGTCACATAATATTATTTGTGAGTTATGATCACAATGTATGCCTATCAATTATGTTAATGCATACCTTCTGGATTTATGTCTCTCTGTATCTCTCTATCTGAACGCCGGAACACACTACACAGGGCCGCCGTGCAGGCGGCCTTATATAGTGTGGGGTGTGTACTAAACCCCCTGAGCCATAATTGGCCAAAGCCTCCTAGGCTTTGGCCAATTACAGCTCTCTGTTCAGACGGCACTGTGATTGGCCAAGCATGCGGGTCATAGTGAATGCTTGGCCAATCATCACCCAGCAATGCACTGGGATGCCACAGTGAATTATGAGCCGTGACGCGCCACTCAAATTTGGCACGAACGGCCCATATTGTTCGTAATTCAGTGAATGACCGAACACATGATGTCCGAGTCGAACATGGATTCGACTCGAACACGAAGCTCATCCCTAATGGGCACTTACTGGTAGGCACTGGTAGGCGACACTGATAGGTGGCACTGATGGGCACTGGTAGGCGACACTGATAAGTGGCACTGATGAGGAAGCACTGATGGTCACTGTTTGGCAGCACTGATGGGCACTGTTGGGACTGCATTGATAATCAGTACACTGATAATCAGTGCCCTTATTATCAGTGTTGATGTCCCTTTAACACAATCCGGTTATTGGCCTCCTTCCTCTCTCCTAGCACTGTCAGTGTGAGGAAAGAAACACAGATAACCTGGTTGTGTTTACATCTGTGATCAGCTGTCATTGGACACAGCTGATCATGTGGTAAAGGACCGCTGTTATTGGCCCTTTACCCCAAACTGCCTGAACTTGAGGGAGAGAAGAGGACTGATTTACAGTCGCCTTTGGATCGATAACTCCTCATTTGGGACCTGAAAATTTGGAGGTTTAGAGAGATATTTGGGTGGGAAAGAACTTCCATCCCTCAGTAGAGAGTAGAGAAGAACACAACTAAATGAGCAATGTGGGCTAGCGTGTGGCTGAGACAAGGTTGCTGAACTCTGATGATCTTCTGTTTGGGACCCCTTAGGCATCCGGGAGATTTCAAACACCCTGTTAAAGGAGAAGTGTGACTGGCAGTGAGCCAAGCGTTTTGTACCAACAATTGATCGACTATTTTTGCTTCTGGAGGACAAGCTGTTTTTTCTATTGCCCTGTTTTTGACCGTAAAAGCTTTTTCTAAGGTGCTTGGCTGATGATCTCCGGCTCCAATATCACAGTGTATATATAATAAACTACTTTTTATAAATATCATGACAAATAAATTACTTTAAATATTAATTAGATATACACATTGTAGAAACTAAAAAGTAAATGTTTACATTATCACAAAAGGTGACTTTCTTTAGTTATACTTTTTCGATCCTATAATGTGTTTATATAATAATCATTTGTTATTACTATATTTAGCTAAAGCTTTAGGTTACTGTTTTTTGTTTAGCATAGGTTTAACTGGATGACATATTTTTTTTCAACATTATAAACTGCATAACTATGTCAAGGAACAGAAATGAGGGTGAATACAAGATGCAATAGGCCAGGCTTAGTCTTATCTATACCTGTTTGCCAATGCTGTGTCTTAGACAACTTTAGCACAGCTGTGTTTACAAAATGATATGCAAATCTGCGGCTGCTCGGAGAGGTCACATATTTGTGTACTGTCGGTGCAAATGAGTTAAAAAGCCAGCTAGGAAATGCACCACTATGCAAACAGTGTAGCCAAAGGAGCTGATTGTAGATACATAGAAACCCAACTATTGGATTAGTTAAAGGCTAAGTTCCCCTCATTGCATGCATTGTGATAGTACATAGCCCCAAGAGCTGTGCAGTGAATACTCCAAGTGTGAGGTCTGTTACACAGGCTGGTGTGGATGGTCATAATATACTGTATAAGTGCAGCAGTGATTGGGGGAAGGGTGTTAGGGTGATGTGACCTAGTTCATCTTTTCATAAAAAAATTAGAAACCAAGCTAAATTTTTTGGTTTTCACTTGTTAGAGCCTCAAAATTATTACATATAACTTCTCAATGAATTATACCAATCAACCTCTGGATAAACCTTTTAATAAAGAAAACTAAAAGACTCTGAGAATTTGCACAGAGTTTGAAAGGTTGTTTGAACTTCAGAACAATGGGTTGTAATGGTACATAAACAGATAAGACCTGGACCCAGAAAGAAGTAAACTTTTTTTAAAACTGAAACTGATCCATATTTACAAGGCTTTCAGAACTTACAAGTATTACTGCTGCCAAGCTAGTGAAAAACAAACCTAAACCTTTCTATTCAGCTGACCAAGAGTCAACACTCTTAAATTTGATGATGGTGTCCGCTATTCCAAACAAATATACAAATAAAGTGAAAAAGTCACGCTAATCAATGAAATTTGCAAAAAATGAAAAGCAAATATATCTAATGTGAATAACACACAACCCGTGTCATGAACACATATTAATACATATGGCGTCTATCTAGCAGCCCATCCCGTGATTAAACATCAAATGTGCAGGTGAAAAATTAAGTAGAAAATGAAGTAATAATAAAAATCCAAAGTTCATAGGAATCAGTCCAAAAAAAAACCACAATAGGTTTAAGTGAACATCAGAAGTTCAAACATTGAGGGTGAGTCCACAGTGATGAATGGTGAAAATTCACGTCAAGGTGACTAGTGAAATATAGGAATCTCCTCCTCCACCAAAAAGTACTGCTGCTTACCAGAAGGTATTGGTCCCTTGTTACAGGGGACCACACCAGGCGAATGGCTGCAACCCCAGCCCGGGATATCACTGGCAAGCCCTGGTGCTCTCTGGTACACTGCCAGCTCTGTGTCCATCCATCCGCTGCCACTGTGATCCGCTCCCCGCCTCACATCAAAGGGTCTCGGTCCCAGATAGTTGCAGTCACGTCTCCGGTGTCCGCACTCCACAAGTCAGTGTCAGTGAGCCTGCCGGGAAACTCGAAGTGACGCGGCAGTACCAAAAAAGCACCGCCCGAAAAAGCACTGTCCTCTATTGTTCAACTTAAAGTGAAAATAAACCCAACTATCATTTTCAGCCAAGGAAGCTGTCATCTTGGTCTTTGTTTACTCTCCAACTGCCATTAAGCTGCACATGTGATCATTTGATTGGATGGTTTATCGGGTTGAGGTCAGAACTCTGTGCAGGCCAGTCAAGTTCCTCCACCCCAAACGTTCTCATCCATGTTTTTATGGACCTTGCTTTGTGCACTGGTCCAACTCCTTGGGTGGAGAGGGGATGGTGTGGGCTTGCTTTTCAGGGGTCGGGCTTGGCCCCTTAGTTCCAGTGAGGGGAACTCTTAAGGCATCAGCATACCAAGACATTTTGTACAATTTCATGCTCCCAACTTTGAGGGAACAGTTTGAGCATGGCCCCTTCCTGTTCCAACATGACTGCACACCAATGCACAAGGCAAGGCTCATAAAGACATGGATGAGCAAATTTGGGATGGAGGAACTTGACTGACCAGCACAGAGTCCTGACCTCAACCCAATGGATCACCTTAGGGATGAATTAGAGCAGAGATTGCGAACCAGGCCTTCTCGTCCAACATCAGTGCCTGACCTAACAAATGCACTTCTGGAAGAATGGTTAAACATTCCCATAGACACACTCCCAAACCTTGTGGACAGCCTTCCTAGAAGAGTTGAAGCTGTTATAGCTGCAAAGGGTGGGCCAACTCAATATTGAACCCTACGAACTAAGACAGGGATTCCATTAAAGTTCATGCACATGTAAAGGCAGGCGTCCTGATATTTTTGGTAATATAGTGTATATACTCAGGTACATGTGCAAAATTCCTATTGCTGATATACCTTTTTGTACATTGGATGTATGTACTGTTAATAACCTTTTCTTATATAAAGCTTGTATTATTTCCATACAGGTGTGCATCTTTATACTTATGCAAGAGGAAAAGGAAAAAAAGCGCCAAGCAGGCATCGTGAAGCACAATTTGTTAAAGTATAAAAAATGATATAAACAGCAATGACACTCACAAGCGGGTGTGGTGGGGGATGAAGTTTGCAGTGGATGGGAAGTCCAAGTGTGAACCGGGAGCTATGGTCTTTATCCATTGTAGGAAGAAGGCAAGCTGTATAGATGGAGCGAGATCAGCCTGAGATCTGTCCAGATGGAGTCGGCGTTGTCCTGCCCTGTATAGCCGGGATGGTTCGTCTGGTGTTCGGATATCCGTCCAAAGTATGTATCTCCAGTGGGAGTGTAGAGAGGAGCTGCCAGTCCGTCTGCCATGAGAACCAATGGGAACGCATTTCGGAAGCAAACCACACAGGGGCGGACTGACCATCGGGCAGTTCGGACGCTGACCGAGGGCCCGTGGCCAGTAGGGGGCCCCATGGCAGCTTCCACTTCGGGACCCGATCTACCCGTCAGCTAGCTGTGATTGACGGGCTGATCGGGTCTCTGCTCACTGCTAAGAGACTGCAGTGTATACACACACCTCGTGATGCGCTCCTCCTCCTCCCCGCCGGCCCCTCCTTCCCTCCCGTCCACCCCAGGTGCTTGTATCTGTCATCACCTCGGATGGACAGAAAAGAGGAGGGGCCGGCGAGGAGGAGGAGGAGCGCATCACGAGAGGTCTGTATACAGCCGCTTCCCGCGCTACTCTGCATGTAGGAAGGAAAGTGCAGCAGCTTGTACCACGTGCTGCTATTAGAAAGTTGCTGCACAGCTTCCCACCCACAGTGTCCCCCTGTGCCCCCCACCTCCCCACAGTGTCCCCCACCTCCCCACAGTGTCCCCCTGTGCCCCCCACCTCCCCACAGTGTCCTCCTGTGCCCCCCACCTCCCCACAGTGTCCCCCACCTCCCCACAGTGTCCCCCTGTGCCCCCCACCTCCCCACAGTGTCCTCCTGTGCCCCCCACCTCCCCACAGTGTCCCCCTGTGCCCCCCACCTCCCCACAGTGTCCCCCTGTGCCCCCCACCTCCCCACAGTGTCCCCCTGTGCCCCCCACCTCCCCACAGTGTCCTCCTGTGCCCCCCACCTCCCCACAGTGTCCTCCTGTGCCCCCCACCTCCCCACAGTGCCCCCCTGTGTGCCCCCCACCTCCCCACAGTGACCCCCACCTCCCCACAGTGTCCCCCTGTGCCCCCACAGTGTCCCCCTGTGCCCCCCACCTATCCACAGTGTCCTCCTGTGCCCCCCACCTCCCCACAGTGCCCCCTGTGCCCTCCACCCCCCACAGTGACCCCCTGTGCCCCCCACATCCCCACAGTGACCCCCACCTCCCCACAGTGTCCCCCTGTGCCCCACAGTGACCCCCACCTCCACACAGTGTCCCCCTGTGCCCCCCACCTCCCCACAGTGACCCCCTGTGCCCCCACCTCCCCACAGTGCCCCCTGTGCTCCCCACAGTGCCCTCCATCTCCCCACAGTGTCCCCCTGTACCCCCCACCTCCCCACAGTGTCCTCCTGTGCCCCCCACCTCCCCACAGTGCCCCCCTGTGTGCCCTCCACCCCCACAGTGACCCCCTGTGCCCCCCACCTCCCCACAGTGACCCCCACCTCCCCACAGTGTCCCCCTGTGCCCCCCACCTCCCCACAGTGTCCTCCTGTGCCCCCCACCTCCCCACAGTGTCCCCCTGTGCCCCCCACCTCCCCACAGTGTCCCCCACCTCCCCACAGTGTTCCCCTGTGCCCCCCACCTCCCCACAGTGTCCTCCTGTGCCCCCCACCTCCCCACAGTGTCCCCCTGTGCCCCCCACCTCCCCACAGTGTCCCCCTGTGCCCCACCACCTCCCCACAGTGTCCTCCTGTGCCCCCCACCTCCCCACAGTGTCCTCCTGTGCCCCCCACCTCCCCACAGTGCCCCCATGTGTGCCCCCCACCTCCCCACAGTGACCCCCACCTCCCCACAGTGTCCCCCTGTGCCCCCACAGTGTCCCCCTGTGCCCCCCAGCTCCCCACAGTGTCCTCCTGTGCCCCCCACCTCCCCACAGTGCCCCCTGTGCCCTCCACCCCCCACAGTGACCCCCTGTGCCCCCCACCTCCCCACAGTGACCCCCACCTCCCCACAGTGTCCCCCTGTGCCCCACAGTGACCCCCACCTCCACACAGTGTCCCCCTGTGCCCCCCACCTCCCCACAGTGACCCCCTGTGCCCCCACCTCCCCACAGTGCCCCCTGTGCTCCCCACAGTGCCCTCCACCTCCCCACAGTGTCCCCCTGTACCCCCCACCTCCCCACAGTGTCCTCCTGTGCCCCTCACCTCCCCACAGTGCCCCCCTGTGTGCCCTCCACCCCCACAGTGACCCCTGTGCCCCCCACCTCCCCACAGTGACCCCCACCTCCCCACAGTGTCCCCCTGTGCCCCCCACCTCCCCACAGTGACCCCCACCTCCCCACAGTGTCCCCCTGTGCCCCCCACCTCCCCACAGTGCCCCCCACCTCCCCACAGTGACCCCCTGTGCCCCCCACCTCCCCACAGTGATCCCCTGTGCCCCCCACCTCCCCACAGTGTCCCCATGTGCCCCCCACCTCCCCACAGTGCCCCCTTGTGCCCCCCGCCCCCCACCTCCCCACAGTGCCCCCTTGTGCCCCCCACCTCCCCCCTCCACACAGTGCCCCCCTGTGCCCCCCACCTCCCCACAGTGTCCCCCTGTGCCCCCCCACCTCCCCACAGTGCCCCCCTGTGCCCTCACCTCCCCACAGTGCCCCCCTGTGCCCCCCCACCTCCCCACAGTGTCCCCATGTGCCCCCCACAGTGCCCCCTTGTGCCCCCCACCTCCCCCCTCCCCACAGTGCCCCCCTGTGCCCTCCACCTCCCCACAGTGTCCCCCTGTGCCCCCCTACCTTCCCACAGTGTCCCCCTGTGCCCTCCACCTCCCCACAGTGTCCCCCTGTGCACTCCACCTCCCCACAGTGCCCCCCTGTGCCCTCCACCCCCCCCACAGTGTCCCCCTGTGCCCTCCACCTCCCCACAGTGTCCCCCTGTGCCCCCACCTCCCCACAGTGTCCCCCTGTGCCCCCCACAGTGCCCCCCTGTGCCCTCCACCTCCCCCCTCCCCACAGTGCCCCCCTGTGCCCTCCACCCCCCCCCACAGTGCCCCCCTGTGCCCTCCACCCCCCCAGTGTCCCCCTGTGCCCTCCACCTCCCCACAGTGTCCCCCTGTGCCCCCACCTCCCCACAGTGTCCCCCTGTGCCCCCCACCTCCCCACAGTGCCCCCCTGTGCCCTCCACCTCCCCCCCACAGTGCCCTCCACCCCTCCACAGTGTCCCCCTGTGCCCCCCACCTCCCCACAGTGTCCCCCTGTGCCCTCCACCTCCCCACAGTATCTCCCTGTGCCCTTCACCCCCCACAGTGTCCCCCTGTGTTTTCCATCCCCCCCCCCATGGTGTCTCCCTGTGCCACTCACACACAGTGTCCCCCTGTGCCCTCCACCCACCTACAGTGTCCCCCTGTGCCCTCCAACCCCCCCCCATGGTGTCTCCCTGTGTCCTCCACCCCCACTGTGTCGCCTTCCGCCCTGATGGCTACCCTGAAAGACACTGTGTTAAGTCTGGAGGATCCCAGTGCTCTACTGTGTGCCCTGTGTTTTGGTTTGTGCCCTGCTATTTGCCGTACTGCGTGCCCCATGGCCTGTGATGTGCCCTTCTAGTGTACCCCCTTATGTGCCCTACTCTGTGCCCCTTGCCCTGTGATGTGCCTTGTGATGTGCCCTGCTGTGTACCGCCTGTTGTGCTCTACTGTGTGCCCTGTAATGTGCTCTGTGTGCCCCATGCCCTGGGATGTGTGCCCTGATGTGTACCGCCTGTGTCCTGTTCCCAAGGATGTGCCCTACTGTGTGCCCTGCTGTGTGCCCTACTATTTGCCACATGCCCTGTGATGTGCAGCACGTTCCCTGCTGTGTATCTCCTGATGTGCTCTGTGATGTGCCCCGCTGTGTACCCACTGATGTGCCCTGTACCCTCTGTGATGCACCATGCTGTGCTCAATAATGTGCCCTGATGTGTACAGCATAATAAACCCTGCTGGGTGCCCCATTATGTGTCCTGTGATGTGCCCTACTGTGTGCCCCATGCCCTGTGCCCCATGATGTGCCCCGTGCTCTGCAGTGTGCCATGTGATGTGCCTTACTGTGTGCCCCATGTAAGTGGGGCTTTGTGTAGGTGCGGCTTGCATGTGGGCGGAGACACAGAGGGCCCCATGATCTTCTATTGCCCGGGGGCCCCATGAGTTGTCAGTCCGCCCCTGAAACCACACTACCTTCAACAGCCTCTTTTTTTATTATTGACATTTATTCCTATACCTCCGGGAATAAGACTTTTTTTGGCTGTTTATTTTAATCAGTTGCTTAATTATATCCTATGACCATGGGATTGGCACAGAGATAGCGCTGTAGTGTATTGAGTTTTGTGGTTTTATCTTTATACTTATGGTTAATGGTATATGCTGATAAATTTACCAAGGCGCTGTCACTTTAAAAGCATGAATATTTGCCTTGGACTGCTTGCTGTTTATCAAGTACCAGAATTTTGGGCAGTTGTTTGTACTATTAATCTTTATCCACAGCGCTGTCCTTCTCATTCTAATATTATCTCATCATATATGTATTTGTGCATTAATTACAAAATTAATGAAATTGGTATAATAATTTATTATTTCTTGTTATATCCGTTTCATTAATTTTGTATTTAATGCACAAATGCATACAGTATATGATGAGATCATGTACGGTACTATTGCTGTGATAACATTAGCATGACAAGGAAAGCCCTGTGGATAGAGATTAATAATGGTATATGCTGGTTGCAGTAGTTCCTTTGCTCCCAATTCCTTTGTTTAGATTTCTGTTTAATTTCTGAGTAAGGGAGTCCCCACTGTTCACAGAGGCCCTACCCTGGGTGGAGACACTGCCAACTTTATTATCAAACTCGCACTTCCACTTACCAATGATTCTGGTTCTCTTATTTTCCTAGGGGTTTAGTGCAATATCTTGTTTGGGATTGCTATTTCCCATATACCCCTCCCCCCCAAAAAAAAAAGTGAACTACACTCCTTAAACTTTTAGTCAGGAAAATATGAAATATTGCATACACATACTTCATATTTACTAATAATATTTCTAGCCACATATAAAGCTCTCAGCTCCTTTAATACAGCTCAGTAGCTCAAGCAGAAATTTACTGCAGAACCAAATGAGTCAGGAGACAAGCATTTCCAATTTTCAAACTTTTTTGTCTATAAAGCCTGGTACACACTACTGCCCTGTACACACGATCGGACATTCCGACAACAAAATCCATGGATTTTTTTCTGACGGATGTTGGCTCAAACTTGTCTTGCATACACACGGTCACACAAATCTTGTTGACAATTCTGAAGTCAAGAACGCGGTGACGTACAACATGTACGACAGCACTAGAAAAGGGAAGTTCAATACCAAGTGCGCCACCCTTTGGGCTCCTTCTGCTAATCTCGTGTTAGTAGAAGTTTGGTGAGAGACGATTCGCGCTTTTCAGCCTCTTGCTTTTCCGATCATTACTGCTCTTCAGTTTGTGGGTTCATATCTGGTTTTCAGTGCGTGTAGTCATTTGGCATTTGTTTTTCAGTGCGTATTTTATAGTACGTATTTGATTTTGCAGTGTGTTCTTGTCCGCTCGTTTCTGATTTTCAGCTCGCTCTTTTCAGGCCTTTCTGTTTTTCAGTGCTTTCTGTTAGTTTGTTCTGACCAGCCTACTGTTTTGAAGCCATGAGGACCCTCACCCCGGACCAGAGGGTTTTTAACTACCGGCTGGCCAGAGCCAGATGAGTGGTGGAGAATGCTGGATAATGGCCAGCCAGTTCCGCCTATTCCTTACAGCAATCAACATGGTGGAATATAAACTTAACCATATAATCCTTGCATGCTGCATTCTCCACAACTCTTTAAGGAGAAATTCAATGAACTATGTTGCCTCAGTTGAGCCTGAGGCTGCAAGCCTTCAGGTCTGGTATGGATTTTAAGGGGAACCCCCCCCCGCCAAAATTTTTTTAAAAATTGGCGTGGGGTCCCCCCAAAAATCCATACCAGACCCTTATCCGAGCACGCAACCTGGCAGGCCGCAGGAAAATAGGGGGGATGAGAGAGCGCCCCCCCCCTCCTGAACCGTACCAGGCCACATGCCCTCAACATTGGGAGGGTGCTTTGAGGTAGCCCCCCAAAGCACCTTGTCCTGATGTTGATGGGGAAAAGAGCCTCATCCCCACAACCCTTTCCTGGTGGTTATGGGGATCAGCGGGCGGGAGGAATATCGGAATCTGTAAGCCCCCTTTAACAAGGGGACCCCCAGATCCCGACCCCGCCCCCCTCTGTCAACACGGGGAAAGCCACAGGGAACTCCCGTGAATTCCCCATGCGTCAGAGGAGGGTGGGGTCACCGGGTGGCCCCGCCCTCCGTTATATAAGAAATGTCAGAAGAAGCGAAGCGTCACATGGCTCCCACTGAGGCAGATTGACGGAGCGGAGAAGAAGCCTGGAGGAAGATGCAGGACGAGAAGAGCAGAGGAAGAAGAAGATGGAGAAGAAGAAGATGGAGGAAGAAGAAGAACACTGAAAGAACACCAGAAGAAAGAAGATGGAAGAAGAAGCTGAAAGAAGAAGAAATTAATAAAGGACGTGTCAAAAACCATCTCTTGTCTTTTTTAACCTTTTTTGACACTTTTTTTGTGAAATGGTAGGGGTACATTTGTACCCCATTACCAATTCACACAGGGGGCCGGGATCTGTGGGTCCCCTTGTTAAAGGGGGCTTCCAGATTCTGATAAGCCCACCACCCGCAGACCCCCACAACCACCGGCCAAGGGTTGTGGGGATGCGGCCCTTCTCCCCATCAACATGGGGACAAGTTGCTTTGGGGGGCTACCTCAAAGCACCCTCCCAATGTTGAGGGCATGTGGCCTGGTATGGTTCAGGAGGGGGGGCGCTCTCTCATGCCCCCCTCTTTTCCTGCGGCCTGCCAGGTTGCATGCTCGGATAAGGGTCTGGTATGGATTTTTGGGGGGACCCCATGCCATTTTTTTAAATTTTGGCGCGGGGTTCCCCTTAATATCCATACCAGACCTGAAGGGCCTGGTATGGAATTTAGGGGGACCCCCATGCATTTGTATTGTGGTTCGGGGTTCCCCTGTGGGGAAATCCCATGCCGTTTTTATCAATGAACTTTTATGTGTATTGTCGGACGGACAATTCATTAACAGCCGCAAGTAGTTTTAAATTACTTTTTTTCCTTTGAAATGTCATTTTGTTGTCAGACTGTTCTAAACACGGGAAACATGCGCCCCTTTACAGGCATACTATAGACACCCCCCAGGTACGAAATTTAAAGGAATATTACACTTTTATTTTTTCACTTTAAGAATTATTAAAATCACTGCTCCCGCAAAAACGGTTGTTTTTAAAACTTTTTTTTGCATTGATACATGTCCCCTGGGGCAGGACCCAGGTCCCCAAACACTTTTTATGACAATAACTTGCATATAAGCCTTTAAAATGAGCACTTTTGATTATTCATGTTTGAGTCCCATAGACTTTAACAGTGTTCGCGTGTTCGAACAAATCTTTTGCCTGTTCGCAAGTTCTGCTGCGAACCGAACTGGGGGGTGTTCGGCTCATGCCTTCTTAGCACACAGATATTTGAGGCAAGAAATAGGAATATGAAACATTGCTTGGAGGTGTCGTACAATTGTCTGTTTTGGCAGAGTTTAAAGCTGAAGACATTATTTTTTCCCTTTACAAAGCTGGAATACTTACCTTTTTTGTTAAAGTATCACACATGTAGAGACCCCTAGTATCCACTGTAGCACCTGTGTGGGACACCCTAAAAAGCTTGTTCTGGTGTCCCACACTAGTGCTCCTGCGTCCAGATGTGTAAACAGCTTATGAATGTCCTCTCCTTACACTGAATCAAGTTTGCATTTCATTCTAGTTACAAACCCATCTAGACAACAATGTACTAAACTTCTTTTAAGACAAATAGGCATGGCCAAATGTAGTTAATCTGCATCTGCAAAAAACATCATATTAGTACGCGAACAATGTTTACTACAAACGATTACTGTGCCCACGAATCTGAGCAGCACAAACGTAAGAAGAAGAATAGGAACATACGACAAATACTTACTTTTTTGCAGCATTTTTGATTCTTCTGTACTGATCCTGCTCCCTCAATTTGAGGTCTGACCATCCTTTCCTCAGTTGATCCTTGGAGCGCCGTACCCCAATTCTTCGGCAGATTTTTCACAACTTTAGTCATGATCTTGGCCTTTCTCACGTTTGGGTTTGGGTACAGTCCATGCTTCCCGTCTTAGTCGGCCCTCTTGAAGATGTCCACCATCTCTATAAAGGCCATATTTGAGGCCTTAAATATCCTCCGGGATCGGGACATATGTGGCTCCGGGCTTTTGTCATTGCTGCTGCTGCTGTCTGCATGCACTTGTTGTCTCTCCGCCATGTGCTCTCCCACTGCACCGAAAGCCAAGGGGCGGGGAATAGACTAGAAAGAATGTCAGGGGTGGGCGGAGATTCACGCATGCGCAGTGTATAGAAAGCGTTGCACGCGTGTGTCATACGTACGATCTGTGAGTGGAGGAAGGAGTAGCAGAAGCGCAGATCGTTCTAACGAAGGTACAATTTTAACTTGGTGCATCAGTGGCCTATACTGCTTCTAGATTGAGGCCTATATTAGAAAATAATTAGGAGAGTTTAGCCTGACATTAGGGTTTGTCTTGTGTTGTGTCTTGCAGAGAAAATGGATCTATTCAATGATGAGGACTTTATTTCCATATTCATTGATATGTACAGGGAGCTGCCCTGTCTGTGGCAGGTAAACCACCCTTTTTATAACAATAAACCAAAGAGGAAGGCAGCGATGGATCAATTGCTGGAATTTGTGAAGCCGGTGATCCCCACGGTAGACATCCCCTATTTGAAGGCCCTAATTGGTGGCATGAGGAGCACTTATAATAGGGAGTGCAAGAAGGTCAAGGATTCCCAGAGATCAGGAGCTGCAGCAGATGACATTTATGTACCCAGGCTCTGGTACTATGACAGACTGCATTTTCTGGCAGGCCAGACTGAACCCAGGCCAGCACTCTCCAATCTTCCTTCAAGGCTTCCTTCCACCTCAGCTGGGGCTCCTGACGTCCAACCTGGGCCTTCCAGCCAGGAAGAAGTGGAGGAGCCCAGCTTGAGCCAGGTATAGCATTGTTCAACATATTTCTAGTGAAATAATTAATGATATTAACTAGATGTTATTATTGATCAGTAATTTCTGATTTTACAAAGTGTTTTGCATATCAATAGACAGTAGTAGCCAAGACAAGAATGAAAAATGCTGGGGTCAGAATGATAGTCTTTTCTATTTATTAACATTCAGTTTGCAACAGTCATGAGCTGAAAATTGTGTGTGATTGATGAACCAATAACTAAAACTATGTCCCTTTTTCAGACAGGAAAGTCTCAGCCAGGAGGAGGCCATGGAAAGTGGCAGCAAGGAGGTGGCGGGGGTAAGTGGCAGCCAGGAGGTGGCCGGGCCCAGTAGCCTACCCGAATCCCAGGTCCCTCCCCTCCGCCTTCCACAAAAAAGTCCCAGGAAGAGGAATAACCTGGAGGAGGCAGCACTTGGCCTATTTCGGAAGGCTACTGCAGCCCTCAGAACCCCATAGTTGCCAACAGTCCCGATTTTCCCTTGACAATCCCTATTTTGGGACCCTCATCCCGATGGGAGGCTGTCCCGAATTGGGATTTTGAGTTTTGTCTCTGGAAAACCAGGAATGTTTGGCTCTGGAGCAGTTTTCCGGCTCTTGACTCCAACAAAATGGCCGCCGGCGCCCCTGTGAGAGCTTTGCTCTTGTGTTTCAGCTACATCACCTCTTGTTCCTCATGTTTGGTGGAGAGGGAAGGGGCCGATCCGTGCAGCCAATGCATCGGCTTCTCTCTTCACAAATCTCCAGCCTGGGTTAGCTTCACGGATCGGATTTAACTTCATCTCCTTACAGGAAATAATGGGAAAGAAGTTAGTGAACTGAGCCTGATTTTAGATACAAGAAGGATGGATTCATGATTTTAAAATGATGTGAAATGACTAACATTTCTATGTGATTATTTATATTATTCAGCTCACTAAAATGTCTAATGATAATAATATACTGTATGATGTTCATGCTGTGCACATGGGGATAGGAACATATTGTCTTAGCCTTCCAGTTGCATTGTGGCTCCTCTGATTTCTGTCACATGTGGAGATGTGTTGGATTAGGAGGTTTTTGCAGAGCTTGAATTTTCCCTTGTGTGTGCAGAACTCCAGGCTTTCCCTTCATGCACTGTCTTTGACACATGACAGACCACAGGATTATGCAGAGCTCAGCATTCAGTACACCTTCAGATAACACGCTAGTGTCCTAAATGGGAATTCAGCACTGACAACATGAAGGCCTCTTGAGCCCCTCCCTAGGGAAAGAGAGCCTTGACTGATGGGGGCATGGCTAGGTGCGTGACAAGGGGAACGATTGGTTTGGACATATGGGATGGGCCTGAGCTCAGGAAATTGTGTGCCCCAGGGAATTCTGGGTCTTTCGGTAGACTCGTTGGAAGAGCTGCTGTGGACCCTGCACTCTCTATTATGGACACTGATCTTCTGCTGGCCGGGGTCCACAAGCTGGCTCTCCAAGGTCAGGCCAAAAGGATATTTTCTCTCTTTACTTCTGGGATGCCCCCCCCCTCCTGTCACATTCCTACCCCTGGGGTCTCAGGCTCCTAGGGTCAGAGGACGTTCCCCTCCGCCCTCCCGCCTTAGCCCCAGTCCCTTCAGACATTCTTACTTCCATCCACCCCCTCCACTCGTCAGCGCGGGCGGGAGCTGCAGCTCATCCTGCCTCTCCTCACATCCCCCTGTCACAGCCAGCCACTGTCCCTGTCCCCCCCCTCCGCCGGCTATCGGCAGACTGGGGGATGGGGGGGACCAGACAGAGATCCTCCCGTGATGCCAGACCCTGGGCACGCCAGCACGGAGCTGCTGAACTGGCCGTGCATCCTCCTCCCTCCTCCACGCTGCACGGATATGTCTCAGCCAGTGTCTCTCCCTGCGCCCAGCAGGGAGGGGGATTAAAACATGGCTCTAGTCCACACAGCCTCTGCAATGTCTCCTGTGCAGCCACATCCCCCTGCATCCGGCTGGGTGGGGGATGGCAGGGCTGCACAGACTGTTCACCTCCTGCCACTGACCCCTGCTTGCCTGCATCCCCCTGCACCCAGCCGGGTGGGGGATGGCAGGGTGGCAAATGCCGTTCACCCCCTGCTTCTGCCCCCTGCCGTCCTGCATCCCCCTGCACCCAGCTGGGTGGGGGATGGCAGGGCCGCACGGGTTGCTCACCCCGGCCACTGACCCCTGCCTTCCTGCATCCCCCTGCACCTGGCTGGGTGGGGGATAGCAGGTGGCACACGGCGCTCAACCCCTACCATCCCGCATCCAGGGCCGGATTTCCCACAAGGCCACCGAGGCCAGGCCTCGGGGCGGCAGTGGTACAGGGGCGGCGCCGCTCCTGCAACGAATTCTGGGCCACCCCCCACACTAACATAGCAGCATGTGATGCAGCGCACCCGGGCGCCAGAGAGGTGGGGGCGCTGAAGCACTAGAGTGCTCCTCTCCCTCCTCTTCCTCCTCTCTGTGTGTGTCCAGACTGAGGCGGCGTCCTCTGCAGGTCACCGCCGCTGCTGGTTTTAGGATGCTCAAGCTTGTCCCCCCTCCCTCCTCCTGTCAGAGAAGGAGAGCAGCCGAAGGAGATCGGAGCGGCTGGTCTCTGTGCGGGGGAGGGGGGGGCGCGTGTTCTCCTGTGTCCTCCTGTGTCTCTCACTCCCGCCCAAGCCTGTCTCCATCTGTACACTAATGGAGGGGGATGTCTGCACCAATGGAGGGGGGGTTGTCTTGGGGGTCTGTACTAGTGAAGGGGGGGTTTGTCCTGGGATGTCTGCACTAATGGAGGGGGGTTGTCCTGGGGGTCTGTACTAGTGAAGGGGGGTTTGTCCTGGGATGTCTGCACTAATGGAGGGGGGTTGTCCTGGGGGTCTGTACTAGTGAAGGGGGGTTTGTCCTGGGATGTCTGCACTAATGGAGGGGGGGTTGTCCTAGGGGGTCTGTACTAGTGAAGGGGGGGTTTGTCCTGGGATGTCTGCACTAATGGAGGGGGGGTTGTCCTGGGGGTCTGTACTAGTGAAGGGGGGGTTTGTCCTGGGATGTCTGCACTAATGGAGGGGGGGTTGTCCTGGGGGTCTGTACTAGTGAAGGGGGGGGTTTGTCCTGGGATGTCTGCACTAATGGAGGGGGGGTTGTCCTGGGGGTCTGTACTAGTGAAGGGGGGGTTTGTCCTGGGATGTCTGCACTAATGGAGGGGGGGTTGTCCTGGGGGTCTGTACTAGTGAAGGGGGGGTTTGTCCTGGGATGTCTGTACTAATGGAGGGGGGGGTTGTCCGGGGGGGTTTGTACTAATGAAGGGGGGGGTTGTCCTGGGGGTCTGTACTAATGGAGGGGGGTTTGTCCTGGGGGGGTCTGTACTAATAAAGGGAGGGGTGGTTTGTCCTGGGGGGGGGGTCTGTGCTAATGGAGGGGGTTGACCTGAGGGGGGTTTGTACTAATGGAGAGGGGGTTGTCCTGGGGGGGGGTTTGTACTAATAGAGGGGCGTTTGTCCTGGGGGGTCCGTACTAATGGAGGGGGGTTTGTTCTGGGGGGGTCTGTACTAATGAAGGGAGGGGGGTTTGTCCTGGGGGGATCTGTACTAATGAAGGGAGGGGGGTTTGTCCTGGTGGGGGTCTGTACTAATGGATGGGGGTTTGTCCTGGGGGGGTCTGTACTAATGGAGGGGGGTGGTTTGTCCTGGGGGGGTCTACACCCAGGAAAGTACACCCAGGACTCCAGAGGGAGAGGACACTGCTGAGGGAAAACCATTAGAAAGAGAACCCGGCTGCCCTGTGCCACCAGAGGGAAAGCCACACAGCCTGGTGCCATCCCTGGCGGAGAAAGGAATGGAGTCATTGCCGGAATACAGATCTGGGTGCTACCCAGTGGAATCGCCATGGGCAATTCAGAGTGAGCTGACTCCTGATCAGAGGAACCATTGCTGTATTGCTGGGTCAGGTGAGAGGGCCGATCAGCCATTATCTACTAATGTCCATAGGAACTGCAGTCTCTGACCATCTCCTGTATCGTACCTGCAGTCTCTGACCGTCTCCTGTATCATGTCTGCAGTCTCTGACCGTCTCCTGTATCATGTCTGCAGTCTCTGACCATCTCCTGTACTATGATTGCAGTCTCTGACCATCTCTTGTATCATGTCTGCAGTCTTTGACCGTATTATGTCTGGGGGCTCTTTCTGGTGGTGTGTGTGTGTGTGTGGGGGGGGGGCAGCATTGAAGGGCCCGGCCTTGGGGCGGCAAAGGGAGTAAATCCGGGCCTGCCCGCATCCCCCTGCACCCAGCCGGGTGGGGGATGGCGGGGGCGGCACATGCCGCTCACCCCCCTACCATCCCGCATCCCCCTGCACCCAGCTGGGAGGGGGTTGGCAGGGCTGCACAGGCTGCTCACCCCCTGCCACTGACCCCTCCGTCCCGCATCCCCCTGCACCCAGCTGGGTGGGGGATGGCGGGGGCGGCACATGCCGCTCACCCCTGCCGCTGGCCCCTACCGCCCCATGTCCCCCTGCACACGGCTGGGTGGGGGATGGCTGCGCTGCTCAGGCCTCTAACCCCCTGCCTCGGACCTCTGCCTTATCACATCCCCCTGCGCCCACCGGGCGGGGGATGGCCGGCGGTCGCCTGCTCCCCTCATCACTGACCTCTGCCCACTGTCAGCTCCCTGCGCTTGGCTGGGCGGGAGATTCCGTCCAGACGTCCGCTGACACAGCTTTGCCTGGTTCACCTCCCTGCGCCCGGTAGGGTGGGAGATGCCCATTTGATGCCTGCCGTGGCGGCCTTGCCCCTGCCTGTGGCTTGGCGGGGGCGGCACATGCCGCTCACCCCTGCCGCTGGCCCCTACCGCCCCATGTCCCCCTGCACACGGCTGGGTGGGGGATGGCTGCGCTGCTCAGGCCTCTAACCCCCTGCCTCGGACCTCTGCCTTATCACATCCCCCTGCGCCCACCGGGCGGGGGATGGCCGGCGGTCGCCTGCTCCCCTCATCACTGACCTCTGCCCACTGTCAGCTCCCTGCGCTTGGCTGGGCGGGAGATTCCGTCCAGACGTCCGCTGACACAGCTTTGCCTGGTTCACCTCCCTGCGCCCGGTAGGGTGGGAGATGCCCATTTGATGCCTGCCGTGGCGGCCTTGCCCCTGCCTGTGGCTTGGCACCATCTTCCTGTGCCTGGCAGGGCGGGAGATGTGCACGCCTGGGATGTGGGCTGCACCTGTCACGAGTCCTACATCCGGTTGCTCCAGACGCTGCTCGGTTGCCGTCCTCGGCCCCCCGGGCTCCTTGGGTTTGGTGGCTGGACCGCCACCCCTGGACCTCTCATTCCACCATCCTTCGGCCTCGCCAGCCATCAACATTCCCCAAGAGGATGGACGTCGCCTGCCAGCTCCTCCCACGGATGATCCTGCACCGGGCATTCCTCCTGGACCTGCCGTTGGTCGCTCTTCTTCGGCAGCACATCCGCACCTCAGTGAGTATGATTGTGATTTGATTTGGGGTAGGAACAGTGACGCTGCCATATCGGGTCCGCCGGACGAACGCATTGTTATGGTCTGTCTCGCATGGGTGTGTCAGGTCCGGCATGCAGTTCGGCGTCGCAAAGTTATGGATTTCCTCACTTTAATCGACAAATCCCATCGGGTTGACGTTGCGGCGCAGGGCAAAAAAAAAAAAAAAATTTCGACGGCTTCCTTGGACGTTTAGGAACCTCTCTGCAGGGGTTCTGTGCTTACGCCGGAGTGCTTTGCGAGCATTTTCCAGAGTTAGCTGCATCACTCTTTTTGCCATCTTGATCTCATTTGGGGTGCCTGCAAAGTGTACGGAGTATAGTCACAGTGGTGTAGTGGATAGCACTCTGCCTACCAGTGATGAGGTTCACTGGTTCGGAACCCAACCATGACACTACCTGTCTTGGAGTAAGGACCAATGGTAAAGTTTGTTGGTGAGTGTTGGTTCTACTAAACGACACCCAGTTTCGCAAAAAAAAAAAAAAAAGACGTCCAGTTCCGCTTCGATTGTCAGGACAGGTAGCCTGTGGTTTTTTGCTCATGTGCCCCCACAGGCCTTCGTCCTTTTTTCAGTCCGCAGCCGGCACTCCGGAGCGTCGTCTGCCCCCCCCCAAAAAAAAGTCTATGCCGGCTGTAACAACGAGAGCCACTGCAAGTGGTACACCGTGTGCCGTTTAAGCATGAGTGCTCACTTTGTGGGAGTGCTCATCCAGTCAGCCGGTGCTCCTGAAAGGGAAAATAACCTCTTTCCTGGGCCGGGGGCCAAGCTTGACATTTCTGAACCGGGGGACCCCAGTGATCGTCTCAGAGATGCTTCCCTGGCTAGACCGGTATCCCCCCCTTCATAGAGAGGCCTTGATCTTGAGGGATGTTTTGGACCATGGTTTTGGATCCCCTTACTCAGCCAGCGGTGAGTGCCAGCAGCTTCTGTCTGTTTTTCAGGACACCTGTGAGCGTTTTTTGCCATCCCGCTGGGCCCTGTGACGGTTCTGGCCTTCTTGGGTATCGAAATTGACGTGGTGATGGTTTTCCGGCTGCCCAGTGACAAGCTGGCTAGGCTACTCTCCCTGGTCCGCTTGGCAATGGGGGCTAAAAAAAAAAAAAAAAAAAAAAAAAAAACGGCAGTTGAAACAACTTCAGTCTTTGCTGGGTCACTTGATCTTTGCCTGTCGCGTCATCCGCATGGGAAGGGCTTTCTGTAGACGCCTGGTGGGCCACAAAAGGGGTGGCTGCCCCTCACCATTACTTCCGTATCACCAAGCCCACGCGGGATGACTTGGATGTGGATATCCTTTCTCCAGTCCTACAATGGCCAGTCATGCTGGTTGATGGAGGAGGTACCGAATTCACAGCTCGAGCTATACACTGATGCGGCAGGCCCCTGTGGTTTCGGTGCCTTTTTTCTAAGGGGAGTGGTCTGCTGAGTGTTGGCCGGCCTCATGGGCCCGCATGGATCTTTTGCGCAACCTTACACTGCTGAAGCTCTTTCTGATTATTGTCGCCATTGAGCTGTGGGGCGAGCGGTTTCGAAATCACCAGGTGGTTTTTCTGGTCCGATAACATGAGCATGGTGCAGGTTGTTAATAAGCAGTCTGCCAGATCCCCTCCTATCGTGTCGTTGTGGCGTTTTTTGGTTTTAAAGTGTCTTCAGGTTTAACGTATGTTTTAGAGCTAGGTATGTCCCTGGAACCGCCAATGATATTGCCGATGCGCTCACTCAATAGTTTCCGAGCCCTTGCCCTGTTGGCTTCCCTGGAGGGCCTCCCCTGTCCGGCCTACTTGTGGAACCTTGTTTCTGATGTTTGCTAGACCTCCTCCGGGCGTTGCGTGTGGGACGAATGGGTCCAGGTGTCGGGGGGGTGAGTTCTCATCTCGTCTTCACAGAAAAGACACGTGGCTTTATTTTCGTACCTTCATTTACTTCAAAAACGTTCTTCCAGATCCACGGTTTCGTCGGCTATGTCTGCTTTGTCTTTCTGGTTTCAGCTCCTTGGGTGGAGGACATCACAAAAGCATTCCCTGTCCGTCGGGTCTCGTGGGGTTGGAGACGTGCGACCCATTCCTCCGATTCCCATTTTCGCCCACTATTCTCTCCGGTATCCTTTCTCTGTTGCCGTCCGTTTGCTTCTCCCGTTCGAGACCCTTCTCTTCCAAGTGGCTTTCTCGTGGGCGTTTTTCGGGGCCTTTCGCACCGGCGAACTGGTTTTTGAAATCCACCTCCTCCACGGGCGGTGTCCTGGCAGAGGTCGTTACCTTCTCTGAGCGCTGCGTGTCAGTTTTGTTGCGCACATCAAAACCGACAGTTTTCGCAAGGGCAGAAGGGTTGTTTTGCACCCTTGCAGGGGCCCATTCTGCCCTGTTTCTTTGGTCTACCCTTCCTGTCTGTACCCCCCCGACCCCTATTTTCTTTGTCCATGCCGATTCCTCCTCTCTTGGCAGATTCCAGATTTCTGCTGGTTTTTTCGTTGCTGCCTCGAAATACTGGGTCTCCCTTCACGTGACTTTGCGACCCACTTCTTTCAAATCAGAGCTGCCACCGCGGCTTTGGGTATGGGTTTTTTCTGATAATGATTTCAGCGTTTGGGTAGGTGGGAATCGTCCCGTTTTTTCCTTCTACGTTTGCCCACACCTGTTGTTTTAAATTTCAGATCGTTATCCGCCCATGGTATGGATCGTGGGAGATTCCTTCATTTACTGGGCCGCTCATTGGGTGGAAGTTCGGAGCTATGGGAAGAATTGGGGGTTTTTTACCTGTGATCTCGCCAGGATCCGCTGGCTTGGATTTACGCTGGACTCAGGTCCTTCCAGAGTGTTTACATCTTCGGTCCCACGTTCTAGCACCATCATCTTGATTCTCACGCTGGGGTTAATGATGTGGGTTACAGACATTCTGTGGACTTGTTCTCTCCCATCAAGCGGGACATAGCTCAATGTTATGCAGTTTACACCAATTTGGTGCTCATCTGGTTGGAAATTGTGCCTCGCCTGCTGTGGGCTAAGGAATTACCTGGCCCCCGGCTAGAACACTTCCATCAGTAGGTGAACGCTCAGGTTGCCAAGTTTGTTCGGCAAATAGGGGGGTTCGTCATCCGTCACAAGGATCTGGAGGGTAATAATGATGACCTGTTGAGACTGGATGGCTTTAAACCTTAATGACATTGGGTTGGACATATTCAACCTTGGCCTGTAGCGAGGTGTGGAACAGGCGCTGGCTGCGGTGGGGCGCTCGTCAGTTATTAACTGACGGGCGGGTGGCGGTTTTTCTTGACTTTGCCAGCAGTTAAAGTTGCCGTAATAGGCTATGCCCTTGATGGAAAATTGGAAGTAGGCTGTCTGTCCAGCACTTATGGTAAGGACAGGCCCCACTTCCCTCTTTGGTTAAGTGCTCACAGTACGATTGTGATTGGCACTGGTTAAATATGTTCACATGTTATATGTTGGATGTGACGGGAGGGCCCGTGGAACTCAGAATACATCTTATGTCTAAGTCACCCTGTGCTATCCTGGCACAGGGTGAGTGAGAAAATATATCTTGGACTACTTAAAATGGGACAGTAATATTTGTCTACAATATCTCCCAGGATGTATGTAGAGACTATTATTGGTTTGGTTGATTCTGAACGCAACCTGTGTTTATGTTAATTGAATGAGCTAATGACATTGTCCTCTATACAATGTAGGAGACGGGACGACTGCTATTATGTTGATATAACTGTGTGAAGCTCGGTGACCACAAGTCTGGGCGAAAGGTCATGTCCCAGTCACCTAGGTTGTATAAAGGATGAGATAATTAGCTCATGTTAATTAGGTTAGCTTTGAGTCATCCCTGCTGTATAAAGGTCTGTGAGATCTCAAATAAAAAGTGAGTCCTGATGTACTCCAAGACTGGTGTTGTCTAGTTCTTGGGGGTTCCTATAGCCAGATCCATTGGACTTGTGTTCCGGAACTTAGGAAGCGGTATACAGACAGAAGCACGCAAGCGGAGTGTGGGACGTTCCGTGACATTGGTGGCAAGCAGCGGGAAAGCTTCCTGAAGTCTGGGACATCCAAACCTCCAACTGGATCCAAGATCAGCATAGCAGACTTCAGTCACCCCAGCGGAGATATGGACCTTTGCATCAGAATTCCCGGGGCTGCTGCGGATCATCCTTTCAACATACACCAGGACTGTGTCTGAGGATGAATACCTGGAGCTTAGGCAGCAAATTCGGGTGGAGCTCTGGATTGCAGCCCTCCGTCTCGCTGGTATAAAACAGGGCAAGTGCTTTCCAACCCAAGAGCAACGGGCCAGTGACCAACGGGCATTGCGGATGGCATTCCTGGGAGAGCAGCCCCAGGAGCAATGGGTGACTGAGTTGGACAGGTTGGTCCAGCAGGAGATAGAGCTGGACAATCGTTATCGGGCTCTGCAATGGCACGCAGAGGAGGGATATTTAGGGGAGACAACAGAATGCTCTCCGGAGGGATATGACTTTGGCGGCCCTGGATTGCTGTGGGAGAACCTTACAGATCTTTTTATGTTTGGCGATGAAGGGGAACCTGACCTTGAGGACCTGAGAGACTATAGAGAGTCTATGCTCGGTCTTGCAGGGGTCTCAGAGCTCAAACCTGATCTGGACCATTTGCTAAGGAAGGAACAGCATCTGGAAAGGGCATACAGGAAACTGCTAGAACAAGTTCAGCAGCATGCCAGAGAATCGGCAGTGGAAAATCTGGAGATTGCCGTCCCCAAACCTGAAGTGCTGACAACAGGGCAGAGCTCTGCTAACCTCTGCCCAGAAATGATAGCATCTTGTGGGTTCCATGGACAGGAGATGGTGAACCTCTATCCCCAGACATCAGTTGCAGAGACATGGGATTTGATAGACTTTTCTGCTGAGGAAGAACAACCTGATGAGCCTCCAGCAGAAGAGCTGCTATCAGGGCCAAAGTTCACTGTGTTCTGCCCAGCACCAACAGTGGCTTCGGCCTTCTTGAGAGAAGAGGTAGTCGGCCTTTCTCCCACAACACTGACAGGGACATGTGAGTTTCTGCCAGCAGCATCTATGGAGTTAAAACAAACTTCTCCAGCTGAAGATCTGGTAACTGAACAGAGGGTCCAAGACCTCTGTCCCACACTTTTACCACTTCCAGAGACTGGGGATTTAATAGACGTTTCTGTAGAGGAGGAACCACCTGGCAAACCCCCAGCAGAAGTGCAGGCAACCGGACAGAGGGTCCAAGACCTCTGCCCCACACCTGCAGCAATTGTGGAGGCCCAAGGTGAGGAGGTGGCAGTCTATCGCGAGCTGCAGATCAGGATCCAAGGAGAGAATGCAGTCATCACCTCACAACTGCAGCTTGATCTGGTGTCAGTTGATGGGGCTTCAGTCCCCACCTGTATGCCCCAGGGATGCTGGGCAGTCGGCCCAGATCCCCAACAGCAGGATGGAGTGAGCCCAGTCCCCCTGTCTTCTCTCCAGCGGCAGTAAGGATTCCAGGGAGAAGGGCCAGTCCGGGCCTCTCCCCAGCGGCAGATATGTTCTCTGAGAGAGGCAGAGGATGGCTGGGTGAGTAATACACTGTTTGGAATAATTTGTTTGGGGTACTGTGTGGGTACAGGCAGTAGAGGACTGGAACTATGGACTAACTTCGGAGTCAACCCGTCTGGGGTCTCCTCCTGTGTTAGTCTCCTGCCGAAAGGGGAGAGATGTGACGGGAGGGCCCGTGGAACTCAGAATACATCTTATGTCTAAGTCACCCTGTGCCATCCTGGCACAGGGTGAGTGAGAAAATATATCTTGGACTACTTAAAATGGGACAGTAATATTTGTCCACAATATCTCCCAGGATGTATGTAGAGACTATTATTAGTTTGGTTGATTCTGAACGCAACCTGTGTTTATGTTAATTGAATGAGCTAATGACATTGTCCTCTATACAATGTAGGAGACGGGACGACTGCTATTATGTTGATATAACTGTGTGAAGCTCGGTGACCACAAGTCTGGGCGAAAGGTCATGTCCCAGTCACCTAGGTTGTATAAAGGATGAGATAATTAGCTCATGTTAATTAGGTTAGCTTTGAGTCATCCCTGCTGTATAAAGGTCTGTGAGATCTCAAATAAAAAGTGAGTCCTGATGTACTCCAAGACTGGTGTTGTCTAGTTCTTGGGGGTTCCTATAGCCAGATCCATTGGACTTGTGTTCCAGAACTTAGGAAGCGGTATACAGACGGAAGCACTCAAGCGGAGTGTGGGACGTTCCGTGACATTGGAATTTAATAAAGCTGTGGCCTTGCCCTTTCCAACCTAATGGTTGTAAGTGTCTTATTTAATGGAGTAAAGGGCAAGGGTGGTGGGGGATTTGATCCCTTGGTGTTACGTTAAGTGGGACCTAAGCCCATTGCGCCTCAGCAGTCATGAAGGCCTCTTGAGCCCCTCCCTAGGGAAAGAGAGCCTTGACTGATGGGGGCATGGCTAGGTGCGTGACAAGGGGAACGATTGGTTTGGACATATGGGATGGGCCTGAGCTCAGGAAATCGTGTGCCCCAGGGAATTCTGGGTCTTTCGGAAGAGTCGTTGGAAGAGCTGCCCACCCTCCCGCCCCTTTTTTCCTATGTTTGGTATGTCACAGCTTGCTGCGGGTTTTCTTGACCTTGCCAGCAGTTAAAGTTGCCGTAATGGGCTATGCCCTTGATGGAAAATTGGAAGTAGGCTGTCTGTCCAGCACTTATAGTAAGGACAGGCCCCACTTCCCTCTTTGGTTAAGTGCTCACAGTACGATTGTGATTGGCACTAGTTAAATATGTTCACATGTTATGTGTTGGAATTTAATAAAGCTGTGGCCTTGCCCTTTCCAACCTAATGGTTATAAGTGTCTTAATGGAGTAAAGGACTAGGGTGGTGGGGGATTTGATCCCTTGGTGTTACGTTAAGTGGGACCTAAGCCCATTGCGCCTCAGCAGTCAAGTGTTATATATGCTGAGGTATCTATGGTAACAGAGCAGCAAACCATAACCTTCCAACATGTCATGTGTGACAGGCATGACAGATAACTTCAACCACATATCTGTAAATACTGCTAGTGTTATGAGCAATACCGGTTTTTCTTCCTTCTCCCTCTCTTATTGGTTGTTTTAGTAGTGAGTGAGCAGTAGTCATATCTATACCCGAGAGGCCCTAAATTCCAGCAATACTATGAAAAGTGATTTAATGCCAGCTCTTCTTCCCACCCCCTCCACAAACTTCTATTCAAAATGTTGTTTTCTGAGACCAGGAAGGACTGTAAGACCCCTTTCACACTGGGGCGGTTTGCAAGCGCTATTGCGCTAAAAATAGCGCCTGCAAACCGACCCGAAACAGCCGCTGCTATGTCTCCAGTGTGAAAGCCCCGAGGGCTTTCACACTGGTGCGGTGCACTAGCAGGACAGGATAAAAAGTCCAGCTAGCAGCATCTTCGGAGCGGTGCTAGCAGGACCTCTGCAGAGGCGCTTTGCAGTGGTTTTTAACTCTTTTTGGCCGCTAGCAGGGCGGGGTGAAATACTGCCGCTAAAACGGCAGTAAAGCCCTGCTAATAATAGCGGCACTTTACCGCCGACGCACCTCCCGCCCCAGTGTGAAAGGGGCCTAATGTAAGCAAATAACTGCTAAAATGTAGGGACTCCTCGTTGCTTCATTCTGCTTGGTTGTTTATGGATGAGCAGTAGAGGCCACATCTATTCCTGAGAGGCTTTAGGTTCCAGCAAGACAATGCAAATCGATTTGATGCCAGCCCCTCTTCCCTTTCTCCACAAACCCTACTCAAAATGGTGTTATCTGAAGCCAAGAAGGGCTGCAATGTAAGTAGGGAACCGCTGTAATTTAGGGTCTCTGGGTTGTTTTAGTAGTGAGTTAACAGTAGTGGTCACACAAAATAATGTAATGCCAGCCCCTTTTTGTCTCTCTCCACAGCTTCGCTGCTTGAGGACACCAGATGTAAAGGAGGGCTCTGCTTCTGGGGGACACCAGATGTAAAGGAGGGCTCCACTGCCGGGGACACCAGATGTAAAGGAGGGCTCCGCTGCGGGGGACACCAGATGTAAAGGAGGGCTCCACTGCCTGGGACACCAAATTTAAAGGATGGCTCCGCTGCTAGGGACACCAGATGTAAAGGAGGGCTCTGCTGCCGGGGACACCAGATGTAAAGGAGGGCTCCACTGCCTGGGACACTAAATTTAAAGGAGGGCTCCACTGCCAGGGACACCAAATTTAAAGGATGGCTCCGCTGCCAGGGACACCAGATGTAAAGGAGGGCTCCACTGCTGGGGACACCAGATGTAAAGGATGGCTCCGCTGCCAGGGACACCAGATGTAAAGGAGGGCTCCGCTGCCGGGGACACCAGATGTAAAGGAGGGCTCCACTGCCGGGGACACCAGATGTAAAGGATGGCTCCACTGCTGGGGGACACCAGATGTAAGGAGGGGCTCCGCTGCCAGGGACACCATATGTAAAGGAGGGCTCCACTGCTGGGGACACCAGATGTAAAGGGGGGCTCCACTGCTGGGGACACCAGATGTAAAGGGGGGCTCCACTGCCAGGGACACAGATCTGTAAGGAGGGCCTCTGCTTCTGGGGACACCTGATGTAAGGACGGACTCTGTTGGGGGCACCTGATGTAAGGACAGACTCTGCTGGGGGCTCCTGATGGCATCTGGTGGCAGGCGACGTGGCAGGTGACACACTCGGGGTCCCACTGATTCTGGATTATGGTGAGTTGAATGATTTCATTCTATATTACGATGTAATAATAGTAATAATGCACTTCAATCACCCTGACACCATAACAACCATGGTGCCGTGATGATTGAAGCGCTAACACCAGGTGTTTGGAGTGTCTTTATCTGCTGATTTGTTAAACTCTGGAATACACATTTCTATTGTGGTGTAGGATCTGGGCCTGCTGTCCCTCCATCCCTCTTTCCTTCCCTCGTTCTTTCTTTCTTTCTCTCTCCCGCCCTCTTTTCCCCTTTCTTTCTCCATCTCTCATTCATCTCAGACTCTAACCACACCCCATTGAACCACGGCCATGTAAGCCACGCCCACCAATTGACGTAAACCACGCCCATATTTTGGCGCTGCCCTCGCCAAATTTTTTCTCTTTTTGCCATTTAACGCCTACAAACACATGCCCCGCACCCTAATTATAATAAGACTCCGCCTACAGCCAAAAAAGTGTCCCTAAAAACTTTTTTACAATGTTGGCAACTATGGAACCCCTCCCCCAATAATCAAGAGGACTCTGCCTACATGGCAGCCTGCAATATGCAGGAAATGGAGGAGGGCAAGCGCCTCTTATGTGAGGAAGTTATGTTACAAGCCCTAAATAAGGGGTAGAGGGGTGAACTCACAAGCCAAAGCCACGTTTGTGAGTTTAACCACGGTCCTCCTCCTCCACTGCCTGCCACAACTACAACACCAGAGCCACAGCCTGGAAGCAAGCATGCAAGGAAGACAAGAGAGTGATGGCCTGGGTTTGGTGTGGTCTTACAAAAGACGCAGGCTGTTATATGTCCCCAGGCTGTGGTCTTACATGTCATCTACTGCTATTCCTGATCTCTTTAGTCCTGGACCAGGCCACCAATTTTGACTGTAAAATAAATGATGTGTGCCCTGGGGTACAAAGGCTTCACAAATTTCACTAGTTTCTCCAGCGTTGTCTGCCTCTTTATTTTGTTATGACCCATAATAAATGGCTATTTATTTTTCACAAATACTTGCCTATGTGTTTAACTTCAAAAAGGCCAGTTTGTTTGTGAGTAGGCAGGTACATTTCAAAAATACAGTCAAATTAACAAGGGACACCAACACCAACCACCTTGAGGTTAAAAAATACAAGATAATAATGGTGTTGTAGTAACCTGACACAAAACGAAAGAAAAAATTATGGAGATCACTATAAAAAAAAAAAAAAATAGGAGATCTGGATTAAAAAAAAAAAAACACTTTAACCAAAAAGTCTAAACATTATTATGGAGATCTGACGAAAAAAAAAAAAAAACCAATTATTCATGAGATCACGAGAAATAATAAAGAAATCAGGTTGTCAGAACTCTGTGTGAATATGAGCAGTAAAACAACTTCATTATTCTAGCATTCTAAAGAAGAAGAGAATGCGCTGCATTAACCGCTTGCCGACCGTCCGCCACAGTTATACTACGGCAGAATGGCACAGGCAGGCGAATCGCCATCATGGTACGTCGGTACCATAGACGGCCACTAGGGAGCGCGCGCGCCCCCTGCTCACCCACCCACGGAGCCGATGCGAGTGCCCGGCGATCTCAATCACCGCCGGACTCCCGCGATCGCTCGGGGCACATGGAGAACCGCGTGCTGTGTGTGTAAACACACAGTTTCCGGTTCTCTGACTGGAGAACTGACAGATCCTCTGTTCATACAGAGTATGAACAGGCGATCTGTTAGTTTCCCTGCACAGTCCACATCCCCCTTCAGTTAGAACACTTCCTAGGACACACATTAACCCCTTCACTGCCCCCTAGTGTTAACCCCTGCACTGCCAGTGACATTTTTACAGTGCATATTTAATCGCACTGATCGCTGTATTAATGCCAATGGTCCCAAAAATGTGTCATAATGTCGAAATCACAATAAAAATCACTGATCGCTGCCATTACTAATAAAAACAAATTATTAATAAAAATGCCATAAAACTATCTCCTATTTTGTAGACGCTATAACTTTTGCGCAAACAAATCAATATACGCTTAGTGCAATTTTTTTTACCAAAAATATGTAGAAGAATACGTATCGGCCTAAACTGAGGAAAAAAATGTTTTTTTAAATATTTTTTGGGGATATTTATTATAGCAAAAAGTAAAAAATAATGTGTTTTTTTCAAAATTGTCGCTCTTTTTTTTATAGCGCAAAAAATGAAAACCGCAGAGGTGATCAAATACCACCAAAAGAAAGCTCTATTTGTGGGAAAAAAAGGACATCAATTTTGTTTGGAAGCCACGTCGCATGACCACGCAATTGTCATCTAATTGGACGCAGTGCCAAATCGCAAAGAGTGCTCTGGTCTTTGGCCAGCCAAATGGTCCGGGGCTGAAGCGGTTAAAAGATTTAAAAATTTGCAGCGTGATGAATGTGCTATCTCCATTACGAACGCTAGTTTTACCAGACCGAGCGCTTCCGTCTCGTAATTGATTCTGAGCATGCGTGGAACTTTGTGCGTCGGAATTGTGTACACACGATTAAAATTTTCCAGAACAGATTTTGTTGTCGGAAAATTTTAGATCCAGATCTCAAATTTTGTTTGTCGGAAGTTCCGATGAAAAATGTCTGAAGGAGTCTACACATGGTTGGAATTTCCGTCAAAAAGCTCCCATCGAACATTTTCCGTTGGAAAATCCGACCATGTGTACGGGGCATAACAGTTTTTTTTGCAGGCCGAACAAAAAAATTAAGAGCTTGGGAGGAGCCGCTTTCCTAACTATCCAATATTAGCGATCTCCCCGGCTGAGCTATTGTGTTCTGACAGGGGTCCCTGCCAGAACACACTGGTCAGCACTCTAAGCCATTGGCTGAGAACGCTGATGGGGTGGTGATCAATAAACCTTTTTCGGTCGTGCCCCTTCAACAGAAGGGCCGAATGTCAGGCAATTTCTATTGAATCGGTCTATGCCACCTGACATGTGGCCCGTGTGCGCGGCCCTTAAAGGAGTTGTAAAGTCAGAAGTTTTTTATCTTGCATTCTATGCCTTAGGATAAAAAGCCTTCTGTTTGCAGCAGCCGCCCCAGCACCCCTAATACTTACCTGAGCCCCACCTCTGTCCATCAATGTCCATGAGTGTCTCGGCCGTTCGAGACACTCCCTGCTGATTGGCTGAGACTCAGCAGCGGTACCCACTGCTGTCAATCAAAGTTAGTCAGCCAATCAGGAGAGAGAGGGGGTGGGGCCGGGCCGCAGTTCCATGTCTGAATTGACACAGGGAGCTGTGGCTCGGCTCGGGTGCCCCCATAGCATGCTGCTTGCAGTGGGGGCACTCAACAGGAGAGAGGGGCCAGTAGAGCCGAAGAGGGACCTGAGAAAAGGAGGATCCGGGCTGCTCTGTGCAAAGCCAACTGCACAGAGGAGGTAAGAATGTCATGTTCTGTTCCCCTTTCCAAAACCAGCCCCCCTTTTCCTGTGCCCTTTGGAATGCACGTTCTGTCTGCAACAAACTCACCGCCCTTCACGACCTCTTTATCACAAATTCCTTTAACCTACTTGCCATTACTGAAACCTGACTTTATGAATCAGATACTACTTCCCCTGCTTCCCTCTCCCATGGGGGCCTTCTCTGGACTCACTCCCCCAGACCAAGTGGACGGAAGGGAGGTGGAGTGGGAATCCTTCTAGTCCCATGCAGCACCTATCAGGTACTTCACCCACCTCCCTCTCTGACACTCTCCTCTTTTGAGGCACATTGCATTTGTCTATTCTCTCCCATTTCTCTAAGAATTGCAGTCATCTACTGGCCCCCTGGACCAGTATCAGCCTTCCTTGATGACTTCTCTGCCTGGCTACCCTACTTTCTCTCTTCTGAAATCCCCACAATTATTCTTGGGAACTTCAACATCCCTGTTAACACTAACACTACTATTACTTCTAAACTTCTCAGTCTAACCTCATCGATTGACCTGAAGCAATGGATACAGGCTCCTACCCACTCCAACGGCAACACCCTTGACCTTGTCTTCTCCTATCTGTGCACTCCATGCAACCTTTCCAACAATCCACTCCCACTCTCTGATCACCACCTTATTAGTTTTGCTCTCTCCCTGTCTTCCACCTCTTCTCCCTCCAACTGCCTAACAGTTACAAGTAGAAACCTTCGCCACCTCAACCCTTCTCTTCTCTACTCTGCTACTGATCACCTCTATGACAAAATCTCACCTCTGTCCTGCCCCAACCTAGCCACTTTCATCTACAACAGCTCACTGTCTTCCTCCCTAGACAAGCTTGCCCCCCTCACTACACGCAGAATTAGGCCCTGACTGCTACAACCCTGGCAAACAGATGACACCAGAAGTCTCAGAAAACGTAGCCGCGCTCTTAAGCGCCTGTGGCATAAGACTAAGATCCAGGATGACTTTACACAATATAAATCTGCCCTCCTAAAATACTATTCCTGCCTTCACACTGCCAAACAGACCTACTTTATCACACTCATTAACACCTTCTCATCCAGTCCACGTCAACTCTTCTCTACTTTCAACACTCTACTCTGTCCTCCACTGCCTCCACCCACCAACTCACTCACTGCCCAGGTGATTGCCAATCACTTCAAAACTAAGATTGATACAATTCATGAGGAGATCGCCAATGAGCAAAAACCTCCCCCATGCAACACCCCATGTCCACAGATACAATCATTACTTCCCTCATTCAACCCTGCTACTATTACTGAGGTTGCTAAACTTTTATCTAACACTCATCTAACCACCTGCCCCCTGGATCCTGCTCCCTCGCAAATCCTACGCTCACCCGCTGACTCGATTGTACACTCTCTAAATCACATTTTCAACCTCTCCCTCTCTTGTGGCATCTTCCCAAACTCTCTAAAACATGTGCTAGTCACCCCCATACTTAAAAAGCCCTCACTGGACCCCACCAATCTCAACAACCTACGTTCCATCTCCTTACTCTCCTTCTCCTCCAAACTTCTTGAAAGACTGGTCTACAACCGACTAAGCGACCATCTGACCATGAACAAACTTCTTGATCCCCTTCAGTCCGGTTTTCGCCCTCAACACTTCACGGAAACTGCTCTCCTTAAACTCTTAAATGACCTTCTAATGGCTAAAACTAGTGGACACTATTCTGTACTACTTCTCCTGGATCTCTCTGCTGCCTTTGACACAGTGGACCACCCCCTCCTCCTCAAAAAACTCCACTCCTTTGGTCTCCGTGACTGTACTCTTCGCTGGTTCTCATCCTACCTATCCCACTGCTCCTTCAGTGTCACTTACAACTCTACTTCCTCCTCTCCTCTTCCTTTCTCCGTTGGGGTCCCCCAAGGTTCTGTTCTTGGACCTCTCCTTTTCTCAATCTATACCACCTCCTTGGGTCAGTTGATTGCCTCCCACGGCTTTAAATATCATCTCTACGCTGATGACACCCAAATCTATCTCTCCACCCCCCAGCTCTCTCCATCTGTCTCCTTACGCATTACCAACTTACTAGCAGACATATCAGCCTGGATGTCACATCACTTCCTGAAAATCAACCTATCCAAAACTGAGCTCATGATATTTCCTCCCTCAGGTGCCACTTCCCCTGATTTCTCTGTCAATATCAACGGCTCAACTATCAACCCATCTCCCCATGCCAAGGTCTTAGGTGTAATCCTGGACTCTGAACTAACCTTTCGACCCCACATTCTATCACTATCCAAAACTTGCCGCCTCAATCTCCGCAACATCTCCAAGATACGCCCCTTCCTAACCAATGTCACCACAAAGCTTCTAATCCACTCCCTGGTCATCTCCCGCCTCGACTACTGCAACTCCCTCCTCATTGGCTTACCTCTAAATAGGCTATCCCCACTTCAGTCCATCATGAACGCTGCTGCCAGGCTCATCCACCTCACAAACCGTTCAGCGTCTGCTACACCCCTCTGCCAATCCCTCCATTGGCTGCCACTCAGTCACCGAATTAAATTCAAGATACTAACTATAACTTACAAAGCCATCCACAACCTGGCCCCCAGCTACATCTCTAACCTAGTAACAAAATACCAACCTAATCGTTCTCTTCGCTCCTCCCAAGACCTCCTGCTCTCAAACTCCCTTGTCACCTCATCCCATGCTCGCCTTCAGGGCTTCTCCAGAGCCTCTCCCATCCTCTGGAATGCTCTACCCAAATCTGTCCAATTTTCTCCTACTTTATCCACTTTCAGACGATCCCTGAAAACTCATCTCTTCAGAGAAGCCTATCTGGCCCCCACCTAACAACTGTACATTTATCTTCTCAATCAGCACATCACCCACAGTTATTGCCTCTTGTATCTCTTGACCTTCCCTCTTAGATTGTAAGCTCTAAGGAGCAGGGCCCTCTGATTCCTACTGTATTAAAGTGTATTGTATTTGTACTGTCTACCCTCAAGTTGTAAAGCGCTACATAAACTGTTGGCGCTATATAAATCCTGTATGATAAAAATAATAATAATAATAATGTTTGTTATTTTTATAGAAGAAAAAACGAGACTTTACAATCAATTCTGAATATAACCTGTAGATGTTGCTGATAAATTCATTGCGGAACCAAAATTTACGTTCTTCACTTGCAGAATATTGGAAACTTTCCCTGTAATGCCCATTTAATATTCTATTCAGAGAGGAAATACAGGAGAAAGAAATGCACCTAAAATAGTTTATCAAGCAGGGTTTTAAATGTGATTCTGAAAAGGAAAACATAACCTCTCCGGAGGTGTTACCACTTGCTGACTGCGTTGTTAATGCACGGATACTGGATCTCATCAAGAAAAATTAAAATAAATGCATTTTAATCTCTGACCACCACTGTACCCTGTGCACATCCTCAGACCACCTCTGTATCATTCATGTCCACATCCTCTGACCACCTCTGCATCATTCATGTCCACATCCTCTGACCACCTCTGTACCATGTCCACATCCTCTGACCACCTCCTCTGTATCCTGTCCACATCCTCTGACTATCTCTGTATCATGTCTGCATCATATGACCACCTCTATACCATGTCTGCAGCCTCTGACCACCTCTGTACCATGTCTGCAGCCGCTAACCATCTCCTGTATCATGTCTGCAATCTCTGACCATCTCTTGTCTAGTATCATATCTGCAGTCTCTGAGGGGGAGCCTGGAGAGGCATTGAAAGTTAGAACGCCGCCGGGATGGGGATTACGGGAGGAGTCGGTGGGGACTGTGGAGAAGAGACTATAGGATAAAACCAGAGCCACCAAGCTGGATTTGACTGACTGAGCCCTGCACAGTGCACCTGAGAGGAGGTCAGTGACATCACCGTCAGGCCAGTCTGAGGGGGGCCACTGGTGTAAGGGGGGAGTGAAAACAATAAAGGTTCCCCCTTAAATCAGTAAACCCCCCCTTACGTTGGTGTATTCACTCTGCAGAAGGTGAACTCTGGTCACCAGAGTGCCCCCCACATCAGAGTTCCAGGTGTTCCCCTTTCCATCAATCTGCAGGGGGAATTCTGCAGAACCTGATGTAAAGGGGAACTCTGATGTAAAGGAGGTCAAAAACAATTCCATAGCTCAACTCACCAACCAGTCTGCTGACCAACCAAATTAACCTGTCTAACCGTCTGTTAAAAGCAGGGGTTTAGTTAGCACACATTTGCAAACGCATGTAAAAGCTGCAAGGCCTCGTCACGGCACCCTGTGTTGCTTGCAGTCCTAACACTACAAATTTATAAGTGTCTCCACAGTGGAAACACATGCATGGAATGGATAGATGTGGGGCACATGAGCCTGGAGGCAGCCCAAGCCCCCTTAAGGGAACAGGAGCACACTGGACACCCAGCAAGAGCACGATGGCAGCGAAGGTGCCCAGTGTGTCCCCGGACCATTTATACGAACAGTAACAAAAAACTGGCCAGTTATAGGTGGGGGCAGTGGCCAGTTTTTTCTTTCAAAATCTTTTATTTATTTTAAGTAAAAAATAGGAGTGGGACTTTAAGTGAGGCTTGGGGTATTGCCTCCATCCCGGATTCAGAGAGACAAAAAAAGGGGGGAAGTGGGACTTTAAATGAAACAGTTGACAGATTGGGGTTGAGAGTAAAATACAATTTATTACATGTGATTTATGCTGATATATACCTTCAACATATAAAAGGTTGCCGGTGCATATGCACCAGGCATAGCCTATATACATGCACATGCACAGAAAACAAGCAGCGTTACATTCCAGTAATAAGTAGCTAACACGTATGTCATGTAGAGATTGTACATATAAAAAATCACAGACCATGATGATGTAATAAATAGATACACAAGTATTTCATAAAAATAGAATCCTAAAAAGCGCACAAGGGCTGCATCCATCGTGCCCGACGCGTTTCTGTGAAATACACTTCTTCAGGGGCGGATGCTCTAGGGTTTCTGAAATAACAAGGTAAGTAGCATCAGAAAGTGGGCTGCTTAATGACCAGAAGGGGCAACAAGTCAGTTTATAGAGATTTACATACGTGGCCAAACTGTGGTGAAGTGCAGGTATCGGGTCAACAAACACTGCCCCCTTCCGGAGCTGAGGCGACAGAGACACCAACACACGACAGTCGCACACAGGTATCTTCCACTTGGTGCATATTGTTTCCGCAATATGGTGACCATGAGCTTCAAATGGTGAGGAATATCTGAAATGGATAGATAAGTCCACTAAGATATACCAGAGGTGTGGGAACTCAAAGAGGGGAAGGTATTGGGAAAGTAGATAACTTTGGAAAGAATGGTCAAAAATATAGTACCTTAGATTGCTGGAAACAAAAATTGTCCAAAAGGAATTTGTCCAAAAAGAATACAGCGTCTACATCAATGCGGCATTTGTGTGTGAGTGGAGAAAAGGACTGCACGAAAGGAGACACCTGATATGCAACTCATCTGCGTCGGTGATTGCCGCCAACGTCACGTAAGGCTGACGAGGCAAGAGGCGTGGCCCCTGCCCAGGCCGTGAAAGTCCGCCCATGACAGGCGCTGTCACGTCCAACCATGCCAGCGAGATGGAAAAAGTTCACTTCCGCGCAACGGCGCCAGACGATGACGTCGTGTGCGGGAGTGGAGCGTGACGCCGATGCGATGTGCGGCGCCCACCCGACCCCCAACACCAAACCAACCCCACTTGGGGTGGACGTGGGGGGGGTGGGAGGGGCCCGCAGAGCGCATCGCAGCTCCGGATGTGGAACAAGGATTGGCCCAAAACCGGCCACCATGCTGGGGAATGTATATGGTACCCCAGGGTGGGAAACGACACATCACCGCGACCGGTGCATGCAGACCAAAGGGGTTTGTAGATATGCAGACAAGACTAGGCAGAAGGTGGCTGCCTGGTACTGTCAACTGTCTCCATCCCATGTATCAAGTATCAATAGAAGAGTGGGACTTTGAGTGAGGCAAAACCTAGTGCCTCCATCCCAAATTCAGAGAAACGAGAAGGGACTTTAAATGAAACAGTTGACAGAAAAATAAAAGTATACTTAGTTGCATATGATTCATGCTGGTATGCTTGTTATATGTGGGAAGCTACCTATGCATACGCAACAAATATTAACAAAAAAAAAAAAAAAAAAAATCGTAATACAAAATTCCAGCAATGAATAACTAGCATATGGTTGCACAGACACCGGTCGCAACAAACTGCCATCCCCTCCCACCCTAGGTTCACCAAAACATATTGATACCCCAAAAAAAGCCAGGCAGGGGAAAACTGCCTGCTACTGTCAACTGTCTCCATCCCGGGTTTCAAGTAAAAAATAGGAGTGGGACTTTAAGTGAGGCTTGGGGTATTGCCTCCATCCCGGATTCAGAGAGACAAAAAAAGGGGGGAAGTGGGACTTTAAATGAAACAGTTGACAGATTGGGGTTGAGAGTAAAATACAATTTATTACATGTGATTTATGCTGATATATACCTTCAACATATAAAAGGTTGCCGGTGCATATGCACCAGGCATAGCCTATATACATGCACATGCACAGAAAACAAGCAGCGTTACATTCCAGTAATAAGTAGCTAGCACGTATGTCATGTAGAGATTGTACATATAAAAAATCACAGACCATGATGATGTAATAAATAGATACACAAGTATTTCATAAAAATAGAATCCTAAAAAGCGCACAAGGGCTGCATCCATCGTGCCCGACGCGTTTCTGTGAAATACACTTCTTCAGGGGCGGATGCTCTAGGGTTTCTGAAATAACAAGGTAAGTAGCATCAGAAAGTGGGCTGCTTAATGACCAGAAGGGGCAACAAGTCAGTCCTCACCATTTGAAGCTCATGGTCACCATATTGCGGAAACAATATGCACCAAGTGGAAGATACCTGTGTGCGACTGTCGTGTGTTGGTGTCTCTGTCGCCTCAGCTCCGGAAGGGGGCAGTGTTTGTTGACCCGATACCTGCACTTCACCACAGTTTGGCCACGTATGTAAATCTCTATAAACTGACTTGTTGCCCCTTCTGGTCATTAAGCAGCCCACTTTCTGATGCTACTTACCTTGTTATTTGAGAAACCCTAGAGCATCCGCCCCTGAAGAAGTGTATTTCACAGAAACGCGTCGGGCACGATGGATGCAGCCCTTGTGCGCTTTTTAGGATTCTATTTATGAAATACTTGTGTATCTATTTATTACATCATCATGGTCTGTGATTTTTTATATGTACAATCTCTACATGACATACGTGTTAGCTACTTATTACTGGAATGTAACGCTGCTTGTTTTCTGTGCATGTGCATGTATATAGGCTATGCCTGGTGCATATGCACCGGCAACCTTTTATATGTTGAAGGTATATATCAGCATAAATCACATGTAATAAATTGTATTTTACTCTCAACCCCAATCTGTCAACTGTTTCATTTAAAGTCCCACTTCCCCCCTTTTTTTGTCTTTATTTATTTTACAAAATAAAAAAAAGCAATACAGAATAATAAGAAAAACATCAGACTATTACATGGCATACCCCTGAAGGGGATGCATGAACTGACAACATTAGGTGTAAAAGTCCATCGTATAACCAAATCAATATACATGACCTACGGAGCTCCTGCAACTCTTCCAAGAATGTGTAGATCGCCATGTTTAAGTATAGTTGCGTAGAGTGGCCAGAAGAGACTCCGCCAGCACCCCAAAAGGGATCAAGCTGTGCACGGGAGAATCTCCGCAAGCCACCCCCAACTTATGTTTACCTTATAGCCTCGGGGTTAAGGAAAAGCTTTGAGGTAGCTGTAGCCTGGTTTGCTAACTTTCTAGGGAGAAAACTCCTTCCGGGGTATGGTTTGCACCCAAGTCCGGAGGACTTTTCCTAGTCCCCCTAAAGTGGAGAGCATAAGAATAGTGGCATTAAAGGAGAGAAGGGGAGAAGATAAGGGAAAAAGAGGAGATGGAGAGAGAAGCTAGCCTATTGTTGGGAGGGGCCCCCGCCCCCTTTTGAAATGCTTGTACTTTTAAGGTTGGACACCAGGTATGAGAGAAATACCCATAAATTGCGCCCATGGTTCCCAGATAGCTTCGAATTGTGCTTTGGTGTCGTATAGAACGCTCGAGAGTTTCTCTTGGGACATAAACCATGATATTTTACGAATAGCTGCCTTGAAGGAAACCTTGGGTTGTTTCCATGCTTTGGCAATGGCGAGTTTGGCACCTAGGAGGATGAAGTGTATTAGTTTACGTGACCGTTTTGGTGTCTTAGGTAAGTTGTCATTGAGAAGAGCTATGGCTGGGGTTTTCGGGATTTGGATTTTCGTTATTTTTCGAATCAGGGAGAATATCTTGCTCCAGTAGGGCCTCAGTCTGGGGCATTCCCACCATGTGTGGGCCATTGAGCCCAAGAGCTGACACCCTCGGAAGCACTTGGGGTCTGCTGTTGGGAACATTTTGGGCAATTTGTCCGGGGTGAGGTACCATCTGGTAATGACCTTGATACTAGATTCAATAAGGGAGATATTCTTAATGCCCTTAAAGGATCTGTTGAAGGAGCTTCTCCATTTATCAAGGTCCCAGTCGAGGGAAAGATCACTCTCCCAGGCTAGCATGTAAGGAGTCTTTTGGGATTGAAGGGCTAGTGACTGATAGATGACGGAGATCCCTCCCCTCTGTTCCATGGATCGCCAGTGGCCAGTTTTTTGTTTCTGATGTAAAGGAGAATGTAGTGGACTCTGGTAAAAGGTGGTCTCTGGTGACCAGAGCACCCCCCTTTACATCAGAGTTCCCCTTTAGATCATGATCTGCAGAATTCCCCTTTATGCCAGAATTCCCTTGCACTGTAAGGGGGAACCCTGCAAACTCTGATGTAAGGAGGAACTCTGTGTTTTTGACATTTGTTTAACTTAAAGACTTTACTAATAGCACTAGCTACATGTTTATAGTGTAAATATTGATCTTTGCACTGTTTAGCAGTGCAAAATGTCATTTTAGGTACTTTTGCAGTGTCATTAAAAAAATTGTCCCTGTCAGTAAATTTCATTAATTTTGCCAGTAAAAAATTGGCAGTTTGAAAATTTTGGCATCCTGCCAGTAAATTGCACTTCACGGGGGGGGGTTGGAAACACTGAATCCTGGTGACCAAATACAAGAAACGTCTTACCTCTGTGCTTGCCAACAAGGTTTTCTCCACCAAGTACTAAGTCGTGTTTTGCATGGGGATCAAATACTTATTTTACTCACTGAACTGCAACTCAATTTATAGCATTTGTTTTATGTGGTTTTTCTGGATTTTTGGTTGATATTCTGTCTCTATCATTTAAAATACACCTATGAGAAAAAAATATAGACCCTTCATTTCTTTGTAAGTGGGCAAACTTACAAAATAAGCAGGGAATCAAATAATGATTTTCCCCACTGTATAATATTTGGGTGTTCTAAGTAATTTCCCAGCAAAAAAATACAGATTTTTACTTGAAAACAACAAATGTAAAAAAAAGCCTGGTCTTAAAGTGGTTAAACCTTTGCAAACTCAGATGGCAATCATACCTCAGTCAGCACTATTCCCATGACTGCCTTATAAATATATTTATAATTATATTACAATAAAATATAACCACCTTATTTCAAAAGAATATAAATATAACTCAAACATTAAAGCTTAGTTGAAAGCAGAAATCAAAGAGGTGAAGTTCAGCATTGCAGGACCATGGATTCCACAACACATAAACTCTATCATGTACATGGAATGGATTCCAGAAGTTTTCTGGATTTATATTTCTCTAATAAGGAGGACATGGCCTTTGCAGAGGATTTTTTAAAATTTCCAATGGGGATGATTCACTATCAGTTCAGCACCGGTATGTACAGCATAGATTGATGTTTTTAACAAAAAAGACTAATGTTGTTAATAAATCTAAAGCCTCGTACACATGATCGGATTGTTGGCCAACAGAGCGTCAGACTTTTGTCCGAAGGGCGTGTGCCGGGATCTTGTCTTGCAAACTAACGGCACACAATTGTTGGCCAACAACAAGTGAAGTTGTCGGAAAATTTGAGAAGCTGCTCTCAAACATTTGTGGCCGGCAATTCCGACAGCAAATGTTCGATGGAGCATACACACGATCGGACTTTCTGACAACAAGCTCACATCGAACATTTCCCGTCGGAAAGTCCGACCGTGTGTATGCGGCATTAGTCATTATATTATCACTTTTTATGTATTTGCTTGCAAAAGGTCAATTCACAAACATTATCATATTTGTTTTCTATCTTTAAGCCCCAGTTTACACTTGTACGACTTGTCATGCAACTTTGGACCCCAAAGTCACATGACAAGTTGCACCCCATGTTTTCCAATGAGTACTGTTCATATTTGTGTGACTTAAGACTCATGCACACAGGGTGTTTTTCCTGCTGCTTTTAGGAGCATCATGCGTTTTTTTTTTTACAGATTTAAAACGTCTTTCCATGTTATTCTATGTGTCCACATAGGCTTTTAGGAGCTTTTAGTGGCAGGGGCATTTTCAAGCTGCAAAAAAACCCCAGGCCAGTGCGCTTTTAGGCAGCAGCGTTACAGCTGTAAAAACGCCTGACATGGCTAAATGCATGTTAATGCTGTATACAGCATTAATCCGTGTCAAGCGTTTTTAAGCTGTAGTAATTGGATTTGGGAGTGGAAAATAGAAGAGGGCAGAGAAACGATGCTAAACGCTAACGTAGCATGTAAGGGGGAATCCTGCAAACTCTGATGTAAAGTGGAACTCTGTGCGCATTAACACCATTAACGCCAATGCAAAACACTTGTAAAAGCGCGTTTTTCCTGATGTTGGTACTGGCTTTGCAGCTTGTTTTTTTTTAACGCCCTGTGTGCATGAGGCTTTAAAGTCACAGCGACTTTAAAGTAGTTCCTGTACTACTTTGGTCAGATTTTCATGCAACCTGAGGCCCATAGACTTCAATGTAAACCCTCAAAAGTCGCATGAAAGTTGCACCTGCATCATATACATGTGTGTGCGACTTTGTAGAGTACACACAGTCACATGGTCTAAGCCAAAGGCACAAAGTCGCACTCGTGGCATAAAAGTTGCATCAAGTCACACTGTAAAGTTGCAGTGGAGATCACACAATTTTGAAGTTGCACAAGTGTGAATGGAGCCTAAATGATTAGAACAGATGTAGAGCAAAGTGACTGTTTCTCTGCAAATGGCACTCTGACCTCTTTAAACTCTCCTTACTCCCCCTCTCTCTCTCTCTCTCTCTCTCTCTCTCTCTCTCTCTCTCTCAGCTCCTTGCTCATCTGGTGCTTTCATATATGGAGGATAATGTGACATATAATGGCTGGCCTAGCAGGAAATCCCAGAGCCATATTATATATTGGTTGGGATTTTGTAAAGCTATTTTCATCTAGCAGCGTCATTAAATGCCAAATGTTATGAAAATGTGAAATCTCTTTTTTGGCAGTGAAATTAGTTTCGGGTAAGATAACATCTGAATCTCTAATATTCCTCCAGGTCGAGTTGAGGGTACATTTTTGATTGACATCAGCCTTGGTTCCTTCATTCACCTTCTTTATTCCGCCTCCAATTCCTTCAAAAAAATAGTCCTATTAAAATTCCAAGAGAAATGTATTATGGAACTGAGCAGATGGCTACATGACCGTACCGGAGCATATGATTGGTCGCATACATCATCAGCCGCAGCTGAGTTAGAAGGAACGAGGTGACTTGTCCCCTTTCTGATTTTTGCATTTTAGGTTACAGAAGATTGTTTCTTTAAAGGCAACTTCTATTATTTTTTAGTATATTTAATTTATTAAGTTGGTTAAAATACAAACTTTTTTTTTTTCATGTTTTTAGTCAGGTAACTTTGAAATATTGTATTTGAAAAGTTCAAATCTATATTTTCATCCAGAAGATGGAGCTCTCAGCTCTTTATAATGTTTTTATTCTGGGCTCTCCTTATCTACTGCGTTGAAAAAGCCTATTCACATTGTTTAAAGTAGAAGTCCAGTCAAATCTAAACATAACCCTGCTCTCACCCCCCATTCTAAGCCCTATACCAACTACTCTGTAAAGAAAGGATGTCTATGCTTACCTATTCTGAGGGCCCTAAAGTCCAAACCGACTACGGATGCCCCATAGTAAGCCTATGGGTGAAGAGTAATCACTGCTCAAGGTTGGTCTCCACCTGTACCACCTCAAGTGCACACTACCAGGTGCCGGCCCTGTCCATTACAGGCTTCACAGTAGAGGAAAAGGGTCTGGTCGGCCACACATCTGATAAAATCACCTTAATTTAGACATATTCCGAAATAGACTCTCCACAATGTACAATTGAGGGAAAATAGCACTAGCTGGTGTTCAATTTTCCCTTGATTGTACATTGTGGAGTGCCTATTTGGAATATCTAAATTAATGTGATTTTATCGGCTGTGTGGCTGACCAGACCCTTTTCCCCTACTGTGAAGCCCGTAATGAATAGGGTCAGCACCTGGTAGTATGCAGTGAAGGTGGTACAGATGGAGACCAACCTTGAACAGTGATTACTCGTAACCTGTAGGCTTACTTTGGGGTACCCTTAGTCAGTTGTCCCTCCAATACACTGAAGCCGGCTCTGGAAGCCGATCATATGACAACCAGACCATTTTCCTCTACCGTGAGGCCTATGGGTGATGTCACCACCCAGGTACTGCAGCCGTTGTTGGCAATCTCTCCTCTCCATGGAAGCCGGCTGCTAGGAAGATCATGTGACTGGACCAGAGCACCTTCAGAATAGGTATGTATAGACATCTTTCCTTTACAGGGCAGTTAAGATAGGGCTTAGAATGGAGGTGGGAGCAGGTTGAAGTTTAGAGAGTCTTTGATTGGACTTCTACTTCAATAGCTCAATCTGTAATTTATATATATAACTTAGATCAGTCACTCCTTGGAGTTGAGCAGTTCCAGGTCTCTCTAGTTTTTCTGATAGACATCAGCTTGGGTGTCATCAATGCAGACAAAGGATTTCAAATGCTTTGAAGTCAATAGGGGTACTTTTTTTGGTGGTCACTTTTGGCCCTTTGATAAGGGAGGTGTATTAAAAAATCCCAGCCGGCCTGTGTTGCATAACCAGCTGGTATTGGCTCATTAACATGTAGAAGAGAAAAGTACAGAGATCTTGTACTTACTGTAATTGCTCATTAACCACTTGCTTACTGGGAACTTAAAGCGGAGCGCTGCCGAAAAAAAAATTTTTAAAAGTCAGCAGCTACAAATACTGCAGCTGCTGACTTTTAAAACATGGACACTTACCTGTCCAGGGCGCCCGCGATGTTGGCACCTGAGGCCGAAGCGTCTCTCCGTCCTCGGGTGCTGCCGCCTCCATCTTCGGTAAGGGAATCAGGAAGTGAAGCCGTGCGGCTTCACTTCCCGGTTCCCTACTGCGCATGCGCGAGTCGCGCAGCGCAATACGGATGGTCCCTGCTGCTTCTGGGACCCGTGTGTTTCCCAGCAGGCAGCGGGGAGGGAGCAGGAAGTGGCGTAAATAACCGCAGATTCTGCAGCTATCTATGCCGGAAGTGGGTACAGATACCTGTAATATACAGGTATCTGTACCCCCCTCCCCCCCGAAAGGTGCCAACTGTGTCACCGGAGGGGGGGAGGAATCTGATGAGTGGAAGTTCCACTTTTGGGTGGAACTCCACTTTAAACCCCCTTCCTGCCCAGGCCAATGTTCAGCTTTCAGCGCTGTTGCACTTTGAATGACAATTGCGTGGTCATGCAACACTGTACCCATATGACATTTTTGTCATTTTTTTTCACACAAATAGAGCTTTCTTTTGGTGGTATTTAATCACTACTGGGGTTTCATAGTTTGTTATAAAATTTTGCAAACAGGTCATTTTTCTCCTTTATTGATGTGCGCTGATGAGGCTGCACTTATGGGCAATGATAGGCTGCACTGATTGGCACTGATAGGTTGCACTGATGGGCACTGATAGGTTGCACTGGTGGGCACTGATCAGGAGGCACTGATAGGTGGCACTGATGGGCACTGATACGTGGCACTGAAAGGTGGCACTGATAGGTGGCACTGATAGACACTGGTAGCTGACACTGATAGGCAACACTGATAGGTGGCACTGATGATGCAAACCGGTGGGCACTGATTGGCAGCACTGGTGGACACTGATTGGCAGCACTGGTAGACACAGATAGGTGGTACTAGTGGGCACTGGTGGGCACTGCTTTGCAGTACTTATGGGCACTGGTAGGTGGCACTGGTGGGCACTGATGCGGCGGCAGTGCCCCTCTGTGTGAGTGACCGATGTCCCGTTTACAGAAGCCGGTAATCGGCTTTTTTTTCTCCTCACGCTGTCAGCGCGAGAAGGAAAAGTCTATTACTTGCTTCTGTTTACATTACGTGATCAGCTGTCATTGGCTGACAGCTGATCACGTGGTAAGGAGCTGGGATCGGCCCCTTACTCCGATCTGTGATCAGCTGAGTCTCATTGACTGGATGAATAAGGTGAATATTTATGCATATAAAAAGAGAAAGGTAATAATAATTTTCTATAACGAGATGTATTTTATATATATATTAAAACTGAATTCTAGGCAGATATAAAAGACTCAGATTAACGGAGCTCTGTAATCATTTTAAATGCAAACAGTGTACCTGAATCCAACCTGTTATCCGCCTCTTGCAGTCTCTGTACTACAGGACTGGAGTGTGAGAGGAAAAAGCAGCACATGTTCATGTGGTGATAGAAGGAAGGAGCAGAGTGACAGAGAGACAAGACCATCACTGTGCTGCTTCTCATATCACTGTCCAGTCACAGAGTGGGGAGGGTCCAGGACAACCTGGGCTAAGAGGAAGTGGATTCAATGATCCCGGCCATCAGACTGAGGACATCAAGTGGCAGAAAAATGGTACTATGGGGGATATCTCTGGACTGAAGGTGAATATTGCAGAAAAATCTGGTTGTATTATTTTATTATTTTATCTTTTAACATGCTATTCATCTTTTTATTTGTATCTTGAGTTCTGCTTTTTTTTTAAATCCTAAAATTGATAGATATTATGGGTGCAACGGATCAAAACACTCATGGTTCGGATCATTCCTCGGATCAGAGTCACGGATCGGATCATTTTTCGGATCAGCAAAAAAAAAATCTCCCCACTGTAATATCCACAATCTCCCCACTGTAATATCCACAATCTCCCCACTGTAATATCCACAATCTCCCCCACTGCTGTAATATCCACGTCATGTCCCCACTGTAATACCCACGTCATCTCCCCCACTGTAATATCCACGTCATCTCCCCCACTGTAATATCCACGTCATATCCCCCACTGTAATATCCATGTCATCTCCCCCACTGTAATGGACATCTCTCCCACTGTAAAAGACATCTCCCCCACTCACTGTAATGTCCACAATCTCTCCCACTGTAATAGACATCTCCCCCACTCATGTTGAATTTTAAAAGCAGTGAACTTCTGTCAGATTATCAAACCTGTGAGATGAGCAGGGCTGACGCTGCTTTTAAAATTCAAGATCTAAGTAGTCAGACGGAGTTGTAAGTCCTGTATTTCACTATATAAACTGACTTTACTGTTATAAATACGTGTAAAATGCAAAACTCCGGTGGGTGTAACAACATGTCCGCTTTCCCCCTTAGTGTATCCTTACTGTGGACGAACGTGGGGTGTAGCAAGATGGCGGCGACGGGACGTCACTTCTGTAGCAAACTGCGATGGGTCGCCGAATATGTCGTTACATCGGCCAGAGGGGTGATTACATCAGAGCGCAGTTCGCCGCCGCCGCCGGGTTTACCAAGATGGCCGGAGCTAGGCCGAAGCCGCTCCGAACAGGTTGACCCGTTCGGATCATGGATCGGTGACGATCCGTTGCACCCCTAATAGATATAGTATAGAGCAGATATAAAATAAAATCATGTTTATTTGTATTTGATCAGAAATTAGGGGATGTGTTTTCCAGTGTAGCACTCTGATGTCTAGGCAGGGTTGCTCCTAAATATACCTGTCAGGTGTATTGGCCTTGGCCAATTGTTAGGAATTAATTGAGTTCACCCTAAGTCTGGAATTGCTGCACTTCTCTCTTCTGTCACTAGATGGACGCGTATCTGGTGACATTAGATAAGACAAGGGCATTGCAAGGACGGATTGGGAATGGATTAAGGTGTCTCAGCCAATGGGCAGGGATCTTCTTGGGTCCCTTGGCCTTCTGGGAGAGCCTATTTGTTTGGGTGGGGTCAGGTGTTCGGGGTTTCGGTGCCACCTGGACGGCTTTCTGGGTGGACGTGTGTTGTGCTGTCCGGGCTGCTAGGCCAGAGTTTGGGCCTATCCCCGGCTAGGGATGAGCCGAACACCCCCCGGTTCAGTTCACACCAGAACCTGCGAACGGACCGAAAATTCGTGCAAACTTTAGAACCCCATTAAAGTCTATGGGACTCGAACGTTCAAAATCAAAAATGCTAATTTTAAAGGCTAATATGCAAGTTATTGTTCTAAAAAGGGTTTGAGGACCCTGGTCCTGCCCCAGGGGACATGTATCAATGCAAAAAAAAGTTTTAAAAACGGACGTTTTTTCGGGAGCAGTGATTTTAATGAAATATTTCTTTAAATATCGTACCTGGGGGGTGTCTATAGTATGCCTGTAAAGTGGCGCGTGTTTCCCGTGCTTAGAACAGTCCCTGCACAAAATGACATTTGTAAAGGAATAAAAGTCATTTAAAACTGCTTGAGGCTTTAATGTAATGTCGGGTCCCGGCAATATGGATGAAAATGAGTGAGGCAAATGGCATGGGTAACCCCCCCAGTCCATTACCAGGCCCTTTGGGTCTTGTATGGATATTAAGGGGAACCCCGCACCCAAATTAAAAAAAGGAAAGGCGTGGGGCCCCCAGGCCCTATATACTCTGAACAGCAGTATACAGGCGGTGCAAACAAGACGGGGACTGTAGGTTTGTTGTTAAGTAGAATCTGTTTGTAATTTTGAACTGGTACATTTTTAAAGTGTAGCTCCAGCCAAAAAATCTATTTTTAAGCTTTTTGGAAAACATAGGGAATTGTTATCACCCCTGTAACATTTGTTTTGCTGTCTGTGCACCCACCTCTTCAGAAGATTTCACCTCACTTTCTGTCCCAATGACAAATGTTTTTTGAAAATTTGTGGTTTTCAGTGAAACAAGGATTGGTGATAAAGCATCAGTGGAGAGGAGACATGTTTTTCCCATATTAACTCTTACAGAAAAAAATTTCCCTTCCTAGGGGTAGATTTCTTTTTCAAATAACAGTTTTTATTAAACATATACGTAAATAAGTACAAAAGACAATGAGGGTCTAATACACTGGTTACAACTGGCCAGTGGCCTTGCTGATAGGTATTAAGCATTAAAAGAAGAGCAGCCAAGTACAGTATCTTCATAGTGAATTCCAGGTAACACTTAGTAGTCAACAAACAGGTCTCAGTTTTGACCTGAACATAGCCCAAGGAGGAAAGGGGAAAAAAAGAACAGAAGAGGAAAGAAGAAAAGAGGGGTAGGGTAGTGGAGGGGTGGAGGGGAAGGGGAGGCTCTCCCAACGGCTCATGGCGGGTCTTCACGTCTATGCCACTCTTCCCAGATCTTATCATGTGCCTCCAATCTATCTTGTAGTCTAGCCGTCATTTTTTCCATCAGCTCTATATCTTTTATTCTGGTGTATAGGTCTGTTTGAGTGGGAGGGTCTCGTCTTTTCCAGTGTAGGGCAATAATACATCTCGCGGCTGTAAGGACATGTCGGAGCAATTTCCCGGAGTGCCAAGATATATGTAGCCCAGACACTCCAAGAAGAAACAACCTTGGATCCATGGGCACCTGCACACCTAACAGACGGCTCAATAGTAGTTGCGTCTCGGTCCAGAAGGGGACTATTTTAGGACATGTCCAATAGATATGGTATAAGGTCCCTCTGTCTCTCATACACCTCCAACATCTATCCGAGCTAGTGGGGTAAATAGCGCGGAGGACATCTGGTGTCAAGTACCAGAAAAACAAAATTTTATAAGCTTTCTCCTTATAGAGTGTACAAAGGGAACTCTTAGCTTCCTGAGACCAGATTGTCCGCCAGGTGGTTTCTGGGATTTCCTCCCCCAATACTCTCTCCCATTGGAGCATATATGCATGTTTACCCTGGGTTGTGAAGCAATGGGAATTTAGTACCCGGTAAATGTCTGAGATTAACCCTCGTCTTGCTGTACCCTCCAACATTAAACACTCAAATGGAGTAGGAGCCGAAAATTGTAAGTTCAGAGCAAATGATTGAGCATAATGTCTAATCTGCAGGTACCCATAGAATACATGCCGGGGTAGGTCAAATTTTTCTTGAAGATCTGTAAATGATAGCAATCTGCGCGTACAGGAATGCACCAGGTGACCATAGTGGAACAAATCCCTTGTCGCCCACGGGAAAGACATCTGATGCATAAGGCCTGCAGGCATTCTGGGATTATATAGAAAAGACGTGAGGAGTGACCTCTCTGAACATAGCTTATGAACTCGAGATAGTTTACGCCAGAGTGATCTGAGGTGGAGCATGGGACCCAAAAGCTGGGCTGAGTCCACCTCCACCTTTGCATTCCAGAGCATACTATTTGGGTGGACAGGTGCCATCCATATTTTTTCATTTTCTGTCCATCTGTTGTAAAAACGTTGGGGAAACCAGGAGGCCAGGGCCCGCAATTGGGTAGCTTCATAGTATTTATGTAGGTTAGGAAATGACAACCCACCCTCTGAGCGCGCTGATGTGAGGACCGAGTGTGATATTCTGTGCCTTTTATAATTCCAGACAAAACGAATTAAATCTGCCTGGAGTTTCTGCAGTTCCGCATGTGGTATCAGGATGGGAAGTGTTTGGAAGAGATAAAGGAGCTTGGGTAGGATGGTCTTTTTAACAGAGGCCACCCTCCCTAGAAGGGAGATATGGTGGGCCTTCCATTTTTGCAGGAGATCCCTTATAGATCTGAAGAGGGGGGGGTAATTGGCTCAATATAGGGTAGAGCAGAAGGGAGTAATCTGTACTCCTAGATGTTTCAGGGATATTGTCTTCCAGTGGTATGGGAAGCATTGCTGTAGATGGTGAGTCTCTGATGTTGGGACGTTAATAGGTAACGCTTCAGATTTGGCTGCAGGTCCCATTCACAATTGGGAATGCAGGCGACAGGGTAAAAGGGGTCTTGACCTGAGATGTGGGATTAGTATATAGGTGTCTAATATCCTGCAGAAAAGGGCCCCGAAATCCCATGCAGTTCAACGTGGCGAACAGGAAAGGCCAACCAAGGCGGTCAAAAGCCTTTTCTGCGTCCAGTCCGAGAACTAACGCTTCCAGCTTGTCCCTGTTCGCCACGTCTATAAGGTCAATAATCCGTCTCGTGTTATCCCCCGCCTGACGCAGGGGGACAAAGCCCACCTGATCCTTGTGTATTAAAGAAGGGAGTATCAGGTTCAATCGCATCGAAAGGAGCTTAGTAAAAAATTTTAAATCAGAGTTTAGGAGCACGATTGGCCTGTAACTGGCACATAGTGAAGGATCCTTGTCAGGCTTGGGGACCAACGTGAGGAATCACCTCTGCATGTCCGGGGGAATAGTAGTTTTCTGGAAAAAGGCATTAAACAGCTTACACATATGGGGTAAAAGAATCGGGAGAAATGTCTTGAAATATTCATATGGGAGACCGTCTGGGCCGGGAGACTTATGTGAGGGCAAAATTTTGATGGTGGCTGTCAGTTCTTCTTCTGTGATAGGGGCATTGAGGGAAAGTAGGTCTGATCCCTGCAGTTTGGGAAGTCCGCTTTCCTCTAGATATTGTCGCATGCGAGTGGTCAGATCAGGAGAAAGAGGATCCTGAGGGATCTCAGGGTCATTATACAGGGTTGTGTAGAATTCACTAAAAGCCCGAGCTATATCTTGAGGGTATGTTAAGAGTGCTCCCTGTCTATCCTTGATTTGTTGGGGGGTGGACATGTGAGAGCGTTCCGACAGCTTGCGCGCTAGGAGGGAATGGGCTTTGTTGCCTTTATCATAGTAAGTTTGTTTTAACCGAAGAAGTGCTTTCTCTATATGGCCCATTGCTAGGTCTCGGAGGGTGGTACGTAAACAGACAACTTTTTAAAGGAGATGTATGGATGGCAAGGTTTGTAATTGGAGTTCTAGGGCTCTGAGATCTCTCTCAGCTTGAATTTTAGACGCTATTGCATTTTTCTTCATGGCCGAGGAGACCGCAATACACCTCCCCCTAAGGACTGCCTTGTGCGCCTCCCAGAAGGTGGAGAGGGTTATATCAGAGGTGTCATTTTCCAGAAAGTAATTCTGCAATGTTGATTCTAATTCCAATTTAGATGGGGTATGTTTAAGGAGGAAATTATTTAATTGCCAGTTGCATGGTTTACGAATAGGGTTACCTATATCTAGGGACATAATAACAGGTGCATGATCAGACCAGGAGATAGGTAAGATCTGAGCTGTCTTCGTGGCGTGAAGAGTGGCATTGTTGACAAAGTAGTAGTCTATCCGGGAGTGCATACGGTGAGGGGCTGAAAAAAAATTATATTGTCTATCCCCCGGGTGTAAGGCCCACCATGCATCAAATAAGGCATGACGCCTATTTATTTGACGAAATAATTTGAAATCTCGGGCGGCGCGGGTCTGTGGGGCTGTGGGGTTAATCACGTGTCGATCTAGACCTACTGAGTGGGATAGATTAAAGTCCCCACCGATTATCAAATAGTCATTGGGAGATCTAAACAAACGTGCAAGTACCTTGGATAGAAAGTGTATCTGATGGGTATTAGGGGCATAGAGGGTACAGATAGTGACCACCTGCATTTGCCACTGGCCTCGTAGAATTATGTAGTGTCTCCTCGGATCTACAAAGGACTCGGAGCATTTAAATGGGGAACCACGCTTAAATAGAATAGCCACTCCTGCTCTTTTGCGGGGGCTATGTGCTTGGTAAACTTGGGGGTATTGTCTAGATGCAAAGGTAAAGGCATCTCCCTTGTTAAAATGTGTTTCCTGCAACAGGACTACGTCCGCCCCAGAATGCCTGAGCTCTCTCAATGCCAGATGCCTTTTCCTGTTTGAGTTCAACCCGTGAAAATTAAGTGACATAAACTTAACCATGGTCACTGGTGTATGTGCGCTCAAGATTACTTAGCTTATCCAGCCGCGAGACCGCTACCACGTCCCAGCAAAGAGGAGGCCCATAGATGGAATGCGTCCAGGTGACCTTCCCGATCCAATGGCGAGCCAGGGAAAACAGGGGGGTGGGGGGGAAAGGTATGAGAAGAAAAGTAAACTTTGCGATGAAATTCCGGGCAGTCTATACCGCCCGGGGTCTATTAAGTTCCAGTAGGTTACCCCGATCAGAGCCCCCAACAATGGCCCAGAGCAGGGGAACATAGAGAACCGCTTTAAACACAGTCAACAGTGTTCAAGATATCTAAACAAGGTGACAAAGGGGAACTTTGGTAGGTTAAACCTATAGGGGGACTAATGACCAGAAAAAAAACTACCACTGTCAAGTCTCCATCAGGGGGTGCCCAATGTTACATAGTTACATAGTTACATAGTAGGTGAGGTTGAAAAAAGACACAAGTCCATCAAGTCCAACCTATGTGTGTGATTATGTGTCAGTATTACATTGTATATCCCTGTATGTTGCGGTCATTCAGGTGATTATCTAATAGTTTCTTGAAGCTATCAATGCTCCCTGCTGAGACCACCTCCTGTGGAAGGGAATTCCACATCCTTGCCGCTCTTACAGTAAAGAACCCTCTACGTAGTTTAAGGTTAAACCTCTTTTCTTCTAATTGTAATGAGTGGCCACGAGTCTTATTAAACTCTCTTCTGCAAAAAAGTTTTATCCCTATTGTGGGGTCACCAGTACAGTATTTGTAAATTGAAATCATATCCCCTCTCAAGCGTCTCTTCTCCAGAGAGAATAAGTTCAGTGCTCGCAAGCTTTCCTCATAACTAAGATCCTCCAGACCCTTTATTATCTTTGTTGCCCTTCTTTGTACTCGCTCCATTTCCAGTACATCCTTCCTGAGGACTGGTGCCCAGAACTGGACAGCATACTCCAGGTGCGGCCGGACCAGAGCCTTGTAGAGTGGGAGAATTATCGTTTTATCTCTGGCGTTGATCCCCCTTTTAATGCATGCCAATATTCTGTTTGCTTTGTTAGCAGCAGCTTGGCATTGCATGCCATTGCTGAGCCTATCATCTACTAGGACCCCCAGGTCCTTTTCCATCCTAGATTCCCCCAGAGGTTCTCCCCCCAGTGTATAGATTGCATTCATATTTTTGCCACCCAAATGCATTATTTTACATTTTTCTACATTGAACCTCATTTGCCATGTAGTCGCCCACCAACATTATTTTGTACAGTAACCGTTTATGGGGAACTGTGTCAAATGCTTTTGCAAAATCCAGATACACCACGTCTACGGGCCTTCCTTTATCTAGATGGCAACTCACCTCCTCATAGAAGGTTAATAGATTGGTTTGGCAAGAACGATTCTTCATGAATCCATGCTGATTACTGCTAATGATACCGTTCGTATTACTAAAATCTTGTATATAGTCCCTTATCATCCCCTCCAAGAGTTTACATACTATTGATGTTAGGCTAACTGGTCTGTAATTCCCAGGGATGTATTTTGGGCCCTTTTTAAATATTGGTGCTACATTGGCTTTTCTCCAATCAGCTGGTACCATTCCAGTCAGTAGACTGTCTGTAAAAATTAGGAACAACGGTCTGGCAATCACTTGACTGAGTTCCCTAAGTACCCTCGGATGCAAGCCATCTGGTCCCGGTGATTTATTAATGTTAAGTTTCTCAAGTCTAATTTTAATTCTGTCCTCTGTTAACCATGGAGGTGCTTCCTGTGTTGTATCATGAGGATAAACACTGCAGTTTTGGTTACTGAAGCCCCCCGATTCACTCGTGAAGACTGAGGAAAAGAATAAATTCAATACCTTCGCCATCTCCCCATCCTTTGTAACCAGATGTCCTTCCTCATTCTTTATGGGGCCAATATGGTCTGTCCTCCCTTTTTTACTGTTTACATACTTAAAGAAATTCTTGGGATCTTTTTTGCTCTTCTCCGCTATGTGTCTTTCATGTTCTATCTTAGCCGTCCTAATTGCACCCTTACATTTCTTGTTGCATTCTTTATAAAGTCTGAATGCTGAGGATGATCCCTTAACCTCGTATTTTTTGAAGGCCTTCTCCTTTGCTTTTATATGCATTTTTACATTGGAGTTAAGCCATCCAGGATTTTTGTTTTAAATTTATTACCCAATGAGATACATTAGCTAATTCCCTTATTCAATATGCTCTTAAAGCAAACCCATCTCTCCTCCGTATTCTTTGTTCCTAATATTTTATCCCAATTTATGCCTTTTAGCAAGGTTTGTAGTTTAGGGAAGTTGGCTCTTTTGAAATTCAGTGTCTTTGTGTTCCCTTTATGTTTCCTATTTGTGTGATTTATACTGAAACTAATTGACCTGTGATCGCTGTTACCTAAATTGCCCCGTATTTCCACATCCGTGATCAGGTCTGTATTGTTGGTAATCAGTAGATCCAGTAATGTTTTATTTCTAGTTGGTACTTCTACCATCTGACCCATAAAATTGTCCTGCAAGACATTAAGGAACTGGCGAGCCTTAAATGAATGCGCGGTTCCCTCCGCCCAGTCTATGTCTGGATAATTAAAATCCCCCATTATGATAACACTTCCCATCCTTGCTGCTAATCCAATTTGTGATAGGAGATCCGTCTCCACTTCCTCCCTCAGGTTAGGGGGCCTATAGCATACTCCTAGTATTATTTTCCTCTCAGCTTCATCCCTTTGGAGCTCTACCCATAAGGATTCCACCTCCTCTCTAGCTCCCTCAGTGATGTCATCTCTCACATTTGCTTGTACATTATTCTTGATGTATAGGCATACCCCTCCCCCTTTTTTACCCTCTCTATCCTTGCGGTATAGGGTATACCCTTGAATGTTTGCCAGCCAATCATGAGAGCTGTTGAACCAGGTCTCTGAAATTCCCACAAAATCCAAATCCTCCTTGTACAACAGTATCTCTAGTTCACCCATCTTGTCCGCCATGCTCCTGGCATTGGTGAACATGCCACATAGTTTAGACCGGTCGCATATTGTCCTCGTATTGGGTGTTTCGAGATTGCAACTATGTTCAATGTTCAAAACAAATAAACAGGCTGGGGGGGGCCTAGGGGGAGTGCAAATATGGTTGATGAGTGGGGCAGGAGAAACAATTATGGCAGTCAGCTTTTCTTAGATTTGGTGGATCCTCGGGGAGAGTCCCGGTCTCTGGGACATTTAGTTGGGGGGATCTTCTGCCAGACCGTTGGAGGCGGCGTTGGCAAGTCCACTAAGTCCCAATCAGGCAGACGTGGAGCGGGGATCTCCAAGATGTCACAGAAGTTGTTCAAGTCTTCTGGGAAGCGTAGCACTGCTGCTTTTCCCTGTCGATGAGCTGTCAAGCTAAAAGGAAATCCCCAGTGGTAAATTATATTGTTCTCTTCCAGTGAACTGAGTAGAGGTTGAAGGAGTCTTCCTTTCTGCAGGGTGATCCAAGATAGATCTGGGAACAGCTGAATTTGTGCATTTTCAAAGACCACCTTCTTGGAAATGCGGGCTTTTCGCATGATGTCTTCCTTTAAAGGGAAGGAATGGACTCTGCATATAACATCGCGGGGTCTGGAGGCAGGCCCCTTAGGGCGTAGAGCTCGTTGTGCACGGTCCATTTCTATGGGTTTGTTTGGGGTCCCCCCCCAAGAGATCATTGAATAAGGCTTGTAGGGTTTCGTGTAAGTCCTCAGGACCCTCTGACTCCGGTAGGCCCCTGACTCGGATATTATTTCTGCGCCCCCTATTGTCCAAGTCCTCAATATGGCGCTGCATATTCCAAAGCATTAGGTGGTGGTCAGCCCCCTGTAACTGGGTGCGATGTACGGCTAGCTTTGTCTCTTGAATTTCTTTCTCTGCCATCTCTACTCGCTCCGAAAGATGTTTAAGGTTGACATGGATTGTTTGAATTTCCGCTCGGCAAGCAGATTTGACTTCCTCAATCAGGAGTTTAAAGTCCTCTTTGGTAGGAATGGCTTGGAGATACTCCTGCCATGGGGGGTTTGCTGAGATCGTGGGTCATCCCCCATGCGATACTGAGGTTGTTGTGGTGGAGTGGGTGCTCTTTGAAAGACAGGGGGAGGTGCAGGTCTCCGTGGCTCCCAGGGCTGCATTTGGGGGTCCTGCGAGCTCCCCCAGAGGGGCATCTGTGTAGGAGAGGGAAGGCCACAGGCCTGAACCTCCATAGGGGCCAAATTCGGGGAGTTGACCACCTGGGCATATGACAGTGTCTGGCCTGTACCCCGCTCTGCGGATCTGGAGGCACTGTGGCAGGCTGGTCTTTGCGGCTGAGGGGAGTCAGGGGGTAGTAAGCACATTTGCTGAGGGGTATGTCCTCCATGCTGCGCCTCTGACCTGATTCCTAGTCCCCAGACCCCCTCTGGGTCTGGTAGTGGTGGAAAGTCAGTGGATTGCAGAGAGGGGGTCGGGGATACAGTTCCTCCCAGGGACAGGACCGGGTCCGAGGCCGTGCGCAGTAGCCGCGAGAAGGCCTTGGAGCACTGCGTATATAAGGCTGCAGTGAGGCCTGGCGTTGTGTCCCAGGGATTGTTCAGAGGCTTCCCCTGTAATACGTGGGGTAGAGACGGACTCACCGCTCGGGATCCCTGACATCGCAGTCCGCCTGCCTCTTGATCCGTAGCCGATGCGCTCTGATGAGGTGATGGCGATGTTGAGCTCGGCTGGAGCGGCGGCCTCGTGTAGGAGGAAGATGCCGCCGGCGCCATCTTGTCCTGTCCGTCGTCAGACATGGAGGGTGGCTTAAAGTACCCATGAAGGGTCGCTGAGGAGCCGGAAGGTGGCTGGGATGATCCCCTAGGTTTGGAGGATCTCTTTCTGCTTCCACCCATATACAGGTGTTAGAAATCCCCCTAAAAGGCCTTGTAGCTGTGGGCTGGTGGAGAGCTAAGCGCTCAGGCTTCCATGCAGGGCAGCTTCCGGTCACGCCCCCCCTAGGGGTAGATTTCCTGTTGTCTCCTTCCGTTTGCAAGTAGGAGTCGTTTGTAAGTTGGATGTTTAAAAGTAGGGGCCTGCCCTATATACTCTGCAGAAATTGGGGCCTTAGGTGTTGGTGTTGCCACAACACTGTAAGCCCTCACAGTTACTCTTGGTGGGCGCAGGAATGGGCCCTGCTGTGAAATAGTAGATCAAGAATTGTAATTACATGCCATTGTTGAACAGTGGTAGAAAAATTGGGCCTTTGGTGGTGGTGGTGGTGCTGGTGCCACAACACTGTAAGTCCTCACAGTTACTCTTGGTGGGCGCTGGAACGGGCCCTGCTGTGAAATATTATATCAAGAATTGTAGTTACATGCACCTGTTGAACAGGGGCAGAAAAATTGGGCCTTTGGTGGTGGTGGTGGTGTTGCCACAACACTGTAAGCCCTCACAGTTACTCTTGCTGGGCCCAGGAATGGGCCCTACTGTGAAATATTAGATCAAGAATTTTAATTACATGTCCCTGTTGAACAGGGGCTGAAAATGTGGGCCTTGGGCACTGGTGCTGGTGCCACAACACTGCAACCCCTCACAGATACTATAGTTGGAGCGCAGGTATGAGACCTGCTGCAAAGTATTGCATCAAAAATTGTAACTACACGCACCTGTTAAACGGGCAGAAAAATTGGGCCTTAGCCACTGGTGCCGTTGCCCAGAACCAAAAATGTTCTTAAAAGCTATCATCAGCATTAAAATTGAGGAGGAAGAGGATTGTCACTCAGCATAACCGGATAGTCACTCAGCATAGGCAGACTTGAACAGATCTCACATTAAAAAAAAATATTCGGTTACATCAGCATCACGTGCTTGGTAGCTGGTGATCCAAGACTGATTCATTTTTATGAAGATCAACCGATCGACCGATTCGGTGGACAGATGCACCCTGTGATCGGTTACAAAGCCTCCAGCAGCACTGAATGTGCGTTCCGAAAGAACGCTGGATGCAGGACAGGCCAGTAGCTCAATTGCATACTGTGCATGCTCTGGCCAGTGATCCATCCTCAAGACACAGTAACCCAGAGGATTTTCGGTGGGAAAGGTGTCCAAGTCTGATCTTGCCCCTAGGTAATCCTGCATCATGTGAATCAGACGCTGGCGATGGTTGCTGGAACTGATCATACCTTGGGACTGCGGACTAAAAAATTGTCTGAACGCATCGTTCAGACGGCCACCTTCTCCACCGCTCCTTCTTTGACTGACCGAAGCCTCAGCAACACGTTGTCCAGGAACAGGAGTTTGTAACCTCCCAGTCTCTGGGAACGCGTTGCACAGACCTTTCAGCAAGGCCTCCCGAAGATTTTTCATCCTCTGCTCCCTCTGCGACGGCAAGATAAGGTCCGCAACCTTACCCTTGTAACGTGGATCAAGGAGGGTTGCCAGCCAGTATTGATCCCTCTCCTTGATACCACGAATACGAGGATCCTTCCGTAGGCTTTGCTGGATCAGGGAGGCCATGCAGTGTAGGTTTGCTGAGGCATTCGGTCCGGAGTCCTCTGGGTCACTAAGGACTAGACATGTGCATTCGTTTTCGTCCGAATGCATTTTCGTCCGAATTTCAGGTATTTCAGGTTATCGTTAAAACGATAACGAAAATGCAGAGTCCGAAAAACGAAAGATCCGACATAAACAAATGCTTTATTTTCGTTTTCGTTGCTACAACAGTTCGATATAGATAGGAGATTCGACATGATGATGACAATAACAGTCTTTGTCCATCAAACCTGTGGTCGAATGTGCCTAAGCTTAGCTCTATTAGTCCAAGATTATTCTACACAGAGAGAAAAGATTCAACGTAGAGAGAAAAGATTCGACGTAGGGGAGGAAAGATTCGACGTAGGGGAGAAAAGATTCGACGTAGGGGAGAAAAGATAAATAAAAATAATGATGATGATGAATGTTATTGGCTGATTGTAACCAAAGAGGAGGAGCAGTAAAATAGCTAGAACTGCGTAGGGGAGAAAAGATTCAACGTAGGGGAAAAAAGATTCGACGTAGGGGAGAAAAGATAAATAAAAATAATGATGATGATGAATGTTATTGGCTGATTGTAACCAAAGAGGAGGAGCAGTAAAATAGCTAGAACTAAGTACACACGTACTTTGGCTTATGGTGTCTGTTGAAAGTTCTAAGAAGATTCGACGGAGCAAGTAAACTATACGGCGTTGTACAGTTTAGCTGCTCCGTCGAATCTTCTTTGCACATTCGACAGACACCATAAGCCTTCAATGACAGATTCAACCTTAATTTGGATTTTCGGACGAATGCAATTTTTAACGAAAAACGAGATAAATAAAAATGAATTTCAGGAGTAACTAAATACATTTATTTTTCGGACGAAAACGAAATTCCGAAACGAAATATTTCAGTGTGCACATGTCTACTAAGGACGACATGATCCGCAGCCACCTCCTCCCAGCCACGTACAAGTCCATGGGCTTCTTGGGACTGTAAATGATCCCTTAAAGACTGCTGCTGATGCTGAGTGCCAGGCTCCACCTCCATGCTGACACAATCCTCTTCTTCCTCCTCCTCCTCGTCCTCTTCCTGTGTGATCGGCGGGCACGCAGGAACACTGTCTGGATAAAGGGGGCCTTGAGAGCTAAGGAAGTCCTCCTCTTTCTGCCTCTGTTCTGCCTCAAGTGCCCTGTCCATTATTCCACGCAGCATGTGCTCCAACAGGTGGACAAGGGGGACAGTGTCACTGATGCATGCACTGTCACTGCTCACCATCCTCGTGGCCTCCTCAAATGGTGATAGGACAGCGCATGCATCCCTGATCATGCCCCACACAGGTACTCATTGATGGCCATCTGCTGCATGTGCTGCGCTGCAAGACCATGAGTCAGCGGTAATATGCACATTACCACTGACCGCCCTGTCCAGCGAGGCCAAGACATTGCCTTTCACATGCCGGTAGAGAGCCGGAATTGCCTTCCGTGAGAAAAAGTGGCGTTTGGGAACCTGCCACTGAGGAACCGCACATTCCACAAACTCACGGAAGGGGGCAGAGTCTACCAACTGAAAAGGTAGCAGTTGAAGTGCTAGCAATTTAGCCAAGCTAGCATTCAACCGCTGGGCATGTGGATGGCTGGGAGCGAACTTCTTTCGGCGGTGCAGCAGCTGGGGTAGGGAAATTTGCCTGGTACAATCTGACGTCGGTGTACCGATAGCAGATTGCCCCCAAGTACTTGGCTGTGACACAGCTAATTCTACACGTTCATTCCTCTCAGTGCACGTCTGAAGGTATAGTGGGGTTGGAGATCCCAGCTGATGAGGAGCAAGGAGAGGTCCTCTTTGTTCTTTGGTGTGGGTCTTTTAGGTACGCGAGATATTTTGGCCGCGCGAGATACGCTTGAGACATATGTTGCAAATAGCAGTGGTGGGATCTGATGCACTCGTCTCAAAAAAGGCCCACACCAAAGAACTTTTGGAATAACACGCAGAGACAGCAGCGCCCTGCATATGCGGAGCTCTGCGGTTTGATGCAGTTGGTGTGCTACCCTTAAGCTGGCCCCTGGAGGGCATCCTGCCTCGTTGGTGATCTGCCTCTTCCTCCCCCTCCTCCTCTCTCCTATCAGGCACCTACGTGGAGTCAGTGACCTCATCATCCCCTCCCTCCTCATCACTGGAGCAAAGCTGGCAGTATGCTGCAGCTGGGGAAACATGACTGCCAGATTGCTGTCCTTCTTGGGCACCCCCTCTGTCCGTGCTCACGTTACTGCCTTCATCTAGGTCAGTATCATCATCAGAGCCTTCAAAACGCTGGGCATCCTTCTGGAGCATGTACCCAACACTGTGGTCAAACATTTCGAGGGACTCCTCAGGAGGACATGGTGGGGCTAGGGAAGGAGTCACTGATGCCATTGAGCCGAGGGAAGAGGCCGCGTTGGCAGCTGCTTTGCCAGACAAAGTACCCTGAGCCTGGGTGAGAGAGGATGAGGAGGATGAGGACGGCTTGGTCATCCACTCGACCAAGTCTTCCGCATGTTGCGGCTCAACACGGCCAGCTGCCGAAAAAAAGGCCAAGCGTGTCCCATGGCCATGTGCTGATGGGGATGCACCGTGTCCACTACCAGCACTGTTGCCTCTAGACACGGAGTGTTCCACAATGGCCACTTCTTTCACTCTCCTCTTCATGATCCCTTCCCCCACTTTTTATTTATTTTTTGATTGAAACCCTATGTTTGTCACGTTTTGTCTTACACGTTTTTGCACGTTTGACTAGTAAGGATGCGGGTCCTCGGGCCAGCCCTGAACGTCTTGGGAGGGGGTGGACATGGCCTTTTGGCTTAGTTCGCCCTCTCTCATGGGGTCTCCCTTCGGGGGAGCCCCACCTAGTACTTGGGTGGGTCCTGTCTCGGCAGGCCCTCCAGAGAACGGGGTCTGTCTGGTTTCGGCCGGATAGACCATTGTAAGTACCTTTGTCCCCGCAGGAGCCTAATGCCCCGGGGGATCAGGGAATTGGCACGTCTGTGTACCCGTGGCACTTTTTTGTGAGCACTCTCTATGTGTGTGCACATTTTTTATGCACCGGGTGAAGTTCTTGGGGTGTGTTTTGCACGCCATAGGCTAAAAAGAAAAAAAAAAAAAAAACATGACTGCCAGATTGCTGTCCTTCTTGGGCACCCCCTCTCTCTGGGCTCATGTTACTGCCTTACTCTAGCTGGGTACCATAATCTGAGCCTTCAAAATGCTGGGCATCCTCCTGGAGCATGTACCCAACACTGTGGTCAAACAGTTCGGGGGACTCCTCAGGAGGACATCGTGGGGCTAGGGAAGGAGTGACTGATGCCATTGAGCCGAGGGAAGAGGCAGCGTTGGCAGCTGCTTTGCCAGACAAAGTACCCTGAGCCTGGGTGAGAGAGGATGAGGAGGATGAGGACGGCTTGGTCATCCACTCTACCAAGTCTTCCGCATGTTGTTGCACAACACGGCCAGCTGCCGAAAAAAAGGACAAGCGTGTCCCACAGCCATGTGCTGATGAGGATGCACCGTCTCTACGACCAGCACTGTTTCCTCTAGACACAGAGCCTGCTTCCTTCTTTTATTGGCTTGTGACTGTCTGCCTCTCCTTGTTGGCCTTCCAGACATACTAATGGCCTGCAGTGAGATGTAGCTGCACAAAGCAGGGATGTATATATATACTGATACTGCAGCTAGCAGAATCAACTGCCTGCCTGTAGTATTATTAGTATGAGAACACCAGCACTTGTCTTCAGGTAGATTTTGGTGCACACTGTGCAGAGGATGCAGTACACTAACTGTAAATACTGTAACTGCCTGCCTGTGGTATTAATAGGAACAGAACAACAGCAATTGCCTTCAGGTAGCTTTAGGTGCACACTGTGCAGAGTATGCAGTACACTAACTGTAAATACTGTAACTGCCTGCCTGTAATATTAATAGGATCAGAAGAACACCACCAATTTTATTCAGGTAGCTTTAGGTGCACACTGTGCAGAGGACACAGTACACTAACTGTAAATACTGTAGCTGCCTGCCTGTGGTATTAATATAGGATCAGAAGAACACCACCAATTTTCTTCAGGTAGCTTTAGGTGCACACTGTGCAGCGGACGCACTACACTAACTGTAAATACTGTAGCTGCCTGTCTGTGGTATTAATAGGATCAGAAGAACACCACTAATTTTCATCAGGTAGCTTTAGGTGCACACTGTGCAGAGGACACAGTACACTAACTGGAAATACTGTAGCTGCCTGCCTGTGGTATTAATAGGAGCAGAACAACAGCATTTGTCTCCAGGTAGCTTTAGGTGCACACTGTGCAGAGGACGCACTACACTAACTGTAAATACTATAGCTGTCTGCCTGTGGTATTAATAGGATCAGAAGAACACTACTAATTTTCTTAAGGTAGCTTTAGGTGCACACTGTGCAGAGGACACAGAACCTTAACTGTAAATACTGTAGCTGACTGCCTGTGGTATTAATATAGGATCAGAAGAACACCACCAATTTTATTCAGGTAGTTTAGGTGCACACTGTGCAGAGGACACAGTACACTAACTGTAAATACTGTAGCTGCCTGCCTGTGGTATTAATAGGAGCAGAACAACAGCAATTGTTTCCAGGTAGCTTTAGGTGCACACTGTGCAGAGGACGCACTACACTAATTTTAAATACTGTAGCTGCCTACCTGTGATATTAATAGGATCAGAAGAACACCACCAATTTTATTCAGGTAGCTTTAGGTGCACACTGTGCAGAGGACACAGTACACGAACTGTAAATACTGTAGTTGCCTGCCTATGGTATTAATAGGATCAGAAGAACACCACTAATTTTCTTCAGGTAGCTTTAGGTGCACACTGTGCAGAGGGTGCACTACACTAACTGTAAATACTGTGGCTGCCTGCCTGTGGTATTAATAGGATCAGAAGAACACCACTAATTTTCTTCAGGTAGCTTTAGGTGTACACTGTGCAGAGGACGCATTACACTAACTAAATATTGTAGCTGCCTGCCTGTGGTATTAATAGGATCAGAAGAACACCACTAATTTTCTTCAGGTAGCTTTAGGTGCACACTGTGCAGAGGACACAGTACACTAACTGTAAATACTTTAGCTGCCTGCCTGTGGTATTAATAGGAGCAGAACAACAGCAATTGTCTCCAGGTAGCTTTAGGTGCACACTGTGCAGAGGACGCACTACACTAACTGTAAAAAGAGTAGCTGTCTGCCTGTGGTATTAATAAGATCAGAAGAACACCACTAATTTTCATCAGGTAGCTTTAGGTGCACACTGTGCAGAGGACACAGTACACTAACTGTAAATACTGTAGCTGCCTGCCTGTGGTAGGTGCACAACAACAGCAATTGTCTCCAGGTAGCTTTAGGTGCACACTGTGCAGGGGACACACTACACTAAATTGTAAATACTGCAGCTGCCTGCGGTACTGTACTAATAGGATCAGAAGAACATCACTAATTTTCTTCAGGTAGCTTTAGGTGCACACTCTGCAGAGGACGCACTACACTAATGTAGCAATAACTCTCGGTGGAGCTGCTGATTTAAGCGGGCCTGCCCTCTATGCTCTTCACCCTTCTTAAATTGTTAAATCCCCTTGACAAAACTGTAGTGCAGTGTTGTAACAATTTTAGAAGGCCAGTATGCTGGCCTGAGTTTATGGGAGGGGCCCGGAGGGTATTTAAGCTGACCACTTCCCCTTCCTCTTTGTCAGTTCCAGTGCACGATACCCTCCCTCCCATTCCCCTTTTTACAGCACTTCTCAGCAAATTCTCCTCCACAATCATCCATTACTTATCTTGGGTATGGCCCCTTTTCTTGCCATACCTACCAGACGACCAAAAGCCACACCTCAGGTCTATTTATGTTGTAAGTCTTGTCGCCTGTTTATGTGATCCACATTTATCTCAGTCTTAGGGCCACGACCATAAATTAGAAGGCCAGTATGCTGGCCTGAGTTTATGGGAGGGGCCCAGAGGGTATTTAAGCTGACCACTTCCCCTTCCTCTTTGTCAGTTCCAGTGCATGATACCCTCCCTCCCATTACCATTTTTACAGCACTTCTCAGCAAATTCTCCTCCACAATCATCCATTACTTATCTTGGGTATGGCCCCTTTTCTTGCCATACCTACCAGACGACCAAAAGCCACACCTCAGGTCTATTTATGTTGTAAGTCTTGTCGCGTGTTTATGTGATCCACATTTATCTCGGTCTTAGGGCCATGACCATAAATAAATAAATAAATAAATATATATATATATATATATATATATATATATAATATATATATATATATATATATATATATATATATATATATATATATATAATATATATATATATTTGTATAAATCTATACCCGGGAGCTTCCCCTGCTCTAGACCTTAAAGTCACTATCCTTTATAACTAAATGCAGGGCCCTGCAATGAAAAGGTAGTCCTGACGTCTTCAGTCTTCGCTAGCTTTTATAATTGTAATCCGCAAAGGGGTTCCTCCTGGGTGTTGCGCATTGTAATGTAACACACTAAAACAATTGTAATCCAGCAGATTGACTAAGTGTTCTCATATGAAGAAAACAAACATCTAGCATCTGCTCTTGAATACTGAAGTCTATTCAGATGTGAAGTTCTCCAACTTAACTTGTTCCGTGGGACTATCAGTCCCAGCAACACTCTGTGCAGTTCTAAATGTGTGTGTAGTATTTAAATAAACTTCTGGGTGTTAACCCTCTCACCACACAGGATCCGAGCAGGTGGATGCCTCCGTTTCAGCAGTTCTCAGTCAGTATGGAGCCACCACCTCGCCGTCACACTGTTCCGTTCACTAGCGACCAGGAGTCCTCGGTTATCTCCCCACGGGTCTCCGGAACGATCACTTATGCTGTCCTAGCATACTGTGATGCGATGGCAGGATCCTTGCAGCTGCTCCACTCCTTCGCAAAGTAGGCCACAACCCTGTGGGACACACACACCCACAGAGTCCTTCTGGCAGGCCACGCGTCCCAGGAACAAGAGACCTAAAATGGCCGCTCCTTACCCTTTTATATCCTCCCACAATGCAGTTCAGTTCTCACCTTGTCCAGGAGCATTGTGGGTGGGTCAGAGCTAAAGTTCCGAAGTAAACAATAAATCACTTCCATGTCACTTCACTTAATCATGAAACGTAAACATCTTGTACTTTCTCAATTGTCCACAAGATGGCACTAACACAACTTATGTACTATATAACACACATATGACTAGAAACACAAGTTGTTAGCGCTACATACTCCCCCTGCTTTAAATCTTTGGTCCCCAAAGATATGTAAGACCTTGTTCCTGCTACACATCTTAGCCTCTAAACGAGAGCAAAGGACCGACAGGAGCCTCCCACCAGTTCTCAGGTGTTGGAAAGCTACTCTGTGTACCCACAACTTTCACTTTAGTATCAGATACAGGTGTGCCAAGGGGTGAAACAGGGCTCTCATTGTCCAGATTGACTGAGGAGGAGCTAGACTCATCAACATTCCTTTTGCTGGTAATCTTTGTTGTTTCAGAACACTCGCCCAATGTATAGTATGTTAGTCTCTTGGGTGGGCGAATGTTCCTCTTTTCCCTTTGTTTTTTTGGTGTGTCCCCTATTTCTGGATGGACACCATTTTCTTCTACTTCAGTGGGAGATAAACACTTTTCAGCTTTCCCAGACAATGGCACAAACTCTGGAGCTTCTGGCCTGAGGGCCTCACTACTTTCCTCGGCTGTGGGTGATGAAACACTCGCTTCAGTTTCAGGTATATTAGATGACCACAACCAGCTAATGTCTATCTTTCTCTCCTCACTGTCTTCAGTTGTCAAAGCCCCAAATTTGGGACCTAGTTACAGGCCGTTGTGCAACTTCTGATGTAGATGATAACTCCTCCTCGGGGTTTATCCTGACTGCATCAGTAAGGGGCAAAAGGTGATTCCGATGCCTAGTCTTAGTTGGTCCAGCACTTCCTTCTGGCCTGATTTCAAATACTGGAAGTCCTGGGAGCTGTTTACACACAATGTATGGCTGTGATCTCCAGCGATTCGCCAACTTGTGTTTGCCAGGAATACCCAAATTACTTAATAAGACTCGGTCACCGGGTTGAAGATCTTGGACCCTCACTTTAAGGTCAAAGTTTCTTTTATTCCTACTTCCTCTGCTTTCTGACAGAGTCCGAGCCTTCTCATAAGCAACCTTCAGACTCTTCCTCAGCCTATTTGTATATCCTCGATGAGAAGCCTCTGATGTGTGATCCAGAAAAGTTCCAAAAGCCAGGTCCACTGGTAACCTAGCCTCACGCCCAAACATCAGCTGATAAGGTGAATATCCTGTGACGTCACTCTTGGTGCTGTTATATGCATGCACTAAAGGGGCAATATGCTTACTCCAGTTGGGCTTTTGTTCAGAGGTCAGTGTCCCCAACATATTAAGAAGAGTTCTATTAAACCTCTCCGGCTGAGGGTCTCCTTGCGGATGATGATAGGGTGTATTTCTGGACTTTTGAATTCCCAGTAGATCCAGCAACCTCCTGATGAGTGTACTCTCAAAGTCCCTTCCTTGATCTGAGTGGATTCTCTGTGGTAAGCCGTAATGGACGAAGAACTTCTCCACTAATGTCTTTGCCACTGTGACTGCCTTCTGATCTTTCGTGGAGAAAGCTTGAGCGTATCTGGTAAAATGGTCTGTAACTACCAGAATATTTCCATGCCCACTCAAGTCAGATTCTAGACACAGGAAGTCTATGCAAACTAGATCCATGGGACCTTGGCTTGATAAATGTCCCATTGGGGCTGCCTGTTGTGGCAGAGTCTTTCTCTGGATGCACCTATGGCAGGAGTGACAGTAACTCTCCACTTCTTTCCTCATGTAAGGCCAGTAGAATCTATCTCTTATCAATTGAAGAGTTCTTTCTGACCCCAAATGTCCATGACAATCATGCAGAGCAATTAACACTGTCTCTCTGTGCTTCTCTGGCAGTAACAGTTGCCACTTCTACTCCAGATCTTCAGAGGGGCCCTTTCAGTAGACCACCCTTTGCAACAACTGCAACCGATCCCACTCTTTATGTAACAGCAGAGCTTCTTTTTGGGCACTTTTCAAAAGTAGATCAGGGTGTTTACCCTCCAGAGCTTCCAATACCAAGCTGCAGAGTGGATCCTCTTGTTGATCTCTCCTAAGATCTTTCCTTGATCATTTAGGTAAACCCTCTGGAGCAATCTGGGAGACATTACAGTAATACCTGGGTACTCCTGCTGTAGTCACTCCAATCTCTTCAGCTCTGGCTCCACCTTTCTCCTGCTTTACTGCTCCTTCAGAAACAGCTCTTACCCCCTCAGGGGCAAGTTGAGTCCAATCCTCTTGGGAGCTCAGGGGACTGTGGGGTCTCCTCGACAGCACATCTGCATCTCTGTTGCCCACTCCCGGTCTGTATTTCAGGCTGAAGGAGAATGTTGAGAGAGCAGCCAACTACCTATGGCCTGTGGCGTCCAATTTTGTGGTGGTGAATAAGTATGTGAGGGGGTTGTTATCTGTTTTAACTACAAATTCGGCACCATACAGATAATCTCTCAGCTTGTCTACCACAACCCACTTCAAGGCCAGAAACTCAAGTTTATGAGTTGGGTAGTTCTTCTCAGCAGGAGACAAGCTTCGGCTCACATAAGCAACAGGCCTTAATTGTCCGTTGTGATCCAGATAGAGCACTCCGCCCAGCTCATCTTGGCTGGCATCCAAGTGCAGTTTATAGGGCTTGGTAGGATCCACATAAGCTAACACTGGAGCAGTTGTAAGACTCTTCTTCAATAGACTGAATGTCTCCTCACATTCCTGAGTCCACTGATCCAGAATAGATTCCCTTTTCTTCCGGGGCCCTTCTTTTTGTCTCCCAGATTTCTCCGAATCCACATCAGCCTCTTCCTGATTCTTTAGTAGTTATGTAAGTGGGTGGGCTATTTTTGCGAACCCCTCCAGTGTAGTAGGAGCAGAATCCTAGGAAGGACCTGAGCTCAGTCACATTCGTGGGCCTTGGCCAAGAGGTAACAGCTTCCAATTTCTCAGGATCAGTTGCTATTCCTTCTTCAGACACAATGTGCCCCAGATAGTTCACTGAAGATTGATAGAACTGACATTTCTCCATTGAAAGTTTCAAACCCTCTTCATGTAGCCTCTTTAGAACCTTTTCCAGTCGCTCTTCATGCTCTTCAATAGTTTGGCCAAACACAATGATATCGTCTAAGTATACTAAGACCTCAATCAAGTTCATGTCACCTACTGTCTTCTCCATGAGCCGCTGGAAAGTTGCTGGGGCACCAGACAGACCTTGTGGCATCCAGTTGAATTAATAGAACCCCACGGGGGTGATGAAAGCAGTCTTCTCCTTATCCTCAGGACTCATGGGGATCTGATAATAGCCACTCTTCAGATCTAATACACTGAACCACTTCGCCCCTGACAGGCTCTGTAGGGTATCTTCTATGCGGGGGGTAGTGTATTGATCAGGGATGGTCTGTCGGTTCAGAGTCCTGTAGTCGATACACAGCCGGAGTGACCCATTTTTCTTCCTCACTACCACTATCGGAGAGGCGTATGGACTCCTGGACTCTTTGATAATCCCAGTCCTTTTTAGCTCAGCCAGCTGTTCTCGGAGGTCTTCAAGGTCTCCCAATGGGATCCTCCTGACCCTTTCCCGGAAGGGTTTGTCTTCTTCCAGCCGGATCTTGTGCTCTGCACTCTTGGCATACCCCACATCAAACTCACTCTTTGAGAAAACTTCCTTCCATCTCATGAGCTGGGCTTTTGCCCTCTCCATCCAAGCAGGCGTAAGGGAGGTGTTTTTCGGGTAGAAATTCTCTATAGGAATCTCCTCTTCGGGTCCCCTCTCTACATCTTTTGGCGAAACCGGGGTTGCTTGATTCGCCTGCCCAAGCAGCATTCTTGCTGGTATCTTCACAGGCAAGGCTGTCGTGTTCCGAACACTGACTGAGACTCTCCCCCTGCTTCTCTTAAGTGCCTTAGTAGATAACACTTTGGGAAGTATCTCCAGACCCACATTCTCTTCCTGAGTGTCTGTCTCCAAGACAATGAAAGGACCAGGTCGTCTCCAGCTCAACTTAACAGAGGCCCTCATGCATATCACTTCACCTGGTTGTAGTAGTTGTTCACCTCGGTCTAAACGCCAAACTTTTCCCACTCCTTCTGGTGGGGCCTTCTGCTCGTGTACTATGTCCTCGTACACTTGGGTTAGCATGGGATGTACCTTCATGGCCGGGGCACTTTCCTTCTGTACAAGTGGTGTCAGGAGTCTTCTGACCAGATCAGTGTTTGTTCCGATGATGAGGGAACTTTTGTGGGCCCCAGGGGGTCGGGGGCATACAACCGCCAGGGTGTCGAAAGTTTCCCCCTTTCCAGCCACACTTGGGTCAAAGGTGAGTTTGATAGGTACAGTATATATCCCTCATAAGGAAAGTTCTGGGTACCTAGACCCCATATCTCCAATTCTTCCAACTTTTGCAGGGGCAGATGCTTGAGATGCTTCATGTAGAAGTCTTTGTATAATAAGGTCACTTGAGCTCCGGTATCCAACAGTGTCTTGGCGTAGATTCCTTCTACCTGAATTGGGATGATCGGAGAGGGTCCCACTAAGTTGCGGGGAAATTCGGCCTGAGTGTTCGCCTTCTTCTGCCTACTAGAGCGCATCTTGACTCCTCATTTCCATGGACGCTCCCTCAACTTCATTCTTCTCCTTTCTCCCAAAACTTTGGGAACTTGGGTTTTGTTGGAGTTGACGACAGTTACAGGACGCCCAGTTGACTCCTTCACTGGGGCCCTTTGAAGTTTTCTACCGGCTTTTGACATTGTACTGCTGCTCTCGGACTTGGGCACACGTTCCCGAAAATGCCCAACCCCTCCACAGTTGAAACAACGTCCAGATCGGCTTCTGAAGGTGGAGTCTGGTACTCTCTTCGATTTTTCTGTTCCTCCATTGGGCAGATTTGGGGGTCTCATGGTCAGCAAAGCCATCATTTTAATTAAGTGAGCCACCTGAGTCTTTAGAAGCTCAATCTGGGGGTCATCCTCCATCACCTTAACTGTTCGGACTCCAACAGTGTGCTTTGGTTCTTGAATGTTCTCCTTCTTCCTTTCTAGAATAGCTTCTTCCTCCCTTACAATCCGAATTAGATCTGGGTACTTCAATATGCCTCCATCTTGGTGGATTCTTAACTGGAGGGTGATGGGGTCCAGGGGCTGGGCACCCCTTAGGACTTGTTTGGCTCGAATCTCATCCACCTTCCAAGGATCTAGTCCCTTCTTCAGTAATATCTGGTGAATGACCTTGTCCAGCCGTCTCATATAGTCTGACAACTTCTCTCCAGCTTCCTGATAGGTGTGTTCTAATTGGTAAATTAGGTTGGAAACCTTTTCAGTAGGGATGAGCTTCGTGTTCGAGTCAAACCCATGTTCGACTCGAACATTGTCTGTTCGCCCGTTTGCCGAATTGCGAACGATATTGGCCGTTCTCGCCAAATTCGTGTAGCGCGTCACGGCCCATAATTCACTGCGGCATCGCAGTGCATTGCTGGCTGATGATTGGCCAAGCATGCACTATGACCCGCATGCTTGGCCAATCACAGCGCCGTCAGCCAGCTGTTCTCGGAGGTCTTCAAGGTCTCCCAATGGGATCCTCCTGACCCTTTCGCGGAAGGGTTTGTCTTCTTCCAGCCGGATCTTGTGCTCTGCACTCTTGGCATACCCCACATCAAACTCACTCTTTGAGAAAACTTCCTTCCATCTCATGAGCTGGGCTTTTGCCCTCTCCATCCAAGCAGGCGTAAGGGAGGTGTTTTTCGGGTAGAAATTCTCTATAGGAATCTCCTCTTCGGGTCCCCACTCTACATCTTTTGGCGAAACCGGGGTTGCTTGATTCGCCTGCCCAAGCAGCATTCTTGCTGGTATCTTCACAGGCAAGGCTGTCGTGTTCCGAACACTGACTGAGACTCTCCCCCTGCTTCTCTTAAGTGCCTTAGTAGATAACACTTTGGGAAGTATCTCCAGACCCACATTCTCTTCCTGAGTGTCTGTCTCCAAGACAATGAAAGGACCAGGTCGTCTCCAGCTCAACTTAACAGAGGCCCTCATGCATACCACTTCACCCGGTTGTAGTAGTTGTTCACCTCGGTCTAAACGCCAAACTTTTCCCACTCCTTCTGGTGGGGCCTTCTGCTCGTGTACTATGTCCTCGTACACTTGGGTTAGCATGGGATGTACCTTCATGGCCGGGGCACTTTCCTTCTGTACAAGTGGTGTCAGGAGTCTTCTGACCAGATCAGTGTTTGTTCCGATGATGAGGGAACTTTTGTGGGCCCCAGGGGGTCGGGGGCATACAACCGCCAGGGTGTCGAAAGTTCCCCCTTTCCAGCCACACTTGGGTCAAAGGTGAGTTTGATAGGTACAGTATATATCCCTCATAAGGAAAGTTCTGGGTACCTAGACCCCATATCTCCAATTACTCCAACTTTTGCAGGGGCAGATGCTTGAGATGCTTCATGTAGAAGTCTTTGTATAATAAGGTCACTTGAGCTCCGGTATCCAACAGTGTCTTGGCGTAGATTCCTTCTACCTGAATTGGGATGATTGGAGAGGGTCCCACTAAGTTGCGGGGAAATTCGCCCTGAGTGTTCGCCTTCTTCTGCCTACTAGAGCGCATCTTGACTCCTCTTTTCCATGGACGCTCCCTCAACTTCATTCTTCTCCTTTCTCTCAAAACTTTGGGAACTTGGGTTTTGTTGGAGTTGACGACAGTTACAGGACGCCCAGTTGACTCCTTCACTGGGGCCCTTTGAAGTTTTCCGCCGGCTTTTGACATTGTACTGCTGCTCTCGGACTTGGGCACACGTTCCCGAAATGCCCAACCCCTCCACAGTTGAAACAACGTCCAGATCGGCTTCTAAAGGTGGAGTCTGGTACTCTCTTCGATTTTTCTGTTCCTCCATTGGGTAGATTTGGGGGTCTCATGGTCAGCAAAGCCATCATTTTCATTAAGTGAGCCACCTGAGTCTTTAGAAGCTCAATCTGGGGGTCATCCTCCATCACCTTAACTGTTCGGACTCCAACAGTGTGCTTTGGTTCTTGAATGTTCTCCTTCTTCCTTTCTAGAATAGCTTCTTCCTCCCTTACAATCCGAATTAGATCTGGGTACTTCAATATGCCTCCATCTTGGTGGATTCTTAACTGGAGGGTGATGGGGTCCAGGGGTTGGGCACCCCTTAGGACTTGTTTGGCTCGAATCTCATCCACCTTCCAAGGATCTAGTCCCTTCTTCAGTAATATCTGGTGAATGACCTTGTCCAGCCGTCTCATATAGTCTGACAACTTCTCTCCAGCTTCCTGATAGGTGTGTTCTAATTGGTAAATTAGGTCGGAAACCTTTTCAGTAGGGATGAGCTTCATGTTCGAGTCGAACCCATGTTCGACTCGAACATCGTCTGTTCGCCCGTTCGCTGAATTGCGAACGATATTGGCCGTTCGCGCCAAATTCGTGTGGCGCGTCACGGCCCATAATTCACTGCGGCATCGCAGTGCATTGCTGGCTGATGATTGGCCAAGCATGCACTATGACCTGCTTGCTTGGCCAATCACAGCGCCGTCAGTGGAGAGAGCTGTAATTGGCCAAAGCCAGGGTGGCTTTGGCCAATTATGGCTCAGGGGATTTAGTACACGCCCCACACTATATAAGGCCGCCTGCACGGCGGCCCTGTGTAGTGTGTGTTCCGGCGTTGAGAGAGATAGACAGAGAGACAGTGTCATTTGATTTAAGTTAGATAGATTAGGCAGAACAGTCAGTCAGTTAGCTGCACTTACAGTGTATTGTGTATATATATGCATCCCAGGTGTTGCATATATATATATATATATATACACTGTATTCAGTTTAGCTAGATCCGTTCCTGTTATCTTCTTACTGACAGGCAGGCTTGTCTTGTTACAGTATTTACAGCTACCTGAAGAAAATTGCTGGTGTTCTTTTGATCCTATTAGTATAACAGTCAGGCAGCTAGACTATTTACAGTTAGTGCAGTGTGTCCTGCTCACAGTGTTCAGCTAAAACAACAAGTTAGTGGGGTGCGTCCTGCTCACAGTGTTCAGCTAAAACTACAAGTTAGTGCAGTGCGTCCTGCTCACAGTGTTCAGCTAAAACAACAAGTTAGTGCAGTGCGTCCACCTCACAGTGTTCAGCTAAACCTACAAGTTAGTGGGGTGCGTCCTGCTCACAGTGTTCAGCTAAAACAACAAGTTAGTGGGGTGCGTCCTGCTCACAGTGTTCAGCTAAAACTACATGTTAGTGTGGTGCGTCCACCTCACAGTGTTCAGCTAAACCTACAAGTTAGTGGGGTGCGTCCTGCTCACAGTGTTCAGCTAAAACTACAAGTTAGTGCAGTGCGTCCTGCTCACAGTGTTCAGCTAAAACAACAAGTTAGTGCGGTGCGTCCACCTCACAGTGTTTAGCTAAACCTACAAGTTAGTGTGGTGCGTCCACCTCACAGTGTTCAGCTAAACCTAAAAGTTAGTGTGGTGCATCCACCTCACAGTGTTCAGCTAAACCTACAAGTTAGTGGGGTGCGTCCTGCTCACAGTGTTCAGCTAAAACTACAAGTTAGTGCAGTGCGTCCTGCTCACAGTGTTCAGCTAAAACAACAAGTTAGTGCGGTGCGTCCACCTCAGTGTTCAGCTAAACCTACAAATTAGTGTGGTGCGTCCACCTCACAGTGTTCAGCTAAACCTACAAGTTAGTGGGGTGCGTCCACCTCACAGTGTTCAGCTAAACCTACAAGTTATTTTTTTGCGAGCTCTGCACAGTGTTCAGCTAAAGCTACCTGTAGAAGGTTGGTGGTGTTTTCCTGATCCTATCACTACCGCAGGCAGATAAAAAAGCTACAAGTTATTTTTTTGCGAGCTCTGCACAGTGTTCAGCAAAAGCTACCTGTAGAAGGTTGGTGGTGTTCTCATACTACAGGCAGGCAGTTGATTTTGCTAGCTGCAGTATTAGTATATATATATATATATATATATATATATATATATATATATATATATATATATTTATATATCCCAGCTTAGTGCAGCTACAGGCCATTAGTATGTCTGGAAGGCCAAGAAGGAGAGGCAGACAGTCACAAGCCAATAAGAGAGGGCAAGCAGGCTCTGTGTCTAGTGCTGTGTCATGGAGACGGTGCATCCTCATCAGCACGTGGCCGTGGGACACGCTTGGCCTTTTTTTCGGCAGCTGGCCGTGTTGAGTCGCAACATGCGGAAGACTTGGTCGAGTGGATGACCAAGCCGTCCTCATCCTCCTCATCCTCTCTCACCCATGCCCAGGGTACTTTGTCTGGCAAAGCAGCGGCCTCTTCCCTCGGCTCAATGTCATCAGTGACTCCTTCCCTAGCCCCACCATGTCCTCCTGAGGAGTCCCTCGAACTGTTTGACCACAGTGTTGGGTACATGCTCCAGGAGGATGCCCAGCGTTTGGAAGGCTCTGATGATGATACTGAGCTCGATGAAGGCAGTAACATGAGCACGGACAGAGGGGGTGCCCAAGAAGGACACCAATCTGGCGGTCATGCTCCCCCTGCTGCAGCATACTGCCAGGTTTGCTCCAGTGATGAGAAGGGAGGGGATGATGAGGTCACTGACTCAACATGGGTGCCTGATAGGAGAGAGGAGGAGGAGGAGGAGGCGGCACATCACCAACGTGGCAGGATGCCCTCCTGGGGCCAGCCTAAGGGCAGCACATTGACTGCATCACACCCCAAAGCTCCACATGTGCAGGGCGCTGCAGTCTCTGCGCGTTATTCAAAAAGTTCTTTGGTGTGGGCCTTTTTTGAGACGAGTGCATCAGATCGCACTGCTGCTATTTGCAACATATGTCTCAAGCGTATCTCGCGTGGCCAAAACATCTCCCGCTTGGGTACCACATGCTAGACCAGACATATGTTGACCTGCCGTGCAGTTCGTTGGCAAGCGTATCTAAAAGACCCACACCAAAGAACAAAGAGGATCTCTCCTTGCTCCTCATCAGCGGAGATCTCCAACCCCACTATACCTTCAGTCCTCTCTGAGACTTGCACTGAGAGGAATTAAGGTGTAGAATTAGGTGTGTCACAGCCAAGTACTTGTGGGCAATCTGCTTTTGGTACACCGACGTCAGATTGTACCAGGCAAATTTCCCTGCCCCAGCTGCTGCACCGCCGAAAGAAGTTTGCTCCCAGCCATCCACATGCCCAGCGGTTGAATGCTAGCTTGGCAAAATTGCTAGCACTTCAACTGCTGCCTTTTCAGTTGGTAGACTCTGCCCCCTTCCGTGAGTTTGTGGAATGTGCGGTTCCTCAGTGGCAGGTACCCAAATGCCACTTTTTCTCACGGAAGGCGATTCTGGCTCTTTACCGCCATGTGGAAGGCAATGTTCATGCCTCGCTGGACAGGGCGGTCAGCGGTAAGGTGCATATTACCGCTGACTCATGGTCCAGCAGGCATGGACAGGGACGTTACCTAAGTTTCACGGCGCATTGGGTGACTCTGCTGGCAGCTGGGAAGGATGCAGGACAAGGTGCAGTAGTGTTGGAGGTTGTTCCGCCACCACGCCTCCAAAATGCTAATGATTGTGACACACCTCTCTCCTCCACCCCCTCCTCTTCTTCTTCCTCCATGGCCTCTTCCTGTGCTTTGTCCTCGACACCAGCGGTGCTCCGTAGCCATTCAAGGGGCTACACAAGTACGCAGGCCAAAAGATGCCATGCGGTGCTTGAGCTGGTGTGCTTGGGGGACAGGAGCCACACTGGGGCAGAGGTTCTGTCAGCTCTGCAGGGGCAGGTTCAGAGGTGGTTGACGCCACGCCAACTTAAGGCAGGAATGGTGGTTTGCGACAATGGCACCAACCTCCTCTCTGCCCTCCGACAGGGACAAATAACCCATGTGCCCTGTTTGGCTCACGTCCTTAACTTGGTGGTGCAGCGGTTCTTGGGCAGGTACAGTAGGTGACCGCGATATTGTGTCAATCTCGCCGCATTTCTCGGCGAGATTTGACACCTGTGAGCCCCGAGATGGCTCATTCATCGGGAGAGGAAAACTTTGTTTTCCTTCCGCGATGAGTGACAGGCAGTGCTGACAGCTGTCTGGTATGAATCCTGAGGCGGGAACACCGCGCCAATTTTTAAATGAAAAAACCGGCGTGGGTTCCCCCCCAGGATCATACCAGGCCCTTGGGTCTGGCATGGATTGTAAGGGGAACCCCCTACGCCGAAAAAAAATCGGCGTGGGGGTCCCCCCCAAATCTATACCAGACCCTTATCCAAGCATGCAGCCCGGCCTGCCAGGAAAGGGGGTGGGGACGAGCGAGTGGCCCCCCCCTCCTAAGCCGTACCAGGCACGCATGCCCTCAACATGGGGGGGTGGGTGCCTTGGGGGAGGGGGGCGCCCTGCGGGCCCCCCCACCCTAAAGCACCTTGCCCCCATGTTGATGAGGACAAAGGCCTCTTCCCGACAACCCTGGCCATTGGTTGTTGGGGTCTGCGGGCGGTGGGCTTATCAGAATCCGGGAGCCCTCTTTAATAAGGGGGCCCCCAGATCCCGGCCCCCCACCCTGTGTGAATGAGTATGGGGTACATGGTACCCCTACCCATTCACCTAGGGAAAAGTGTCAATATAAAAAAAAACACAGTACACAGGTTTCAAGAGTAATTTATTAGTCAGCTCCGGGATCTTCTTCCGACTTCAGGGGGTCTCCTTCAGAATTCTCCCGGTGTTCTGCCTCTTCTCCCGGGCCCCGCCGCTATCTTCTTCCAGCTCTATTGCCAGCGAGGGGCCCGGTCTGCTGCCGCTGTCTCGCCGCCGCTGTCTTGTCGCCTCTGTCTCGCCGCCGTTGTCGTCTCGCCGCTTCTTCTCTTCTTCTCTTCTTCCCTGATGTTGATACGACGCTCTCTCCGGCTCGAATGCTGTGTGCGAGCTGCGGAGCCATTTATATAGGCGGTGACCCCGCTCCCTTACGACTTCATGGTCCCAGCATGCGTAGGGACTCTGGGGTCACACCCCCTTATGACGCCAGAGTCCCTGCGCATGCTGGGACCATGACGTCGTAAGGGGGCGGGGTCACCACCTATATAAATGGCTCCGCAGCTCGCACACAGCATTCGAGCCGGAGAGAGCGTTGTGTCAACATCGGGGAAGAAGAGAAGAAGAGAAGAAGCGGCGAGACGACAGCGGCGGCGAGACAGCGGTGACATGACAGCGGCGGCGAGACAGCGGCAGTAGACCGGGCAATAGAGCTGGGAGAAGAGGCCGAACACCGGGAGAAGTCGGAAGGAGACCCCCCGAAGTCGGAAGAAGATCCCGGAGCTGACTAATAAATTACTCTTAAAACCTGTGTACTGTGTTTTTTTTTTTATATTGACACTTTTCCCTAGGTGAATGGGTAGGGGTACCATGTACCCCATACTCATTCACACAGGGTGAGGGGCCGGGATCTGGGGGCCCCCTTATTAAAGGGGGCTCCCGGATTCTGATAAGCCCCCCGCCCGCAGACCCCGACAACCAACGGCCAGGGTTGTCGGGAAGAGGCCCTTGTCCTCATCAACATGGGGGCAAGGTGCTTTGGGGTGGGGGGGGCCCCGCAGGGTGCCCCCCTCCCCCAAGGCACCCACCCCCCCATGTTGAGGGCATGCGCGCCTGGTACGGCTCAGGAGGGGGGGCGCTCGCTCGTCCCCACCGAATGTCAGCTGTCAGCACTGCCTGTCACTCATCGTGGAAGGAAAACAAAGTTTTCCTCTCCCGATGAGTGAGCCAGCGTGACATGCACAGTACCCTGTCGCCGAGAACCAGCGCGATGGTATCGCGCTGGAAACACAATCTCGCGGTCAGGAACTGTACCCGGGCTTACAGGATGTCCTGAGGCAGGCCAGGAAAGTCTGTGTGCATTTCCGCCGGTCATATAATGCCAGTGCTCAGCTGACGGACCTCCAAAAGGAGTTTAACCTGCCCAAGAACCGCCTAATCTGTGACATGCCCACCAGGTGGAACTCAACGTTGGCCATGCTGCAGCGGCTGCACACGCAGCAGAGGGCCATCAATGAGTACCTGTGCGACTATGGCACCAGGACAGGGTCAGGGGAGCTTGGTTTTTTTTCCCCACGCCAGTGGGCCATGATCAGGGATGCATGCACTGTCCTGTCACCATTTGAGGAGGCCACGAGGATGGTGAGCAGTGACAGTGCATGCATCAGTGACACTGTCCCCCTTGTCCACCTGTAGGAGCACACGCTGCATGGAATAATGGACAGGGTACTTGAGGCAGAACAGAGGCAGGAAGAGGAGGACTTCCTTAGCTCTCAAGGCCCCCTTTATCCAGACAGTGTTCCTGCGTGCCCGCCGATCACACAGGAAGAGGAGGAGGAGGATTGTATCAGTATGGAGGTGGAGCCTGGCACTTAGCATCAGCAGCAGTCTTTAAGGGATCAGTCCCAAGAAACACATGGACTTGTACGTGGCTTGGAGGAGGTGGCTGCAGACCATGTCGTCCTTAGTGACCCAGAGGACTCCGGACTGAATGCCTCAGCAAACCTATGCTGCATGGCCTCCCTGATCCTGCAAAGCCTGCATAAGGATCTTCGTATTCGTGGTATCAAGGAGAAGGACCAATACTGGCTGGCAACCCTCCTTGATCCACGTTACAAGGGTAAGGTTGCGGACCTTATCTTGCCATCACAGAGGGAGCAGAGGATGAAACATCTTCGTGAGGCCTTGCAGAAAGGTCTGTGCAACGCGTTCCCAGAGTCTGGGAGGTTACAAACTCCTGTTTCTGGACAATGTGTTGCTGAGGCTTCGGTCAGTCAAAGAAGGAGCGGTGGAGAAGGTGGCCATCTGACCGATGCATTCAGACAATTTTTTGGTCCGCAGCCCCAAGGTATGATCGGTTCCAGCAACCATCGCCAGCGTCTGTTTTACATGGTGCAGGAATACCTAGGGGCAAGATCTGACTTGGACACCTTTCCCACCGAAAATCCTCTGGGTTACTGGGTCTTGAGGATGGATCACTGGCCAGAGCTTGCACAGTATGCAATTGAGCTACTGGCCTGTCCTGCATCCAGCGTTCTTTCGGAACGCACATTCAGTGCTGCTGGACACTTTGTAAGCGATCACAGGGTGCGTCTGTCCACCGACTCGGTCGATCGGCTGACCTTCATAAAAATGAATCAGTCTTGGATCACCACCAGCTACCAAGCACCTGATGCTGATGTAACCGAAAATTTTTTTTTGAAATCTCAGATCCCTTCAAAGACTGCCTATGCTGATGCTGAGTGACTATCCCTGAGTAATTATCCTCTTCCTCTTCAATCATCATGCTGATAGCTTGTAAGAAAATTTTTGGTTCTGGGCGCCACCACCAGTGCCTAAGGCCCAATTTTTCAGCCGCGTGTAATTACAATTTTTGATGCAACACTTTGCAGCAGGGCTCATTTCTGCATTCCAACTAGAGTATCTGTGAGGGGTTGCAGTGTTGTGGCACCAGAACCAGTGCCTAAGGCGCAATTTTTCAGCCCCTGTTTAACAGGGACATGTAATTACAATTTTTGATGCAATACTTTGCAGCAGGGCTCATTCCTGCGTTCCAACTAGAGTGTCTGTGAGGGGTTGAAGTGTTGTGGCAACAGCACCAGTGCCTAAGGCCTAATTTTTCAGCCCCTGTTCAACAGGGGCATGTAATTACAATTCTTGATCTAATATTTCACAGCAGGGCCTATTTCTGCACCCACCAAGAGCGAGTGAGGACTTACAGTGTTGTGGCACCAGCACCACCACCAAAGGCCCAATTTTTCTACCCCTGTTCAACAGGGGCATGTAATTACAATTCTTGATCTAATATTTCACAGCAGGGCCCTGTGAGGGCTTACAGTGTTGTGGCCACAACAACACCTAAGGCCAAAATTTCTGCTGAGTATATAGGGCAGGCCCATACTTTCAAACATCTAACTTACAAACGACTCCTACTTGCAAACGGAAGAAGACAACAGGAAGTGAGATGAAATCTACCCCTAGGAAGGGAAATTCTCTCCTGTAAGAGTTAATATGGGAAAAACATTTCTCCTTTCCCCTGATGCTTTCCAATCCTTGTTCCACAAAAAACCCCAAATTTTCAAAAAACATTTGTCATTGGGACAAAAAGTGAAGTGAAATCTTCTGAAGAGGAGGACAGACAGCAAAACAAATGTCACAGGGGTGATAACCCTTCCCTATGTTTTCCAAAAAGCTTAAAAAAGATTTTTTGGCTGGAGCTAAACACGTTAAAAATGTACCCGTTCAAAATTACAAACAGATTCTACTTAACAACAAATCTACAGTCCCTGTCTTGTTTGCACCGCCTGTATACTGCTGTTCAGAGGGCCTGGGGCCCCACGCCTTTCCTTTTTTTAAATTTGTCTCACTGATTTTCATCCATATTGCCAGGACCCGACATTACATTAAACCCGCAAGCAGTTTTAAATGAGATTTTTTCCTTTAAAAATGACATTTTGTGCAGGGACTGTTCTAAACACGGGAAACACGCGCCACTTTACAGGCATACTATAGACACACCCCAGGTACGATATTTAAAGTAATATTTCACTTTTTTTTTTACTTTAAGCATCATTAAAATCACTGCTCCCGAAAAAACGGCCATTTTTAAAAGTTTTTTTTTGCATTGATACATGTCCCCTGGGGCAGGATCCAGATCCCTAAAACCCTCTTTAGGACAATACCATGCAAATTAGCCTTTAAAATTAGCACTTTTGATTTCGAACGTTCGAGTCCTATAGACGTCAATGGGGTTCTAAAGTTCGTGCGAATTTTCGGTCCGTTCGCAGGTTCTGGTGCGAACCGAACCGGGGGGTGTTCGGCTCATCCCTACTTTTCAGTACGTCCAAACACATCTTGCAGGATATCTAAGTAGTCTTGGGCTACACAGTTCTGTTTGCTGAGCTTTAAATTTCGAATGGCCTCAAAAGCAGGCCCCGTGAGACTCTCAGTAATCCGTTGTTTCTTCTGTGTTTCAGGGATGTCCCACTCATCCAGCACCAACGTGGTCTGTACCAACCATTCCTCAAAGGTATCTTCTCCTTTGGGTACAGGCCGTTGTCCCGAGAAAATGCCCAGTTTTCGGTACCCAGTCCCTGAGTAGGTTGGGTTCCCTTTTTGACATTGGGACACCAAATTTCCCAGGGCTGTGATGAGTTCTGGCTCAATTGCAGCTGGTGCTGACTGTGATGGAACCTTGATTCCTGTGAAACTCATTTGGGAGAAGGGGGCAGGACTCTCCCCATCTTCCCTTGGGTGGGTCAGATAAAATTTGGTCTTGTCAGCGAGTTCAACACTTGCACCCCTGAAATTTTCCGGAATTCCCTTCCTCCATTCCAATAATGCATAGGTGCAAAATGTCTCATGGTCGGGCCTTACTGCGACCACCTTGGCTCTTTGTCCTGGGGATAGTATTTTTACCACTTGGTTAATGTGTTCCTTCTCTCAGATATCTCCCCAGAGTTCCATGGCCAAGCTCGCTTCTGAGCGGACGCTTTCCGCCTCACACCACTGTGCCACAGTGGGGGGATCCATTCTAGGGTTCTTAAAAGGGTGTTTGGCTTTAGAGTGACAGTTATCCCGGACGAGCCCCCACATGTAGCAATAAGTCTCGGTGGAGCTGCTGATTTAAGCGGGCCTGCCCTCTATGCTCTTCACCCTTCTTAAATTGTTCAATCCACTTGACACAACTGTAGTGCAGTGTTGTAACAATATGAATATCAACTTTAACCCACAATTTACACTTATAGTTATAGTTACCTCTATCTGGGTGCTGGTAACTCCACCTACAGGAGAAATGACAACACTGCACACAAATTTCAATAATAACCAAAAATAACTTCTTTCTTTGGGTAAATAATATATTTATATAAAGAGTTAGTACAGCAACTATACTATCACACCAACGTAGTGTAATAGTATAAGAAATGATTATGACAATCAATAACAGACACAGATATATGTGTATATATATATATATATATATATATATATATATATATATATATATATATGTATATATATTTGTATAAATCTATACCCAGGAGCTCCCCCTGCTCTAGACCTTAAAGTCACTATCCTTTGTAACTAAATGCAGGGCCCTGCAATGAAAAGGTAGTCCTGACGTCTTCAGTCTTCGCTAGTTTTTATAATTGTAATCCGCAAAGGGGTTCCTCCTGGGTGTTGCGCAGTGTAATGTAACACACTAAAACAATTGTAATCCAGCAGATTGACTAAGTGTTCTCATATGAAGAAAACAAACATCTAGCATTCGCTTTTGAATACTGAAGTCTATTCAGATGTGAAGTTCTGCAACTTAACTTGTTCCGTGGGACTATCAGTCCCAGCAACACTCTGTGCAGTTCTAAATGTGTGTGTAGCATTTAAATAAACTTGTTAACCCTCTCACCACACAGGATCCGAGCAGGTGGATGCCTCCGTTTCAGCAGTTCTCAGTCAGTATGGAGCCACCACCTCGCCGTCACACTGTTCCTTTCACTAACGACCAGGAGTCCTCGGTAAATACTATAGCTGCCTGTGGTACTGTACTAATAGGATCAGAAGAACACCACTAATTTTCTTCAGGTAGCTTTAGGTGCACACTGTGCAGAGAACGCACTACACTAACTTGTAAATACTGCAGCTGCCTGCGGTACTGTACTAATAGGATCAGAAGTACACCACTAATTTTCTTCAGGTAGCTTTAGCTGCACACTGTGCAGAGGATGCACTACACTAACTTGTAAATACTGCAGCTGCCTGCGGTACTGTACTAATAGGATCAGAAGAACACCACCAATTTTCTTCAGGTAGCTTTAGGTGCACATTGTGCAGAGGACGCACTAAACTAACTTGTAAATACTGCAGCTGCCTGCCTGTGTTATTAATAGGATTAGAAGAACACAACTCATTTTCTTCAGGTAGCTTCAGATGCATACTGTGCAGAGGACACAGTACACTAAATGTAAATACTGTAGCTGCCTGCCTGTGGTATTAATAGGAGCAGAACACCAGCAATTGTTTCCAGGTAGCTTTAGGTGCACACTGTGCAGAGGACACACTACACTAACTGTAAATACTGTAGCTGCCTGCATGTGGTACTAATAGGATCAGAAGAACACCATTGATTTTCTTCAGGTAGCTTTAGGTGCACACTGTGCAGAGAACGCACTACACTAACTTGTAAATACTGCAGCTGCCTGCAGTACTGTACTAATAAGATCAGAAGAACACCACTAATTTTCTTCAGGTAGCTTTAGGTGCACACTGTGCAGAGGACGCACTACACTAACTTGTAAATACTGCAGCTGCCTGCGGTACTGTACTAATAGGATCAGAAGAACACCACTAATTTTCTTCAGGTAGCTTTAGGTGCACACTGTGCAGAGGACGCTCTATACTAACTGTAAATACTGTAGCTAATAGGACTAATAGGATCAGAAGAACACCACCAATTTTCTTCAGGTAGCTGTAAATACTATAAAAACACCTGCCGGCCTGTCAGTAGTAGGTAGAGAATAACAGGAACTAATCTAGCTAAACTGAATACAGTGTATATATATATATATATATATACACAACACCTAATATGTATATATATACACAATACACTGTATGTGCAGCTAACTGACTCGCCTGCCTACTCTATCTAACTTAATTCAAATGACACTGTCTCTCTGTCTATCTATCTCTCTCTCAATGCCAGAACACACTACACAGGGCCGCCATGTAGGCGGCCTTATATAGTGTGGGGCATGTACTAAACCCCCTGAGCCATAAGCTTTGGCCAATTACGGCTCTCTGTACAGACGGCGCTGTGATTGGCCAAGCATGCGGGTCATAGTGCATGCTTGGCCAATCATCAGCCAGCAATGCACTGTGATGCCGCAGTGAATTATGGGCCGTGACGCGCCACTCAAATTTGGTGCGAACGGCCCATATCGTTCATAATTCGGCAAACGACCAAACACAGGATGTTCGAGTCGAACATGGGTTCAACTCGAACATGAAGCTCATCCCTACTGATTATACTGCAGCTAGCAGAATCAACTGCCTGCCTGTGGTATTAATAGGATCAGAACACCAGCAATTGTCTTCAGGTAGATTTAGGTGCACACTGTGCAGAGGACACAGTACACTAACTGTAAATACTGCAGCTGCCTGCCTGTGGTATTAATAGGATCAGAACACCAGCAATTGTCTTCAGGTAGCTTTAGGTGCACACTGTGCAGAGGACACAGTACACTAACTGTAAATACTGCAGCTGCCTGCCTGTGGTACTAATAGGATCAGAAGAACACCAGCAATTTTCTTCAGGTAGCTTTAGGTGCACACTGTGCAGAGGACACAGTACACTAACTGTAAATACTGCAGTTGCCTGCCTGTGGTATTAATAGGGTCAGAACACCAGCAATTGTCTTCAGGTAGCTTTAGTTGCACACTGTGCAGAGGACACAGTACACTAACTGTAAATACTGCAGCTGCCTGCCTGTGGTATTAATAGGATCAGAACACCAGCAATTGTCTTCAGGTAGCTTTAGGTGCACACTGTGCAGAGGACACAGTACACTAACTTTAAATATTGCAGCTGCCTGCCCGTGGTACTAATAGGATCAGAAGAACACCAGCAATTGTCTTCGGGTAGCTTTAGGTGCACACTGTGCAGAGGACACAGTACACTAACTTTAAATACTGCAGCTGCCTGCCTGTGGTATTAATAGGATCAGAACACCAGCAATTGTCTTCAAGTAGCTTTAGGTGCACACTGTGCAGAGGACACAGTACACTAACTGTAAATACTGCAGCTGCCTGCCTGTGGTATTAATAGGATCAGAAGAACACCAGCAGTTGTCTTCAGGTAGCTTTAGGTGCACACTGTGCAAAGGACACAGTACACTAACTGTAAATACTGTAAATACTGTATTTTGTCAGTATATTAGGAAGAGAATAACAGGAACGGCTCTAGCTAAACTGAATAGAGTGTATATGTATATATATATATATATATATATATATATATATATATATATATATATATATATATATATATATATATATATATATATATATATATATACATGTGTATATATATATATATATATATATATATATATATATATATATATATATATATACATATATATACACCTAGGATGCATATATATATATACACACAATACACTGTAAGTGCAGCTAACTGACTCCCCTGCCTACTCTATCTAACTTAAATGAAATGACACTGTCTCTCTGTCTATCGCTCTCTGCCGCCACAACACCCTACACAAGGCCGCCACGCAGGCCTTGTACTAAACCCCCTGAGCCATAATTGGCCAAAGCCACCCTGGCTTTGGCCAATTATGGCTCTCTGTACAGACGGTGCTGTGATTGGCCAAGCATGCGGGTCATAGTGCATGCTTGGCCAATTATCAGCCAGCAACGCACTGCAATGCCGCAGTGAATTATGGGCCATGACGCGTCAATCGAATTTGGCACGAACGGCCCATAACGTTCTGTTCAAGAGAAAATAAATCTCTTTGCATTCAAGAAGTGTCTGGTGCCCATAAATTTACCTTACATTACACTCTATACAGAAGGATGTCAGCTGTCCCTGGCTCTGGTGGTTCTCATTAGAATAAAGGAGGCCTGGGACCTTGCTACACCAGATATGTTGGAGCAGCTAGTGGGTATTAGAGTGGTGTATTAGGCTGCCCATAGATGAGCGGGCTGAATGAAATAAAATGATCAGATCCCCCTATCCACACATTCAAGGTGGATGAATGAATCCTCCCTGCTGTGTCATTATCTTCCTGCAGCACTGATCGAGCGTGGAGAATTCAACAGGGTGGTTGTACAGAAGTCACTTCTGTACAACTACAGTGCCCATACAATGTCCCTGCTGAACCGGTCAAATTTCGATCCATGTATGGCCAGCTTTAGTAGATACTGAAATATAAAATATTGAAAGACACATACAAATCAGAAAACTGTACCTGTGGTCATTTTCCTTTATTAACACTTACAATATGTATGGCATCATAGTGATAGTATATAACAATCTAAAAACAAAGTAAAAATTACCTATGAAGTTTAAAGGAGAAGTCCAGCCAAAGCTTGTTTGGCTGAGCTTCTCCTATGGATCACCGGAGTGCAATTTGTTTTGCACTCCTGTGACCCATTTTCAGAAGAGAGGGGACTGAAGTCCCCTCTCTGCTGACATCATGGATATCAGTCCAGGCATCCGCCAGGTGCCTGGATTGACACCCGTCTCAGCCTCTCAGCGAGCCGCCCCTCCACAGCTCAGTGCTCCAATGAGCGCGGAGGGAGATGAGCAGAGAGCTGTGACTGACAGTCTACAGCTCTCTGCTCACAGAGCTGTGAAAACTGAGCGATCGGTGGTGTTCAATCGCTCTGTTTTCAGTGCAGAGGCGCCGGGGGACAGATGCAGCATCGGACTAATGCTGCATACACTGAAGTAAGTATAAATCTAAAAAAAAAACCCTTACTTCTCTTTTAATTATTAATATTGAAAGTAGAAGAGCAAACTACAGATCTTCCAAAGTCCACCGTGGTAAGGGCAATAGGATTGACCCTGTCATGTGTTAAGGAGGTAGCATAAGACTACCATATTGCTGCCTTAAAAATCTCCAATGGAGTGAAATCTTCTGCATGTTGCTATAGACCAGGGATCTCCAAACTACGGCCCTTCAACTTTTGCGGAACTACACATCCCATAAGGCATTGAAAAACTCTGACATTTACAGACTAGGCATAATGTGAATTGTAGTTACTGAACAACTAAGGGTTCATAGTTGTGCAAGTAAATGAATTTACTTGCACACAAACACAATATAATACCCAACTTTTGGTAAAATATAAAAGATGATGTTACGCCGAGTAAATAGATACCTAACATGTCACACTTTAAAATTGCGTACGCCCGTGGTATGGTGCCTAACTACGGCACTTAAAATTCTCCGTAGGCGACGCTTTAAACACTTTTACAGGTTACCCGTTTAGAGTTACACAGAGATACCTTTTACCTGCTAACCACTTGGGCCAGGTGAGTCGTGCAGTGGCTGGACTATACCTTCCTATTTCTGCAGTATGCTTTTGGTCTGGGCGGACCTCTCCTCAGCCTGCACCCTCACTAGTCAGCAGCATCCAACTCATGGGACCTTGACAACATGAGCGGGTACCCTTAAGCATTTATCATGGGTCACAGTGAGTACGTCCGGGTTCCCTGGTCTCGGCTTTGTTCCATTGTGTACTTGAATTGAAGCTATGCACTTTAGAGCCTGATTTCTATACAGGATCTTGCTTGCTTGGTCTGTTTATATTTATTCTTATCTTCATTGCTTATGATTTATGCCTCACCTGAAGACACTACTCTGGTGAATGAGCTGTCAGCCGGGGCACATCCCAGCATGTACACAGGTCTAAACAATCTCAACAATGAGGCTACGTTCTTGTCTCTGACTGGATCAAATGGACTGTTGTGAACAGTTGGACAAATTACCTTTTTTTGAGACTTTTTGATGGTTTATCTGCAAGTATAATGGCTCCTTGGATGTCTTAATCTGACACTTTGCTGAATGTGTGAGCCATGGCTGATATTATTAAGTTACACAGCTGGAGCATTTTTTCTTAACCTTTTAGATGCAATTTCCTGCACAATTGACCTTTGTTTAGGGGTCTAAACTTATCAGCTTATTTTATCTTTCATTTGTATATTCACTTTTTAGTGATCACGTATAAAGTGAAACCTGGAGGAGAAAATGGACAGAGGGGCTGCATGATTAAGGGAGGAACAAGGTCAATGAACAGTCAGCTAGGTCAGTGTGTTTGGTGGGGGTGTAGCCCTTACCTGATTGGAGGCAGAGGTCGAAGTGGCAGGGTTCAGATTAGAGGGTCTTTGTGTTGAGGTAGTTCTCTCACATTCCAAGGAGTCAGGAGAAGTGAGAAGTGGCAGCTTCGGTCCCCCCCCCGCTGGAAGAGAAACACAGAATGAGTGAAGTGGAGGCCTTGCTGGGCCAGGTCGGGGCTGCAGCAGAGGATCGGGTCCGCAGTGGCTGCAGCAGCAGCTATTAGACATGCTGGGGGGGGGGGTCAGGAGCAGCTCCCTCACCTGCTACTTCCACATCTGCTTGGAAACAGGCTAGGAGGGTTCCCCGTCCTGAGCACCCGAGTCCTTCACCTGTGCCCCAGGTCCAGCCTCCACGTAGGAGCCCCTGTCTCAGGGACCCTCCAGGGCCTGCTGCTGGGCTTCCTGCTCTAAGTCCCAGAGGTGGCCCCGGGAGGAATCCTCGTCGCCAGCGGGACCCGAGGGATCCTGCTCTTACTCCCTCTCCTCCCCCTCTCTTCAGATGCCTGAGTTTGTGGCTGCGCCCCCTGCTGAGGTTCCAAGCGGGGGAGTGGCTCAGCATGGCAGACAATCGGAAACACGCAGTGGGGGTGTCATTTCCCCTCAGCTGCTCCCAGCGGGAGATCATCTGCCCTGGATGCTAGAGGAGATTGCATGGAGGGGGGGTCCACTTTACTCCCCTGCCGGCCGCCGCTGCGAGGATCTGTAGCCGTCAGCTCTCTCTGTGGCTTCAGTGCAGAGAGGAGCTCGGCCAGAAATTAGAACAGCTATGGGCAGCAGGAGGGTTCGGGCACCCTCTGCTTGCCCTCCAGTGCCGCTGCAGCCTGGTAATGCCAGTGGAAGGAGGCCGGAGACTCAAGCTGGGGGATCCGCCACTTTAAAGAGACAGCATGTCCCTGCTGCAGCTGAGGGTTCTGAGGTACCCCGCAGCTCATCATCCTTGCAAGATATGGCTGGGGCAGACGATGATGCTTCCTGGAACCCTGAGCCAGAGTCACCAAAACGCAGGGTGCAAGGGACGCCGATGCAGTGGGAATCTTCTGCAGCATCTGGTTAGGTCACCCTGCCTTTCGGAGCCAGCTGGGATCCGGGCGAACGGCCGAGGCAATCGCGTCCTCCGTTTCCAATGTTATGTCTGCATTGCAGATGCAGACGGCTGGGGGTTGGAACCCCTCAAGGCAAAGGAGCCACGGAGGATAGGGGCGGCAATTTGACTATTGCTCATGATGCGTGATTTTTCCGGATGCATCATTGTATGGTCAGATATCGTGGCTAAAAAGGTTTGGTGTTTTGCTCACTCCATTGGTTGTCTGAACAAGGCGAGAATTAAGTTAAACAAAGAGGTAGACGGGTTTGTGGCTAAGCTCCGGGGCATGGTGGTTTGCCACCGGGATCTGGAGGATCAGTCTGTCTGCTATTGGAGGGATGATGGTGTTCACCTGAATGCAGTAGGGACAGATATTTGGTCTTTGGGCCTAAAGGAGGGGGTGATGAGGGCGCTGCAGGTGTGGAGGGATTCGCTTGAATGAGGTGTCACTCAAGCTCATGTGGCGGGTCAAGGGGTCTTTGGGGGGTCAGTAATTACATGGTTACCAAATTGTGGGGCCCATTTAAGGTATGGCACTTCCACCTGGTTAGTGGTGGTTCTCCGAGAAGTGAGGTCTCCTGGATGAGGGGAATATGGAATTATGTGTGATGTCAGAAAGCCTTTGGGCCGGTTGGGGCGCAGCTGAGGACATGGATGATTCCAGTTAAAATTGGTCCTTAAGGACACCCAAAGACCTCTTGTTGTTGGGCATTACATTGTTGAATTTCCACTTATTGGTATGTTTTGATATTATGTTATTTTATTCTTTGGTTAATAAAATTGGCTGCTGTGGCTGTATAAAACACATGTCACTCAGTCTGTGTCTTTATTCTAAGTTTGTAAGGACCTAGGTTGATGAATCCTTTAGTCGAGTGAGACCTGGAGGAGAAAATGGACAGATGAGCTGCATGACTAAGGGAGGAACAAGGTCAGGGAACGGTCAGCTAGGTCAGTGTGTTTGGTGGGGGTGTAGCCCTTACCTGATTGGAGACATAGGTCGAAGGGGCAGGGTTCATATTAGAGGGTCTTTGTGGTAAGGTAGTTCTCTCACATTCCTAAGGAGTCAGGAGAAGTCACAGCTTTCCACCCACCCGCCCTGGTGATAGGGGTTTACCGAAGTGGATAGCTAAGTGGTTGCATTTATGTGTCTAAAGTTTTTATCGAGTTTATAAAAAAAAAAACCAAATAATAATAATATAAAAAAAAGAATATATACCGTATTTATTGGCGTATAACACGCGCCGGCGTATAACACACACCCCAAGTTTAGGAGGGAATTTTAAGGAAAAAAACTTTTAGGAGGGAAGTTTAAGGGAAAAAAACTTACATTTAAATGCCCATCAATGCAGCCTTGTCAGTGTCATTGAAGCCTTCTCAGTGCAGCCTTGCCCCAGGGCAGCCTTGCAGCCATGTCAGTGCAGCCTTGTTAGTGCAGCCTTCCCCAGTGTCCATTGCAGCCTTGTCCCAGTGCAGCCTTGCAATCCCCGCCGATGTCCGCTGATTTTTTTGTGATCACGCCGACATACACATCCAAGTGTACAGATTTAAATATGGCGCCGCGGAGGGACTCGGCGGAGCAGAGATACACATAGCCGAATGTACTCGGCTCTTTTCGGCGCCGCTCACAGTCCCGCCCAGTGGCGGGACTGTGAGCGGAGCCGAAAAGAGCCGAGTACACTCAGCTTCGCGTATCTCGCCGAATCCGCCGGCGCCATATTTAAATCTGTACATTCGGATGTGTATGTCGGCGCGATCGCAAAAAATCAGCGGAGATCGACGGGGATCGGCGTATAACACGCACCCACGATTTTCCCCTGATTTTAAGGGGAAAAAAGTGCGTGTTATACACCGATAAATACGATATATATATATAATTTACTAAATGTTGTATGTTGCTTATTTTGTCACAGCAGTTGGTGGGTCTAGGGGTCTTTGGGGGGTCAGTAAATACATGGTTACAAAATTGTGGGGCCCGTCTAAGGTATGGCGCTTCCACTTGGTGGTTCTCCCAGGAGTGAGGTCTCCTGGGGGAGGGGGAATATGCAATTATGTGTGATGTCGGAACGTCTTCGAGCCAGTTGGGGCGAGGCTGAGGACATGGACGATTCCAGTTAAAATTATGCCTTAAGCACACCCAAAGATCTCCTGTTGTTGGGCATTACATTGCTGAATTTCCACTTATTTGTATGTTTTAATATTATGTTATTTTATTCTTTGGTTAATAAAATTGGCTGCTGTGGCCGTATAAAACCCATGTCACTCAGTCTGTGTCTTTATTCTAAATTTGTAAGGACCTAGGTTGACAAATCCTCCAGTCATTTTTTACCCAATTTTTTTTTATGGTAGAGATTTCAGTACTTCGGCATGCCCCTACAGGGATTATCATATTATATTTTATATACCAAACACTTAGCTTATTGCTTCCACTTAGGCTTTTCTCAGTGGACACTCTGATTGGTATGCATGGTTTATTATGCTTTTTTCAGTGCCGTCACAAAGTAATCTAGAGCGATGTTGAGATGTATGAGCATTATGTGTCAGCAAAAATCCCCCCCCCCCACAAAATTGAGCACTAATCTGCATGCTTACGCCCAAGTACAAATCTGCCCCCCTGCTGCAATCCTCTCTCCGAGCACAAATCTTTGCCCCCATCCCCTAAACCCCCCCAACACAAATACCCCTCCCCCAAAAAAGTCATGTCTCCTACTACAGATCCTCTACCCCTCAAAATTCCCTCCAAGTACACATACCCTCTCCCTTGACCTCCTCGCAGCGCCCCCCCCTCCTCACATGAACCCACAGTGCCCAGTGCAGCTACCCGTCCTGCCCACCCCTTGTCCCGGGCCTGCTTTTTTACACATGAACTTCCCCACCAGTGTAGCACATTGAGAGGGTGGTCTTGTATTTACACTAGTAATATTTGCATATTTGAGCCATTTTGAAGTTTTTTTTGGATTATAGTCTATTCCATTATCAAGGAGAGTATTACCATCCTTTCATACGCATTTAATCAGATCAGGATTAAAAACATTTCTACCATGAGGGGTCGTTCACACCAGACATGCATGAAAACTGATGGGAACTGAAGTGAAAACCGAGCAGATTTCACTTGCAGAGACATCAGCTTCACATCAGTTTTCATGCATGTTGACATCAGTTTTCATGTGTGTCAGTTATGTGCCCTGTTCACGCCAATGTTGATGCCATGTCAGTTTTTTTCCCCATGGAGAAAACTGCATACACGTTGCAGATTCCTGCGCAGAAAAAATCTGCATGTTGAGGTGTGAACAGGGCACGAGGCCTTAGCCCCTGGATCACACCATGGTGCAGAGACTCCAGTTTTTCTGCATGCGTTCTGCAAGGGCACAAAAAAAAATGGTTCCCTATGTGCCCTGTTCACACCACAACACTGGTATCACGTGTGGATTTTTTTCTATGCAGAAATCTTAAATGTGTACGCAGTTTTCCACATGGAAAAAACCTGACATGACATCAACATCGGTGTGAACAGGGCACAGAACTGACACGCATAAAAATTGATGGAAACTGACGTGAAACTGATGTTTCTGCAAGTAAAATCTGCATTCCCTTCAGTTCAACATTTTTCACGCACGTATGGTGTGAACGAGCTCTTAATCTTGCCTCAAGGTTACTTTCTTCTGTGGGCTATGTCACAGTCTTGTGATATTTAACCACACATATTTACCTCTGAGTTCAGGACTTCATTTATTCCTGTGAACTTATTTTTACATTTACACATTCATCATCTTTGCTGGATTCCATGATATCTTGTGAACCTACACAGACTATTCATATTATTCCCCTTTTCTCAGTTGGAGATCATTTATTCACTCAAGTGAATCCTGTAAATAGACTCATCCCAGTTTATTGTGTCCCTATAGGTTACTTTATCAGCTTGCTTAGATTGTGGTATCTTACATAATATTTCTGTTAAACATTTGTGTATTGTCCCTTTTTCTTTTTATGAATCTTGGACCTTTTCTTATCATTTTTGATTGAGTTTTATGATTGGGATTTAGTACGCAGGTTTATTATCATGACACAATCTCAACGCCACCTAAGTTTTTCTCCTGTCTTTTAAGACATGTATTTTTTTTAGCTTTTTCGTACTACATATTTTAAAGTGAACATCAATAACTAAACAACATTAAAAAATGTAATCCTTAAACTTCTACACTTGTTCAATCATATTTTTTAAGCCTCCACATATAGACAAATCGGATAATCTTAGATTTCATACCCTCCTCTGCCCCACTCAGGTGCAATAAATAAATAAAAAAACACTCCAACCTCCCGGGATGGCCTCCTGCTGAATGCCTGCTCTGCGCTTTGACATTTCTTATAGGTAAGAGGCGGAGCCACCTGGCATCACCCGATGTCACCACCCTCTTATGACTTCATGGACTGGTGCATGCTGGGCCTGTGATGTCACAAGGGCCCCCTGAATGACGTAGACAGGTGGCCCCACCCCTTACCTATATAAAAAATGTCAAAGTGCAGAGCAGGCATTTGGTGGGAGGCCGTCCCAGGAGGCATAGCGATTTCAATTTATATTTATTTGCGGTCGGCGGTTCGGCGGGTTGCGTGATTGACGATGGATTTACATCGAGGGACACCATTTTTTTATTATTTAATAAGGTGTCAAAAACTTGTTTTTAGTACATTTTGACACTTTTTTGGTGAATGGGTAGTGTTACTATGTACTTGATACCCATTCACATGGGGGGAGGATCTGGGGGCCCCTTGTTAAAGTGGGCTTCCAGATTCTTATAAGCCCCCCGTCTGCAGACCCCCATAACCAATGGCCACAGTTGTTGGGATGAGGCCCTTGTCCCCATCAACATGGGGGCAAGGTGCTTTGGGGTGGCCCCAAGGCACCCACCCTCCATTTGAGGGCATGTGGCCTGGTATGGTTTCCTGACCTGCCGGGCTGCATGCCCAGATAAGGGTCTAGTATGGATTTTGGGGGAACCGTATGCCATTTTTTTCTTACAGTGGGGACGGAGAGTATTCAGATCCCCTTAAATTTTTCACTCTTTGTTATATTGCAGCCATTTGATAAAATCATTTAAGTTCATTTTTTTCCTCATTAATGTACACACAGCACCCCATATTGACAGTAAAACACAGAATTGTTGTCATTTTTGCAGATTTATTAAAAAAGAAAAACTGAAATATCACATGGTCCTAAGTATTCAGACCCTTTGCTGTGACACTCATATATTTAACTCAGGTGCTGTCCATTTCTTCTGATCATCCTTGAGATGGTTCTACACCTTCATTTGAGCCCAGCTGTGTTTGATTATACTGATTGGACTTGATTAGGAAAGTCACACACCTGTCTATATAAGACCTTACAGCTCACAGTGCATGTCAGAGCAAATGAGAATCATGAGGTCAAAGGAACTGCCTGAAGAGCTCAGAGACAGAATTGTGGCAAGGCACAGATCTGGCCAAGGTTACAAAAAAATTTCTGCTGCACTTAAGGTTCGTAAGAGCACAGTGGCCTCCATAATCCTTAAATGGAAGACGTTTGGGACGACCAGAACCCTTCCTAGAGCTGGCCGTCCGGCCAAACTGAGCTATCAGGGGAGAAGAGCCTTGGTGAGAGAGGTAAAGAAGAACCCAAAGATCACTGTGGCTGAGCTACAGAGATGCAGTCGGCAGATGGGAGAAAGTTGTAGAAAGTCAACCATCACTGCAGCCTCTCCTCAGTGCAAGACACATGAAAGCCCGCATGGAGTTTGCAAAAAAAAACACCTGAAGGACTCCAAGGTGGTGAGAAATAAGATTCTTTGGTCTGATGAGACCAAGATAGAACTTATTGGTCTTAATTCTAAGCGGTATGTGTGGAGAAAACCAGACACTGCTCTCACCTGTCCAATACAGTCCCAACAGTGAAGCATGGTGGTGGCAGCATCATGCTGTGGGGGTGTTTTTCAGCTGCAGGGACAGGACGACTGGTTGCAATCGAGGGAAAGATGAATGCGGCCAAGTACAGGGATATCCTTGACGAAAACCTTCTCCAGAGTGCTCAGGACCTCAGACTGGGCCGAAGATTTACCTTCCAACAAGACAATGACCCTAAGCACACAGCTAAAATAACGAAAGAGTGGCACCACAACAACTCCGTGGCTGTTCCTGAATGGCCCAGCCAGAGCCCTGACTTAAACCCAATTGAGCATCTCTGGAGAGACCTAAAAATGTCTGTCCACCAACGTTTACCATCCAACCTGACAGAACTGGAGAGGATCCAGTGTGTGAAAATCTTGTTGTTTCTTTCCCAAAAAGACTCATGGCTGTATTAGATCAAAAGAGTGCTTCTACTAAATACTGAGCAAAGGGTCTGAATACTTCTGTGTTTTTCTGTCAATATGGGGTGCTGTGTGTACATTAATGAGGAAAAAAATGAACTTAAATGATTTTAGCAAATGGCTGAAATATAAAAAAGAGTGGAAGATTTAAGGGGGTCTGAATACTTTCCGTCCCCACTGTATTTGGCGTGGGGTTCCCCTCCAAACCCATACCAGACCACACCATTTTTTTCTTTATGTTTTAACTGCCACTATTTTTTTTTTGCGGCGGGGGAAACCCCCCTGACAGCTGATGAGTCATCGGTTGTTAAGTGCACTGCGTCCGGCTTCCCGGCCCTGCTCCTTAACAACCAGCTTACACTGCGCCATGATTGGGCAAAGCTTTGCCCAATAAGGGAGCAGAATGCAGCGCTCATTGACTTGGTCTCCTTCAGGATGGTATTTCCAGAATATTGAAGACTGTTGTTATTTCTGACCTTGGTGATTTGCCCCGGACTAGAATATCCTGAAAATGAGCTCTGCAGCCTTGAGTGCTGACATCTGACATATTGTGATCCAAGTTCCCATGTCCAGCCGCTTTTGCAGATTCAATACCTAGAGCCAGTTTGGCTTATCTGAAGTAATGATCCCCATTCGCACTGGCTCAGGAGGCCTGTTGGAAAGCATGGAAATAAAAGCATGGAACACATGTCCTGTGCTTCACTGATTGAACACCACATTACTCTGTTCTTGTTAGGGACAGTAGCTGCATCCTATTACTGTGAGGATAAAAAAAGGATTCTGGTGCTAGGTATTGTTTTTTTACTTATGGAATAGTCAGCCTTGTTGCCCTGTAAGGTTTGACCCATCAGTATGCTGCAATGCCATGCACAGGAAAGGACTATTAGGCAGAATGCAAAAATGAGAAATGCATTTAGTCGAAGGTAAAATGTATTGAAATACAATCATAGTGAATAATCAGTTATGAGAATGAACTTAAGAAGGAGGCCCCTGAAAAATTAAAAGTCATCAGCTACAAATACTGCAGCTGCTGACTTTTAATATATGGACACTTATGTGTCCAGGGAGCCTGCAATGTCGGCACCCCAGCCGATCTTCTGATTGTCTGTCGGGTGCGGTCGCCACCATTTCAGGTAAGGGAACCCGGCTTTTGGCTTCAGAGCCAGGCCCCTACTGCGCATGCGCGTAGCGCGCCATGCTTTCTAATTGGTCCAGCGCCGGAGGAAGTAGTAGGCGGCCGAACTTCCGAGAGATGGAGCTGCGGCCCTCTCTCCTGGAAGTGGGAAACAGTACCTGTCAAAAACAGCTTCCCGTTCCCCCCCCCAAAAGGTGCCAAATGTGGTAATGGAGGGGGGGGAGAAGACGGATAAGCAGAAGTTCCACTTTTGAGTGGAATTCCGTTTTAACAGGCGCTGACCAACCAAACAAATGATGTGTGATAAAGGGACAGCAAGAGCCATTTACTGTGTTTGGATGCATTGTACGCTATTTGGTAAGAAATATCAAATAACATTAAAATAAATGCACACATTATATTGCCTCTTTGTTTTTTAGGGTGCTATTATAACACTTTTTGGAGTTAATTTCCTAAAGACAAATAGACATTGCAAGGGAAGTTGTACTTTGCAAGGGAATTTTACCCTGCACTTAGCGAATAAGGTGAAGGTCTGCTGACTTCCATCATCTAATCACATGCAAGTAAAACATTTTTTTTTTCACTTTCTTTGTACTTGATTTTATATTGTTTGCAAAGTGAAATATCACCTCATTCACTAAGCTCTGGGAAAAATGCCCTTGCAAAGTTCAACTTCACTTTCAAAGTCAACAACCTTTTTGCCTTTAGTAAACCAACCCCATTGTCTTACCAGTTCAAGTAACAAGAAGCAAACACAAACATGTTATTTCAATGACAATAGCTTGTCAAGCCCTCCAGATGACCTAATTTAAACATAAAATATGACCTCCTATTGACTGCAATGTAATTCAACTTCAAAATCCTAGTGTAGCACCCTCCAGTGTGTGCTACTAGAAGGGAGATTAGGCAAACTATAGTCAAGCCCAGGGATAAACCTGAGTCACTGCATCTAGGTCAGGGTTATTAGAGGCCAGGGCTGGATGACTCATAGCAGCTCTCTGATGCCCCCACCCTGTTTCTAGAATGTTGGAGAACATTCTGGAAGATAGTGGGCGAAAGCTGGGAGGGTTTGCCTTGAATATTTAGGGGTCCTTAGCCAATACTCAGGTTGGGGGCCTAGCAGGAAACTAATGAGCCATACCAGCAGAGGAGTTGAGTGGCAGAAGGACAAGCAGTGTTGAAGAGAGTCTGTCGTGGCCCTTGAGGGACCCCTGCCAGGAGGGGTTTCACCTCGGGCTGGAGCTCGGGAGGCTGGCCTGGAAGGATATCATTACAGGAGTGGGAAGAGAAAGCAGCCAGGTGGGCTGGTGGCAGCCAGGTGAGCTAGCATTTCTGCAAGCAGTAGAACTGGGACAAGTGTCTACAAAGAGGCAGAAGGTTGTGTTAGATGCTGTTCACTCCACATTGCAAGTTTACCAAGGGACTGTTCCCAGCCTGTAATGGGCTATTGCTGAACTAACTAGGGACAGTTAGTTCCCACAGGAGTCAACCAGCAGGATCTGTACAATGGAACCAAGTTTGTGCAGGTGGAAGGAAGAAGAGGAATCTGTAAATAGGGAGGAAGTTGTCCCTGGTGTTAATTGTTGGACATTTTCAAGTTGGGTATCCCATAATCCCTTAACCAGGGCCATCTTAATGCAAAGGCACTCCTGGGCACTGCCCAGGGGCCCCGGGTGCAAAGGGCCCCACAATAATCTTACATTACATCATATTTGCCAACTGCTTGGGACATTCATGCTTTTTACTAAACTGTCCAGAGATGGCCGTGTCCCGGGAAGCGTCCCAGAACCTATATTGTGCCCTCCTGACCCCTCCTGCACTGTGCCCTTTGTGTTGATTAGTCTTTGATTTATGGAATGTTTTCTTTTTGTAAAATTTATTTTATTGAAAGTACTAATGAATCTATGTTTAATTCTATCAACTATTTATACTTTAATTCTTGAAAGTAGGTGCGTAAATTGGGGCAATCTGGTAGGGGCCCCAGAGCATTACTTTGCCCAGGGGCCCATGATGCTATTAAAGGGGTTGTAAAGGTATTTTTTTTTTAAATAACAAACATGTTATACTTACCTCAACTGTGCAGCTCGTTTTGCACAGAGTGGCCCCGAACCTGGATTTCTGGGGGTCCCTTGGCGGCTGTCTCAGCTCCACCCCGCAAGAACTAAACACCTTCATGCGAGCTCTCTTGCATGGTGTTTAGTTCTTGCTGGCACGCTCCTGTGATACAGCCGGCGGCTATAGCTGCTGACTGTATCACTCGGCCCCGCCCCCCGGCGCGCGTGTCATTGGATGTGATTGACAGCGCGAGCCAATGGGTGCGCTGCTTTCAATCCATCCACTCTAGCCAATCAATGGCCAGGCTGAGCGGTGAAGAGGAATTCGGGGGCGAGCGCAGCAGGTGAACGGGCTCAGGTAAGTAAAATGGGGGGCTGGGGGGGCCGGTATTGTCGGATGTTTTTTCACCTTAATGCATAGGATACATTAAGGTAAAAACGTGAACCTTTACAACCCCTTTAAGATGGCCCTGCCTTTACCCCATCTAAGTTATCATCCCCTAATAAAACAACAAAAACACAAGCCAAAGGTCTGATCACTGTGTCTGGATATAAGAAGGAAATGCTGTGTGACTGACTGTGTAGTAATGGGGAACCCTGCCATTAGCAACTCCTACGGTGGTAGTGCTACACTAGTATGACAATTTTATTTTAACTTGTCAAATTACAGTCTAACTGAATTTTAGCAGAATTGCTTATCACACAACATCACTGTATATTGAAATATTTCCTGTAATATCCATATTATGTTTTTTTTTTTTCTTTCAGAGATCAACTTCAGGAGACAGAAATGCGCCTAAGGTCATCCATCAAGCAGATTTTGAAATGTGATTTTGAACAGGAAAACATATCTTCCCCGGTGCTACTACCACTTGCTGATTGTGTTATCAGTGCGGGGATACTGGAAATGATCAGTAAAAATGAAGATGAATACATGAAGAATCTGGAGAAGACAATAAAGCTGCTAAAACCTGGAGGCCAACTGTTACTTTTTGCAGTATTAGATGAAACTTACTGGGTTGTTGGAGCAGAACGGTTCCATTGTTTTAAATGTAATGAGGAGTTTGTGAAAAATGCCTTTGGTAAGGTGGGTTTAGTCATTGATTACTGTGCAGTGAAGAGGAGACGCAATGTCAGCGATCTCACTGATTATAAAGCTGTTCTATTCATTGTAGGACGCAAAGGGGAGTAGATGATTGGAGCCAATAGCATTCATCTGGAGCCAAATCGAGGGAAATCGAATTATGTTGGCCTCCAGGTTTTATTGCAGTCAGAAATCACAGCAGCTGCGCTAAAGTCAGCAATGTTATTTTGCATCAATCTGTGTTAAATTGTGTTAACAAATATCGCTATCTTATTAAAGATCATTAAGAATATAAATGTGTGTTGACTTGTCTTGGAAGAATATTGTAAACCTTTTATGTACACAATACATTTTTTTATCTATTTATTGATCACCAACGCATTTCAGGACATTTACTGTGTGCCTTTCATCAGAATATGGATAAAGATTATATAAAAATACAATATCAGATACAGTGTATGGACAATATATTAGAACACATAACAAATTAACATTATCAGGTTCAATACCTAAACATTATTAAAAGTTTAGGAGGAGAAAAAATATGGAAGAGATTAAATTGATAAGTGTTGTACAGGACGGCAGGGATGGGTCCTGGCTGGCAGCTTTATTTCCCCACTGTTTGGGTTGTGGTCCCTTTAACCACTTGCTTACTGGGCACTTTTACCCCCTTCCTGCCCTGGCCACTTTCCAGCTTTCAGTGCTGTCACACTTTGAATGACAATTCGATTGACAATTCAGCGCTGTCATGCTACACTTTACCCATATGACTTTGTTGTCATTTTTTTCACACAAATAGAATCTTTTGGTTGTATTTAATCACCACTGGGTTTTTAATTTTTTTGTAAACAAACGAGAAAAGACCGAACATTTTTCAAAAATATTTTTTTTTTCATAGTTTGTTATAGAATTTGGCAAACATACTTTTTCTCCTTCACTGATGGCCATTATTAGGCTGCACTGATGAGCACTGATGAGGCGGCACTGATGGGCACTGATAGATGGCACTGATGTGCACTAATAGGTGGCACAGATGGGAACTAATAGGTAGCACTGGTGGATACTGATGAGACTGCCCTGATAGGTGGCACTGATGGTCACTGATAGGTGGCGCTGATGGGCTCTGATAGGTGGCACTGATAGGTGGCACTGATGGGCTCTGATAGGTGGCACTGATAGGTGGCACTGATGGGCACTGGTAGGCAACACTGATAGGTGGCACTGATGGGCACTGGCAGGCAGCATTGATAGGTGGCACTGATGAGGAAGCACTGATGGTCACTGATTGGCAGCACTGGTGGGCACTGTTGGGACTGCATTGATAATCAGTACACTGATAATAAGTGCCCTAATTATTAGTGTTGATGTCCCTTTAACACAAGCTGGCTATTGTCTTCCTTCTTCTCTCCTAGCACTGTCAGAGTGAGGAAAGAAACACAGATAACCGGCTTGTGTTTACATCCATGATCAGCTGTCATTGGACACAGCTGATCACGTGGTAAAGGACCGCTGTGATTGGCCCTTTAACTCAAACTGTGATCAGTGGGTCTGAACCCAAGGGAAAGAAGAGGACTGTCTTATGGTCCCCTCTGGTTTGATAAGTCCTCATTTGGGACCCGAAATTTGGAGTTTCAGAAAGATATTTGGGTGAGAAAGAACTTCCATCCCTCATTACAGGGACTTTTACCCTGAAAGGGTTCACCTGTTTGCATCAGAGTCCAGAAAAGGTGGAGGAAAGACTTAGTGCCAGTCTGTGAGGTGAAGTAGAGAAGAACACAAGTAAATGAGCAATGTGGGCTAGAGCGTGGCCGAGACAAGGTTGCTGAACTCTGATGATCTTCTCTTTGGGACCCCTTAGACATCCAGGAGATTTCAAACACCCTGTTAAATTGGAAGTGTGACTGGCAGTGAGCCGAGCGTTTATATTTTGTACCAACAATTGATCGACATTTTTTGTTTCCGGAGGACCAGCTGTTTTTTCTGTTGGCCTGTTTTTGACCGTAAAAGGGACTGTTTGCTTTTACTAAGGTGCTTGGCTGATGATCTCCGGCTCCAATATCACAGTGTATATATAATAAATAAACTACATTTTGTAAATAGCATACCAAATAAATTACTTGAAATGTTAATTAGATATACACATCACAGAAACTAAAAAGTAAATGTTTACATTATCACAAAAGGTGACTTTCTTTAGTTATACTTTTTCGATTCTATAATGTGTTTATATATGTAGTAATAACTAATCATTTGTTATTACTAAAGTTAGCTAAAGCTTTAGGTTAGTGTTTTTTTTAAACCAGCACCAGGGACAGTACTAACATAAATTACTTTTGCAAATGTAGCACCCTCTACCACTACCATCCCATATACACTTTTTCCCCCAACCAAGTTATACCTCCCCAATAAACGAAAACAAAACAAAGCAGATGACTGTTCATTGTCTCAGAGGTGATATATGGAGGTCTGGCAGCAGGATGATATGGTGGATGTTTGTTACTAGTGGCAACTACACCGCTACACAAAGTACCTGCAAAAGGGCATCTGCAGGTCTTCAGGCAGAAGCTGCATAGTAGCCAATTACAAGATGTGCTGACCAGGATATTTGAGGCCACATAAATGGAGCCATGTAAGTAAAGAAATATACTTCAAAAAACGTTTAGATGTCTTTTTCACAAGACAGAATATACAAGACTACCGGAATTGTTGGAGAATAAAAATCACACTACATAGGTTTAACTGGATGTATTTTTTTCAACATTATAAACTGCATAACTATGTAAAGGAACAGAAATGAGGGTGAATACAAGATGCAATAGGCCAGGCCTAGTCTTATCTATACCTATTTGCCAATGCTGTGTCTTAGACCAATAGAATTGGAAAAACAAATTATCAAAGTATTCTCTACCTCATGGAGTTGGTGATGTTTGTGGTCCTGCATTCAGCACCTTCATAAAAGATAGCACTGAAATTGACAGCTACAATCCTCATTTTCTATGACCTATGGTGATGAGAAAACCCCTTGGAGCCAGAGCCTCCTGGCCTTTTAAGGGGTTTCAGATGCCGGGAGGCAGGGCGGGGTTTATGATCATGTGACCACCATGATTGTCTGTCACAGCAGTCACATTATTGGAAAGCTTTCTGTTAGTCGCCGGTAACTGTGCTGGGAGCGCACAGGGCGGTGTTCTCTGCACAGCTGTGTTTACAAAATGATATGCAAATCTGCGCCCGCTCGGAGAGGCCACATATTTGTGTACTGTCAGTGCAAAGGAGTTAAAAAGGCCAGCTAGGAAATGCACCACTATGCAAACAGTGTAGCCAAAGGAGCTGATTGTAGATACATATAAACTAAACTATTGGATTAGTTAAAGGCTAAGTTCACCTCATTGCATGCATTGTGATAGTACATAGCCCCAAGAGCTGTGCAGTGAATACTCCAAGTGTGAGGTCTATTACACAGGCTGGTGTGGATGGTCATAATATACTGTATAAGTGAAGCAGAGATTGGGGGAAGGGGTGTTAGGGTGATGTGAGCTAGGTTCATCTTTTCATAAAAAAATTAGAAACCAAGCTTAAATTCTTTGGTTTTTACTTGTTAGAGCCTCAAAATTATTACATATAACTTCTCAATGAATTATACTAATCAACCTCCGGATAAACCTTTTAATACAGAAAACTAAAAGACTCTGAGAATTTGCCCAGAGTCTAAAAGGTTGTTTGAACTTCAGACCTTAAGAACTTAAGACCTGGACCCAGAAAGAAGTAAACTTTTTTTAAACTGAAACTGTTCCATGTTTACAAGGCTTTCAGAACTTACAAGTATTACTGCTGCCAAGCTAGTGAAAAACAAACCTAAACCTTTCTATTCAGCTGACCAAGAGTCAACACTCTTAAATTCGATGACGGTGTCCTCTATTGTTCAACTTAAAGTGAAAGTAAACCCAACTATCATTTTCAGCCAAGGAAACTGTCATCTTGGTCTCTGTTTACTCTTCAACTGCCATTAAGCTGCACATGTGATCAGTTGATTGGATGGTTTATCGGGTTCTATCGGGTTGAGGTCAGGACTCTGTGCAGGCCATCAAGTTCCTCCACCTCAAACTCACTCATCCATGTCTTTATGGACCTTGCTTTGTGCACTGGTCCAAATCCTTGGGTGGAGAGGGGATTATGGTGTAGGGCAGGGGTTGGGCTTGGCCCTTTAGATCCAGTGAAGGGAACTCTTAAGCCGTCAGCATACCAAGACATTTTGTACAATTTCATGCTCCCAACTTTGAGGGAACAGTTTGGGGATGGCACCTTCCTCTTCCAACATGACTGCACACCAATGCACAAAGCAAGGTCCATAAAGACACGGATGAGCAGACACATCGGACACTTTTGACACTTTTTTGGGACCATTGGCATTTATATAATGATCAGTACTATAAAAATGCACTGATTACTGTAAAAATGTCACTGGCATGTAAGGGGTTAACACTAGGGGGCGATCAAGGGGTTAACTCTGTTCCCTATGTGTGTTTCTAACTGTAGGGGGAGGGAACTGACCTAGAGGAAATGACAGATCGTGATTCCTAGCTATTAGGAACTCACGATCTGTCTCACCTCACAGAACAGAACAGGTATTTGTGTGTTTACACACACACGTCCCTGTTTTGCCTCTCGTGCCTGCGATCGCTCGTGGCCGGCGGTCATCGCGACCATCGGCCACGAGCATCTGCTCCCCCACAGTGCAGTGGGCACATGCGTGCACCTCCGGCGGCATGCGCGTGCCTGCTATCCCGATCCCACGAGCCGACGTATAGCTACAACGGCTCGCGGGATCGTGCTGACCTGCGGCTGGTCGGCAAGTGGTTAAAGGAGTTGTAAAGTCAGAGGGTTTTTGTTATCTTAATGCATTCTATACATTAAGATAAAAAGCCTTCTGTATGCAGCAGTGGCCCCAGCACCCCTAATACTTACCTGAGCCCCATCCCTGTACAGCGATGTCCACGAGTGTCTCGGCTGTCCGAGACTCTCCCTCCTGATTGGCTGAGACTCAGCTGCTGTCAATCAAAGTCAGGAGAGAGAGGGGGTAGTGCTGGGCCGCAGTTCCATGTCTGAATGGACACAGGAATCTGTGGCTCGGGTGCCCCCATAGCAAGCTGCTTGCTGTGGGGGCACTCAACAAGAGGGAGGGGCCAGGAGAGCCAAAGAGGGACCTGAGAAGAGGAGGATCCAGTCTGTTCTGTGCAAATCCACTGCACAGAGGAGGTAAGTATGACATGTTTGTTATTTTTATAGAAAAAAAAAACCTAGACTTTACAATCAATTCTGAATATAACTTGTAGACGTTGCTGATAAATTCATTGCGGAAACAAAATTTACGTTCTTCACTTGCAGAATATTGGAAACTTTCCCTGTAATGTCCATTTAATATTTTATTCAGAGAGGAAATTCAGAAGAAAGAAATGCACCTAAATTAATTTATCAAGCAGGGTTTTAAATGTGATTCTGAACAGGAAAACATAACCTCGCCGGAGGTGTTACCGCTTTCTGACTGCATTGTTAATGCACGGATACTGGATTTTATCAGGAAAAATGAAAATGAATACATTTTCATCTCTGACCACCTCTGTACCATGTGCACATTCTCAGACCACCACCTCTGTAACATGTCTGCATCCTCTGACCACCTCTGTACCATGTCTGCATCCTCTGACCACCTCTGTACCATGTCTGCAGCCGCTAACCATCTCCTGTATCATGTCTGCAATCTCTGACCATCTCTTGTCTTGTATCATATCTGCAGTCTCTGAGGGGGAGCCTAGAGAGGCATTGAAAGTTAGAACGCCGCTGGGATGGGGATTACGGGAGGAGTCAGTGTGGACTGTGGAGAGGAGACTATGGGATAAAACCAGAGCCACCAAGCTGGATCAGACTGTCTGAGCCCTGCACGGTGCACCTGAGAGGAGGTCAGTGACAGCGCCGTCAGGCCAGTCTGAGGGGGGTCACTGGTGTAAGGGGGAGTGAATACAATAATGTAAGGGGGCTCTGATATAAAGGTTCCCCCTTATATCAGTAACCCCCTTACGTTAGTGTTTTCACTCTACAGAAGGTGGACTCTGGTCACCAGAGGGCCCCCACATCAGAGCTCCAGGTGTTCCTCTTTCCATCAGTCTGCAGGGGGAATTCTGCAGAACCTGATGTAAAGGGGAACTCTGATGTAAAAGGCAATGCTGCAGACCCTAATGTAAGTGGGAACTCTTATGTAAAGGGGAATGCAGTGGACTCTGATAAAAGGTGGTCTCTGGTGACCAGAGCCCCCCCTTACATCAGAGTTCCCCTTCACATCATGATCTGCAGAATTCCCCTTTATGTCAGAATTCCCTTGCACTGTAAGGTGGAATCCTGCAAACTCTGATGTAAGGAGGAACTCTGTGTTTTTGACATTTCTTTAACTTAAACACATTACTAATAGCACTAGCTACATGTTTATAGTGGAAATATTGATCTTTGCACTGTTTAGCACTGAAAACTGGCATTTTAGGTACTTTTGCAGCGTCATCAAAAAATTTGGCTCTGTCAGTAAATGTCATGATTGTTACCAGTAAAAAATTGGTGCTGTTTGTAAATTTTGTCATCCTGCCAGTAAATTGCACTTCGGGAGTTTGGCAACACTGAATCCTGGTAACCAACTACAAGAAACGTCTTACCTCTGTGTTTGCCAACAAGGTTTTCTCCACCAAGTACTAAGTCATATTTTACATGGGGATCAAATACTTATTTTACTCACTGAACTGCAACTCAATTTACAGCATTTGTTTTATGTGTTTTTCTGGATTTTTGGTTGATATTCTGTCTCTATCATTTAAAATACGCCTATGATAAAAAATTATAGACCCTTAATTTCATTGTAAGTGGGCAAACTTACAAAATCTGCAAGGGATCAAAAAATTATTTTCCTCTGATTTAGTATAATTGGTTGAATGAAGTCTACTTTTGGGTAATTAATGCTCCTGGAGTAAGCAAGTCCAGGATAAGAGTTTAGACCAGTACCAATCAAGGATGAGGTCTAGAAATAATTTTTGGAAACTTCACCAGAGGGTTTTAAAAAAACATTTTATTGTGAAAAGCTGTCTTGGGTGCCACTTCCATGGGAGGCAAACAACAACTTCCAGATTAAGCCTCTGTCCATTTACTCCATCCAATGGCACAATGAAGGGATGGAGAACTCCAACTTGAGGTGGAGAGGTCAACAGTGACAACCTGATCCAAAGAAGATTATTGTAAAACAGAATCATAAACTGGTACCACGTTATGATGAGACAATAACAAATGATAATTTATTTCTTATGACTGTTTTATTTGGTGAATCACTCTTGTCATTATATTATCACTTTTTATGTATTTGCTTGCAAAACGTCAATTCACAAACATTATCATACTTGTCTTCTATCTTTAAAGTGGATGTAAACCCAATGTCATCCTTTCTAAACTACTGCCATAGGGGTTATCTATAAGGATATACATGCCTCCTGCATGTATCTTTACCTGTCAAATGTCTCCCCTCTGTCTGTTATTAGACCCGAAAAACTGCATATTCTGTGGGTGGGTCTGTTGTCTGGAGCTCGGTGGGTGGAGTCGTGATGTCAGTAGACTCCCCGCCCACCTCTACACTCCCCTTGTCAATATGCATTTTCTCCTGTGTATTTCTAACACTGAACTTCTGCTATGATCTCTAACATCCAGTGAAAAGACAGGAAAGTAACCACATGACTTCAGCATGCCAAATAATGCTGAGGTGTGGAACAGCCAATCCTTGCAGAGCTGCTGAAGAAAGGAGTGGGGGAGGGAATTAAAAAATAATGCATGTGTCTTAGGCTGTCACTCACAGCAAGGGGGAGTATTTGACAAAGTTTTTCTCAGTTTGTCAAGATTTTTCTCACTGAACAATAAAAGAGGATTTCTCAGAGATGGGTTAATTCTGTGTGGCAAGACTGGGCTCAAATGATAGGAAATCTTATACTCTACGGTATGATAAGAATAAATTCGGGTTTACATCCACTTTAAGGCCCAGTTTACACTTGTACGATTTGTCATGCAACTTTGGACCCCAAAGTCACATGACAAGTTGCACCCCATGTTTTCCAATGAGTACTGTTCATATTTGTGCAACTTGAGACTCAGGACTCTTTTCCTTCCACTTTTAGCAGTGTCAGGCGTTTTTTTTTTTTTACAGATTAAAAACATCTCTCCATGTTATTCTATGTGTCCACATAGGCTTTTAGGAGCTTTTTGTGACATAGGAGTTTTCAATTTGCAAAAAACCCCAGGGCCAGCGCGTTCTTGAGCAGCAGCGTTACAGCTGTAAAAATGCCTGAAACAGCTAAAAGCATGTTAATGCTGTATACAGTGTTAGGCCGCGTCAAGCATTTTTAAGCTGTAGTAATTGGATTTGGGAGTGGAAAATAGAAGAGGGCAGAGAAACACTGCTAAACGCTAACGCAGCTAAACGCAGCTATACAAAGCTAAATGGGCATGAACGCCAATGCGAAACGCTTCTAAAAGCGCGTTTTTCCTGATGTCGGTACTGGCTTTGCAGCTCGTTTTTTTTCACACACTGTGTGCATGAGGCCTTAAAGTCACAGTGACTTTAAAGTAGTTCCTGTACTAATTTGATCAGACTTTTATGCAACATGAGGGCCATAGACTTCAATGTAAACCCTCAAAAGTCCCATGAAAGTCACACCTGAATCATATACATGTGTGCGCAACTTTGTAGAGCTAGCGCTTTTTAGAGATCCTGTCCTGATCACACAGATTATAAAGACTCTGCTCCTAAATACTATACAGGTGGCGCCATCAATCTGGAAAAGATCTTAAAACTGTTAAAACCCGGAGGCCAGCTGGTACTCATTGGGATCTTAGATACAACTTATGGGATTGTTTGAGAGGAACGGATCAATTTTTAAAAATATAATAAGGACTTTGTGAAAAACACCTTTGGTAAGCTGGGTTTAGGCACTGATTACTTTGCAGTGCAGAGGAGATGCAATGTCAGCGATCTCCCTGATTATAGTACAAAATATTTTACAGCGCACACATACAAGAATGACATTTCCTGCAGGGCTAGTTAAAAACACCTGAACATATTCAAAAAATACGGGGGTTTGGTCACACTATATGGTCATATAGTGCTAAGCCCACTTACTGCGACAAAGAACCCCAAATTAGTGGGTCCTACTCTAGTAATAGAATGGAAGATCCTTTGTCTCAACCATGGGAGCTAAACTCCTCTATGTGGGAGAACTGAAGGGGATACATCCTATGCACTGGTGGCCACTAAATAAGAGGTAATGAGGAGGGGGAGGGGTGCTCCAGCCCAAAAAAACGAATTTCCCACTAATTCGGGGTACTTTGTCGCAGTAAGTGGGCTTAGCACTATATGACTATATACTGTGACCAAACCCCCGTATTTTTTGAATATGTTCAGGTGTTTTTAACTAGCCCTGCAGTTAATGTCATTCCTGTATGTGTGCGCTGTAAAATATTTTGTACTGTTTGTAGGTCTTATAGCAGCACCATCTTGAATTTAAACGCATTGTATGGTGTGCCCCCAAAATATGTTCTTGCTCACTGATTATAGCACTATTATATTCCTTCTGCAAAGGGGAGTAGATGATTAAAGACAATAGCATTCATCTCAGTGTGTAAATGTTACAAACAATCTACAGGCAACAAATAGAATTATGCATTGACTTACCAATGGCAGTCAGTGATCACAGCAGCTGTGCTAAAGTCAGCATGTTAGTTTGCAGTATTTTTTGTTAAGTTGTGTTAACAAATATCGCTATCTTAATAAAGATCATTCAGAATATAAATGTGTGTTGACTTGTCTTGAAACAATATTGTAAACAATTTATATATACAAAATATAATTTTATCTTGACAGCCAATACATTTTAGGGCATTTACAGTTTCCCTTTCATGAATATGGATAAAGTATATAAAAATACAATCAGATACAATGTACAGATTATATATTAGAAAAAAAAATGAACATTATCAGGTTCAATACCTAAACATTATTAATTGCTTGTAAGGAGATAAAATATAGGAAGATTAAATTATTAGTGTTGTACAGGATGGCAGGGATAGGTCCTGTATGGCAGTTATATTTCCCCTTTATTTGGGTTGTGGTCTCTTTAAAGGAGAGCTCAAGAGACATTTTTTAGTACTCAGAGTCAGGGGTTCTCACATATGCAGGGTAAAGGGGTTTCGGGGTAGTTCGATAAGAAAGGAGAGGACTGACTTACTGTTCCCTTGTCCTTGATACACACTAGTTTGGGACACGAAATTTGGTGATTCGGAGATATATTGGAGTGGGAAAGAACCTCCAACACTGATCACAGGGACTTTTTCCCTGCAAGGGTTAACCAGAATCTAGAAAAGAAAGAGGAAACACTCAGCACCTGTTTGCGAGGTGGAGTAGAGGAGACCACAGCTAAATGAGCAATGTGGGCTAGCGTTGAGTTGAGAAAAGGTTGCTGAACTCTGATGACTTTCTCTTTGGGACCCCTTAGGCATCCAGGAGCTTTCAAGCACCCTGCAAGGGGACAAGTGTGACTGGCAGTAAGCTGAGCATTTGTGTTTTCTACCAACAATTTATGGAGTATTTTTGCTTCCAGAGGACAAGCTGTTTTGTCTGTTAGCCTGTTTTTGACAATAGGGACTGCTTGCTTTTACCAACGCTTGGCTGATGATCTCGGGCTCCAATATCACAGTGTATATATAATAGATAAAATACTTTTTGTAAACCAATAGCAATGCAAATAAATTACTTTAAATATTAATTAGATATACACAATATAGAAACTAAAAAATGTTTACATTGACATAAAAGGTGACTTTTTAGTTATACCATTTCGATTCTATAATGTATGTGCATATATAAGTAGTAATAACTAAGCATTACTAAATTAAGCTAAAGACATAGTTCAGTGTGTTTTTCTTTTAAACCCGCACCAGGGACAGTACTAAAGATGGGGCAAACACCCCCGGTTCAGTTCGCACCAGAACATCGCGAACAGGCAAAAAGTTCTAGCGAACATGCAAACCCTATTAAAGTCTATGGGACATGAACATAAAAAAATCAATAGTGCTCATTTTAAAGGCTTATATGCAAGTTATTGTAATAAAAAGTGTATGGTGACCCAGGTACTGCCCCAGGGGACATGTATCAATGCAAACAAAAAGTTTTTAAAGCAATATTTTTTTTTTCAGGAGCAGTGATTTTAATAATGCTTAAAGTGAAACAATAAAAATGAAATATTCTTTTAAATATCGTGCCTGGGAGGTCCCCTTAGTCTGCCTGTAAAGTGGTGCATCTGTGCGACAGCAATAATTAAATTTCTAAAGGAAAGAATGTCATTTAAACTTGCTCGCGGCTGTAATGTATTGCCGACTCCCAGCAATATATATGAAAAATCAAGGAAAAAACCTGCATAGGGTCCCCCCCCAGTCCATACCAGGCCCTTCGGGTCTGGTATGGATATTAAGGGAAACTCCACACCAAAATTTTTGAAAAAATTAGCGTGGGGTCTCCCCCAAAATCCATACCAGACCCTTATCCGAGCATGCAGCCTGGAGGTCAGGATAGGGGGGGCGAAGAATGAATGCCCCCCCCGAACCATACCAGGCCACATGCTCTCAACATGGGGGGGTGGGTGCTTTGGGCATATTGATGGGGACAAGAGCCTCTCCCCAACAACCCTGGGCTGCGGTTGCTGGGGTCTGCAGGTGGGGGGGCTTATCGTTATCTGGAAGCCCCCTATGTGAATGGGTATCAGGTACAATTTACCCCTACCCATTCACCAAAATATATATATATATATACACATTACACTGACTGACTGCACATTACACTAACTACCTGCCTAATCTCCATTCATTCACTATATATGGCCGCTGTGTACGCAGCAGCCTTAAATAGTGTGGGACATGGATTAAGCCCCTGAGCCATGATTGGCTAAAGACACCCTGCCTTTTGCCAATCATGGCTCTCACAGCACATCATGCTGTGATTGGCCAATCAGCACATGTGCATGCTTTGGCCAATCAGCAGCCGTCAATGCACTGTGATCTCGCAGTGCATTATGGGGCGCTCCAGAGCGGGCAAACTTCCCGCAAGCGTCCCATTTGTTCATTTGTTCTGCAAACAAACAAACAGCTGATGTTTGAGATGAACTTACGTTCAACTCGAACATCCAGCCCATCCCTAGACAGTACTGACATAAATTACTTTTGCCTGCAAAAAGATGTCTGCAGTAGCTTCAGACAGAAACTGCATGGGGGCCAGGGCTTTTTTTCAGCTGGAACTTGGTGGAACTCAGTTCCACCACCTTTGGCTCAGGCCCCTTGCTCCCTGCTCACCACTATTACTTGTAACACAGAGGTCTGACTTCCTGTGTTTTCCAAGTGCAGTATGGACACAAGGGAGATGCAGGTGCCTGGGGTGCAGTGCGAATGCTGACACCCCCACTGGATGATCTCCCAGCAAGTGAGAGAGGCGGAGCCACCTACAGTGTGAGTGGAGGTACTAGAGAAGAAGAGGGGTGAAAGTGAGATGTGCATGGGGGATGCAGAAGTAAGCAGTTGTGGAAGAAGGCTGAACTCTGCACTCTGTGTGTAGCGCACCCCTGAACTCTGCACTCTGTATGCAGTACACCCCTGAACTCTGCATGTAGCACACCCCTGAACTCTGCATGTAGCACTCCCCTGAACTCTGCATGTAGCGCACCCCTGCACTCTGTGTGTATCGCACCCCTGAACTCTGCACTCTGTGTGTAACACCACCAAACTCTGCACTCTGTACAAATTGCACTCCTGGTATTTAATGCTCCTTTAAGACCCTCCCACTGTGAGTGAAATTTGACCATACCCACTATTTGATGCGTTTTGGATGGTGTGTGTGTCGGGGGATGGGGTTTTGGGGGGTCCTGGTTGAGTTCCTACACCTATTTTCTGAGAAAAAAAAGCCCTGATGGGGCCAATTACAAGATGTGCTGACCAGGATATTTGAGGCCACATAGATGGAGCAATGCAAGTAAAGAACAATACTTCAAAAAATTTTATTTTCAATATTCTTTTTTTTTTTTTTTTGCCACTTCAGTCGACCTTTTTGAGGGGCTTGAATCAACTCTGCAGTTCATTTTTCTTATGTCACCCTCTAATGTCTCATCATTGTGGCGTTTTGCCATATCAAAAATATTAAAGACTAAAAATAACATCTCTATTTCATATCTCCTCCCACATAGGGGTGAACAGGCCCGATTTCAAGTACTATGCTACCTTAATATTATCTTTGCTTAATACTTGTAATTACAGACATATGTGGTGTAATTCTAAAGTTTAATCCCCACTACCTCTCCCCTCCCTCCCCTCCCTAACCCCCGCCCTTCCCAACCTCTCCTCTCCAAGGTCTATTCTTCTACTACTCCCGATCTAAGGCTTTCAGTTCCTTTGCATAGCTCCATGTTTTTTTAAATTTTTCCCAACTCTCCCACTTGTCTACTTTGACGCTACTGATTTTATCTACCTTGATCGCCATATTCTCCATATTGTATATTTCCTCTACCGCGTCTATCCACTCCCAAATCTCTGGGCTTTCGCTCCTCTGCCAATTCTTCGGTATTGTTCTTTTTGCGGCATTCAGGAGCTGAGGGACCAGTGTCCGCTTATATTTGTTTAAATCTCCTTTTCCCCCATGAAACAAAACCTCCCAGGGATCTTCTACTACTTCTATATCCGTGATCTTTTTAATTAGAACAAGTATCTTCCTCCAGTAGCTTTTTATTTTAGGGCAGCTCCACCAAAGGTGTCCCATTGTTCCTTTTTCTTGGCAACCTCTCCAATAATATGCCGACCCCTTCTGGTATTTACTTGTTATCTCTGGTGTTAAATAACTTCTACTGATACATTTGTAGTTCATTTCTGCCATTCGAACATCTATTGCTGATTTGTCAATCATTTTTTTTTTTTTTTTTTTAAATTGTTTATTTAACATTTTTCATGACATTTATAATAACATCGTTGTCACATTCAGAAAAAAAAAAGGAAAACATGAGGCTTCAATACTGTCTATCGAGAGTGCATGACCTTATCAGGAACCATAGGATATCTTACACTACAACTGTAAGGTTAGGAATAACAAGTGATAAGAACCTTTGGTTATTAATTAGGCGAATCTACTGTGATTACATTACTTGTCCTATAGGAAAAGGAAATCTTGTTGAGGAGAATTTGCACAAACAGAGGGGTAAGGTGTGTGTTAGCCCAAGAGATATAAAATGTTTATTGCCATAGACGTCTATCATTTCATCCTGTTTCATTTGTCGTACTATTGTCATCATAGTCGTCCCAAGGTTGCCAGATGATAGAAAATTTCTGTATGGAACCTTCAACAATGGCAGATGTTCCATTCTACGCATATCCATTAAGATGGTTAGAGTATGTGGTAGGGTGGGAGGGGAAGTGGATAGCCAAAGTTTGGGGATAGTTTTTTTAGCTGCTAGTAATACGTATGACATCAGTTTCTGTTTTGTTTTGTGAAGACCTTGATAGGGAAGACCAAGTAGATAATATATGGGATCCAGGGGAACGAGGATTCCCACCAGTTTCTCTAATAACTTTTGGATCTGCTCCCAAAGTTGCGTAACCAAAGAGCATTCCCAAAAGATATGAAAATGGGAGCCTACTTTCTTATTACATCTCCAGCATATTTGGGATATGGACGGATCCGCCGCATGTAGTCTTTCTGGAGTTTTATACCAAAACATAAGTACTTTGTAACCTATTTCTTTGTGGGAAATACATCTGGAGCTCTTGGAGATGGAGATCCAAATCTTGTCCCAGTCTAGGAGAGATATGTCATGTTGGAGAATCTGTGACCATTTTTTCATATAATAATGCGTATCTATTTTTAGGGGGTTGGCCTCATGGAGTATTCTATAAATGGTGGATATCAGTTGGGGTTCATGAGGGCCTGTAGCACATAGCATTTCGAATTGGGTAGGTTTATCTAAAGATAGTGTGGGGTTTTTGGTAGAAAAGAAGTGTTTGATTTGGAGGTATGAATAAAATATTGTTTTGGGTAATTGGTGTTGTTTGTTAAGGTCCTCGAAGGATAGTAAGTGTCTTGTGGCTGGATTGACTAGTTGTCGTAGTTGAAAAATCCCGGCCTTAGTCCAGGGCATCATACGTTCATAGGACAGACTGTCTGGGATGTCTGGATTAAAAAGGATATTAGTAAGAGGTGAACTTGTGGATGATAGTGAGTATTTAGCGGAGCATTTCTTCCATATTGCCAGTGTAAAGAGCATTGGGGCCAGGCATAGAGTTCTCAGCTGGGGCATATATTTGGTCGTGGACGGCCAGAGCATGTAGCACGGATGTACTGGGGCTGTTATACTCATTTCTATGTCCGCCCATCTGTTTGGGGCAGTTCTGTTGGTCCACGAGGTAAGAACCCTTAGGTGAGAAGCATAGTAGTATTTGATGAAGTCAGGGGCACCTAGGCCCCCTTTAAGCTTACGTGCCATGACCACTGAGCCCGCCACCCTATGTGAGGCGTTGTTCCATATAAAACGGAGGCTTCTTTTTTGAAGCGTTTTCAACTGAGACATTGGTATTGCCACTGGGAGTGTCTCGAATAAATACAGTAGTTTAGGAAGGATAGACATTTTTAGAATATTTATACGTCCCAGGAGAGAGATGGGCAAAGCGGTCCAGTGATTCAATAGGCGGTTAATTTCTTGGAATAGGGGGGGGAAATTCGCCTGATATAGTGAGGAGTATGATGCTGTAATCCGGACACCTAAGTATTTTAAGGATGTGGAGCTCCAGTGATAGTTGTAGTTCTGTTTAAGGGTGTTCAGATTAGTTGGTATGATATTTATGGGGAGAGCTTCTGTTTTGGTGGTATTAATTTTAAACCCAGAGATTTCACTGAAAGTGTTTAAAATTTTATGTAACGAGGGTAGGGACGTGTGTGGTTGAGTAAGTGTTAGAAGGATATCATCTGCAAAAAGGGATAATTTATATTCTAACTGACGTAAGCGTACTCCTGTAATGGAGGGACTTTCGCGGATTGTTGTGGCTAGGGGTTCTAAGCTAAGTATAAAAAGTAGGGGTGACAAAGGGCACCCTTGTCTAGTACCGTTGCTGAGGGGGAATGTGGGAGATAAGTAGGATGCAAGTTGTACTTGGGAGGTAGGGTATGAGTATAGGGATCTAAGGGCCTGTATAAAGGGACCTGAGAAACCATATTTGGACAGGATCGCAAACATGAAAGGCCAGCTAAGGCGATCAAATGCTTTCTGTGCATCTAAGCTAAGTATTACTGCCGGGGTTTTAGTTCTAGTTAGTAAATCGACAAGATCTATGGTGCGTCTGGTGTTGTCCCCTGCGTGTCTCAGGGGGACAAATCCTACCTGATCTCTATTTATCAAAAATGGTAAAATTTTGGAGAGTCTGTTTGCCAGGATTTTGGTGAAAATTTTATAGTCGGAATTTAGTAGGGCTATAGGACGATAGTTGTCAGGGACAGCAGGATCTTTATCTGGTTTTGGTATGACTATGATATGGGCATGAAGAAATTGGGGGTGGGGTATTGTACCTTTTAGTAAGGAGGCATACAAATTTAGCATATGTGGAGATAGGATAGGAAGGAAGGTTTTGTAGTAAGAGTAGGGGAGTCCATCTGGGCCTGGGGATTTATGTAAAGGGAGCAGTTTAGTCACTTCGGTTAATTCTTCAGTGGTAATGGGAGCATTTAATGAGGAGCACTGGTCTGATGATATTTGTGGGAGCTTCAAAGATGAGATAAAAGAATCAAATTTCTCTTGTGTGAATTGGGTATGTGGGTCAGAGTTTAAACAGTTATATAATTTGTTGTAAAAATCTCCAAAGACCCTAGACATGGATTGGGGACAGTAGGTGGGAGTTCCATTCAGTTGTGTTAAATGATCAGGGATAGAGAGACTTGGACGTGGCTTCAGTTTGTTCACTAGCAATCTGTGGGGTTTGTCAGCATACTCGTAAAATTTTTGCCTCGACCATAGAATGGCCTTGGATATTTTATTCATGTCTAAGGACTTAATTTTGTTACGGATATTTATCACCTCCTTTAAACGGGCAGTTGTGGGGGCTAGAAGCAAGTGCACCTCGGCTGAACGCAGCTGGGTCAGTACATCAGATTTTTGTTGGAGCGAATCACGCTTCCTATGCGATCCAGCAGAGATGCACTCATCCCTGAAGAAGGCCTTGTGGGCCTCCCACATTATGGAAGTGTCTGAGACAGAGCCTTCATTAAACTTGAAGTATTCAATCAATTTTGATTGGAGACGTTGTTTGGTGCCTTCGTCTTTCAGGAGAGATTCATTAAGTCTCCAGTGACATGTCTTGGGGGATGCTACATGTAGGGATATGTCTAAAGTTATGGGTGCATGGTCAGACCATGTAATTGGGCCAATTTCAGAGGCTACTAAGTGAGATAGTAAGGGTGCGGAGAGTAGGAAATAATCAAGGCGAGAGTATCCTTTGTGTGGGGGGGAGTAGAAGGTGAATTGTTTACCAGTGGGATGTTTCACTCTCCAAGAGTCAAACAGGTTGTGGGTGCGAATTAATTTGCGGAAAGAGGTAGATAACCTATAGGCTTGGGTTGGGGGAGTGTTTTGAAAAAGATTTAGTCTATCTTTGTTGGCAGACATACACATGTTAAAATCTCCTCCCACAATCGTAAATGGGTGAGGGGAGTTTTGTACCTCCTCAAGGACTTTAGGAATCTTCAGGAAGTCTTGGCTAGCAGCCATAGACCTGTAGAGGAGCATGTCGGTCAGCGACAAGGGCGGGATGGTACCCGCTCCCTCCAAAAGGAAAAGAAAATTGTGTACGCAAGCTTTAAACTTTAAATTCTGGGGGAGAGTAAAAGAAAATCAAAGAGAGAGATGGGATCTTCTCGGCCGAGGAATGGAAGTCCAAGACTGGAACAGTTGCCGTTAACCTAGGCCATCAAGGACTGAAATGGGGAGGTCTCTCTCTGCGGATACCAGGATAGTGCCGCTATCAAACCCTCGAGGTGTCGAGGAAGACGGCAGCCAAAAAAGGAGTGAAATGTTGAGGAGCTGTTTCTCCTTGTGTGGGATAAATTCAGGTAGGTAGTCTAGCTGAGGCCGGACGTTGAGGAGTGGAAAGGTTTCTTTGACGTCTCCGACGAACTGGGGTCCAGATCGTTGTAAGTGGTTGAAGAGGGCCGGGGGTCGTGTTTAGTGGTGGTGGGGGAAGTTCCTCTTCAGGGATGGGCGGCAGTCCCAAGTTACGGACAAAGGCCTCACACTCGTGTAAGGCTCGCATTGAATATTGAGTGCCATCTCTCGAGGCTGAGAGGCGAAAGGGGAAACCCCATCTGTAGGCGACTTGATGTTGTTGTAGGTGCATGGTCACTGGCCGTAAGTCGCGTCTTTTGGCGAGAGTGATGGGAGATAGGTCACTAAATATTTGGAGTTTAGCGCCTTTATATTCAATGCGATGTTTATTTTGCGTGGCCGTCATGAGAGCTTCTTTGCTTTCGTAGTAGTGGAGGCGAGCGATTACATCTCTCGGGTTGGTGCCAGGGGGTGGTTTCGGAGCTAGGGATCTATGGGCCCTATCTAGCCTCCAATCGATATCCGGAATGTGTGGAGCCATAGCGACAAACAGTCCTAGGAGATAGGGACGTATTTCTTTGTCAGGGACTGTTTCCGGAATTCCACGTATTCTCACATTTTGACGTCTCTCCCTGTTCTCAAGGTCCTCCTGCTGTGATTGGACCTGAAAAATGCTTTGTTTGAGTGTCACGTTGTCTTCTTCAAGCACGTGTACGTATTTCACCAGTTCGTCAAATTTGGATTCTAAGGTATCTGTTCGATCACCAAGTTGATCGATTTCCCCTCGTAACTCCTGGGCCAGTTTCCCTACTGCTACTGTAAAGTTACGAGTCAGGTCCTGTAGCAGGGACTGTAGCTTTGAGTCCAGCACCGCAACTGTAACTGTGACTGAGTTGTCTGGGAATGGGGGGGTAGATATGGAAGTACCTGTGGATGATGCAGGATGATCAGCAAGGAGGTCTGCAGTATGTTCTTCTGTTTCTCTATAGTTGCTGTGTGAAGTCTCCCTTCTCTGTTGCTGTGCAAAGGAGGGTGTCTCCTGGGATAGGGGGCTGTGTGCAGAGCGATCCGGTGCAGTGGCCACTGCATCTGCTGTTCGCTCCGCGGCGAGCGCTGTAGCCGTCTGGCTACTTGAGGCCGGGGATTGCGGCCTATACAGGAACCGCTCCATGTTTTGAGCCGGCCGGGAGGTCGGAGGCGGGACAAACCCCTGGTATCCGTGTCGCTGGGATCCTATTTTCCCCATGAGGTGCCCGGGGTATTCCGGGGTCTTTTCCAGTGGATCCTGGATCTATTAATGCTAGTGTTGTGGAGCAGGATCCGGGGATGGAAGGAGCGGGTCCGGAGCTTCTCTAATGAGCGTCCACCATCATCGCCGGCCGCGCATGCGCCGAGATTATTTAAGCTGGATCTTTTTCATATGTGGTAGCAAGCTTCATCTGGATCTTCAAATCCCCCTGTTTGCACCTCCCCTCCTCCCCATCATTTTACTGGGAGAGAGGAGATAATATTCACAGTCCCCCGCACTCTGTGTGATCCTGTGCAGCCTAAGGGGTGAGATGGGTGACACTGGGAACAGATTGGAGTCCCAATATGGCCGCCGGCTTCCAGAGGTAGGCCGAAGCCGCGGACTATCCTAAGGGACGGCCGCCGGGGATGTGTGCACGGCCGCCCCGGGTCTCCAGAACTCCCCCGGGGATGTGGGAACAGAGGATCAGGTAGGCCTTTGTCTCCTGGGGACCCGGTTGTAAGGAATATTGCAGGATGTCTTACTCACAGTGTCCCGGGAGAGCGTCCGTAATCCAGGCCGCGGTCCGCGTCTGATTGATAGGCCGCAATTTGCTCAGATCGGCCGCCGGACGGAACCCCGCGGCCTCTCCGTGTCCACAATGCAATCCGCCCGTCCCTCAGAGACCACACGATCCACCAGACCACTCGATCTATCTATCCACCTCTCCAGAGGTACAGGGCAGAGAGCCTGCTTGTAGGCCCCAAGATGGCGGCGGAGGGTCCCGGTGACAAAGGGAAAAATGGAGAGGATCTGGCTGATATTAGGCAGAAATATACCCCCAGGACCGATTGGCAGTGGTCTGGGAGCAAAACGTGCAGTTTGTGTCTGTGATGGGATGAGCAGAGACAAAAGATGGCTCCAGATTATTGTGGGCCGTGAGGAGCTTGGCTCACACACGTCTCTCCAGCTGCACGTCCGGACACGCCCCCCCCCTGTCAATCATTTTTAACATTCTTCTAATGGTATTATCGTCCTTTTTTGTGCCCAGTTCCCTCTCCCATTTCCCTATGAATGGCGGTGTCTCCAATTTTTCTGATGTCAGCAAAATTTTGTAGACTTTGGAGACTATATTTCTCGGATCGTTTATATCACACAGCCTTTCGAGGTCTGTGAGTTTTTCCCCAGATCTAATAGGATGTGGTAGCTTATTCACAAAGTGACACAGTTGGAGATACCGCCACTCATCTAATCCCCGTCTCTCCCTCCCTTGTCTAAGCTCCTGAAGTGACCTAATTTTGCCTTCTATAATTACTTCTCTTAATTGTGTTTTACCCCATAGTGCTTCTTTTCCTCCTATGGTTTCTATTCCCAGTGTAAAAAAGTTATTGTCTATTAATGTGATAAGCGGTGAATTGTATTCCCCGTTAACTTTCTTGTATACCCCATCCCAAATTTTAAAGACATTACGTGTTAATACGTGTGTGCTTTTATCTAAATTTCTACAATGTGGAGGGTTCCAAATGATATTTCCCAAACGTGCTTTACTAAAACTTTCCTCTATTTTAACCCACTTTTTTTCATTTTCCCTCTTGGACCATTCTACCATTCTTGACAGCACAACAGCCTTATAGTAGATCTGGACATCTGGAACTGCCAGACCACGATTTGTTTTACTTTGTTTTAGGGTTTGAAAGGGGACTCTCGGTCTTTTATGTTTCCATATAAAGGTCATTATTTATTTTTTTTAACGTCCTTAAATAATATGGGGGTAGTGGAATTGGTATCATCTGAAAATAAAACATGATTTTAGGTAGAAGGATCATTTTGATGACATTAATGCGCCCAATCCATGAAAGGGCCTTACAGGTGAACCTTTTGCAATCCGTTCTGACAGTGTCGAGTAGGGGCATAAAATTAATAGAATATATCTTCTCTATTGAGTTTATTAATTTAATACCCAGGTACCTTAATTCCTTGGTCCATTTAAAGCTAAACTCTTTTTTCAGGGTCTCTACTTCTGTCTTATTAAGATTTATATTTAATATTTCCGATTTTGCCATGTTTATTTGGAAGTTTGACACCTCTCCATATTCCCTCAGAGATTTTACTAAATTAGGCATAGTGGATATCGGGTCCGTTAAAAAGAATAACACATCGTCCGCAAATGCTGCGATTTTGTGATCCTCTTCTCCTACCCTAATTCCTCTTATACCGGGATCGTTACGTATTGTAGCCAGGAGGGGTTCCATAGTCAAGACGAAGAGCAGCGGGGACAGGGGACACCCCTGCCTCGTGCCATTTTCCATCTCGAATGGTTGGGATGTTATACCATTCACTTTTATTACAGCGGTTGGGTGGTGATACAGAGTTTTGATCCTACGGATCATTATAGGTCCTAATCCCATGGACTCCAGTGTGTATCATGAACCCCCAGTCTACTCTGTCGAAAGCCTTTTCGGCATTGATCGACAGAAGTAGACCTGGGGGCCCATTCTCCTTTATTTTTTGCATCAGGAGGAGTGCCCTGACCCCGTTGTCCCTCCCCTCCCTTTTAGGTACGAACCCCACCTGGTCTGGGTTAACCAGCGAGTTCATTAATTCCATCAGTCTTTCTGCCAGGACTTTTGCATATAATTTTGTATCGGTGTTGAGCAGAGAGATGGGGCGATAGCTTGAGCATAGTGTTTTCTCTTTACCTTCTTTAAATATAATTGTAATTAAAGCCTTTAAGGCATCCCTGCCCATCTCATAGCTGTCTCCCAACCCATTCATGTAATGGCAAAGCCTAGGAACTAATATTTCTTTGAATGTTTTGTAGTAGGACAATTTGAGCCCATCCGGACCAGGGCTTTTCCCAGAAGCCATTCAAGCTAATGCTTTACTTATTTCCTCTTCCGAGATAGGCATTTCCAAAAGTTCTCTATCCACCTCTGTAATCTTGGGCAACGCAGCCTTCTTTAAATAGTTTATGTTCCTTACTCTACTATTTTCTAGATGAATATGTGTCTGCTATCTTCCTGGATGAGTATTCCATGTGGCCCTCTTTAGTCTGTATTTTTTCAATAAAGTTCCTAGCTTTTTTCTTTTGAACCATTTTTGCTAAATGTTTACTTGGTTTATTTCCCCACCGATATCTTTCCCATTCTATCTTCCTATATGATGCTCTAGACTCTTGTTCCATTGCCGTCTTCAACTCTGATCTTTTGATAACCAACTGATGGTGTGGCTCTCTAAGGGGTTGGCCCAGTTGTTTTTTGTGTTTCTGTTTTAGTCCTGCTAATTCAGCTGTTAATTTATGAATTTTCTCACGTCTATCTTTTTTCTTTCTTGCCCCCATTTCAATTAGGACCCCTCGTATAAAGGCTTTATATGCCTCCCACAGAGTAGCACCTGATACTTCTCCATTGTCATTTACCGCAAAATAATTCTCCAGCTCCTTTCTGATTCTATGGATCCCCTTGTCCTCTCTAATCAGCTCTTCGTTTAAACACCACTGTCCCATCCCACCCGGGTTTCCCCCTGATCTCATTTCTATGGTCACTGGTGCATGGTCAGAGTAGGTTGTATTTCCAATCCTAGACTCCACTACATTATCTATCTCTCTGTGCTCTACTAGACCACAATCAATCCTGGAGTATGACCCGTGCACAGGGTAATAGAACATAAAATCCCTTTTTCCAGGGTGTTGAACTCTCCATATATCCACTAACTGATAAGTGGAAAGTTTTTGTTTTACCTCTCTTAATTGTACACTGCTCCTCCCCTGTGCTCGGGCCGTACTATCCAATTCCGGATCCATACAGAAATTAAAATCTCCCATAATAATCAAATGCCCTTTCCGGAATTCCATTATTTTCCCTAGGATAATTGCCAAGTATTTCATCGGGTTTGTATTTGGTGCATATATGTTTGCTAGTGTATAATCCTCTTCATTCAATCTACCTCGAAGAAGTAGGTATCTACCTTCCGGATCTACCATTCTATCTTCGAGTGCAAACCTTGTTTTTTTGCAAATCCGATGGCTACCCCCCGAGTTCTACTTGAGATGGTATCCCCTTGGTACCAGATCGGGTATTCTCTTGAGAACAACCTGAGTCTCGATTGATGTGAGATGTGAGTTTCCTGGAGAAATATCACGGGCCTAGTAATTTAAGCTCATTGAAAATATTGCGTCTCTTATTGGCCATATTTAGACCTTTGACATTATATGTTATAAATTTTATTGTGTTCGGAGCCATTTTTCTATTCTCCTCAAAAAGCCCTTTACCTTAGACCTTGGAGGGATTTCATGCTTTCTTGGAATAGAGGTTGAGAAGGGCACCCTTCCTCCCTCCCCCCTCCCACCCTCCCCTACCCCATCCCCTCTTCCCCCATCCCCCCTCCTACACCCCCTAACCCCCCAACCCACCCCTCGCCACCCCCCCTCTCTCCTCTTCCCCATCCCCCCTTCACCCCAACCCCCCTGTTGGTCACCTCCTGACCCATAGACCCGTAAAGGTCACGACTAACGCAACCCTACACAGGTCTCCACCACCAAAGGTGGAACTTTTGATGTGTCCGCTCTCCGGCCCTCGATGCTTTGGTGGCCGGATGAGCTTGCGTTTTCCCAGTGGCACTAACATTCCCACTATTTTCTTCGAATAATATTTGTCTCTTTTCTAACCCCCCCCACCCCAATGACCTCTGCTTTCTCCCACCTTATCTTAGGCCATTCCCACCCCTAGTTCTATCCATCTTTCATTAGACCAGTCCAACTGCAGGGGTACCTGCAGGCCCAATTTCTCGCAGAATTCCTCTAATTCTCCCAGAAATCTTAATCTTGCTGTTCTACCATCTTTGCTTCCTATGAGGCAGGCCGGAAACCCCCATGTATATTTAATATTTTGATTTGTCATTTGTTCCAATAGAGGTTTCAAGTGTCGTCTTCTTGCCAGAGTGTTTTTGCTAAGTCCGCAAATACTTGGATTCTTGCCTCTTCATAATGCAGTGGGGTTTGCCCTCTCAGTTTTACCCAGATTTTTTCCTTGTCCTCATAAAACCTAAACCTCACTATGATGTCACGGCTTCTTTCTGTTCGTCTAGTATCAAACCTTCCATCCCGGTGTACCTGCTCTATTTTAGGGAAATCACCTCCTCCCAGATCCAGTAGGGGGCTGAAGATTTCTGCTACAGTCCTTCTTAAATCTTCTCCCCTCTTTTCCAGGACCCCCCGGATTCTCAGGTTTTGTCTATGGTCTCTATTTTCCTGATCCTCTATTCTGGGACAAATTTTTATCTGATTTTGTTGTTTTTTTTTTTCATTTGTTCTTTTAATTCAAGGATTTCCCACTCTTGTTTGTCCATTTTGTCTTCAGCCTTCTCAACTCTGGTCAATAGGTTGCCTAGATCTGACCTAAGCATCCCTATCTCCATTTTAATTGAGTTTTCAAGTGCTTTGAACATTTCTGCAATTTCATTTTTTGAGGGGGGTTGTGGCTCCTGTCTGTGTTCATCTATTCTAGATAGTTCAAGAGTATTATCGGTTGATAAGTCGTCTCTTGAATGGTCGGGGGTCTGGTCCCCCCTTCCATTAGACCCCTTCTTCCTTTTATCTGTCATGGTTGTTATTTGGGTCTCCTGATGGGCACTCCCCGGGCTCGCCCCCTTTGCCAGATATTGCTTAATGGTACTTCCAGCTGTGCTTCCAGCCAAATTATCCTTAGGTGTTTTCGGTGGGCCCCCCTTGCCAGCTTTAGATGTATTTCTACTCATACTGTTCTCTTTATCAGGATATTTATAGGTTCTAATCACTGTCATTTAACGGTGTTTTATACTATATGACGTTCTTATTATTTTCCTGTTCTTGGTCAGTCTAGTGTTCTCGATACATCCGCCTCCATTAAAGTGAGGGCGAGTTTCTGCTATAGCCCCCCTCTTTACACTTCCAAGTGTCCGCCCAAGTTATTTGACGATATCGTAATATTCAAGTGTGTGGCATGAGTACTTCAGGTGATGTAATGATGTAGCTTTGGTACAGTTAAAGGTCTTGCCCGCTTGTATATTTATCAATATACCTTGGTACACATAGGTCATTCAGAGGAGTCCGAGATTGCAGTGGAAGTACCGTTATCGGTCATTCCTTTAATAGTGTTGACAGTATGATTATTGCCCAGGGCCTACCCCAGAATTTTTCCCCAGTTTAATATCCAGACAACACTAGAAAAAAAAATTACTAGTGATTATGATGGCTTATCTGATTATATGTGGAGTGCACAATGTCACCGCCTCTCAGCCCTCAGCTGCTACCTGTGTGGTATAGTTATAACAGATGATGTTAAGTTTCAGGTGCTACGGATAGAGCCTTATATCAGCTTTTGGAAGATTTACCCTGGTTTGTCATACCAAGTAATAATTTCCACTTACTCCATGCAGTCCATGTATAACAAGAAAAAAGAAAAAAAGTGATGATAAAGGCAAAAGCAGAGATTTTACCTTATGTATTTAGCCGTCTAGCTATTGCCCGTCTTCCCTTTCCATATACTGAACAAGTAGAATAGCGAGGCGATAATACCAGTATTGTCCGTTATTGAGTATATACACCATGCCCCAAGGGTCTTCACCCAGTAATGTACCAACGTAATAAAAATTGTGATCGGTAGATAAAGTGCTTCCTAAAGTGACATAGATTTGACTCTAGTGTTGTTGAAAGTAATAACAGCATTAAATAAATGTCACAAAATCCTGTTGCTCAGCGTTCCGTCTCACCGACTCAAAAAAGCACATTCAACAAAAGTCCAGCGTGTTTCACTGTTGTCTATTATACCAACACCAAGAATCTTCCTGTTACAAATAGGTTTCTATATGCTCTTACCTTCAATGCTGTTTGCCTAGTAATAATCTTACCAACCGACCTTCATTATGCCTCAGCCTTCTGGTGTGGTTGTTTGTTGCTCTCAGTGCTCGTTCTTTACTGCAGGATCTGCCGGGTGAATTTTCCGCACCATGTTAAACGGAGCCCAGGTGGGGGGAGAAAGGGTGAACGGGGTCCCGAAGGGAGAAGCCCAGGTCGTTACCGCCTCAGATGTCTTCGCTCCGGTCCCGCTCCCGGGCATTCGTTCGCCCGGTTCGATGTTGTCTCCTCGTACCTCGCGGCAACCCCGTCACCTCACACTGTTATCGGAGAGAAGCCACCAGGGCACCCGCTCGCAGACACATCTCCAGCTCCTCCCTTCCCATCTGACGTCTCACGTCATGACACTAGCCTGTCTCAGGGGATCTGTTCATGAATCCCCTGCTGAATGGAGATTATTTTCAATATTCTAAGCTGCCTAACCATGTAAAGGAACAGAAATAAAGGTGAATATCAGATACAACAGGCCCAGCCTAGTCTTATTTATACCTGTTTGCCAATGCTTTGTCTTAGACCAATAGAATTGTAAAAACAAAATATTAAAGCATTCTCTACCTCATTGAGTTAGTCGTGTTTGAGGTCCTGCGTTCAGTACCATCTTAAAAGATAGCACAGAATTGAACAACTATGGTCCCCATTCTCTATGACCTATGGTGATGTACAGGGGGTAAAAGGGTCAGCTAGGAAATGCACCACAATGCGTACAGTGTGGCCAAAGGAGCTGATTGTAGACACATGTAAACTGAACTCTTGTATTAGTTAAAGGCTAAGCTCACCTTTTTATAAATAAATGAAAAGGTGAACTAGCTCACAGCAACCTCCCCACCCCTTGTCCCTGCTGCACCTATGTATTGTGGACACCTTCTCCCACAGCCCATGCCAGCTAGTGTAACAGCTCCCACAACTAAAAATGTCTGCAATGGAGAGTTGTCATTGGTCAATGTGACCAAGTGCCCATGCTGACCAATGAGAATCTCTTCTTTTTTCTTGGACATCCTGGAAAAAGAAGGCTCAGAAAAGAGTGCCATTAGTCAGCTTGGTCATGTGGCCATGCTCACCATTGACAGCTCCCCATTGCATGCATTGTGATCGTACATAGCCCCAAGAGCTGTGCAGTGAATACTTAAAGTGTGGGGTCTGCTACACTGGCTGGTGTGGGTGGTCATAATATATGAGTGCAGCAGGGACTGGGGGAAGGGTGTTAGGGTGTGGTGAGCCAGTTCATCTTTTCATTAAAATTTAAAAACCAAGCTTAAATTTGTTAGAAAACTAAAAGACTCTGAGGATTTGCTGAGAGTTTGAAAGATTGTGAGCTTCAGAACAATGGGTTGCATTGGTATGTAAACAGATAAAACCTGGACCCAGAAAGAAGTAAACTTTTTTTTTAAAACGGAACCTGTTCTATGGTCACAAGGCCTTCAGAACTTGCAAGTGTTAATGCTGGGAAGAGACAGAGTTTATAACCTTCTTTTTACCCAAGCTAGTGAGCCTAAACCTTGTCTATTCAACTGACCAAGAGTCAACACTCCTGTATACTAAATTCAATGATAGTGCCCTCTATTGTTCAACTTGATAAGAACCACCAACAATTAAAGGAAACCTTTAACTAAAAGTCAATATTCTAGAACCTTTCTATGTGTTTCTGCTGTAGAGAAGCTGCATTTTAGGCTGGTTGGATAACAGTTAAAGGATCTCCGCATTACTACTGATCTTGCCTTCAGGTCTCCAACACCAGGAGGGGCACTGCATCCCAATCATCCTCAGCATCCCCTGTAACTAGACTTTGCTGTAACATTCATCTGGAAGTATCTTTATTAATAACTATATACCCAGGTATATGTGAAAAATTCCATCAGGTTTGTAAGTTCTTTTGCTGATAATACCTGTTTGTACATTGGATGTATGTACTTTTAATAACCTTTTCTTATATAAAGCTTGCATTATTTCTATACGGGTGTACATCTTTATACTAATGGTATATGCTGGTTACAGTAGTTCCTCTGCTCCCAATTACTTTGCTTAGATTTCTGTTTAATTTCTGAGGAAGGGAGTCCCCACTGTTCACAGAGGCCCTGCCCTGGATGGAGGCACTGCCAACTCTATAATCAAACTCACACTTCCACTTCCCGACAATTATGGTTCTCTTTTTTTTCCTAGGGGTTTGCGCAATATTCTGTTTGGGATTGCTATTTCCCATCCCCCCTCAAAAGTGGGCTACACTTTTTTTAAACATTTAGTCATGTAAATATTGCATACACATACTTAATATTTACTAATAATACTTCTAGCCACATATAGAGATTTCAGCTCCTTTATACAGCTCAGTAGCTCAAGCAGAAATTTATTGCAGAATTGAATGAGTCAGGAGATAAGCATTTCCAACTTTCCTCAAATTTTTCTGTCTATAAAGCCTAGTACACACTAATGCCCTGTACACACGGTCGGACATTGATCAGACATTCGGACAACAAAATCCTAGGATTTTTTCCGACGGATGTTGGCTCAAACTTGTCTTGCATACACATGGTCACACAAAGTTGTCGGAAAAATCCGATCATTCTGAACGCCGTGACGTAAAACACGTACGTCTGGACTATAAACAAGGCGGTAGCCAATAGCTTTCATCTCTTTATTTATTCTGAGTAGGGATGAGCTTCGTGTTCGAGTCGAACCCATGTTCAACTCGAACATCGGCTGTTCGATCGTTCGCCGAATTGCGAACGTTATGGGCCGTTCGCGCTAAATTCGTGTGGCGCGTCACGGCCCATAATTCACTGCGGCATCGCAGTGCATTGCTGGCTGATGATTGGCCAAGCATGCACTATGACCCGCATGCTTGGCCAATCACAGCGCCGTCAGTAGAGAGAGCTGTAATTGGCCAAAGCCAGGGTGGCTTTGGCCAATTATGGCTCAGGGGATTTAGTACACACCCCACACTATATAAGGCCGCCTGCACGGCGGCCCTGTGTAGTGTGTGTTCCGGTGTGCTGAGAGATAGAGAGAGAGAGAGACAGTGTCATTTGATTTGAGTTAGATAGATTAGGCAGAACAGTCAGTCAGTTAGCTGCACTTACAGTGTATTGTGTATATATATGCATCCCAGGTGTTGCATATATATATATACACTGTATTCAGTTTAGCTAGATCCGTTCCTGTTATCTTCTATCTAGACTATTTACATTTAATGCAGTGCGTCCTGCTCACAGTGTTCAGCTAGATCCGTTCCTGCTATTTACATTTAGTGCAGTGCGTCCTGCTCACAGTGTTCAGCTAGATCCGTTCCTGTTATCTTCTAGACTATTTACATTTAGTGCAGTGCGTCCTGCTCACAGTGTTCAGCTAGATCCGTTCCTGCAATTTACATTTAGTGCAGTGCGTCCTGCTCACAGTGTTCAGCTAGATCCGTTCCTGCTATTTACATTTAGTGCAGTGCGTCCTGCTCACAGTGTTCAGCTAGATCCGTTCCTGCTATTTACATTTAGTGCAGTGCGTCCTGCTCACAGTGTTCAGCTAGATCCGTTCCTGCTATTTACATTTAGTGCAGTGCGTCCTGCTCACAGTGTTCAGCTAGATCCGTTCCTGTTATCTTCTAGACTATTTACATTTAGTGCAGTGCGTCCTGCTCACAGTGTTCAGCTAGATCCGTTCCTGTTATCTTCTAGACTATTTACATTTAGTGCAGTGCGTCCTGCTCACAGTGTTCAGCTAGATCCGTTCCTGTTATCTTCTAGACTATTTACATTTAGTGCAGTGCGTCCTGCTCACAGTGTTCAGCTAGATCCGTTCCTGTTATCTTCTAGACTATTTACATTTAGTGCAGTGCGTCCTGCTCACAGTGTTCAGCTAGATCCGTTCCTGTTAAATTCCTACTGACAGGCAGGCTTGTCTGGTTACAGTATATAAAGCTACCTGAAGAAAATTACAGGTGTTCTATTTGATCCTATTAGTACCACGGTCAGGCAGCTAGACTATTTACATTTAGTACAGTGCGTCCTGCTCACAGTGTTCAGCTAGATCCGTTCCTGTTATCTTCCTACTGACAGGCAGGCTTGTCTGGTTACAGTATATAAAGCTACCTGAAGAAAATTACAGGTGTTCTATTTGATCCTATTAGTACCACGGTCAGGCAGCTAGACTATTTACATTTAGTACAGTGCGTCCTGCTCACAGTGTACAGCTAGATCCGTTCCTGTTATCTTCCTACTGACAGGCAGGCTTGTCTGGTTACAGTATATAAAGCTACCTGAAGAAAATTACAGGTGTTCTATTTGATCCTATTAGTACCACGGTCAGGCAGCTAGACTATTTACATTTAGTACAGTGCGTCCTGCTCACAGTGTTCAGCTAGATCCGTTCCTGTTATCTTCCTACTGACAGGCAGGCTTGTCTGGTTACAGTATATAAAGCTACCTGAAGAAAATTACAGGTGTTCTATTTGATCCTATTAGTACCACGGTCAGGCAGCTAGACTATTTACATTTAGTACAGTGCGTCCTGCTCACAGTGTACAGCTAGATCCGTTCCTGTTATCTTCCTACTGACAGGCAGGCTTGTCTGGTTACAGTATATAAAGCTACCTGAAGAAAATTACAGGTGTTCTATTTGATCCTATTAGTACCACGGTCAGGCAGCTAGACTATTTACATTTAGTACAGTGCGTCCTGCTCACAGTGTTCAGCTAGATCCGTTCCTGTTATCTTCCTACTGACAGGCAGGCTTGTCTGGTTACAGTATATAAAGCTACTTGAAGAAAATTACAGGTGTTCTATCCCAGCTTAGTGCAGCTACAGGCCATTAGTATGTCTGGAAGGCCAAGAAGGAGAGGCAGACAGTCACAAGCCAATAAGAGAGGGCAAGCAGGCTCTGTGTCTAGTGCTGGTCGTGGAGACGGTGCATCCTCATCAGCACGTGGCCATGGGACACGCTTGGCCTTTTTTTCGGCAGCTGGCCGTGTTGAGCCGCAACATGCGGAAGACTTGGTCGAGTGGATGACCAAGCCGTCCTCATCCTCCTCATCCTCTCTCACCCATGCCCAGGGTGCTTTGTCTGGCAAAGCAGCGGCCTCTTCCCTCAGCTCAATGTCATCAGTGACTCCTTCCCTAGCTCCACCATGTCCTCATGAGGATTCCCTCGAACTGTTTGACCACAGTGTTGGGTACATGCTCCAGGAGGATGCCCAGCGTTTGGAAGGCTCTGATGACGATACTGAGCTCGATGAAGGCAGTAACATGAGCGCGGACAGAGGGGGTGCCCAAGAAGGACAGCAATCTGGCAGTCATGCTCCCCCTGCTGCAGCATACTGCCAGGTTTGCTCCAGTGATGAGGAGGGAGGGGATGATGAGGTCACTGACTCAACGTGGGTGCCTGATAGGAGAGAGGAGGAGGAGGAGGAGGAGGAGGAGGAGGAGGCGGCAGCACATCACCAACGAGGCAGGATGCCCTCCAGGGGCCAGCCTAAGGGCAGCACATTGACTGCATCACACCCCAAAGCTCCACATGTGCAGGGCGCTGCAGTCTCTGCGCGTTATTCAAAAAGTTCTTTGGTGTGGGCCTTTTTTGAGACGAGTGCATCAGATCGCACCGCTGCTATTTGCAACATATGTCTCAAGCGTATCTCGCGTGGCCAAAACATCTCCCGCTTGGGTACCACATGCTTGACCAGACATATGTTGACCTGCCATGCAGTTCGTTGGCAAGCGTATCTAAAAGACCCACACCAAAGAACAAAGAGGATCTCTCCTTGCTCCTCATCAGCTGAGATTTCCAACCCCACTAGACCTTCAGTCCTCTCTGAGACCTGCAGTGAGAGGAATGAAGGTGTAGAATTAGGTGTGTCACAGCCAAGTACTTGTGGGCAATCTGCTTTTGGTACACCGACGTCAGATTGTACCAGGCAAATTTCCCTGCCCCAGCTGCTGCACCGCCGAAAGAAGTTTGCTCCCAGCCATCCACATGCCCAGCGGTTGAATGCTAGCTTGGCAAAATTGCTAGCACTTCAACTGCTGCCTTTTCAGTTGGTAGACTCTGCCCCCTTCCGTGAGTTTGTGGAATGTGCGGTTCCTCAGTGGCAGGTACCCAAACGCCACTTTTTCTCACGGAAGGCGATTCCGGCTCTCTACCGGCATGTGGAAGGCAATGTCCATGCCTCGCTGGACAGGGCGGTCAGCGGTAAGGTGCATATTACCGCTGACTCATGGTCCAGCAGGCATGGACAGGGACGTTACCTAAGTTTCACGGCGCATTGAATGACTCTGCTGGCAGCTGGGAAGGATGCAGGACAAGGTGCAGTAGTGTTGGAGGTTGTTCCGCCACCACGCCTCCAAAATGCTGATTGTGACACACCTCTCTCCTCCACCCCCTCCTCTTCTTCTTCCTCCATGGCCTCTTCCTCGGAACCAGCGGTGCTCCGTAGGCGTTCAAGGGGCTACGCAAGTACGCAGGCCAAAAGATGCCATGCGGTGCTTGAGCTGGTGTGCTTGGGGGACAGGAGCCACACTGGGGCAGAGGTTCTGTCAGCTCTGCAGGGGCAGGTTCAGAGGTGGTTGACGCCACGCCAACTTAAGGCAGGAATGGTGGTTTGCGACAATGGCACCAACCTCCTCTCTGCCCTCCGACAGGGACAAATGACCCATGTGCCCTGTTTGGCTCACGTCCTTAACTTGGTGGTGCAGCGGTTCTTGGGCAGGTACCCGGGCTTACAGGATGTCCTGAGGCAGGCCAGGAAAGTCTGTGTGCATTTCCGCCGGTCATATAATGCCAGTGCTCGGCTGACGGACCTCCAAAAGGAGTTTAACCTGCCCAAGAACCGCCTAATCTGTGACATGCCCACCAGGTGGAACTCAACGTTGGCCATGCTGCAGCGGCTGCACACGCAGCAGAGGGCCATCAATGAGTACCTGTGCGACTATGGCACCAGGACAGGGTCAGGGGAGCTTGGTTTTTTTTCCCCACGCCAGTGGGCCATGATCAGGGATGCATGCACTGTCCTGTCACCATTCGAGGAGGCCACGAGGATGGTGAGCAGTGACAGTGCATGCATCAGTGACACTGTCCCCCTTGTCCACCTGTTGGAGCACACGCTGCGTGGAATAATGGACAGGGCACTTGAGGCAGAACAGAGGCAGGAAGAGGAGGACTTCCTTAGCTCTCAAGGCCCCCTTTATCCAGACAGTGTTCCTGCGTGCCCGCCGATCACACAGGAAGAGGACGAGGAGGAAGAGGAGGAGGAGGAAGATTGTGTCAGTATGGAGGTGGAGCCTGGCACTCAGCATCAGCAGCAGTCTTTAAGGGATCAGTCCCAAGAAACACATGGACTTGTACGTGGCTGGGAGGAGGTGGCTGCGGACCATGTCGTTCTTAGTGACCCAGAGGACTCCGGACCAAATGCCTCAGCAAACCTACGCTGCATGGCCTCCCTGATCCTGCAAAGCCTGCGTAAGGATCCTCGTATTCGTGGTATCAAGGAGAAGGACCAATACTGGCTGGCAACCCTCCTTGATCCACGTTACAAGGGTAAGGTTGCGGACCTTATCTTGCCATCGCAGAGGGAGCAGAGGATGAAACATCTTCGGGAGGCCTTGCAGAAAGGTCTGTGCAACGCGTTCCCAGAGACTGGGAGGTTACAAACTCCTGTTTCTGGACAACGTGTTGCTGAGGCTTCGGTCAGTCAAAGAAGGAGCGGTGGAGAAGGTGGCCGTCTGACCGATGCGTTCAGACAATTTTTTGGTCCGCAGCCCCAAGGTATGATCGGTTCCAGCAACCATCGTCAGCGTCTGTTTTACATGGTGCAGGAATACCTAGGGGCAAGATCAGACTTGGACACCTTTCCCACCGAAAATCCTCTGGGTTACTGGGTCTTGAGGATGGATCACTGGCCAGAGCTTGCACAGTATGCAATTGAGCTACTGGCCTGTCCTGCATCCAGCGTTCTTTCGGAACGCACATTCAGTGCTGCTGGAGGCGTGGTAACCGATCACAGGGTGCGTCTGTCCACCGACTCGGTCGATCGGCTGACCTTCATAAAAATGAATGAGTCTTGGATCACCACCAGCTACCAAGCACCTGATGCTGATGTAACCGAATAATTTTTTTTGAAATCTCAGATCCCTTCAAAGACTGCCTATGCTGATGCTGAGTGACTATCCCTGAGTAATTATCCTCTTCCTCCTCAATCATCACGCTGATAGCTTGTAAGAACATTTTTGGTTCTGGGCGCCACCACCAGTGCCTAAGGCACAATTTTTCAGCCCCTGTTTAACAGGGGCGTGTAATTACAATTTTTGATGTAATACTTTGCAGCAGGGCTCGTTCCTGCATTCCAACTAGAGTGTCTGTGAGGGGTTGCAGTGTTGTGGCACCAGCACCAGTGCCTAGGGCCCAATTTTTCTGCCCCTGTCTAACAGGGGCGTGTAATTACAATTTTTGATGCAATACTTTGCAGCAGGGCTCGTTCCTGCGTTCCAACTAGAGTGTCTGTGAGGGGTTGCAGTGTTGTGGCACCAGCACCAGTGCCTAAGGCCCAATTTTTCTGCCCCTGTTTAACAGGGGCGTGTAATTACAATTTTTGAAGCAATAATTTGCAGCAGGGCTCGTTCCTGCGTTCCAACTAGAGTGTCTGTGAGGGGTTGCAGTGTTGTGGCACCAGCACCAGTGCCTAAGGCCTAATTTTTCAGCTCCTGTTCAACAGGGGCATGTAATTACAATTCTTGATCTAATATTTCACAGCAGGGCCCTGTGAGGGCTTACAGTGTTGTGGCCACAGCAACACCTAAGGCCCAAATTTCTGCTGAGTATATAGGGCAGGACCCTACTTTCAAACATCTAACTTACAAACGACTCCTACTTGCAAACGGAAGGAGACAACAGGAAGTGAGATGAAATCTACCCCTAGGAAGGGAAATTCTCTCCTGTAAGAGTTAATATGGGAAAACAATTTCTCCTTTCCACTGATGCTTTCCAATCCTTGTTCCACAAAAAAACCCAAATTTTCAAAAAACATTTTTCATTGGGACAAAAAAGTGAGGTGAAATCTTCTGAAGAGGAGGAAAGACAGCAAAACAAATGTCACAGGGGTGATAACCCTTCCCTATGTTTTCCAAAAAGCTTAGAAAAGATTTTTTGGCTGGAGCTAAACACGTTAAAAATGTTCAAAATTACAAACAGATTCTACTTAACAACAAACCTACAGTCCCTGTCTTGTTTGCACCGCCTGTATACTGCTGTTCAGAGTATATAGGGCCTGGTGGCCCCACACCTTTCCTTATTTTAATTTGGGTGCGGGGTTCCCCTTAATATCCATACAAGACCCAAAGGGCCTGGTAATGGACTGGGGGGTACCCATGCCGTTTGTCTCACTGATTTTCATCCATATTGCCATGACCCGACATGACATTAAACCCGCAAGCAGTTTTAAATGAGATTTTTTCCTTTAAAAATGACATTTGGTGCAGGGACTGTTCTAAACATGGGAAACATGCGTCACTTTACAGGCATACTATAGACACCCCCCAGGTACGATATTTAAAGGAATATTTCACTTTTTTTTTTTTTACTTTAAGCATCATTAAAATCACTGCTCCCGAAAAAACGGCCGTTTTTAAAAGTTTTTTTTGCATTGATACATGTCCCCTGGGGTAGGACCCGGGTCCCCAAACCCTTTTTAGGACAATACCATGCAAATTAGCCTTTAAAATGAGCACTTTTGATTTCGAACGTTCGAGTCCCATAGACGTCAATGGGGTTCTAACGTTCGTGCGAACTTTCGGTCCGTTCGCGGGTTCTGGTGCGAACCGAACCGGGGGGTGTTCGGCTCATCCCTAATTCTGAGCATGCGTGGCACTTTGTGCGTCGGATTTGTGTACACACGATCGGAAATTCCGACAACGGATTTTGTTGTCGGAAAATTTTATAGCAAGCTCTCAAACTTTGTGTGTTGGAAAATCCGATGGAAAATGTGTGATGGAGCCTACACACGGTTGGAATTTCCGACAACAAGGTCCTATCACACATTTTCCGTCAGAAAATCCGACCGTGTGTATGGGGCATTACAGTTTTTTTTTTGTTCTACCCAGTGGGCTGAACAAAAAAAATGAAGAGCTCAGGAGGAGCCGCTGTAATACCTATCCAATGTTAGTACAGCAATCTCCCCAGCTGAGCTATTGTGTTCTGACAGGGGGATGACCCCCCCCCCCACCAGAACACACTGGTCAGTGATCTCAGCCATTGGCTAAGAGCGCTGATTGGGTGCCGATCAGCAGACATTTTTGGTCATGCCCCTTCAACAGTAGCCAGCCCGGCTGCATACACACTAAATCTTGGCTGGTTTCTATTGAATCAGTCAAAGCCACCCGACATTCGACTCATGTGTACGGCCCTTAAGTCTGAATATAACTTGTAGATGTTGCAGATGAATTCAGTGCTGAACCAAAAAGTATTTTCTTCCTTTGCAGAATACTGGAAACTCTCCCTGTAATGCCCATTTAATATTTTATTCAGAGAGGAAATTCAGGAGAAAGAAATGCACCTAAATTAATTCATCAAGCAGGGATTTAAATGTGATTCTGAACAGGAAAACATAACCTCTCCGGATATTTGAGATAAACAGGATAATTACCACCGCTCTAGGTGATCGGGTTCAAGCTTCCCGTCCTCCGCTGTGTGGATGATTGTGAGAGCCCCAGGTGCCGGCAATTGCTATTCCAATGGTATGTATGTGATGGAAAAATCTGGACAGCCGCACTCCGGATTGGAAAAGTGAAAAATAAAATCCTCTTTATTGAAAAAGTAATAACATGATTAAAATCCGTAAATGGCTTTGTTGGGATAATGCAGCTTAACCGCTAACGCGTTTCACGCTCCCATAGAGCGCTTACTCATAGCTGGTTTGTACGAAAGTGATCACCACTAATATACACATAATTTATCTACCACATGACTACATATTGATTATTTGATTTGAAACAGCTGATCGTTAGTCTGTGTGGGATCTTTTTGGCATAGATGTGATTGGATGTGCGTCCTATAGTGGAATCACTAATGAAGACATGAATATATAAATGAAATGTATTCATATTGGCAAATGTCAACATATATAAATAATAAAAAATTCTATTCAAGGTTTTTGAAAAACATGTTTGTTATTTTTCAAAACCACAATAATGAGATGGGTGCTGGAATTTGACGTTCAAACGTATAAATTATCATACGGATAGGTGCAAGTATGGGCAAACTATGTGAGCTGGTGGCTGCGGTATAATGTAAACGGTGTATAGGATAAGAATTGGAATTGGGTCTATATGCATGTGATAAAAAGATGTGCATCCAACACCACTATCAGTGTCTACAAGAAAAGACTAAATATGTGTGTATGGTGCATAAATATATGCAAAAATTTTTTTTTTTTTTTTAACGACATAAAGATAAAAATAATGATGAAAAGCAATTATTTATATGTGTGTGTATGTGTATATACATGATGATTTCAACTTTCAAAAAACGTGGTGACATATGTGAATTGGAAGCTGGGCAGAAAACTGGCGTCCTGTCGCAATAATGCGACCAAAAGTCTCCTGATTTACAGGAGTGTATGTGTGAATAAATGCTTTTGCTTTAATTCCTACATGTGTGAATATTATTCTTTGCAACATATAAAGGATTGTGAAACTTATCACTCTCTGATAACCCCGCCACTCCAGCTTCACAAAAGTGCTCATTTAAAACCTTGCATCACTCCGTATGGGATGCATTAATCCCAATCAGGTAACAACATTAACGTTGCTGAACGTCTTTCTTTGAAGCAATCACATCTCTCGATGAGTTGTCTTCAAGTGTATGGGCAGAACTATATGAGGTAGATAAAAATGGGACAAAATGCAGTGTTTATGCACCTGTCTCTATTCTTTCTATACATAGTATAATATTGGCAGTGACCATATGACAGGTTCTTCCAATATATGTGTTTATATCAATAGATAAGTAACAATCTCACTAAACCAATTACTATGTGAAATAAACAACTGGTCTACCTCTTTGAAGACCACAGCTCTTAAATCAACTCAAAACACATGGGAACCTTGCAAAAAAGGTAATGAACCATGTACACATGTGGTAAAAAACATTTGTGCAAAGTTAGGCTAGCCATACACCATACAATTCTCCCGTGCAACTCTGGTCTAAATTCACCAAAACCATACAATAGGAGGCCAAACCCAAACACCCTCAACTTGTATGCAATCAGGCAGGCCCTTCAACCACACAGCCGAAGGCAAATCCAAAGAAAATTGAACAAGAAAATTGCATGGTGTATGGCCAGCCTTAGTGTTATGGTCTACCTGCAGCTACCATCAAACAATAATGTCTAATTAGAAACGAGATTCAAGTGACAGTGAATGCAAAAGATATAGTAAATTGTTTCTTTCAAATGAAAACATATATGCATAACACTAGTCATTTGCTCGTATGGATTGGAGTGTGTGTAGCCCAATAAAATGTATCGGTTACTGGGGATATGTGTAAAAAAGGGAACTGATATATTGATATGTGTCCCTATATGTTTTTTTGCTCCATCATCCACCAAAAAAGGGAATGTGGATGTGTAATCAAGGAAAAAGTTGGGAGGAAAGGGTTACAGATGTATTGCTCGGGGATATAGCTTCAATGTTGTTTTATTCATAGAAATGTGAAACGTCCCACTCAAAGTTTAACCCCCGTGGAATCCTGGTGTCTAACGAGAATATCCAAAGGACTTCTCGTTTGCACAGTAACTGGAATCTGTCACCTCCTCTCACCGGTGTGATGATTTTCTCAATGCCCTGAATAGTTAAACTGGAAGTGTCTTTGTGGTGTGTGTAAACCCAGTGCTTTGATACATTGGTTAAGATCTCTTTCTCAATGTTGTACAGGTGATCATGTAGCCTGTCTCTGAGACGCCCTGTTGTGCGTCCAACATATTGTACCTGGCAACTGGTGCATGTGATAACATATACCACAAATTTGGTGTTACAATTAATAAACACGGGGATCGAGAATTCTTTTTGATTGCTGCATGATTTTATGAGTTGACCCGTTTTAATGTACCTGCAGTAATTACAAGTTTTTATTCCACACTTGAAATTACCTGTGAAATTGAGCCAATTGGATTTTGTTCGGTTGGTTGAGAACAAACTGGGAGACAGTGAACGTCCCAATGTGGGTGCTCTGCGGGATACAACCTTGATCCCTTTAGAAAGAATGTTACTATATATAGGGTCATTATACAAAACAGGAAGGTGTTTCATGATAATTTTCTTGATTGTATTAAATTCTGAGCTGTATGGAGTAGAGAATACCGGGATTCTAGGGGACATGTCCCTTCTCTGTTGAATGTTTCTAGCTGGTTTTTTCTTTACAAGTGAAGGTCTTGGGATGGATCTTACTGTGTTGAGTGCTTTTTGTATTGATGTTTCTTTATAGCCACGAGCTTTAAACCTGTTTGCCATGCTTTTGGCTTCAGCCTCAAAAGCATCAGGAGAGCTACATAGGCGCTTTAACCTTAAAAACTGGCTATATGGAATGCCTCTGATGGTGTGTTTAGGGTGTGCAGAGTCAGCTCTAAGTAGAGTGTTGCCACTGAGAGGTTTTCTGTACAGACTGGATTGAATCGCATCACCGGACCCCACCAGTTGCACATCAAGGAATTCTATGGATCTGGATTGCAGATTTCCCGTAAATTTTAAGTTTAATGAATTGTCATTGAAATATGCCAGCCAGATATCCAAATTAGCTTCTCTATCTGATGTAATAAATAACAGGTCGTCTATAAAGCGACAGAAAAAGACCGTATCTTTGCGGCGGGGACTATTTGGTCCAAAGATGCGGGACCTCTCCCACCAGCCCATATAAATATTGGCCAGTGAGGGGGAAAATTTGGCTCCCATAGAGGCCCCGCATTTCTGGAGAAAATAGTCTCCATCAAACATAAAAAAATTGTGTGTTAAAAGGTACTCCAGGGCTTGTACAATGAACTCTTGTAAAATCAAAGAGAGTTTGCCTGTTTTTCTAAGAAAATAAGTGACTGCCTGGATCCCCAGATGATGTGGGATACTAGAGTACAAACTAGATACATCACAGCTGATCCATCTATAATTGTCTTCCCATTTAATGTCTTGCAGTTTGTTCAATAAATCGTTCGTGTCTTTTATGTAACCAGGGAGACTGGTGGCTATTGGCTGTAAATGAGAGTCTACCCACTCTCCTAGGCGTTCATTTAAAGAGCCTATCCCCGCCACTATAGGTCGACCTGTAAGGGGATTTAACCCCTTGTGGATCTTTGGTAGGTGGTGGAATATTGGTGTTATGGGGCATTCTGGAATAAGAAATTCTTTCTCCCTAGGAGTGAATATACCCATTTGTGTGGCTCTATCTATGAGTGTGGAGAGCGTGTTTTTGAAAGCAATAGTGGGGTTGGAAGGTAGTTTCTGATATGTGTGTGTGTCAGATAGTTGACGCAGAGCTTCTTTTTTGTAGACTTCTACATCTAAAACCGCCACCATACCCCCCTTATCTGCGTTTCTGATGACAATCTGGTCGTCTGCGGAGAGCCTCTTAAAGGCTTGTCTCTCCTTGACGGACAGATTGTCCTGTGTAAATTTCTTTCTGTTGCAGCTGTGAGCCAGGTGTACCAAGTCCCCCTCCACCAGTTTTTGGAATGAGTCAAGATTCTTACCTCTTTCCATTGGTAGGAAACACAAACGCCACGAACAACACACGCTATATGCTGCGGGAGAAGACGCCGAAGACGCCGAGGAAGTAAAACACAGTGTGATTAATTTGTCCAAAAAACAACTGAGCACAGAAGAGGTCAGCCTGTTGGCCAAAGGTTTGAACTTTTGTCCTAGCAGACATTTCAACCTTTTTGAAACAATTTTGGACATTAATAAATTCTCAAGGACTTTAACTCTTAGGAAACATTTTTTTGATTGTGCAGTGGATGAGCCCAATGTGTCTGTAGACAGCTGTGACACAGGTGAGTCCCCTTCTTCACCCATACTATTTGTTGATAACTGTGCTCTACAGGATTTAACTGATTTGGCACATGAGTCAGATCCTTGTCCTCTAAATCCCACGGATGTACATATTGAAATCTCCAGGGGTAGATCAGATTTTTATCCGGTGGCGGCCAGAGGTAAGAATCTTGACTCATTCCAAAAACTGGTGGAGGGGGACTTGGTACACCTGGCTCACAGCTGCAACAGAAAGAAATTTACACAGGACAATCTGTCCGTCAAGGAGAGACAAGCCTTTAAGAGGCTCTCCGCAGACGACCAGATTGTCATCAGAAACGCAGATAAGGGGGGTATGGTGGCGGTTTTAGATGTAGAAGTCTACAAAAAAGAAGCTCTGCGTCAACTATCTGACACACACACATATCAGAAACTACCTTCCAACCCCACTATTGCTTTCAAAAACACGCTCTCCACACTCATAGATAGAGCCACACAAATGGGTATATTCACTCCTAGGGAGAAAGAATTTCTTATACCAGAATGCCCCATAACACCAATATTCCACCACCTACCAAAGATCCACAAGGGGTTAAATCCCCTTACAGGTCGACCTATAGTGGCGGGGATAGGCTCTTTAAATGAACGCCTAGGAGAGTGGGTAGACTCTCATTTACAGCCAATAGCCACCAGTCTCCCTGGTTACATAAAAGACACGAACGATTTATTGAACAAACTGCAAGACATTAAATGGGAAGACAATTATAGATGGATCAGCTGTGATGTATCTAGTTTGTACTCTAGTATCCCACATCATCTGGGGATCCAGGCAGTCACTTATTTTCTTAGAAAAACAGGCAAACTCTCTTTGATTTTACAAGAGTTCATTGTACAAGCCCTGGAGTACCTTTTAACACACAATTTTTTTATGTTTGATGGGGACTATTTTCTCCAGAAATGCGGGGCCTCTATGGGAGCCAAATTTTCCCCCTCACTGGCCAATATTTATATGGGCTGGTGGGAGAGGTCCCGCATCTTTGGACCAAATAGTCCCCGCCGCAAAGATACGGTCTTTTTCTGTCGCTTTATAGACGACCTGTTATTTATTACATCAGATAGAGAAGCTAATTTGGATATCTGGCTGGCATATTTCAATGACAATTCATTAAACTTAAAATTTACGGGAAATCTGCAATCCAGATCCATAGAATTCCTTGATGTGCAACTGGTGGGGTCCGGTGATGCGATTCAATCCAGTCTGTACAGAAAACCTCTCAGTGGCAACACTCTACTTAGAGCTGACTCTGCACACCCTAAACACACCATCAGAGGCATTCCATATAGCCAGTTTTTAAGGTTAAAGCGCCTATGTAGCTCTCCTGATGCTTTTGAGGCTGAAGCCAAAAGCATGGCAAACAGGTTTAAAGCTCGTGGCTATAAAGAAACATCAATACAAAAAGCACTCAACACAGTAAGATCCATCCCAAGACCTTCACTTGTAAAGAAAAAACCAGCTAGAAACATTCAACAGAGAAGGGACATGTCCCCTAGAATCCCGGTATTCTCTACTCCATACAGCTCAGAATTTAATACAATCAAGAAAATTATCATGAAACACCTTCCTGTTTTGTATAATGACCCTATATATAGTAACATCCTTTCTAAAGGGATCAAGGTTGTATCCCGCAGAGCACCCACATTGGGACGTTCACTGTCTCCCAGTTTGTTCTCAACCAACCGAACAAAATCCAATTGGCTCAATTTCACAGGTAATTTCAAGTGTGGAATAAAAACTTGTAATTACTGCAGGTACATTAAAACGGGTCAACTCATAAAATCATGCAGCAATCAAAAAGAATTCTCGATCCCCGTGTTTATTAATTGTAACACCAAATTTGTGGTATATGTTATCACATGCACCAGTTGCCAGGTACAATATGTTGGACGCACAACAGGGCGTCTCAGAGACAGGCTACATGATCACCTGTACAACATTGAGAAAGAGATCTTAACCAATGTATCAAAGCACTGGGTTTACACACACCACAAAGACACTTCCAGTTTAACTATTCAGGGCATTGAGAAAATCATCACACCGGTGAGAGGAGGTGACAGATTCCAGTTACTGTGCAAATGAGAAGTCCTTTGGATATTCTCGTTAGACACCAGGATTCCACGGGGGTTAAACTTTGAGTGGGACGTTTCACATTTCTATGAATAAAACAACATTGAAGCTATATCCCCGAGCAATACATCTGTAACCCTTTCCTCCCAACTTTTTCCTTGATTACACATCCACATTCCCTTTTTTGGTGGATGATGGAGCAAAAAAACATATAGGGACACATATCAATATATCAGTTCCCTTTTTTACACATATCCCCAGTAACCGATACATTTTATTGGGCTACACACACTCCAATCCATACGAGCAAATGACTAGTGATATGCATATATGTTTTCATTTAAAAGAAACAATTTACTATATCTTTTGCATTCACTGTCACTTGAATCTCGTTTCTAATTAGACATTATTGTTTGATGGTAGCTGCAGGTAGACCATAACACTAAGGCTGGCCATACACCATGCAATTTTCTTGTTCAATTTTCTTTGGATTTGCCTTCGGCTGTGTGGTTGAAGGGCCTGCCTGATTGCATACAAGTTGAGGGTGTTTGGGTTTGGCCTCCTATTGTATGGTTTTGGTGAATTTAGACCAGAGTTGCACGGGAGAATTGTATGGTGTATGGCTAGCCTAACTTTGCACAAATGTTTTTTACCACATGTGTACATGGTTCATTACCTTTTTTGCAAGGTTCCCATGTGTTTTGAGTTGATTTAAGAGCTGTGGTCTTCAAAGAGGTAGACCAGTTGTTTATTTCACATAGTAATTGGTTTAGTGAGATTGTTACTTATCTATTGATATAAACACATATATTGGAAGAACCTGTCATATGGTCACTGCCAATATTATACTATGTATAGAAAGAATAGAGACAGGTGCATAAACACTGCATTTTGTCCCATTTTTATCTACCTCATATAGTTCTGCCCATACACTTGAAGACAACTCATCGAGAGATGTGATTGCTTCAAAGAAAGACGTTCAGCAACGTTAATGTTGTTACCTGATTGGGATTAATGCATCCCATACGGAGTGATGCAAGGTTTTAAATGAGCACTTTTGTGAAGCTGGAGTGGCGGGGTTATCAGAGAGTGATAAGTTTCACAATCCTTTATATGTTGCAAAGAATAATATTCACACATGTAGGAATTAAAGCAAAAGCATTTATTCACACATAGACTCCTGTAAATCAGGAGACTTTTGGTCGCATTATTGCGACAGGACGCCAGTTTTCTGCCCAGCTTCCAATTCACATATGTCACCACGTTTTTTGAAAGTTGAAATCATCATGTATATACACATACACACACATATAAAGAATTGCTTTTCATCATTATTTTTATCTTTATGTCGTTAAAAAAAAAAAAATTTTTGCATATATTTATGCACCATACACACATATTTAGTCTTTTCTTGTAGACACTGATATTGGTGTTGGATGCACATCTTTTTATCACATGCATATAGACCCAATTCCAATTCTTATCCTATACACCGTTTACATTATACCGCAGCCACCAGCTCACATAGTTTGCCCATACTTGCACCTATCCGTATGATAATTTATACGTTTGAACGTCAAATTCCAGCACCCATCTCATTATTGTGGTTTTGAAAAATAACAAACATGTTTTTCAAAAACCTTGAATAGAATTTTTTATTATTTATATATGTTGACATTTGCCAATATGAATACATTTCATTTATATATTCATGTCTTCATTAGTGATTCCACTATAGGACGCACATCCAATCACATCTATGCCAAAAAGATCCCACACAGACTAACGATCAGCTGTTTCAAATCAGATAATCAATATGTAGTCATGTGGTAGATAAATTATGTGTATATTAGTGGTGATCACTTTCGTACAAACCAGCTATGAGTAAGCGCTCTATGGGAGCGTGAAACGCGTTAGCGGTTAAGCTGCATTATCCCAACAAAGCCATTTACGGATTTTAATCATGTTATTACTTTTTCAATAAAGAGGATTTTATTTTTCACTTTTCCAATCCGGAGTGCGGCTGTCCAGATTTTTCCATCACATACATAACCTCTCCGGAGGTGTTACCACTTGCTGACTGCATTGTTAATGCGCAGATACTGGATTTTATCAGGAAAAATGAAAATGAATACATTAAGAATCCAGGGAAGATCTTAAGTCTGCTTTCTTTGTAGGTTTAATTAGACACAGCTTACATGGTTGTTGGAGAGGAACAGATCCATCATTAGAAATACAATGAGGACTTTGTGAAAAATGCTCCTGATAAACTGGGGTTAGCCATCGATTACTTTGCAGTACACTTCAGTTCAATTCAGTTCAATTATGAAGGTTTATTTTATTAAAAAAAGGTGGTAATTGTAGCTTTGTCAGATAAATTCCCTGTGATGGTCATGTGAATATAACAAACAAAAACTGGCAACAAGAAACAGGATTTACCTGATAAATAAAAACAGAACTCTGGGATTAGTTAACTACATTGGAAAGGTAATACCAAAGAACTGCAACTTGAACCTTCAACACTGCAAGATAGATTCTATAACAAAGAACTTCTACCACATTCTTGGATTTTACACTAGAAGTTTCCCGGAAGTCTATTTTTCTGACAATGAAATGACGGCCTTTGGAAATGATTCTTTGAATTTTTGAGGATGAATCTTTGCTATGTGTTTAGGTTATGTATGAATCAGTGTAATAAAAAAAATGAAATATATAGAAAAGGTTAACAATATCATTAATAGAAGGGGAACTCCCTATACTGGTCTATCAATCATTTATCGAAATTATAATTAGACATTTGTGGTTCACAAGCTGAATACTGTATGAACGTATGTTATAACTAATATTAAGTATCAGGTTCTCTTGAAGTTCTTCTCACTCTTTTTTGCTCTCTTAAGGACAATGGTCACCAGGACAAATAGCCCCCTATTTATAAATCTTCCCAGCAGGGGCACAGAAAGCAAAAGTAACATGATAAAGGGATCAACCCATCCCTACCCTATCCAATATCTATCTGTAGTGTGATGATATAAAAGAACACTGGTCTCCAGTAGGTATTTCATGGCTTTACAAAGGAACCAAAGGGAGAAAGGGTGAGGGTGGACAAGATATCTCCAAAATACTATCTGCAGTTGCTCCAGCCAGGTGCTGTATAGCAGCTAGTAATGGCACTGTCTGACCAGGATGATTGAGGCCACATACATGGAGTTATACAAGTAAAGCACAATAGTGGAACAGAAATTGATAGAAATCCAGGATACTCTTTGGCCAGGTTTGTATTTCATTTTATGTATTTGTCAGTACTGTGCCTTGGGCAAATGGAATTACAGAGGCAACTGATCAGAGTATTCTCTTCATTATGGAGATGGTCCTGCTTAAAGTTCTACATCCAGCTCCATATTAAAATACAACTATGGGGATGCACAGGGGGTAAAAAACCTAGTTACGGCTTGCACCACCAAGCCAACAGTGTGGCCAAATGAGCTTTTTAGTAAAAAGCCTGACCATGTTGTAGCAAAGGGAAGTACTGCCTAACTAAGGCTTACCAACACCAAGATTCAGATATGCAAACGATCACATGCTAGTGGGCTATTTATCTCATAACTGAGCTGTGATGTTATAAGTATTGAGCGCTGAAAATAAAGGTACGTTTTACCAAACCAGGCAAGATGCCAACAGTCCAGCTCTAAAGCTGGCTAGAAACACTAGAGCCTGATTAGATGTCTCTGAATGATTCCATTACCTTCAGGCACCTGTACTAGCTGAGTGTAGCACTGCCCCCTAAGGAGCACCCACAGCCACATGGCCCAATAAACAGCCTAGGAGTTTTGTTTTTTTGTATTTTATTGAAAACTGTTATGTTGGATGGGAATGGGAGCATGGGATACCCTGAACTGAAGAAATTTGTAGAACTTTGTACACAAAAATTGAGGACTGCTAAGTCCCTGGCTGCTCTGAAACAGGTTGCAGGGTGTATTGCACATCAGTATGTTGCAATGCCCTGTAAAACACTTATAGAAAATAGTACTGGTGAAAAATAGCAGTGGTAGTAGTAGTAGTAGTACAATGTGCGGCTGTCTTGCACTGCACCTGACTGCTCTAGTTCAGTCACTGAGAGTTGGTGTTCCACTGGTTTCACTCGCTTCCAGTTGCACCTGGATCTGACTGGTGGGGTATTGCCCTCAACGGTCACCTCTCTTTAAAGTATGACTGGATTAAGTACTCAATACCGTATGAGAAGCTTCTTGACCCCAGATCTTTTGCCTTCACTCAAACTCTGACTCAGGCTTCTTCTCTCTTCAGCAGGCCACCCAGCTGACCCCAGCTGGGACCCTTATATCTCTGACTCAGCCCTGTGCCAGGAGGTCAGGGACTTGTTCCACAACACGCTTTGAAGTGGGGTAATCCTGGACAGTTTCTGCTCTTGTGGTTCTAGTGAGGAAGAAAGGAGGAAGCCTGCAATTTTGTGTGGACTATAGCAAGTTAAATGCCTGTACCCATCAGGATGCCTACTCATTACCTGGGGTGGAGGATTTACTAATGGCATTGTAGATCTATAGGAGAGGACAAAATTGCCGTATATGCTGATGATACACTTTTTTATTTTTGGGAGACACTTTGTCCTCATTGGAGGCAGTGATGTCTTTAATACATAAGGTTCCTTTACAGGCTTTAAGATAAATTGGCACAAGTCAGTTCTTTTACCACTGGACCCTCTGGTGATCAATCTGCTAATTTCTGCTTCTCAGATTGCTGTAATCTCTACATTTAAATATCTAGGGGTACATGTCACATCACAAGTGAGTACATATGTGGAGAGAAATATGACCCCATTCTTAAGCGGCTTGGGCAAGTGGGAAAAATTTGGAATAAATTGCTCTTAACAATAATAGGAAGAGCCAATTTGATAAAGATGATTTGGATGCCACAAATATTTTATCTGTTACATAACTGTCCCATATAGTTACCTTGGAAATTCTTTAAACAAATAGATACCCTGTTTAGAGACCTTATATGGAGATATAAACATTGCCAGATTAGCTTGGAAACTTTGCAGCTTCCTAAGGATGAAGGAGGTTTGGCTGTCCCTAATGCCAGGTCTTATTATCTGGCATCCCGACTTCAGAAATTAAATGTATGGAATATTATAGATTGTGAGGATCCCATACAACAAATTATATTCTCTCAATTGTCGATAGATCCATTAGTGCAGTCAATAGTTTCTTACCATTTTTATAACAAACGTAGATAACCTACATTCTATTTAATACATAGTATATGGACCACTGTTCAAAAAGATACTCAGTATGAGGGTTATACACAATAAATGTCCATATGGAATAATCCACAACTGCCTGAAGTGGCGAAACTTAAAAGTTTTGATTTGTGGAAAAAAGGCAGGTATTCAGTTTCTTAGTCAACTTTATGATAACAATGTTTTTCCTTGTCAAAAGAAGTTTATTGAGTATATAATGTTATAAAGATACATAAAGTAAGTTTACAAGGATCTACAAGTAAGCTTATTGTTTTACAGTAGGGTTTATATAGGTAAATATCATGAAATTTCAAATATTAAACATTGGGTTCACGTAAAACTAAATTAAAGATATATATCATTTCCTTAGTTACTTTTGTAGGTATTTAAATGATTTATACCTACTATACATATTGTTTACAAGTAGAGTGTATATAGGTCAAATAAATTCTGATAATGAGCTTTAATCGTAAGGTGGAGAAAAGGAAAGAGAAAGAAGAAAAAGGGTTGAAAGGTAGAGGTATGGTCCACAAGGTTGTCCCGCTCGTCAGTTTATTATTCTTTTTAGTTCTCTTTGAAGCCTTAGAATGGGTGTCTCTGTAAGTCATTTAATCTGTTACCATGGCAACAGGACAGAGTCATTGAAGTTTGACAGGAACTGTTGTTTTATCCAAGGATGCCAAAGTTTTTCAAATTTTGGAATTTGATTTTGATCGATGGCTACCATCTTAGCATGGGACATTGTATTATTCATTCTGTGAATTGTTTCTGCTAGTACCAATGTAGGAGATTTCCATGCCTTGGCCACTGTTTGTTTTGCAGCCGTTATTGGTTGGATCATAAGTTTGAATTGAGAGAGTGTTAACCATTCCGGTTTTAGATTAAGTAAAGTTAAATATGGATCTGGTTGTATTATTTTTTTAAATATTTTAGATGCAATCACGAAGACTTCCTTCCAGAAGGTTTGGATTACTGGGCACGTCCACCATATGTGTAAATATCTGCCTATTTCTGGGCATCCTCGAAAACAAAGAGCTGAGGTATTAGGTGAATATTTTGCCACTCTAGCGGGTACAAGGTACCAGCGAGTTAGGACTTTATAATTTGTCTCCAGTGCTAAGATGTTGGGTGAAGATGACTTAGATGTGAGCCATATGTTAGACCAGTCCATGTCTTCTAAAGTTCGTCCCAGGTCCTCCTCCCACCTCTGAACGTAAGAGGGTCTATTAAGATTTGCTACTCCATATAATTGATCATAAAGTGATGAAATTGTACCTTTAGCAAATGGATCTTTTGTACAGATTGATTCAAAAATGGATAATTGGGATAATGGTGTATCCCCCTTTAGGAATGGTGTATAGAAATTTTTGATTTGGAGATATCTAAATATCTCAGAGTTTGGTAGATCATATTTTTCTCTAAGCGATGGGAATGAAAGGAATGATTTAGATGCTATGAAATCATTTAGTGTCTGAATGCCTGATGTTGTCCAAGCTTTAAAAGAATTTGGGTAGATCCATGCCGGATAAAAGGCCGGATTTCTGATAAAAGAAAGGAGAGGATTGTGTGGAGATTGTAACTGATATTTGGTTTTTAGTTTATCCCAGAGAGATAAGAAGTGTTTAGTTATGGGATTATGAATTTTAAAGCGGTCTTTAGGATCAAGCCATAATAAATTTGATATTAATAGAGGGTCATTTTCTGAAGCTTCTATAAATACCCATAATGGGATTTCCTGTTTTGCATGGTATTTGGACAGACTGGCCAAATGTGCTGCTCTGTAGTAGTTAGTAAAATTAGGGTATCCCAGGCCTCCTTTATTTTTGGGAAGATGTAGTGTGTGTATAGGTATACGTGGTTTAGAAGAGCCCCATATAAACGAAGTTGCTCTTTTTTGTACTATTCTCAAAAAATAGGAAGGAATTGGAATAGGGAGGACTCTGAATAGATAAAGCAATTTGGGTAGAATAGTCATTTTGATTGCATTAATCTTCCCTATCCAGGATAAAGGAAGTTGCGACCATTGTTTTATTAGATTTGTGATCTGTCTTAATACAGGAGGATAATTGGTTGAGAATAAGTCAGAATGAGATGCTGTTAAATGAATTCCAAGATATGGGATTGATTTTTCTGCCCATGTGAATGGGAGTGCAGCCCTAGCCGGGATCAATTCCATGTTTGTGAGTGAAATATTAGGCACTAGGCATTTCTTAGGATTAATCATAAGGCCGGATAGGGCTGCAAATCCATCAAGAGCTGGTATTAAGTTAGGACCAGAGACCTGTGGTGATGATAGAAAAAGTAATATATCTTCTGCAAATATACATAATTTGTGTGTAATACCTCCTACTTCAATGCCAGTTATAGTTTAGTTTGTTCTGATGTATTGGGCCATGGGTTCGAGTATAAGGGCAAATAATAAGGGAGATAATGGGCAACCCTGTCGGGTACCTCTTTCGATATTAAAGGCTTCAGATTTGTATCCAGCATATTTTATATAGGCTTTGGGTTTATTATATAATGCTTTGATCCATGTTAAAAAGTGGGGTCCAAAACCCCATTTTTGTAATGAATATTGCATATATTGCCAGGATACTGTGTCAAATGCCCTCTTAATATCGAGAGATAGAAAACATAAAGGGATTTTCCGTTTTTTAGCAATATGTGCCAATAACACTGCCCTGCGTATATTATCGCCTGCCTGTCTATTTGGCATGAAGCCTACTTGATCTCTATGTATTAATTTTCCTATAATGCTATTGAGGCGTTTTGCTATTATTTTTGCTAATAATTTAATATCAAGGTTTAACAGAGAGATAGGCCGATAATTCACACAGGAAGTATCATCAGAAAGGGGTTTTGGGATCATACAAACAATTGCCATTAGTGTTTCTTGCCAAAAAGAATGTCCATCTAGAAGTTTGTTAAAAGTTTCAGTGAGAATGGGAGAGAGTATTTCTGAGAATGTTTTATAGTATAAAGCCGAGTAGCCGTCTGGGCCTGGTCTTTTGTTAAGTTTTAGGTCTTTTATGGCGTTAGCAACTTCATCTATAGTTATAGGCTCATCCAAACTGCTTTTTTGATTCTGAGATAACTCAGGTAAGGTTATTTGTGAGAAGAAGGATTCAGCCTCTGTAGGATTAAATTCATTGTTTGTCTTGTATAAAGTTGCGAGATGTGAGTGAAATTTATGGACTATTTTAACTGGATTACAAGTGTAAACATTTTTTGATAATTTCAAACGTATTGGTTTGAAAGATTTGTTAGTTGAATTTAATGCCCGAGCCAAATATGTACCTGGTTTGTTTGTATTCATGTAGAAATTGTGTTTGGAGCGTTTGAGGGATTTATCAACTGACTCAGTGAGAAATAGATCGTATTCCAATCTAGATTTTTCCAGATGAGATTTTGTACTCTGAGATGGATTATCTTGAAATGATATGTAGGCTGCATTAAAATTGAGTTCTAGTTTTTTTGCTAGATTTTTGCGTTCCCGTTTAAATAGTGCCATTTGTCTTTGTATTGTACCACGCAAGACAGGCTTATGAGCTTCCCACAGTGTTATTGGGGAGATGTCTGTTGTATTATTAATTGATATGTATTCCTTTAAAGCTTGTTCAATGGCCATCTGATGTAGTGGGTGATTGAGCATTATGTCCGGTAAGTACCACGTTGGGTCATGCGCTTTTGGTATGGCTGAGGCTATAGTAGTGTATACTGCATTATGGTCAGACCACGGAATCGGAATTATATCTGATGCAATAATTTCTGGTATCATTCCTATTGTTAGAAAAATATGATCTATTCTGGTGAAGGTTTGATGAGGGTGCGAGAAATAAGTGAATTTCTTTTTCATTGGGTTACTTTCTCTCCATGAATCTACCAGATTGTATTTGGAAAGAAGTTGAGAAAAAGGTAATCTAGAGGTTATTTTGGATGGTGTAAAAGGTGATTTATCTAGAAATGGGAGGAGGACCTGGTTCGAATCCCCACACATTATCACTGTTCCTATTTTGTGTGTATTAATCACTTGTAATATATGTGAGAGGAATGGTGTAGGTTGTTTGTTAGGAGCGTAGTAGGAAATCACCGTGATTGCTGTATCCATTATATAACCCATGAGTATCAGGTATCTACCTTCTGGGTCTTTAATTTCTGATGATAAGGTGAATGGTGTGGATCGGTGAAATGCAATTAGAGTTCCCCTTTGCTTGGTACAGGCAGAAGCCGTGTAAATTTGTTGATAAAAAGGAGAAATATATTTTGGAGTAGAATCTTTGGTGAAGTGTGTTTCTTGGAGGCATACTATGTGAGCCTTCTTGTTATGGAAAGTACGGAAGGCTTTGGTCCTTTTTTGAGGGACATTTATTCCCTGAACATTCAGGGAAAGTATATTCAGTGGTGCCATGGCAACAGATCAAATAGTTTTGACTTACTTTTTGTTATGCAGAGCTGACTGCGCAGATCAACCTGTGTGGACTGAAGAGATGAATAGATAGAAAAGAAACCAGTGAATTCTGGAGTAAAGAGTAAACAAAAAACATATGAGATTAGATGATACATTGTATAAATTATTTTTTGCAAGTAATCACAATTTACCCGTGAAAGAGAATAAATCTCTCTCTCAGGGGAATAAGTGCCTTCGTCACACTCCCACATAATATGGTTGGGAGAATGAGGAGGGCTAATGGGGGTACACGGATCTTCCGCTTACAGGAGAGAAGTGCTATGTCAAAAGACATCAAAATGATGATTCATTAATTGGAGTGCAGAATATAGTTTTTGTTGAAATTATTTATTCCAGGGTGGTTGTATATGGTTAGTCTTCCCCTAGGCTAAATAATTCAGTTAGAAAGGTACTGTTAATAACATTGGTATTGATGAAGATAGTTTGAATTATTTTGGGATTTTAACCCTTTTAGAGTAAACAATTACATATTTTATTCATATGTAACTGTTTAGATATGTTAACTCATAAAATTGAGGTTGTATTGCTTCAGATTAGAATAAACAAAAACATAATTCTAGGAACTAGTATATAGTATATATATAGTACTAGTATATATTTGTTTTAAGAAAAGAAAGAAAAAGCTTCCATTACTTCTGGGTTATTGAACATATTTGTCCTAAAAAGTAATAAATCTATTGTTATTACCTGATAATATATAACTGAACAAGAATTTCCTTATTTCACTTATATATTCTAAGGCTATATGAATCAGAAGTAATAAGAAATATAACTGGAATGTAACATGATCCCATACAGTGTGTGACTGTCAGAATGCAGTTACATTCAGTTATAAATACAGGTTTTTTATAGAGAACCATCTCTTAGTATAATAAATGAAGAGATATCAGGAATTAGGATGTCAGTCCATTGAATCTTCTTGGTCCATGGATGATGTGGCATAACGGCCTCTTTTGTGAGAATGATGATTCCCATTTTGTTCTGAAATTTTCTGGGTGCTGCCTGAAGGTGGAGATGATGCCATTCTTCTGTGTGTGGGAGTGTTGCTGCTTGTGGGTTCTGTCAGATTTAATTTTAAAAGGGTTTGTTGTAGTTCATCTGCTGATCTGCTTCTGTAAATTGTACCTTGGTAGTTAAATCTGACTGAAAAGGGGAAGCCCCATTGATACATAATGTTGTGGCGTTGCAGTTCCATTAGTTGGGGTTTCATGGATCGTCTTTTAGTAATAGTAAGTTGGGATAGGTCAGCAAAAATTTGATAATTGTGTCCTTGAAAATTAAGTTCCTTTTTTTCTCTTGCAGAAATTAGTATTTGTTCTTTCGTTCTGTAATAATGAAATTTTGTGATTATATCACGTGGGAGTCCATCTTTCTTTTTGGCTGTGAGGGCTCTGTGTACTCTGTCCAGTTCTAAACGTTCAATAGGGATATCTGGCTTTAGTTCTTGTAATAGAGCAGTAATAGTAGATTGCAGGTCTGTCACAGTTTCAGGTATTCCCCTTATGCGCAAGTTTGAATGTCTGGCTCTATTTTCGTAATCTTCGAGCTTAATTTGAAGTATTAAATTCTCTTTTTTTAATTGTTCCAATTCTGTTATATTTTCTTGGGTTGTAATTTCAATTTCATTCATTTTTATTTCTAAGGCTGCGGTGCGGTTTCCCAGCTCTCTTATTTCTTTGGTTAGGCTTTTTGTTATTTGGTCTGAGGTTTGTTTTAAAGCCTTATGAAGCATCTTTTCAAATTGTAATAATATTACTGGGGATACTGAGGAGGCTTGTGGAGAAGTTTGTGAGAGGATTTGTTCTGTATCTGACTCAAATGGAGAGTCTTGCTGTGACATTTTCTGTCTGTGAGAGCGCCCTGATGCTGTATCTTGTGAGGTGACTGGAGCTGCTTCAGCTGCAGTGAGTGCCTGTGAGCTCTTTGTGAGGTGATTTTTATTTCTGCCACGGTTTCCTCCCAGTACCATATTTCCTGCCCAAACTTTCACAGTTTGTTCCCAGGGGCAAAAAGGTTCAAATGGATACCTTTTGAGCCTGCAGGCTCCGCTTTGTCCTTCTCTTATCTCCTCAGCGGTGTGGAGCTCTAACAATGCATGTCTGCTCCGCTAGGCTCCGCCTCCTGCCGATAACAATGTTTTTCAATCATTTAATAAATTGACAACGAAATATCATTTGTCCAATAAATTCTTTCAATATTTACAGTTACGGCATGCCTTGCAGGGCCAAGCAAAGACCTTTTTATTAAAATATAATCCTTCATCAATTTTAGCTTTGGCAGTTTCCACAAGACGTACTAAACAGGGACTAATGGGAAAGATATATTTCTCTATTCAAATGATAACTACAATCAATTCACAAGAGGGTAGCTTTGGACGGTGGTGTAGAGACCTAGAGACACTTAGTGATGAGGAATGGGGGCAAGCTCTGAAAAATGTATTTTGGGTTTCCTTATCCTCCGCACAGTGTTTGACCCAACTATTTATCACCTATAGAGTCCACTACACTCCTTCAAAACTGTATTCCTGGGGTAAAGCAACTACACCCAATTGCCCAAGATGCACAAATGGTACAAGTACACTTATATATATGCTGTGGCAATGTCCCAAATTGCATCACTACTGGGAGTCTATATTTTATATTTTGAATTCCTTGTGCTTTAAACAAGTACAGCCCTAATCCAAAAATTACATTGCTGGGGGTTATACTGGAAGATACCTTCCCACTTGAAGTGCATGTGATGTGGCTGAGAACTATGTATTTGGCATGGAAACTTATTTTGCAAAAATGGATATCAAGCTGTCCACCAATGACAGATCAATGGATTAAAGCAATACATCCTAATTTAAGACAAGAAGAACTGATAGGAAATGTCCTAGGAAATTTGAAAAGATCTGGCATTGGTGGTTAGCGTCTAATCTGGTTGAGTAATCAGAAGGGTATATTAATAATATGGGAAAATAATAATACTGGAATGAAATTAATATATATAAAATATGCACCATTATGGAACAATGTGAAGGAGGGAATTGAACAAGAGTCTGATGAACGCAAATAGGGAAGGGATGCTTTTTTTTTTATTTGTTTGTTTTTTCTCCTCTGTTGTAGGGTGGGGCTATGTGATGGAAATGTGCTCAGTCTGAGGCTGTGGAACTTTGTGTAAGTGGAGCTGGTATAAGTGGGAGTTAAAAACCAGAGTTATGCCCCGTACACACGGTCGGATTTTCCAATGGAAAATGTCCGATCGGAGCGTGTTGTCGGAAATTCCGACCGTGTGTGGGCTCCATCGGACATTTTCCATCGGATTTTCCGACACACAAAGTTGGAGAGCAGGAGATAAAATTTTCCGACAACAAAATCCGTTGTCGGAAATTCCGATCGTGTGTACACAAATCCGACGGACAAAGTGCCACGCATGCTCAGAATAAATAAAGAGATGAAAGCTATTGGCCACTGCCCCGTTTATAGTCCCGACGTACGTGTTTTACGTCACCGCGTTCAGAACGATCGGATTTTCCGACAACTTTGTGTGACCGTGTGTATGCAAGACAAGTTTGAGCCAACATCCGTCGGAAAAAATCCTAAGATTTTGTTGTCGGAATGTCCGAACAAAGTCCGACCGTGTGTACGGGGCATTAGAGTGTACAAGTCTTGCTGTTTGTTTGCTGTTTGTTTGCTGTTTGTTTGCTTGCTGTTTGTTTGTTTGCTGTTTGTTTGCTGTTTGTTTGCTTGCTGTTTGTTTGCTGTTTGTTTGCTTGCTGTTTGTTTGCTGTTTGTTTGCTTGCTGTTTGTTTGCTGTTTGTTTGCTGTTTGTTTGTTTGCTGTTTGATTGCTTGCTGTTTGTTTGCTGTTTGATTGCTTGCTGTTTGTTTGCTTGCTGTTTGTTTGCTGTTTGTTTGCTTGTTGTTTGTTTGCTTGCTGTTTGTTTGTTTGCTGTTTGATTGCTCGCTGTTTGTTTGCTGTTTGATTGCTTGCTGTTTGTTTGCTGTTTGTTTGCTTGCTGTTTGTTTGTTTGCTGTTTGATTGCTGTTTGTTTGCTGTTTGTTTGCTGGGTTGCATTTTTGGGGCTTTTCCTTTCAGTTTTTCATTTGCCTTTTGCTGTCACTTTTTAAATAGCTTTTTTTTTTTCTTTGGTTCCACCAGTCTATCAATTAAGGGGGTGGTTAATTGCTCACAGGTGCCTATTTAACTGGGTGTAGGACTCAGTCTGAGCGTGCTCAGTCTGAGGCTGTGGAACTTTGTGTAAGTGGAGCTGGTATAAGTGGGAGTTAAAAACCAGAGTTTAAAAAGGGAGGTTATAACAGGGGTCATAGTACCTGTGTAGTGTGAGTATCTGAGTGTTGTCTGAGTAGTGTGTGTGGATCGTTAGTACTTGTGTACTGTATACTTGAGTATTGCGAGTGCACGTAGGTCTGCGACTGTTCTGCGATTGCACTTAGGTCTGTGAGTACCTGTGTATTGTCTTGTTGTGTACCTGTGTATTGTCTTGAGTATTAGTGCCAGGAAGCTAGCTGTTAGGTAATTTGGACAGGGTAAAATCCCCAAATCCGCACTAAATTTAATAGGTACGATGCCCGGCGGGTGTGGAGAGGCGTCTCTTTGTACATCTTGCCGCATGTATGCATTCCTTGATCATCCGATCAAGGGCGAATACTGCTGTGCAGAATGTAAGCACATTGTTTCCCTGGAAGCCCAGGTTCTGAATCTGGGGAAGCAACTGTCAGCACTGAGAAGTCCCTCCATACTAAAGGTGAGCCAGGAACATACACGGCAGGTGCCGGCAGGTTCCAGCACAGAGGCGGGTGGAGACAAAGAGGTGCAGGCACTAGCAAAGAGTAGATGGGTGACAGTCAGGAGGGGTAGAGGGGGAAGTGCCAGAGAGACCGATCCAGGACTGGAGCATCCCAATAAGTACGCTCCATTGAGTGACATTGGTGAAACCAGTCAGGGACCAGCACTGCTGGAGATGAGGGACTCTCCTAGCTGCCAGGGGAAGAACTCCTCCAGTGAAAGTGGGGGGGCAGCAAAGGGAAAGGAAAGACAGATTCTGGTGGTAGGGGACTCAATTCTTAGAAGGACAGAGAGGGCAATCTGTAACCAAGACCTGAAGCGCCGAACAGTATGTTGTCTACCGGGCGCTCGGGTTCGGCACTATACGGATCTTGTGGACAGATTACTGGGAGGGGCTAGGGAAGACCCGGCTGTCATGGTACACGTTGGCACCATTGACAAAGTCAGAGGCAGATGAAGTGTCCTAAAGAACGATTTTAGGGACTTAGGTGCTAAATTGAGGAAAAGGACCTCCAAGGTAGTGTTCTCAGGAATACTACCGGTACATCGAGCCACACCAGAAAGGCTGAGGGAGATTAGGGAAGTAAACAAGTGGCTGAAGAGCTGGTGTAGTAAGGTGGGGTTTGGGTTCCTGGAGGACTGGGCCGACTTCTAAGTCGGTAACCGGTACTATAGAAGGGACGGACTGCACCTAAATGAGGAGGGTGCAGATCTGCTGGGAATGAAAATGGCCAAAAAGTTAGAGGGGTTTTTAAACTAGGCGATGGGGGGGAGGGTCCAGAGACAGTGATAGCCAGCGCAGAAGATATTCCAGAGGGTAGTATTGGGGGCATTAGTGGTAGGTTAACCAAAGCACAAAAACACAAGGTGAGTATAGTAGCAAGTCCTAGTTGCAATCTTGAAACACCCAATACAAGGACAATATGCGACCGGTCTAAACTATGTGGCATGTTCACCAATGCCAGGAGCATGGCGGACAAGATGGGTGAACTAGAGATACTAAATGTTAAAAGTGTAGCGCTAAAGTGGAAACAATGTGAAAAAGATGTGTGAAAAAAATGTGTAAGGGTTTAGGATAAAGAGAGGTCAATTCACATTTGAATGGAACAAATGACCTCGTCTGATCCTAAACCTAAAGAATATGTATACTAAATAGTGAAATAAATGCAGGTGTAAAATCAAATATCACCACATCTATAAACACGTGAGATGCTCTTTCTTCTCAGAAAAGGCACAAACAATCACAAAAAAATTGTATAGTAAGTTATAACGACAAATTCTTGACTGAAATGTCCAAATTTTTGAGAGTGAAGAAATACATAAATCGTGTCAAAAGTGTCCACAATGTTAGTGGGGAGATATGACTCCCAGGTAAACAGTATAAACATAAGAAATTAGTCCATATAATATATATGATAGGCTGCCTATCATTTCATTCCTCCACACTAGAGGGCGCTGGTTCTGGCAAGCCATAGAGCCGCTCTGTAATGCAGTTAGCTTGTTGATCAGGAGCTTTTTCTTCCTGCAGGTCTGGGGTCATCTGTGGTCAGGAGCTCAGCATTAGGAAGACGTCTGCAGATATCTCTACGGTGACCGCGCAGACCTTCTGGGCAGGTTCCTGGCCCCCCATTTGAGGAGGAAACCTTCCGGGGTACAAGCCATTCTTACACTGTCATCCATCTTGAGACAGTACAAGCCTATTTGACTCACCGCCCACGGCCTGTGAGTCCACCGAAGTCGGTAAGAGTATTCTATCCCTTACTCTGATTTGGATTTTTTATTGTGATGTTACCTGCCTTGGATTCAATTTGGGTCAACTACACTATATATTATATGGACTAATTTCTTATGTTTATACTGTTTACCTGGGAGTCATATCTCCCCACTAACATTGTGGACACTTTTGACACGATTTATGTATTTCTTCACTTTCAAAAATTTGGACATTTCAGTCAAGAATTTGTCGTTATAACTTACTATACAATTTTTTTGTGATTGTTTGTGCCTTTTCTGAGAAGAAAGAGCATCTCACGTGTTTATAGATGTGGTGATATTTGATTTTACACCTGCATTTATTTCACTATTTAGTATACATATTCTTTAGGTTTAGGATCAGACGAGGTCATTTGTTCCATTCAAATGTGAATTGACCTCTCTTTATCCTAAACCCTTACACATTTTTTTCACACATCTTTTTCACATTGTTTCCACTTTAGCGCTACACTTTTAACATTTAGTTATTGTGCACAATTTTAGTCGTATTGTAGTGTTGGCTGCTATCTTGACGTGTTGGATTGGCGCGGTATTTCACATATCCATTAACTAGAGATACTGTTGTACGAGGAGGATTTGGATTTTGTGGGAATTTCAGAGACCTGGTTCAACAGCTCTCATGATTGGCTGGCAAACATTCAAGGGTATACCCTATACCGCAAGGATAGAGAGGGTAAAAAAGGGGGAGGGGTATGCCTATATATCAAGAATAATGTACAAGTGAATGTGAGAGATGACATCACTGAGGGAGCTAGTGAGGAGGTGGAATCCTTATGGGTAGAGCTCCAAAGGGATGAAGCTAAGGGGAAAATAATACTGGGAGTATGCTATAGTCCCCCTAACCTGAGGGAGGAAGTGGAGACGGATCTCCTATCACAAATTGGATTAGCAGCAAGGATGGGAAGTGTTATCATAATGGGGGATTTTAATTATCCAGACATAGACTGGGCGGAGGGAACCGCGCATTCATTTAAGGCTCGCCAGTTCCTTAATGTCTTGCAGGACAATTTTATGGGTCAGATGGTATACGCACCAACTAGAAATAAAACATTACTGGATCTACTGATTACCAACAATACAGACCTGATCACAGATGTGGAAATACGGGGCAATTTAGGTAACAGCGATCACAGGTCAATTAGTTTCAGTATAAATCACACAAATAGGAAACACAAAGACACAGAGCCAACTTCCCTAAACTACAAACCTTGCTAAAAAGGCATAAATTGGGATAAAATATTAGGAACAAAGAATACGGAGGAGAGATGGGTTTGCTTTAAGAGCATATTAAATAAGGGCATTAGCCAATGTATCCCATTGGGTAATAAATTTAAAAGAGCCAACAAAAATCCTGGATGGCTTAACTCCAATGTAAAAATGCATATAAAAGCAAAGGAGAAGGCCTTCAAAAAATACAAGGTGGAGGGATCATCCTCAGCATTCAGACTTTATAAAGAATGCAATAAGAAATGTAAGGGTGCAATTAGGATGGCTAAGCTAGAACATGAAAGACACATAGCGGAGGAGAGCAAAAAAAACCCAAGAAATTCTTTAAGTATGTAAACAGTAAAAAAGGGAGGACACACCATATTGGCCCCATAAAGAATGAGGAAGGACATCTGGTTACAAAGGATGGGGAGACGGCAAAGGTATTGAATTTATTCTTCTCCTCAGTATTCACGAGTGAATCGGGGGGCTTCAGTAACCAAAACTGCAGTGTTTATCCTCATGACACAACACAGGAAGCACCTACATGGTTAACAGAGGACGGAATTAAAATTAGACTTGAGAAACTTAACATTAATAAAACACCGGGACCAGATGGCTTGCATCTGAGGGTACTTAGGGAACTCAGGTGATTGCCAGACCGTTGTTCCTAATTTTTACAGACAGTCTATTGACTGGAATGGTACCAGCTGATTGGAGAAAAGCCAATGTAGCACCAATATTTAAAAAGGGCCCAAAAAACATCCCTGGGAATTACAGACCAGTTAGCCTAACATCAATAGTATGTAAACTCTTGGAGGGGATGATAAGGGACTATATACAAGATTTTAGTAATAAGAATGATATCATTAGCAGTAATCAGCATGGATTCATGAAGAATCGTTCTTGCCAAACCAATCTATTAACCTTCTATGAGGAGGTGAGTTGCCATCTAGATAAAGGAAGGCCCGTATACGTGGTGTATCTGGATTTTGCAAAAGCATTTGACACAGTTCCCCATAAACGTTTACTGTACAAAATAAGGTCCGTTGGCATGGACCATAGGGTGAGTACATGGATTGAAAACTGGCTACAAGGGCGTGTTCAGAGGGTGGTGATAAATGGGGAGTACTCAGAATGGTCAGGGGTGGGGTTCCCCAGGGTTCTGTGCTGGGACCAATCCTATTTAATTTGTTTATAAACGACCTGGAGGATGGGATAAACAGTTCAATCTCTTTATTTGCAGATGATACTAAGCTAAGCAGGGCAATAACTTCTCCGCAGGATGTGGAAACCTTGCAAAAAGACCTGAACAAATTAATGGGGTGGGCGACTACATGGCAAATGAGGTTCAATGTAGAAAAATGTAAAATAATGCATTTGGGTGGCAAAAATATGAATGCAATCTATACACTGGGGGGAGAACCTCTGGGGGAATCTAGGATGGAAAAGGACCTGGGGGTCCTAGTAGATGATAGGCTCAGCAATGGCAGGCAATGCCAAGCTGCTGCTAACAAAGCAAACAGAATATTGGCATGCATTAAAAGGGGGATCAACTCCAGAGATAAAACGATAATTCTCCCGCTCTACAAGACTCTGGTCCGGCCGCACCTGGAGTATGCTGTCCAGTTCTGGGCACCAGTCCTCAGGAGGGATGTACTGGAAATGGAGCGAGTACAAAGAAGGGCAACAAAGCTAATAAAGGGTCTGGAGGATCTTAGTTATAAAGGGAAAGGTTGCGAGCACTGAACTTACTCTCTCTGGAGAAGAGACGCTTGAGAGGGGATATGATTTCAATTTACAAATACTGTACTGGTGACCCCACAATAGGGATAAAACTTTTTCGCAGAAGAGAGTTTAATAAGACTCATGGCCACTCATTACAATTAGAAGAAAAGAGGTTTAACCTTAAACTACGTAGAGGGTTCTTTACTGTAAGAGCGGCAAGGATGTGGAATTCCCTTCCACAGGCGGTGCTCTCAGCGGGGAGCATTGAAAGCTTCAAGAAACTATTAGATAATCACCTGAATGACCGCAACATACAGGGATATGTAATGAAATACTGACACATAATCACACACATAGATTGGACTTGATGGACTTGTGTCTTTTTTTCAACCTCACCTACTATGTACTATAAGTGTTTTGTTTTTTTCTTGTTGTGAAATGTGAAATAAAAATTAGTTAATTGAAATACACAAATCCCTATTTTTTCAGGAGAGGAGAGACAGATCTTTTGTTCCTACTAAGTAGGAACAGCTATAGGTCTCCTCCTCTAGTAAGTCCTATCCCCACACAGTTAGAAACACACAGGAGGGAACACATTTAACCCCTTGATCGCCCCCTAGTATTAACATATTCCCTGCCAGTGACATTTACACAGTAATCAGTGCATTTTTATAGCACTGATCACTATATAAATGTGAATGGTCCCAAAAATGTGTCAAAGGTGTCTGATCTGTCCGCCGCAATGTTGCAGTCCCGCACAAAAACGCAGATCACCACCATTACTAGCAATGACCTGCATCTGAGTCTCACCCCGGTGAGGTGGTGAGCTGTATTGTATTATATGTGTATTACATCTTTGCTCTAGTAAGTGTTTCTGTATAGCGGGGTGTTATAATAAATATACCTATGCGGAACACATTATGTTTGCCTTTTTTGCTTTTTATATGATCCGAGAGTTGTGAACATTAAATTATCCACAAAATACATGAGATAAGGATTGGAGCCATTGTTTTTGGTCAGACACTAGCCTGCTGCTTCTACTTTCCATATGGCGCGAGGAGAGGATGAGATCCATTATTCCATTTGATTAAAGGATAAGGAGTGGAGCAGCTTAGTCTGGATGAGAGGAGATATTGGTGTTTTTATCTTTTACACAGATAGAGGATTGGTACATTGTTCTCACTAGTCACGGGATACACTGCTGAATTATCTACAGAGGAATTTATTCACAGAGACTTTTAGCAATATTTATAGATTTTTTTACTTGTTTTCACTTGTATTCATTTCTTCAGTTATTTAATGTTGATTGTTTTTGCTGTGCTACACTGATTTATACATTTTTATTTCTTTTGAGGTGTTGTGACTTTTGAGGTGGTGTCACTTTTCCAGAGGTTGGCGGGACAGCACGTTATTTATTTATTTATTATATACACATTTTTTCCTTCTCTATGCTGATTGACACTATTTTCTTTATTTTGCACTTTTGCAGTTTTTTTTTTTAGTGTAATGTGGTACGGAGCATGCAAGAGATGAATCCCAAACGTCATCAGTGAGTCGAGTTGGGCCGAACACCCCCAGTTCGGTTTGCACTGGAACTCTCAACACATGTAAAAAGGTCGGACCTAAACTACGAACCCTATTAAAGTCTATGGGACCCGAACTTGAAAAACTAAAAGTTCCCATTTTGATGGCTTATATGCAAGTTGTTTGCCATAAAAAGGGTATGGTGGCCTGGGTACTGCCCTGGGGGACATGTATCAATGCTATTTTTTTCTAAAATGATGGTGAGTGCCCCCCCAATCATCCAAGGCCACATGCCCTCAACATGGGGGGGTGCTTTGGGGCTGGGTGGGCTCTTTCCCCCATGTTGATGGGGAAAAGGGCCTCTTCCTGACAACCCAGGGCTGTGGTTGAGGGGGTCTATAGGCAGGGGGCTTATCAGAATCTGCTGGAAGCCCCCCTTAAGAAGGGGGCCCCCAGATTCCAACCCCCCCTATGTGAATGAGTATGGGGAACATAGTACCTTTACCCATTCACCAAAAAAAGTGTAAAAAAATTAAAATAAACACATCGTTTTTGACAATTCCTTTATTAAAAATAAAATAAAACAATGTCCCTCTGAAGTGGATCCATCATTTTGGTGAATGGGTAGTGATACTATGTACCCGATACTAATTCACATGGGGGGGGGATGGGATCTGGGGGCCCCCTTGTTAAAGAAGGCTTTTAGGTTCCGATAAGCCCCCCCACCTGTAGACCCCCACAACCAACGGCCATGGTAGTGGGGATGAGGCCCTTGTCCCCATCAACATGGGGACAAGGTGCTTTGGGGTGGGGGGGCAGAGCCCCCCAATGTTAAGGCCATGTGGTCTGGTATGGTTCAGGAGGGGGACGCTAGCTCGTCCCCCCCCTTTCCTGGCCTGCCCAGCTGCATGCTCAGATAAGTGTCTGGTATGGATTTTGGGGGGACCCACACCATTTAAAAAAAAAAATGGCTTGGGGGTTCCCCTCAAAATCCATACCAGGCCCTTTTTTATTGCCTGCAATGTTTTTTTTTTTTTTCCATTTAGCTGTCTGTAGGGAAGCCTGTTGACAGCTAATGACATCCGATGACTCAGCGAGCCATGGAGAGCCTGAGATGGTCGCTCCTGCCTTCTCCAATGCCCAACGCTTCATTGAGAGTGGGGGGGGCAGAGCAGAGAGCAGTGACTGACTGTCACTAGCTCTCTGTTCAATGCCCAGCACTCCATTGAGAGTGGGGGGGGCAGAGCAGAGAGCAGTGACTGACTATTACTAGCTCTCTGTTCAGGGAGTCCTGAAAACTGAGTGATCGGCAGTGTTTGATCGCTTGGTTCTTAGTGTCAGAGCTGGCAGGGGAAAGATGCAGCATTGGGCCGATGCTGCATCCACCTAGGTAAGTATGATTCAGGGGGAAAAAAAAACTCCATACTGTTCTTTTAAAGTCGAGGAAGAAGTCAGGGCTGTCTCAATGAGTGGGCACACTTGGGCACTGCCCAGGGGCCCCAGCTGCATGGGGGGCCCCTGCACTTTCCCTAAAGCAGCTGGTCCTTGAGCCCACGTTGCCCGGAAATTGGGGGCCCCACGATGGTACTGAGAGTGGTGGATACACAGGGGAGGCAGGCTGGCAGTGGTTCACTGTGCTGTGCAGAGCGATACCTATTATTTCACAGCCAGCAGGGAGGTGCCGGACCGGAGCGTCAGTGATGCTCTGACCCCGCCCCGTGCAGCTTAAATGCTCAGGACTCAAAGGCTGCGGGGTAGGAGCTGGAGTGGGAGCTTCTGAGTTGGCAGCACTGAGAGCACACCTGTGGAAGTAGCATCATGGATGGTGTGATGGTGAGCCTAGCTGTCCAGCACTGTTTGCACAGAAGGGCTTGGAATGCTTCCTACTCTGCCCCTCCTTCTGTCTGCTTGATTGGTATAGGTGAGTCCAGTGCTGGAGGTGGGCACATGGTCAAAAGTTCACATGCACTGTATCTCCACTGGAAAAAAGGGGAACTACATGGATGGAATAATAGTGCTGGGGGATATCAAGGGTGTATGGGGGAAAACAATGCTGAGGGGGATCTGGGGTGTATAGGGGGTAGCAATGCTTGGGGTATCTTGGATGGCTATAGTGCTAGAGGTATCAGGGATGTAGAGAGGCCACAGTGTAGGGGGCATCAGGATGTAGTGGGGTCACAATACAAGGGGTATCTTATGGTATGTATGGTAACAGTGCTGGGGGGGATATCTAGAGTGTAGAGGGGCCAGAGTGCTGGGGGGGTATCTAAAATGTAGAGGGGTCAGAGTGCTGGGGGATATCTGGGATGTAGAGGGGTCAGAGTGCTGGGGGATATCTGGGGTGTAGAGGTCTCAGAGTGCTGGGGGGGATATCTGGGGTGTGGAGGGCTCAGAGTGCTGGGGGGGATATTTGGGGTGTAGAGGGCTCAGAGTGCTGGGGGTATATCTGGGATGTAGAGGGGTCAGAGTGCTGGGGGGATATCTGGGGTGTAGAGGGGTCAGAGTGCTGGGGGGTATTTGGGATGTAGAGGGGTCCGAGTGCTGGGGGGGATATCTGGGGTGTAGAGGGCTCAGAGTGTTGGGGGGGGTCTAGGGTGTAGAGAGGTCAGAGTGCTGGGGGGATATCTAGGATGTAGAGGGGTGAGAGTGCTGGGGGATATCTGGGATGTAGAGGGGTCAGAGTGCTGGGGGGGATATCTGGGGTGTTGAGGTCTCAGATTGCTGGGGGGATATCTGGGGTGTAGAGGGGTCAGAGCACTTGGGGGATATCTAGGGTGTAGAGGGGCCATAGTGCTGAGGAGGCATCAATCTAGCAGATATATTATATGCACAGGACAGCTTTGTTACTTTATGTATGTAGTATTTTCCCACTGTTTCTTTGCTGTACAGAATGATTGTTCATGTAGTTAATGCGGAGCTCTACCCAAAAGGGGAAGCTCTGCTTGTCTCCATTGTAGGGGCCCCAGAGCATTACTTTGCCCAGGGGCCCATGATGCTATTAAGACAGCAAAATAAAATAAAGGAAAATAAAAGAAAGGAAAAGATAAGAAAAAGAATGCTTGGTACATTTGAACAGCACATTTTTTTATGAATAGATTCCTTAAAGTGTATGTCAAGGAAAAGTACTTGCACATTTCCTGTGTTTTATCTTTTTAATGTGGACCTCTTCCTCTATTAATAAACCGACTAATGCACTTTATCTAGTAAACCTAATAAGGTTAGTGGTACTTACCCATCTCCTTACACTGTTTATGCAGTCTAAGCACTCTGCCTCCCTACAGGTCTGAAACCTGTGCAGACATTTAAAGTTGAACTTCAGTTGAACTTAAAAAATAAAAAATTGTCGAACAGGCAGGAATATTAATGCAGAAGAGACATGCTTTGTCTCTTCTGCATTAAAGGTACTTACCTGTCTTTTTCACCTGGCCAGTGAGAGTGGCCAGAGATCAATACCTGGAACCTGGCCACCCAAAAATGTTAGCAGCCGGCAGGGATCTCTGGGACGTCACATTACTGGACTAAAGGTGAGTATTGTTCTGCTTTAAGAAAAAATGTCATCAATAGAGATGGGCCGAACACACCCTTGTTCGGTTCGCAGCAGAACGCCTGAACAGGGGAAAAGTTCAGCCGAACATGAGAAATCAAAAGCCCCCATTTTGAAGGCTTATATGCAAGTTTTTGGCCATAAAAAGGGTATGGGGGTCTGGGTAATGCCCTGGGGGACTTGTAGTAATGCAATTTTTTTTTTAAAAAGATCATTTTTAAAGGAGGAGTGATTTTTAAGATGCTTACAGTGAAGCAATAACAATTAAAAATTCCTTTAAATATAGTTCCTGGGAGTCCCCTTAGTCTGCCTGTATAGTGGCGCATCTGTAGCATGTATAGGACATGCTGCAGCAAAAATGAAATTTATAAAGAAAAAAAAGTCAAATCACATTTACATTGACTCACAGTTGCACTTGCTGTCCCTGTAGGTCTGCTATGGATTTCAAGGCGAACCCCATGGCAAAATTAAATGAATTAAAAAAAAGGCATGGGGTCCCCACAAGATCCATACCAGACCCTTATCTGATCATGCAGCCCGGCAGCATAGGAAAGGGATGGGACGAGTGAGCGCCCCCCCTCCTAGACTATACAAAGCTACATGCCCTCAACATGGGGATCCCCAAAGCACCTTGTGCCCGTTTTGATGGGGACAAGGGCATTTTCCAGACAACCCTGGGCTGTGGTTGTGGAGGTCTGTGGGTGGGGGGCTTATCGCAATCTGGAAGCCCCCTTTAACAAGGGGGCCCTCAGATCCCAGCCCCCCTTATGTGAATGAGTATGGGTTACATTGTACCCCTACCCATTCACCAAAAAACTGTCAAAAATAAATAAAAACACAAGTTTTTTACAAGTCCATTATTAAATAAATAAACTGTACAGCACAATGCATTTCAGGGCATTTAGGGGGGTGAAAACCCGCTGAACGTCGTGCAAACTCAGCTACCTGCAATAAACAAGGTATCATTTTTTCCTTAAGGTGGCTGGCTTTCAGATAAATATGATCCCGGTGGCGGATTCACAACGGGATCACTTTTATAAGCCTCAGGAGGGGTGCCCCCCCCTTCCACCGCTTCCCAGTTGTTTCCGAGCTTACCAGAGCCGTCAGTAAGCCCGGAACCGAACCGTTGAGGCCGATGGCTAGGCAGGTAGGCGAGTGAGGGCAAGATAGTCCCCATTCGGCTCTATGCCCCTGGAGGACTGGAGCAACCTCCGACATCACTTCCGGTTCTCAGGCTAATAGGAATAATATAGGCCAAACTTTTTTTTTCATTTTGGATAGAACAGGGGGGGGGTTATATCCCCAGTTGAATTTTTTTTCCATCTGTGTCCCATTGCAGAGATTTCCCTTTACTTCCTGTCCCATGGCCAAACAGGAAGTGAGAGGAAATACCTGCGAATTAAGGGAATTCCTTGGGTACCCAGGTCACCAGAACTAGTGTCCTCATTGGAAGATTTCCCCTCTATTACTTTTCTGGGGACAACCCAAGATTTTCTTTTACTTTCAATGATAATGGTAAACAGGACAAATGGAGAGGGTGAATCTCTTTACTGGGGGGCACAGACAGCAATAAAAACTGACAAGCATTCTTTTCAATCTTATTTTATTAAAGGGTGAGGGATTAACAAATGTATTAATCAAGTTACAGAGTATAATACACATGTAGGTTACATACATCAGTGAGGTAAGCTTTTACAGATTATGCATATTCTAAGGCATCCTATCTTTAGTATTCCTGGTGTAGTAGTAATGCATCGTAATATAATAACATGCCACATAGAAGAGTGAATAACAACATGCGTGCGGGTTCCAGTCTACGATTCTATATCAATTATACGCATATCTATGGTGTAATGTGGACCATCTTAATCGGGATGATATGCTGTAGGAATCCCCATTGTCTTAGAGTAAATATCTAGTTTGTGGTTCTATACTGGGTATATGTCCTCAGTTCGTATGCTTGGATGTTAGGTTCAGTGCGGAAAGAGAGCAAGAAGGTAAAAAGAAGAAGGTTAACATAAGGGAGGGGGTAAGGGAGGTTAGAAAGGTTAAAGATCAAAGATCACTCCAGCATGGCTATCCAGCAGTTGAGATTGGGTCCTCAGCAGCCCATAAAGTAAAGTCTGCAGAGTAACGAAACATCGACCAGGAGGTCCAAGTGATGGAGAACTGTTCCTCCTTTCCAGTTTCCTGCGCCAACAGATGTTCCAGATCTTTTATCTGATCCACTTCAACAGCCCATTCTCCTAAGGTAGGTACGGCCTCTGTTCTCCAATGATAGGGAATCACCGTCCTAGCTCCAGCCAGAACGTGACACAATATATCTTTTTTAATTGACTTAAAGGGTCAGAGATAGGAGGGCTACTTCTGGTGTGGGCTTAATTGAGGTCGCCATCAGCCTGTTGTATAAGTCAAAGATCATCTGCCATAATTTCCGAATAGGAGGGCAAGCCCACCAAATGTGGAGCATTGTCCCTCTAGAGGACAAGCATCTCCAGTAAGTGTCTGGCAAAGAAGGGTTAAAGCGTTGTATAGTTGCAGGGTATCTGTACCATCTTGTCAACAGTTTAAACCCTTTTTCTTGAGTCTTAGTTGCTATGGAAATCTTATGCGTCAGGACGAATTACTTTTGCCAATTAGCAGGTGAGATAGAGTGTTGTAAATCCACTTCCCATTTCTGTGTGTATGGTGGAAGGTCAGGGGTAGATATGTTCAGTAGCAGGGAGTAAAGTATGGATACGTGTGTCGGTGGGTCGGGTTGTAACAGTAGTTCATCGAAATTCGATGGGTCAGACAGGATATCCGCTAAGGAAGAAAAGGTGCGTACGTATGACACAACTTGAATTTTCTGTAGCCACATGGTTGGGTGTCCTAAAGCTGTCTGGGGAGGCGTGTCCGTTCTTAGAGATGGGTCCGCGCGAAGGGCCTGAGGTAGGCATCTATGGTTTTCCCTATTCCAGGGTCCGAAACTGACAAGCATTCTAATCCTTCTCCAGTCTATCTAAAACTAAAACAAAAAGTTGTGCCCTTTAGTTATACTTTTAAGACATTATTTTTTTTAAAGTCAAAGTGTCAATTTTACAGTATTTTCCACTTTTGCTTTTAAGGGTAAATGAGAGTCTTTTTGACCCCAGATCTCTCAATAAAGAGGAACTGTCATGATTATTTCTATTACATATGTTTACATTCCTCATAATAGGAATACGAGTGATACAAAAAATAAATAAAGGGACAGTGTAAAAATAAAAAATAAAAAGTAAAATAAGTAAGAAAAAAATGTAAAGCACCCCATCCCTCTGTGCTCACGCGCAGAAGCAAGCGCATGCATAAGTCGCATGCATATGTAAGCGGTGTTCAAACCACACATGTGAGGTATTGATGTGATGGTTAGAGCTGGAGCAATAATTTTAGTGCAGGACTCTGTAAAAAGGTTTAAAGCGTCGCCTATGGAGTACTGTAGTTTGTTGCCATTCTACAACCATGCACAATTTTAAAGCATGACATGTTATTTACTGGGCGTAACATCATCTTTCACCTTATACAAAAAAATTGGGCTAACTTTACTGTTTTTTTTTTTTTAATTCATTAAAGTTTATTTTTTCCCAAAAAATTGCGTTTGAAAGACTACTGCGCAAATACAATGTGACATAAAATATTGCAACGATGGCCATTTTATTCTCTAGGGTCTCTGCTAAAAAAATATATATACAGTGGGGAAAATTATTATTTGATCCCCTGCAGATTTTGAAAGTTTGCCCACTTACAAAAAAATGAAGGGTTTATAATTTTTATCATAGGTGTATTTTACACCTATGTTAAAACAGTGACATGCCTCCATCCGAAAGAAAGAAAGAAAGAAAGAAAGAAAGAAAGAAAGAAAGAAAGAAAGAAAGAAAGAAAGAAAGAAAGAAAGAAAATGGGACTGTACATGAGGCATGTCAATGTGTATACTATTGCATAGAATATTAAATCTATCTGCATTGATTTAGCGTCTCAATCCCATAGGGTAATACATGATTGTAATAAATGAATGTATCAATATCAATCATTCTGTAATCAAAAAAGATATACTTAGCAAATATATAATATAACATATTTAATACAAGTAATCGATGGACATAATTGATATAATCAATACAGAATGAATAAATATAATTCATATAAAATACAGAGCATATAAATTAAATTCACATAATACATTTACAAATAGTAGGCACCAATATTAAAAATGCATCTTTGGGCGAGCATGTCTCGGCACTCGTATTTGAACATTCGATGCGTTTCATGGCGTAGTAGCCAATCATCAGTAGTAAAATGCATGGTAATTGCTGAAAAGTCAGATAAATACCCATTAATATATAATGCCCCCTAGAGAGGGAAAGTGTCAAACGACAGACTAATTCTAAATTACTTACACATTAAGCCCGAAGGCTATACCCAGCTTCTGTGATGTAATTGGGCGGTGGCCTGGGATGAGCTGTCTCACCCGGGTTTGAGGCGGATGAACCCCCCCCCCCCAAATGACCTAATAGGGACCAAAGGGGGCAGCAGCCGAGGCATGTATGTGTATTTTAAATGATAGAGACAGAATATCAACCAAAAATCCAGAAAAAAGCACATAAAACAAATGATATAACTTAAGTTCCAATTCAGTGACTAAAAAAAGTATTTGATCCCAAGCAAAACACGACTTAGTACTTGGTGGAAAAACAAGCACAGAGGTAAGACATTTCTTGTAGTTGATGACCAGGTTTGCACACAGGAGGGATTTTGGTCCACTGTTCTTTACAGATCTTCTCTAAATCCTTAAAATGGTAGTAAACCGCCGAAAAAACAAAAAAAAACTGCAAGACAATAGCATAATGTGCTAGTATGCATCGCATACTAGCACATTATGAAATACTTACCTTACAATGAGGCTCCCGCAGCTCGCCCGGTCACCGCCGAGGGGGCTGACATTTTCCCTCTGCGTTTCTTCTGGGTTTGTGGTCTCCGGCGCTGTCAGTGGCCTGCGGGCAGGAGTCCTTTGTCCCGGCAAGTTCCGGCAAGAGCACGCATGCACCGCTGATGTCAGTGGCTGCATGAAGGGTGAATATCTCCTAAACCGTGTAGGTTTAGGACATATTCATTTTACCTACAGGTAAGCCTTATTATAGGCTTACCTGTAGGTAAAAATGACAAAGTGGGCAATACAACCGCTTTAGGTTTCTTGGCTGTCTCTTGGCAACTCGAAGTTTCAACTCCGTCCATACATTTTCTATAGGATTAAGGTCTGGAGATTGACTAGGCCACTCCATGGCTTTAATGTGCTTCTTCTTGAGCCACTCCTTTGTAGCCTTGGCGGTATGTTTTGGGTCATTGTCATGCTGGAAGATCCATCCATGACCCATCCACGACCCATCTTCATTGTTCTGGCTGAGGGAAGAAGGTTCTCATCCAAGATTTTACAATACATGGCCCTGTCCATTGGCCCCTCAATGTGGTAAAGTCGGCCTGTAACTTTAGCAGAGAAACAGCCCCAAATCATCATGTTTCCACCTCTGTGCTTGACTGTAGGGATTTTGTTCTTAGGGTCATAGTGTCAGGGCTGGGCTCAGCCCTTCCTTCTCTGAGCTAGCCGCTCAGCTGTTGGCTAATTGCCAGCTAATATCACTCCACAGTGACTCACCTGTTGATGCTCGTTAGTCCTGCATACTTAAACCGTCCAGTCCAGATGATCTCTGCCTTCGCCTTGGTCACATCTCTAGAGACGCTCTCCTGTGTTCCTGTTAAAGACTTGCTTGGCTGACATTCCTTCTGGCTTCAGATCCTGCTCGCTGTTCTTCTATGCTGTTCTCTGGCTCCCTGACGTTTTTGCTTGTCTGACTATGCGTTCTGGTTCCTGAGCTCTGGCTATATTTTGACTGCGTTTACTCTGTTTACCTTTTTTTATTATTATTAAACAAGTGTGATTTAACTGTACTTCTGTCTCAGTCTGATTCATGGTTTCTGACAGTAGGCGAAGGCCATGAATTCAGAAGATGCAGTCAATCCACTTGTTGGTAATTTTTTTTCCAGATTGGATGAGCAGGATCACTGAATGGATCAGTTTGCCATGGCGTTATAACGCTCCTGAGTCGCACGACTCACCTGGAATCTCTCACTGTGGCTGCTCCGGTACAACCTGTGTTGCAGGCTGTCCCTGCTGCTGCTCTAGTCTCTGTGCAGGCACCCGCATCTAGTATTACCTCTATAAGAGGTATGCCTGTTTCCGCTCTGCTTCCCCAGCGATTTGGGGGCGATCCAGTCCAATGCAGAGGGTTTCTCAAACAGGTTGAGATATATTTTGAGATGCTGCCCCAGGTGTTTCCCACGAATAAAAGCAAAGTAGGTTTTGTGATATCTTTGCTTTCTGAGAGAGTCTTGGCCTGGGCAAAACCTCTATGGGAGATGCAAAAACCTGTTGTCTTGAGTTACCCTGAGTTTGTGGCTTCTTTTAAAAGGTTATCTGATTCTGCTGCCAAGTGCCTCATGCCCATCAAACAGAGTACGAGAACTGATGCCGATTTACGCCATTGAATTCCATACTCTGGCAGCAGAGGTTGCGTGGAACAATGAGGCCCTCTTTGCTGCTTTTTCTCATGGTCTCTTGGATACCATCAAGGATGAGATAGCAGCCCGAGATATACCCACTGAGCTTGAGACATTGATCACGTATGCCATCCTCATTGACTCCAGACTCAGAGAAAGACTCTCTTTAAGGCTCTGTTTCCACTACTGCGAGTTGTTTTGTGACTTGACACATGTTAAGTTGCATGACAAGTCAAAACCCATGTATTTCAATGGTCCCCGTTCTAATTGGTGCGGCTCAAGTCGCAGCGACTCCAAAAAAGGTACTTGCACTATTTTGTTCCGTCTTCAGTGCAACTTGTTCTCCATAGAAAGGTATTAAGTCGCAATGCAGTCGCATGTACATGTGTGACACCGTGACTTTGTTGCGACTTCCACGGAAGTCTACGGAAGCACATGATCTCTGCTCCTCTCAAATACATCACTTCCTATATTGATTTATGTGAGTGTGGAAGACAGCAGGAAGCATGCCTATGGCTAGAAAGAACAAGCGACAAGTTCATGACAATGAAAAAATTATTCGGCTTGTCAGACAACGTCCGGCAATATATGACCTCAGAGATCCAGGTTACAAAGATCATGCAAAGAAGGAGAGAGCATGGTTGGAAGTGGCTCGCAAATATTATGATACCTGGGACTCTTTATCAGCTACAGAACTGTCTTCAAAAAGTAAGTGGTTGATATATGCTGCTTAGCACTTTGCGCCTTGCACCTATTTAAATATTCAGCAACCAATGGGTGTGTGTTAACAATGTGCACTGTGTTTTCTTGGTGGGGACCGCTTCACCTGCCGGGAGATCACAATGGTTTGGCAGGAGAGAATCCCCTGTCAACACTATCTGTGTTAATGGTGGAATTTAGCTAGTTTCTTTTCTGCAACCTGTGACTGCAGGAAAGTAAATGTGTGTGTGTGTGTGTGCCAGCAAATAATATTTGCCCACGGTCCAAATAATATTAAAGATGGCCCTGTCAACATCCTTCAGCACATGACAAATTATGCAGGTGTCATGGATAATATATCTAGCGGTTGTTTTCCCACCATCCACATCAATTATGCATCCTAGCAAATGAATGACCTATGGGCAGTTAATAAAGATTTTTTTTTTGAACTTGGTATTTTCTTTATATTTTGTAGTGCACTCATTACAAACTCGATGGAGAAGTCTCAAAGACTGCTACAACTGGTACTTACGAAAATTAAAAGAAGGAAGGAGTGGTTCCGGCTCAAAAAGATTAGCCCCATATGCCCATGCCGGGGATCTTGATTTTTTAAAACCGGTATTGGAAATGCGAGATTAAGTTATCAGCAGGCATATGTTATGAATTTTACATATCAAATTGTAATGCTTACTTTAAACATATGTGATTTGTATTTCAGAACCCAAGCAAGCTGGGAAGACAGCACACAGGGTTTGGCACCAGAAGATGAGTCAGAGGAAGCTGCTGCGGAGGAGTAGCAAGAACAATTCCAAGACAATGTTGACAAGGAACTGTTCGTAGATGAATCAAGGTCAACAACAAACTCAATGAATGAGGAGGATGCAGAACCAGGGCCTAGCAATGTCTCTAGGCCTTTGCGAAGATCTTCAAGGGGAAGTGCCAGGCCTGTGAAACCCATGGATAAAATCTTAGATGTAGTCAGTCAGATGTCCACTAAAATGGCTGAAAACCAGTGTGAAGACACAGCATTTCTCACTGTAATTTTAGGCATATGTAAACAGGTACACCCAGAGAAAAAATATGCACTCAGGATGGCTTTGATGTCAACTGCTCAATCCTTTGTGGGTGAGGGGCCAACAACATCCTCAGCATATATGCAACCCCCCCTTTCCCAATATCCTCCTTATCAACAATACCCTCACTTTTAAAGTACACAGTATGCTCCACCAATAAACTGGCCATACTGTGACCAGTATGGTTATAAGCTGAATTCCTCAAGGCTACGCATGTTGCATCCAATTCCTGCCCCCACTACCTCTACCCTTGGCCCCCCAACCACTCACCAACTTAGACAGCCTACACCCAGTCAGGTTACGCCTTTTCTTGAAAGGAAATACTACCCAGGACCATCAGTGGATTTCCCTGGACCAACCAATAGTTCAGTTTCCGGACCACTGAAAACAAAACATACCAGCAATTGTAATTTGATATTATTTTTGCTGTGGTTTTGTTTTTGGTTGTGGTTGCCAAAACAACAACCCAAAATTATTCGAGTTCATGGAACTTAATTTTTTTTTTGCCTTCTTGCAAAAAGATTTTGCTTGTAAAAAAGATTCTGATTATATATTTTATTTTTTGTATGACTTTTATTTTGGTGTTGTTCAAAATTAAATATTTTATTATTTTATTATTTGTTGTGGTTGTTCAAAATAAAAAAAACAACAAATGGTGTAGTTCACCCAAAAAAAAACATATTTTTGGTGCATTCTTGCACAAAATTCTGGAAAATAACAATTATTCTGGTTACATTATGCGTTTTCTACTTATCCTTTTTTATAATTTGTGTTAAAGACTTGTTATTCTGCATTTGGATGCAATTAAACATAACAGACATCTAAATAATAGTAAAATAAAAAATGCATGACATACATTATGCAATAGCATCCTGCTGCCAGGGGACAGAACCAGCAGCAGACATAAAATATGATGAGAATCCCTCACGCACGGTGGCACCATTGGTTCTGCCCCTACCGGCACTCCATTGTGCACCTTCCAGATAGTGCATGAGGGAATCTTCAAAAAGATAGCCATCACGAATTCTTACAAAATTATGAAGCACACATGGTGCTTTTACTGCAGATATTGCATTCTCAAGTTTTAAATTAATAGGTGTATGTAGCAAATGCCACTTGTTTGCTAAAATGCCAAATGAACATTCTACCACTCTTCTTGCCCTTGTTAACCGGTAATTGAAGATTTGCTTCTCTTCACTCAGACACCTATTGGAATAAGGCCTTAATGAATGCTCACTGAGAGCAAAGGCCTCATCCCCAACATACCCAAATGGCATTGGCGGCCCATTTGTTCCTGGCAACGGACAGTTCTGTGGCAGGTCCAGACCATTTTCCCTCAACATTCTTCCAAAAGATGATCTTTGGAAAATACTGGAGTCTGAGCTGCTGCCATACGATCCTATGTCTATATAGCTAAAACAATAATTGGCATCAGCCACTGCTAGTAATAAAAAAGAAAAATATTTTTTGTAGTTAAAGTATTTGGTTCCACTGCCGATGGGCAACACTACCCTCATATGTTTTCCGTCAATTGCCCCGAGACAATTTGGGAAATTGCATTGATCCCAGAAAACTTCCGCTATCTTGCACCAATCTTCGCAAGTGGGCTTCTTCAGGACCAAATCCCTAAGGACATTCCAGATGTCTCTGCAGGTATCGTGGACAATATTGCTGACAGTAGTTTTGCCAACCAAAAATTCATAATGCAAACTTGCAAAGGAATGTCCAGTTGCCAGGTACCTAAAATGGAACAGTAAATACAGTTTATTATAATGATACATATTAACAATAAGCTACTTGGATATTAGATCAAAAAATGAGCTTGGAAATAGGTGCCTGAGGAAGTGAAGGAAGAAGAGGAGCAGGATAAAGACACTGATGATGTAGAGGGAAAATGAATCTTGGAAAAATAATTTCATCCACAATAACATGCTAGGAATTATTATTTCACTTCATGTAAAGAGGATGAAAGAATGATGTGGATATCCAAATGCCACATATGAGGTAAGAAGAAGAAGAAGTAGGTATGAACAGTTACCTTAATGTTATAATCAGTCTTTCAACAGCTGGAATTCTCCTTCGGAAACTGGTGTTTTGTCGCTCTAGATGGCTAGAGAGCAAAGCCAACAATTCATCAAAACTGTAAATATAAAATATTTGGCTATTATCTACATTGACCATGTAAAAATCAAAAATTTAAAAATATAGTTCCATTTTTTAAACAATTTGATCAGGTTATAGTTAACACTTCTAGCTATTCAAAGCTAAAAATTAGAAAAAGAGTCATACTGACCAGGCATATACACGTTTTCATAAATATATCTTGGAGCATTTGCAAGTTGACATAAAAAATTATCTCACCTTCTAATTGACATCTGTGTGTAGTTGAAGAATTTGTCTTCATGAGCACGGAGATCATTGTAAAGGACCCCAAACTGGCCTCTCCCTTCCCTTTGGGCGATGATGGGATGGATCCAAAATCTATGCCTTCTCCTCCTCCTCCGGTTATCCTCTTCTTCTTCATCTATTAATGCTGCTACAGCAGCCATAATGACTGCTGACCCAACATATTGCATAGCCAACATGTTTGCTAACCAACATACAACATGTGACAATGAAACAGGAAGGGGAAATAACTAAGCAGGATAAGGAATTACATCACTCTGACTAAATCGCAGAACATCAAAGTCGCACAAAGTCCTTTTTAAAGTCGCATCAAATCGCAACATAAATTGCATTGTAAAGTCGCAGTGCATTGAAATGAGGTTCAATGTAGAAAAATGTAAAATAATGCATTTGGGTGGCAAAAATATGGCAAAAATATGAATGCAATCTATACACTGGGGGGAGAACCTCTGGGGAATCTAGGATGGAAAAGGACCTGGGGGTCCTAGTAGATGATCGGCTCAGCAATGGCATGCAATGCCAAGCTGCTGCTAACAAAGCAAACAGAATATTGGCATGCATTAAAAGGGGGATCAACTCCAGAGATAAAACTATAATTCTCCCGCTCTACAAGACTCTGGTCCGGCCGCACCTAGAGTATGCGGTCCAGTTCTGGGCACCAGTCCTCAGGAAGGATGTACTGGAAATGGAGTGAGTACAAAGAAGGGCAACAAAGCTAATAAAGGGTCTGGAGGATCTTAGTTATGAGGAAAAGTTGCAAGCACTGAACTTATTCTCTCTGGAGAAGAGACGCTTGAGAGGGGATATGATTTCAATTTACAAATACCGGACTGGTGACCCCACAATAGGGTTAAAACTTTTTCGCAGAAGAGAGTTTAACAAGACTCGTGGCCACTCATTAAAATTAGAAGAAAAGAGGTTTAACCTTAAACTACGTAGAGGGTTCTTTACTGTAAGAGAGGCAAGGATGTGGAATTCCCTTCCAAAGGCGGTGGTCTCAGCGGGGAGCATTGATAGCTTCAAGAAACTATTAGATAAGCACCTGAATGACCGCAACATACAGGGATATACAATGTAATACTGACACATAATCACACACATAGGTTGGACTTGATGGACTTGTGTCTTTTTTCAACCTCACCTACTATGTATGTAACTATGTAACTATGACTTTGGGGACGCAATAGTGGAAACAGAGCCTTAAGGAGCGATTTCAGAAGCCTCCTGTACATTTGTCCCCGAGATTTGCAGTCCCACGCTTGCCTTCCTCACCTTCCATGCCTCCTGGTACTGAGTCGGTCAGTGAAGATGAACCCATGCACTTGGGCTTCACACATCTCTCTGCGGATGAGAGAACCTTTAGGAGGAGAGAGAGATTGTGCCTTTATTGTGGCCAGGCAAGTCACTGTTTGAAGTCTTGTCCTACCCGTCCAGAGAACGCCCGAACCTTCAGGTCCTGTCATGGACTGACCTTAGGTGGCGTTGTTTTGTCCCCAGTTATTCTGAAGGATAAGCCCCTGGTTTCGGTTACCCTTTCTTGGGCTGAATCGTCCATCGAGATACAGGCTCTAATCGACTCTGGGGCTGCAGGCTTGTTCATTGATGCTGCCTTTGTATCGAAACACTCGATTCCGCTGCAGCTGCATGACACTCCACTTGCCACTGAGGCTCTTGACAGGAGACCTCTACAGCCTGCCCATGTGATTCATGAGACTGTTCCTTTGTCCATGGCCATAGGGGCTCTTCACCATGAGATAATCTAATTCCAATTTATTTCCTCACCTAAGTCTCCGCTGGTTATTGTTTTTCCTTGGTTACAGATAGGGATGAGCCGAACACCCCCCCCGGTTCGGTTTGCACCAGAACCTGCGAACGGACCGCAAATTTGCGCAAACTTTAGAACCCCATTGAAGTCTATGGGACTAGAACGTTCGAAATCAAAAGTGCTAATTTTAAAGGCTAATTTGCATGGTATTGTCCTAAAAAGGGTTTGGGGACCCGGGTCCTGCCTCAGGGGACATGTATCAATGCAAAAAAAAGTTTTAAACACGGCCATTTTTTCGGGAGCAGTGATTTTAATGATGCTTAAAGTGAGAGAAAAAAGTGAAATCTCCCTTTAAATATCGTACCTGGGGGGTGTCTATAGTATGCCTGTAAAGTGGCATGTGTTTCCCGTGCTTAGAACAGTCCCTGCACAAAATGACATTTTTAAAGTAATAAAAGTCATTTAAAACTGCTTGCAGCTTTAATGTAATGTCGGGTCCTGGCAATATGGATGAAAATCAGTGAGACAAACGGCATGGGTAACCCCCCCCCAGTCCATTACCAGGCCCTTTGGGTCTTGTATGGATATTAAGGGGAACCCCGCACCCAAATTAAAAAAAGGAAAGGCGTGGGGCCCCCAGGCCCTACATACTCTGAACAGCAGTATACAGGCGGTGCAAACCAGACAGGGACTGTAGGTTTGTTGTTAAGTAGAATCTGTTTGTAATTTTGAACTGGTACATTTTAAAAGTGTAGCTCCAGCCAAAAAATCTATTTTAAGCTTTTTGGAAAACATAGGGTTATCAAGGGTTATCACCCTGTGACATTTGTTTTGCTGTCTGTGTACCTCTTCAGAAGATTTCACCTCACTTTCTGTCCCAATGACAAATGTTTTTTGACAATTTTGGGTTTTTAGTGAAACATGGATTGTTGATAGAGCATCAGTGGAGAGGAGACACGTTTTTCCCATATTAACTCTTACAGGAGAGAATTTCCCTTCCTAGGGGTAGATTTCATCTCACTTCCTGTTGTCTCCTTCCGTTTGCAAGTAGGAGTCGTTTGTAAGTTGGATGATTGAAAGTAGGGGCCTGCCCTATATACTCTGCAGAAATTGGGGCCTTAGGTGTTGCCACAACACCGTAAGCCCTCACAGTTACTCTTGGTGGGCGCAGGAAAGGGCCCTGCTGTGAAATATTAGATCAAGAATTGTAATTATATGCCCCTGTTGAACAGGGTCAGAAAAATTGGGCCTTTGGTGGTGGTGGTGTTGCCACAACACTGTAAGTCCTCACAGTTACTCTTGGTGGGCGCAGTAACGGGCCCTGCTGTGAAAAATTAGATCAAGAATTGTAATTACATATCCCTGTTAAACAGGGGCAGAAAAATTGGGCCTTAGGCACTGGTGCCACAACACTGCAACCCCTCAAAAATACTCTAGTTGGAGCGCAGGAACGAGCCCTGCTGCAAAGTATTGCATCAAAAATTGTAATTACATGCCTCTGTTAAACAGGGGCTGAAAAATTGGGCCTTAGGCACTGGTGCTGGTGCCACAACACTGCAACCCCTCACAAATACTCTAATTGAGCACAGCAACGAACTCTCCTTGCAAAATATTGCATCAAAAATTGTAATTACACGCCCCTGTTAAACAGAGGCTGAAAAATTGGGCCTTAGCCACTGGTGGCGGTGCCCAGAACCAAAAATATTCTTTCAAGCTATCAGCATGATCATTGAGGAGGAAGAGGATAGTCACTCAGCATAACAGGATAGTCACTCAGCATCAGCATAGGCAGTATTGAAGGGATCTGACATTTCAAAAAAAATTATTCGGTTACATCAGCATCAGGTGCTTGGTAGCTGGTGGTGATCCAAGACTGATTCATTTTTATGAAGGTCAGTCGATCGACTGAGTCGGTGGACAGGCGCACCCTGTGATCGGTTACAAAGCCTCCAGCAGCACTGAACGTGCGTTCCAAAAGAACGCTGGATGCAGAACAGACCAGTAGCTCAATTGCATACTGTGCAAGCTCTGGCCAGTGATCCATCCTCAAGAACCAGTAACCCAGAGGATTTTCGGTGGGAAAGGTGTCCAAGTCAGATCTTGCCCCTAGGTATTCCTGCACCATGTAAAACACGCTGGCGAATGTTGCTGGAACCGATCATACCTTGGGGCTGCGGACTAAAAAATTGTCTGAACGCATCAGTCAGACGGCCGCCTCCCGAAGATTTTTCATCCTATGCTCCCTCTGCGACGGCAAGATAAGGTCCGCAACCTTACCCTTGTAACGTGGGAGGGTTGCCAGCCAGTATTGATCCCTCTCCTTGATACCACGAATACGAGGATCCCCTTGCAGGCTTTGCAAGATCAGGGAGGCCATGCAGCGTAGGTTTGCTGAGGCATTTGGTCCGGAGTCCTCAGCGTCACTAAGGACGACATGATCCGCAGCCACCTCCTCCCAGCCACGTACAAGTCCATAGGTTTCTTCGGACTGTAAATGATCACTTGAAGACTGCTGCTGATACTGAGTGCCAGGCTCCACCTCCATGCTGACACAATCCTCCTCCTCGTCCTCTTCCTGTGTGATCGGCGGGCACACAGGAACACTGTCTGGATAAAGGGGGCATTGAGAGGTAAGGAAGTCCTCCTCTTCCTGCCTCTGTTCTGCCTCAAGTGCCCTGTCCATTATTCCATGCAGTGTGTGCTCCAACAGGTGGACAAGGGGGTCAGTGTCACTGATGCATGCACTGTCACTGCTCACCATCCTCGTGGCCTCCTGAAATGGTGACAGGACAGTGCATGCATCACTGATCATGGCCCACTTGCGTGGGGAAAAAAAAACAAGCTCCCCTGACCCTGTCCTGGTGCCATAGTCACACAGGTACTCATTGATGGCCCTCTGCTGCGTGTGCAGCTGCTGCAGCATGGCCAACGTTGAGTTCCACCTGGTGGGCATGTCACAGAATAGGCATTTCTTGGGCAGGTTAAATTCCTTTTGGAGGTCAACCAGCCGAGCACTGGCATTATATGAACGACGGAAATGCACACAGACTTTCCTGGCCTGCCTTAGGACATCCTGTAAGCCCGGGTACCTGCCCAAGAACCGCTACACCACCAAGTTAAGGATGTGAGCCAAACAGGGCACATGGGTCAGTTGTCCCTGTCGGAGGGTGGAGAGGAGGTTGGTGCCATTGTCGCAAACCACCATTCCTGGCTGAAGCTGGCGTGGCATCAACCATCTCTGAGCCTGCCCCTGCAGAGCTGACAGAATCTCTGCCCCAGTGTGGCTCCTGTCCCCCAAGCACACCAGCTCAAGCACCGCATGGCATCTTTTGGCCTGCATACTTGCGTAGCCCCTTGAACGCCTACAGAGCACCACTGGTTCTGAGGACAAAGTACAGGAAGAGGCTATGGAGGAAGAAGAAGAGGAGGGGGTGGAGGAGAGAGGTGTGTCAGAATCACCAGTAGTAGCATTTTGGAGACGTGGTGGTGGAACAACCTCCAACACTACTGCACCTTGTCCTGTATCCTTCCCAGCTGCCAGAAGAGTCACCCAATGCACCGTGAAAGATGGGTAACGTCCCTGTCCATGCCTGCTGGAATATGAGTCAGCAGGAATATGCACCTTACCACTGGCCGCCCTGTCCAGCAAGGCCAAAACATTGCCTTCCACATGCCGGTAGAGAGCCGGAATCGCCTTCCGTGAGAAAAAGTGGCATTTGGGAACCTGCCACTGAGGAACCACACATTCCACAAACTCACAGAAGGGGGCAGAGTCTACCAACTGAAAAGGCAGCAGTTGAAGTGCTAGCAATTTAGCCAAGCTAGCATTCAACCGGTGGGCATGTGGATGGCTGGGAGCGAAATTCTTTTGACGGTGAGCAGCTGGGGCAGGGAAATTTGCCTGGTACAATCTGACGTCGGTGTACCGATAGTAGATTGCCCGCAAGTACTTGGCTGTGACACACCTAATTCTACACCTTCATTCCTCTCAGTGCAGGTCTCAGAGAGGACTGAAGGTATAGTGGGGTTGGAGATCCCAGCTGATGAGGAGCAAGGAGAGGTCCTCTTTGTTCTTTGGTGTGGGTCTTTTAGGTACGCTTGCCAACGAACTGCATGGCAGGTCAACATATGTCTGGTCAAGCATGTGGTGCCCAAGCGGGTGATGTTTTGGCCACAGAAGATACGCTTGAGACATATGTTGCAAATAGCAGCGGTGGGATCTGATGCACTCGTCTCAAAAAAAAGGCCCACACCAAAGAACTTTTGGAATAACGCACAGAGACAGAGTGCCCTGCACATGTGGAGCTCTGCGGTGTGATGCAGTCAGTGTGCTGCCCTTAAGCTGGCCCCTGGAGGGCATCCTGCGTCGTTGGTGATGTGCCTCCTCCTCCTCTCTCCTATCAGGCACCCACGTGGAGTCAGTGACCTCATCATCCCCTCCCTCCTCATCACTGGAGCAAAGCTGGCAGTATGCTGCAGCTGAGGGAACATGACTGCCAGATTGCTGTCCTTCTTGGGCACCCCCTCTGACTGGGCTCACGTTACTGCCTTCCTCTAACTAAGTACCATCATCGGAGCCTTCAAAATGCTGGGCATCCTCCTGGAGCATGTACCCAACACTGTGGTCAAACAGTTTGGGGGATTCCTCAGGGGGACTTTGTGGGGCTAGGGAAGGAGTGACTGATGCCATTGAGCCGAGGGAAGAGGTCACGTTGGCAGCTGCTTTGCCAGACAACGTACCCTGAGCCTGGGTAAGAGAGGATGAAGAGGATGAGGATGGCTTGGTCATCTACTCTACCAAGTCTTCCGCATGTTGCGGCTCAACGCGGCCAGCTGCAAAAAAAAAGGACAAGCGTGTCACACGGCCATGTGCTGATGAGGATGCACCGTGTCCACGACCAGCACTGTTGCCTCTAGACACACGGCTTGCTTGCCCTCTTTTATTGGCTTGTGACTGTCTGCCTCTCCTTGTTGGCCTTCCAGACATACTAATGGCCTGCACTGCAGTGATATGTAGCTGCACAAAACTGGGATGTATATATATATATACTGATTATCAGAGGTGGCTCTAGGCTTTGTGAGGCCTTAGGCAAAACCTAGACATGAGGCCCCACTCACACCCATAATGGGAAAAATAATTAAAGCGATAAAAATGAACTGTATAAATTGTATATATTAAAAGCCTTAAACACTATGAACTATAATTTCACAGTTTCTAGAATTTTCTCTAGCAAATTATCATTAAACATATATATATTACATGCACACAAATATAAATACAATTTGTTCAGCTGCTACTAGTAATGTGTAGTAGTAGTAGTAAAATAAAAGTCAAAAATCATATTTCTTCATTCACATAAAGCTCAGGTTAATATAACCCAGCGCAGAGTTCCCCCTTACATCAGAGTCTGCAAGATTCCCCCTTACAGTGCAAGGGGAAATGCTGCAGACTGGAGTAAGGGGGAACGCTAAAGTAAGGGGGGCTCTGTTGACCAGAGATCACCTTATATCAGAGTGCCCAGCATTCCCATTTACATCAGAGTTCCCCTTTTTATCCGGGTCCGTGGAGTTCCAACTTGCATTTAAAATGAGAACTCCAATGTGGGGAATACGCTGGTGACCACAGGCAACCCGCAGAGTGAATACACTAAGGTAAAAGGGGGGGGTACTAATATAAGGGGGAACCTTTATATCAGTGCCCCCTTACCTTACTGTATTCACTCCCCCTTACATCACTGACCCCCATCAGACTATCCTTGCAACGCTGTTACTGACCTCATCTCAGGTGCACCATACAGGGCACAGCCAGACGGTCCTCTCTGGGCTCCAGCTTGATGGCTCTAGTTACATAGTTACATAGTTACATAGTTACATAGTAGGTGAGGTTGAAAAAAGACACACGTCCATCAAGTCCAACCTATGTGTGTGATTATGTGTCTGTATTACCTTACATACCCCTGTATGTTGCGGTCATTCAGGTGATTATCTAATAGTTTCTTGAAGCTATCAATGCTCCCTGCTGAGACCACCGCCTGTGGAAGGGAATTCCACATCCTTATCGCTCTTACAGTAAAGAACCCTCTACGTAGTTTAAGGTTAAACCTCTTTTCTTCTAATTGTAATGAGTGGCCCCGAGTCTTATTAAACTCTCTTCTGCGAAAAAGTTTTATCCCTATTGTGGGGTCACCAGTACAGTATTTGTAAATTGAAATCATATCCCCTCTCAAGCGTCTCTTCTCCAGAGAGAATAAGTTCAACGCTCGCAACCTTTCCTCATAACTAAGATCCTCCAGACCCTTTATTAGCTTTGTTGCCCTTCTTTGTACTCGCTCCATTTCCAGTACATCCTTCCTGAGGACTGGTGCCCAGAACTGGACAGCATTCTCCAGGTGCGGCCGGACCAGAGTCTTGTAGAGCGGGAGAATTATCGTTTTATCTCTGGAGTTGATCCCCCTTTTAATACATGCTATATTATCCTCTCCGCACTCCACACAAGTCCAACTCCTCTTGTGACCCCCCTCCTAGCAGTGCTCCAGCTCTTGACTCCTCTGTAACCCCCCTCCCCCCCCCAGAGACTGCAGACACAATAAAGAAGATGGTCAGAGGCTGTGCAGATATGATACAGAAAAAGGTCTGTGCAGACATGATACAAGAGATAGTCAGAGACTGCAGAAATTATACAATAGATGGTCAGAAACTGCGGGCATGATACAAGAGATAGTCAGAGACTGAAGACATGATACAATAGATGGTCAGAGACTGCAGACATGATACAGGAGATGGTCGGAGACTGCAGGCATGATACAAGAGATGGTCAGAGACCGCGGACATGATACAAGAGATGTCAGAGACTGCAGGCATGATACAAGAGATGGTCAGAGACTGCAGAAAGGATACAATAGATGGTCAGAGACTTCGGACATGATACAATAGATGGTCAGAGACTTCGGACATGATACAATAGATGGTCAGAGACTGCGGACATGATACAATAGATGGTCAGAGACTGCGGACATGATACAGGAGATGGTCAGAGACTGCAGACATGATACAGGAGATGGTCAGAGATTGCAGGCATTATACAAGAGATGGTCAGAGACTGAAGACATGATACAAGAGATGGTCAGAGACTGAAGACATGATACAATAGATGGTCAGAGACTGCGGACATGATACAAGAGATGGTCAGAGACTGCAGAAAGGATACAATAGATGGTCAGAGACTTCGGACATGATACAATAGATGGTCAGAGACTTCGGACATGATACAATAGATGGTCAGAGACTGCGGACATGATACAATAGATGGTCAGAGACTGCGGACATGATACAGGAGATGGTCAGAGACTGCAGACATGATACAGGAGATGGTCAGAGATTGCAGGCATGATACAAGAGATGGTCAGAGACTGAAGAATTGATACAAGAGATGGTCAGAGACTGAAGACATGATACAATAGATGGTCAGAGACTGCGGACATGATACAAGAGATGGTCAGAGACTGAAGACATGATACAATAGATGGTCAGAGACTGCGGATATGATACAAGAGATGGTCAGAGACTGCAGGCATGATACAAGAGATGGTCAGAGACTGCAGACATGATACAGGAGATGGTCAGAGACTGCAGGCATGATACAGGAGATGGTCAGAGACTGCAGACATAAAAACAGGAGACGGTCAGAGATTGCAGACATAAAAACAGGAGACAGTCAGAGATTGCAGAGATAAAAACAGGAGACAGTCAGAGATTGCAGAGATAAAAACAGGAGACAGTCAGAGATTGGTAATAACAAGCAAACTCTCACATTGCTGCAGCAGCCACCAAACACTACAGCCACAGACAGCATCTCTTTGATTGGGGTTGGGGAATGATATGTGATAGGGGGTTCTCTGGGAGGGGGAAAGACTTGTGCTGGGGGGTGAGGGGGATGGATTTCATATCCATCCCCCCTTGTAGCACCAAGTCTTCTACAATCCCAAAGTGTCCATATATCCTCTCCCCCAAACCACTCCAAGTGTACTGTATGTTTATCCCCCCCCTCGCAAGTCTCACTTTTAGCCCATTAATAAACACCTCAGATCAGCGCTGTCCCGCAGAGCTGCATGGCCAGGGGAGGGCTGGCAGCCTTAGGCCTGGGGGGGGCAAGTCTAGTCAAGTGGCCCATTGAACCACCGAATCAGCTCACCATCCATCTGCTCCACATTGCCCGCACAGAGAGCGAGAGAGAGAAATCTCTCCACATTGCAGTTTCTCTCTGGAAGCAATGTTGCGCAGTCTCTCTCTCTGTGTGGGAAATGTGAAGTGGTCACTCTCTCTGTGTGGGCAGTGCTGTGCATGTGCAGGCACAGGCCTGTGCACTGGCCCCCCGGGACCAGATTAAGGGCATTGTGGGCCTGGTGCGGCAGTAGAGCAGGGATATGATGCAAGTAATGTCCTATCCCAGATTTCCTCTCACTGGCCACCCTCCTGCGTTTCCAGGAGCCTGTGCTGGCTTGTGACCAGACTTGGTCACAGACACACATGTGTAATGCTAGGGAAGCCTGGCATTTGATTTACCAAGCTTCCGTAAGAGCCACGTGTCGGTGTGTGCTCTGAGGTGAACGTTTCCCAGCCATCAGAATACAGTGATCACTGCTGGCAGCTATAGCAGCCAGCAGTGATCGACAAAAAGAAAAAGAAAACAGGTAACGCTGATTGTACTGAAGTCAATTGATAGATCAGATTCTGTATAACCAGTCTGCACATTGATAGATTGAAATTCTGCCAGTTCAGCAGAAATTTCAGTCTGTCTATGGTGGCTTATGTCCACCAGTCTCTGAGTTTAATAATATCCTCAAATCTTCTGAAAGGGGGGCTCCACTTAGGTGTAGAAATTCACTTTGAACTCCACCTTATTTCCAGAACTCTCATTATATATTAGATGTGCAAACAATAAGGTGAGAGAACATCTAATACCTACAGAGAGTAATGGAAATAAGGTGGAGTACAAAGTGAATTACCTGGAGGGACTGGCATTGAGGAGGTTAAAATAGGCAGGGAGGAAATTAGACATCGCCTCCTCACTGCCTGTCAAATGCCTCTGAAAAGCGACCTAATCATTGATCACTTCAGTGGAATGGCAGTGCCTGCTAAGAGTGCAAGCCTTTGGGCTCACACTGGTGCTCAACATTTTTTTTTTTTGGGGGGGGGGGGGAAGCAAACTGAAAAAAAAAACATCAAATGCAGCCACTGTGCCCCATCAATTGCAGCCACTGTGCCCCCATCAATTGCAGCCACTGTGCCCCCATCAATTGCAGCCACTGTGCCCCCATCAAATGCAGCCACTGTGCCCCCATCAAATGCAGCCACTGTGCCCCCATCAAATGCAGCCACTGTGCCCCCATCAAATGCAGCCACTGTGCCCCCATCAAATGCAGCCACTGTGCCCCATCAAATGCAGCCACTGTGACACTCCCTCCGCCCACTTGCTGTCTGACTGACACTTACCCCATCTTGGTGACGGGTCAGGCAGTGGGTGATGGCGGCGAGCTGTGGGACATGCAGTGGGTCAGGTGATGCCCCTGTCCTGTGTCCTCCATGGTTCCCGTGCATCTCTTCTTCTGGTCTGCTAGATGTCCAATAGGAATGCCTGTGCCTTCAGCCAATCAGGTGACGAGTATTAGACCCGTACTTCCTGATTGGCGGAGAGGTGGTTCAGTGTTAGAAAAGAGAATATTAATTTGCTTTTTTAACACACCTGGGTGGGCTCATGGTGCAATACTCTGCGCTCTGAGTCCACCTTTTTTGAAGCCTATGGCACTAAGCAGGTGGTTTAAAAAAAAAAAAAACAAAACACACCCCCACCACTGTAATTCAGGCGCCTGGTGTTTGAGAAGGGGCCAGACGCCTGAACAGGGGGTAGCCACGGTGGCCACGGATATATTCATGCAGTGCATGAATCTATACATTTTACATACAGGGAGTGGCATAATGGAGGGGGCAGTGCCTGTGCGTCCTTAATGGACAGGCTGCCACTGTGCTGGTGGTTTTCCATAGCCGCAGTCCTTCAGACTTCTAATTAGATTGTGCGTTTTGCTGCATTTTCTCGAATTGCACCAAAGATGCAGCATGCAGGACTTCTTGTGCACTTTCAGAACATGCAGCAAAAATGTACAACCTAATAGAAGTCTATGGGACCGGGGGTAACATGCAGGAAGACTGCCAGTACACCAGCACTGCAGCATGCCAATGTGAACCCACATCATAACATCTAGGAGGGCGAGGTACTGTCACAGGCTGTAATATAACACTGAAGCTGCAGAGAGAGGAAGAGACAGCAGGAAGGGAGGGAGGAGAAGCTCACTTGTCACTTACTTGGATGCAATGGACACTAGTCCCAGGAGGCTCACTTTTTTTTTTTTAAAGACTGTGGTTGCTGAGCTCAGCCGACTGCTCAGTTTTAACTTTCCCGCCCACACATCCTCTTCACAGACAGCACAGGGGCTGCCCGGAGTGTGGGTGGGGAAAGAAAAAGCAGATCCATCCAGCCTCTGCCAGAGCTTCGTGTGCAGGAGGGAGGGGCGGGGCTGGGCTAACACAGACTGTCAGCCCTGTGACAGAGCTCATCGCTGGCTTGCAGTACTGAATCCGGCCGTGCCCTCCACCCGAGCAGCCGCCCTCGGCCAGCTCAGCGGCCTTTGTGCAGGACATTAGAGCAGCCCAGGGGGCAATTGCATCCCCGCCCCTGTGCATGGCCATGCTTCCTCCCCGCCTCCTCCTCTGTGTCCAGGAAAACATCACAGCAGGAGGAGGAGGGGGCGGGGTCAGTGCGCAGAGCTCCGTATGTGTGTGTCAGCTGGGGAGAGATGCCACTTTGCGGCTGCCATACGAAGCGTTGCTTGTGGGAACCAAGATACCCCACGGGCATGCAGGGACTCTGATTCGCCAGGACTATCCTGGGGAGGTTGGGCTACGGGCAAATTAGGCTTTTGTGAGGCCCCTTAGATTGCGAGGCCTTAGGCAAAGGCCTAATTTGCCTAATTAGAGAGCCGCCTCTGCTGATTATACAGCAGTTAGCAGAATGCCTGCCTGTGGTATTAATAGGATCAGAAGAAGCACACCAGCACTTGTCTTCAGGTAGCTATAGGTGCAACTGTGCAGGGTACACAGTACACTAACTGTAAATACTTCAAGAGCCTGCCTGTGCTATTAAAAGGATCAGAAGAAGCACACAAGCACTTGTCTTCAGGTAGCTATAGGTGCAACTGTGCAGGGTACACAGTACAATAACTGTAAATACTGCAAGAGCCTGCCGGGGCTATTAATAGGATCAGAAGAAGCACACAAGCACTTGTCTTCAGGTATCTATAGGTGCAACTGTGCAGGGTACACTGTACACTAACTGTAAATACTTCAAGAGCTTACCTGTGCTATTAATATGATCAGAAGAAGAACACAAGCACTTGTCTTTAGGTAGCTATTGGTGCAACGGTGCAGGGTACACAGTACACTAACTGTAAATACTTCAAGAGCCTGCCTGTGCTATTAATAGGATCAGAAAAACAAAAGCACTTGTCTTCAGGTAGTTATACTGTAGGTGCAACTGTGCAGGGTACACAGTACACTAATGGCTCGTACACATGGTCGGATTTTCCGATGGAAAATGTTCGATCGGAGCGTGTTGTCGGAAATTCCGACCGTGTGTGGGCTCCATCGGACATTTTCCATCGGATTTTCCGACACACAAAGTTGGAGAGCAGAAGATATAATTTTCCGACAACAAAATCTGTTGTCGGAAATTCCGATCGTGTGTACACAAATCCGACGGACAAAGTGCCACGCATGCTCAGAATAAATAAAGAGATGAAAGCTATTGGCCACTGCCCCGTTTATAGTCCCGACGTACGTGTTTACGTCACCGCGTTTAGAACGATCGGATTTTCCGACAACTTTGTGTGACCGTGTGTATGCAAGACAAGTTTGAGCCAACATCCGTCGGAAAAAATCCTAGGATTTTGTTGTCGGAATGTCCGAACAAAGTCCGACCATGTGTACGCCCTATAACTGTAAATAATGTAAAAACACCTGCCTGCCTGTCAGTATATTAGGAAGAGAACAACAGAAACAGATCTAGCTAAACTGAATACAGTATATATAGATATATAGATATATAGATATATCTATATATCTATATATAGATATATAGATATATCTATATATCTATATATCTATATATAGATATATAGATATATCTATATATATATACAACACCTGGGATGCATATATATACACAATACACTGTAAGTGCAGCTAACTGACTCAACCTGCCTACTCTATTTAACTTAAATCAAATGACACTGTCTCTCTGTCTATCTATCTCTCTCTGCCGCTGCAACACACTACACAAGGCCGCCATGCAGGCGGCCTTATATAGTGTGGGGCGTGTACTAAACCCCCTGAGCCATAATTGGACAAAGCCACCCTGGCTTTGACCAATTCCGGCTTTCTGTACACATGGTGCTGTGATTGGCCAAGCATGCAGGTCATAGTGCATGCTTGGCCAATCATCAGCCAGCAATGCACTGCGATGCCGCAGTGAATTATGGGCCATGGCGCGCCACTCGAATTTGGCGTGAACGGCCCATATCGTTCGCAATTCGACGAACGGTTGAACAGGCGATGTTCATGTCGAACATGGGTTCGACTCGAACTCGAAGCTCATCCCTAGTTACAGAGGCACAACCCCTCTTTTGATTGGCTCTGTTCTGAGGTTCTCTCCTGGTCACCACAATGCAGTAAGACATGCTTCCAGTAGGTAGCCAAGGTCCTGTGCACCTCTTCACTCTCCTCCCTGCCTGAGGAGTACAGCGATTTTAGTGATGTCTTTGACAAGGGTCAAGCCTGTAGCTTGCCTCCACACCGGTCGTATGATTGTGCAATTGACTTTCAACCTGGTCCCATACCCTCTCGTGACCGGGTTTACCCTTTGTCGCTCTTGGAGGATTAGGCCATGGAGGAGTATGTTGCAGATGCACTTTCTCGAGGTTCCATCCACAAATCCTCGTCTCCTGCTGGAGCTGGTTTCTTCTTTATGAAAAGGAAGAGTGGTGAACTGAGACCTTGTATTGATTATAGGGGTCTTAATTGTTTCACGATTAAGAATGCCTATCCGATTCCGTTGATTATGGAGTTGTTTGACCACCTCAAGGGAGTAACAGTTTTCACAAAGCTTGATTTGAAAGGAGCATATAATCTTGTGAGGATTAAGGAGGGCATTATGTACCTCATAATGCCTTTTGGCCTTTGTAACGTCCGGCAGTTTTCCACAAATTTATTAACAATGTCCTCCGAGATTTTTTGCAGTTATGTGTGGTGGAAAATATGAGGATATCGTCAAGATAAACCAAGTCCCTGGAGAGCCACCACACAGATGTCTGTCGTGTGCTTCAGAAACTAAGAGAGAACAATCTCTATTGTAAATTGGAGAAGTGCGAGTTCCATTGTGAACAGGTTAAATTCCTGGGTTATGTAATTTCCACTGCTGGTTTTTCGATGGACCCAGAGAAACTTTCAGCAGTCCTACTGTCAGGAAAGGTCCCCTCCGCTGGTAATATCGATCATTTGGCATGCAGTACTGAGGTCCACCAGCAGGTGTCTCCTGGCAGTTTGGAGCTGTCAGGAGAGCTTTTTACTGCTGGTATTTTGCCATCTTTGGGCCGCAGTACTGGCGTCCACCAGCAGAGGGATCCTGGGAGTATGGAGCAGGTATTACCCTCTGCAGACAGGCGTCACCTGACTTTAATTAGCAGCTGTAGTATAAACACCTGGCAAGTGCACACACATCTTGCCTTGGTATTGTCCTTGAGCCCTGACCTGCAGCCTGCACCCTGTTACCCTGATCCTGAAAACCTGATTCCTGGAACCTGTTTATCCTGTTCCCTGTCTGTTCCCTGAACCCTGGACCCTGAGCTTTGTATCTGACCCGTCCCTCTTGTGATCCATCCATCCTCTCTTTGTCCTGTTTGTTTCCCTTCCCCAGCTGCTGACTTCCCGTTGATGACCCTGGCCTGGCTCTGTTTATGATCTTGGTATTTCCCTTACTTGTATATATTTGTTCTGTTATTATTATTATTTGTGGGGTTCTGTTTGGTATTGGTTGTTGTGCACTGAGTGATATTGGAGGTGGTTGTGTTCTATTTATTCACTTATCCTTAATAAATCATTTATCTTTTCACATACACGTCTGGGTTTCCTCTGTTGCAGTCCACACAGTTCTGGTCTTATCTGGTACATGACACCTACAGTGGCCCCGACCCGTTGGTTTACGTCCTCTGCAGCGTTTGCTTGGCTTGGCCAACTATTATTGGAAGTTTATTCGTAACTTCTCGTCTCTGGTCAAGCCCCTGACTGATATGACCAGAAAGGACGGTAACCCACAGAGTTGGTCTCCAGAGTCCATTAAGGCCTTTGAGAGTCTCAAGGCTGCCTTTGTTTCTGCTCCTGTGTTGGCACATCCTGATACTACGTTACCTTTTATCCTTGAGGTTGATGCTTCTGAGACTGGAGTTGGCACCCTTCTGTCTCAACGTCCTACCTCTGAGAGCGCTATGCATCCTTATGGCTACTTTTCCATGAAATTGTCACCTGCGGAGTGCAATTACGAGATTGGTGACAGAGAGCTGTTAGCGATCATTTTAGCCCTGAAAGAATGGAGACATCTCCTCGAAGGTACCACTGTGCCGGTTCTCATTCTTGCTGACCATAAGAATCTCACATTCTTGTCTGAGGCTAAGCGCCTCTCTCCCAGAAGGGCATGATAGGCTCTTTTCTTGTCTAGTTTCAAATACATTGTCTCATTCTTACCCGGTAATAAGAATGTAAGGGCTGACGCTTTGTCACGACAATTTTCCTCCACTTCCAAGATGGAGGCGGTTTTGGTTCCTGTGATTCCTCCTGATCGTATTCTGGCTACGGTCCGCACCAGTCTCACTTCTCCTTTGGGTGACAAAATTCTTGCTGCTCAGGTCCATGCTCCTCCTGAGAAACATTGTGACCGCTGCTTTGCCCCAGAGAGTCTCCATACTGCCGTGCTCCAGACTTACCATTCTCCCAAGGCTGCTGGCCACCCTGGGAAGAATCAACTCTTTTGGGCCATTTCCCAACAATTCTGGTGGCCTAGTCTACATGCTGATGTAAGCGCCTTCGTAGCTGCCTGTTCCGTGTGTGCTCAGAGTAAGACTCCACGACCCCTTCCAGTGGGCCTCCTACAACCCATACCCAATGGAGAGAGGCTCTGGACCCACCTCTCTATGGATTTCATTCTGGGGTTACCCAACTCTCAGGGCAACACACTTATCCTTATGGTGGTTGACCGGTTCTCGAAAATGTCTCATTGTATTCCACTTAAGAAGATGCCAACGTCTAAGGAACTGGCTTCCATTTTTGCTCGGGAGATCTTTCGCTTACATGGGCTACCCAAGGTGATTGTCCCAGACAGGGGTAGTCAGTTTGTGTACCGGTTCTGGTGAGCCTTTTGTACACAGTTGAGAATTCAGCTTGCTTTCTCCTCTGTGCATCACCCGTAGTCCAATGGGGCCACAGAACGAGCCAATCAGTCCTTGGAGCACTTCCTATAAAACAACTGGTCAGACCTCTTACCGTGGGTGGAGTTCGCTCACAATAGTGCCTTGAATTCTGCTTCCCGATTGTCCCCATTTATGATGAACTATGGTTTCCATACAGAAATATCGTATCAGCACAGAGTGGTACTGCGGATACTTATAGAGTATTCTGTGCCACGTCCTATAGTTAAATAGAATAGGAAAGAGATATGTGGGCTTGACTTTTTAGGCACGATAACAAATATTATACAGTTAAAAACTAAAATTTATTGAAATATAGAAAACATTGTTAAAAAGGGGAAAAAAACAGATTCCAAGAATCTGTACACAATTCAGTCCATGAAAATGGTTACAACAATACAGACCATACATAGCTCAATGAAATAACAGGTAATTCAAGAATGAGACAAACATAATTTCATCAAGGGGTATTGGATTTGACAAGGAGCTATGTAGTTGATAGATGTTAATATTTACAGCTCAACATGTTGCGCGCCTAGCGCTTCTTCAGGAGCATGGAACTGAAATATAAGGCATAGAATAAATATAACAAATAATTCATAAATACAAAACATAAAACAAAAAATATATCATATCAATACAAGTCGATGAACACTGCAAATTTGGGCAGGCAAAGGTGGAAACCCTAGTAAGCCAGTCCTAGTCCGAAAGGACCCAAGAAATATTCGTCCACTATGGGGATGCATGCAACATAGTAACAATGGTATATTTTATTTTGTGTATGCTGGTAATGTAATAGGTGAATTTAATGTATAAAGATAGCCAAAGGACCGATAATTCTAGATAAACAATATGTCAATTGGCAAGGGGGGGAAAAAGAAAAAAGGGAGGGGGGGTTTGGGTTAGGACAAGGGTGGGGGGGGGTAAGAGGGTAGGGAAATGTGAGGAAAAAGAAAAAGGTAAGAAAGCTGAGAAAGAAGGGGGGGAAGATGGGATAGAAGGAAGAAAGGGGGGGGAGGGTCCCCTTTGTAAACTGACCACGGTTTATGATGGATGCTGAGTCCTGACATCGTGGCCAGTTTACATGTCTCTGTCATCCGCTGTGTCTCCTGTCCTCTGTCCTTTCCCCCCTCCCTGCCTGTCTGTCAGCTCCATGTCCGTGCCCGCCCCCTCCACTCCTGCTGCTAAAATTACAGTTCACAATTCACACTATCCTCTCTGTTTATTAATGTAATCTGCCACTGTGTCTGTGCCTTATAAAAATAATGCAGCTATATACCTGATTTCAGAGCGCCAATCGGCGCTTATGTGACTGGACAGTTCTCTCATCCTCTCCTCCTCCCCTCCTGACTGATGTCAGGGGGGAATCTTGGCCCCGCCCACTGCAGCTGTCAGGCAGAGAGAGGAGAGAGCCAGATGGTCATGTGAGTGCTGATCGGTGCTCTGAAATAAGATATATAGCTGCATTATTTTTATAAGGCACAGACACAGTGGCAGATTACAGGATAGTTTGAACTGCAAACTGTGGGTTATCAAACCTCTTTAATGCCAAAGAGCTCAATTTTGGTCCAATCTAACCACAGCACCTTCTCCCAAGCCTTCTCTGAATCATTTAGATCTCAACTCCAGTCCTCAAGGAGCCCCAACAGGTCACATTTTCAGGATTTTCCTCAGATGAAACGACTGTGGTAATTACTATGGCAGTGAAACTGATCAATTCACTTGTGCAAAATAATGGAAAGCCTGAAAACATGACCCGTTGGAGTGCCTTAAGGACTGGAGTTGAGAAACACTGATTTAGATGTTCATGTGCCTTCTTGAGGAGGGGGACTCGCCATGTTTGAAGGAAGAAAAATGCTGACAATGACACAATCCCTACTGTCAAGCATGGAGGTGGAAACATTGTGCTTTGGGGCTGTCAGGATCTGAGCTCAAACCTGGGCCCTCTCCTGTTTCTGGCAGTGACTCTTCCCGCTAAACTATCTGGGATGCTGGACAGTAGGGATACGCCCAATGCTCAAGTAGAACGGAAGTTCCACTTGAACATGGGGTCTTCGCCCGTTCGCCGAATCTAGAACATTATGGGGCGTCCGCAGCAAATTCGAGCCCCGTCCTTGGCTATATAAGAGCTGTCAAAGCAAAAAGGCAGAGTTTTTCCATTTTTTTTTCGATCGGGGCCGTTGGCACCGTGATTGAAGAGGGACGGACATCGTAGGACACTTTTTTTTTGTAAAAGGAATTGTCCAAAACTGTCTCCTGTCATTTTTACATTTTTGACACTTTTTTGGTGAAGGGGTTGGGGTACGAGGTACCCCTACCCATTCACATAGGGGGGGGCCGGGATCTGGGGCCCCCCTTGTTAAAGGGGGCTTCCAGATTCTGATAAGCCCCCTGCCCCCAGACCCCCACAATTACTGAGCAAAGGTTGTGGGGATGAGGCCCTTGTCCCCATCAACATTGGGACAAGGTGCTTTGGGGGGACCCCAAAGCACCCTCCCCATTTTGAGGGCATGTGGCGTGATACAGTTCAGGAGGAGGGCATTCTCACACCCCCCCTTTTCCTGCGGCCTGCCAGGTTGCCTGCTCAGATAAGGGTCTGGTATTGATTTTGGGGGGACCCCAACACCATTTTTTATTTTATTTTGGCGTGGTGTTCCCCTTAAAATCCATACCAGACCTGAAGGGCCTGGTATGGATTTTCGGGGGACCCCATGCCATTTTTTTAAAAATTTTGGTGCGGGGTTCCTCTTAATATCTATACCAGATCTGAAAGTCATTTTTTCAATTATTTTTTATGTATATTACCGGGATCCGGCAATACATTACAGCCGCGAGCAATTTTGAATGAAGTTTTTTCCTATAGAAATGTCTTTTTGCTGCTGGACTGTTATGAACATGGGAAAGATGTGCTACTTTACAGGCAGACTAAGGGGACCCCCAGACATGATATTTAAAGGAATATTTCATTTTTATTGTTTCACTTTAAGCATTATTAAAATCACTGCTCCTGAAAAAAAAACATCTGTTTTTAAAACTTTTCTTTTGCATTGATAAATGTCCCCTGGGGCAGTACCCGGGTCTCCAAACACTTTTTTTGGCAATACCTTGCATATAAGCCTTTAAAATGAGCACTTTTGATTTTTAATGTTCGTGTTTGCACAATTTTTTTGCCTGTTCGCATTTTCTGCTGCAAACCGAACCGGGGGGTGTTCGGCTCATCCCTACTGGACAGCTCCTTGCCTGATCTATTGGACAATCCTGCCTGATCCCTTGGACAACTCTGACTTTTGTCTTGATTGCTGTTGAACCTTAAACTCCTTGCTCTTCCCATGACGGACCTTGACTACAAAACTCTCCTCCTGCATTGACCTTGGCTTGTGACCCGACTATGAAACTCTCTCCTGCACTGACCTTGGCTTGTGACCCCAACACTGATCCTCGGTCTAGCATTTCAGACTTTCCTATCTCTCGTAGACCTGAGCTTGCCCGCCGTTGTCGGCCATTGGTCTCCACTCACTACAGGTATTCTCCTAACAGGTGCTGTTTCTCTTCTAAAGGTACAGACTGACTTTGTCGTATTGAGGGGCAGAGGATGGACCCATGTATTCAGTGGTGTTGCTGGGGGGGAGGGTGCGGGCTGCACCAGGTGGCACCCGCCAGAGGAGTGACACCTGTGGGCAGCGGCACTGCTCACTAACACAGCACAGTCCTCACCCCTACACAGCTCACAGCGGAGCGGACCGAAGCCACCTCCCTCTCCTCTCTGTCTACATCTATGGAGGAGGAGGAGGAGGGAGTCAGAGGGACACACACTGCTGTGCCTATCCCGCGCTGTTCTGAGATCTGTAAAGTTTTTAATATAATGCAAATGGGCATGTGCTTGGGGGGTGCTATGGGAGGGGAGAGGGGGTCTACACTGATGGAGGGGAGGTCTGCATTGAGGGGGTGTGCCCTGATGGAGGAGGGAGGGGGGTCTGCACTGAGGGGGGGTGTGCACTGAAAGGAATTCTGGTTCTGGATGACCACCCTGGTTAACATCGGCAGACCACCATGACCTCCAGTACCGTGAGACACCCAATGAAACACATGAAACAGATAGTGGATTCAAAAGATGTCTGTCTTTATTGAGCATAAATGTGGCTTATATTCAGTATAGAACAAAAGAGGGGGAGTGGTTAGTTTAATGCATACGTGTCTAGGGTTAATCAAGTTTGTTACTTGATACTTATCTAACGGGGGTTAGATAAGACATTTGGTCATTAGTCACATATCTTAGCTGATTGCCTAAGGCTAAACAGGATATACATTCTGAGGAACAGGTTTGACCATAGTGACAAACATAAGGGGAAGGGGGGATGCTGTGCAAGCATTCTAACACAAGTTTGAACTTACACAATAAGGGACTTCATACAACATGGTGGAGTTACACAAAATGGAGTCATGATGGTTCATTCATATTATTACAATCCCTTCTTAAGTCATGGACATGACTTAGCCCGTTTCAGTGTAACATACTCATCTTGTTTTTTGTAATATAAGCTGAGGTAAGCTCAATTAGCAGCAGCTGGGTCAGGGGTTCAAGTTCAAGTTTTAAACAAGCATACACAAACAAGATAAAAAGCAAGATCATTATAATAATCATAGCAATGTCTTTCAACCATGACAATATCCCACTGAGGCCAAACCCTCCTATGTTGTTAAAAGGGCTCCATGTCTTAGCTAGATCCCTTACTTCGATTTGTAGTTTGTCTACCTCTTTTCTGTGCTGTGCAATGATTTCATAGTAATCAGGTACCTCTACACTGGTGTTATGTATCCAAGTGCAACATTCGTAGTCCTCAGTTATTTCGCACAGCCCAGTGAGTGCAGCACTCATACTTTCTATTGCTAGATCATGGAGTTCTAACTGTTTTCTGATAGCGCTTGTCTCTAGGTTTAGTTTTGAAATATCATCAGAATTCTTGTCTAATATCTCCTCTAATATTTTAGAGTAGTTGTTAAGCCTTTTCATTATATCAATTCCTCATCCTGTCCCTGAGGGGAACCACGCCCGGGCTATGTCTTTCTCTAAAAACAATTGACTCTTGTGGCAATGCTTGAGAGGGTACCTGGGGTGTGTGCTAGCCTTCAGCAGGTGTCCTCCCTTATTGTCGCCCAATATACCCATTATTGGGATCAGTGATGTAAGGTAACACCATCCCTGAGGGTCCATGGGAATCCATGGATGACATGTTTTCCCACAACAGATGTATGTACTGTTTCCCAAGGCTAGCGGCTGAGTACTGAGGATTTGTTGTGTATCAATAAAGAGACCTGCAAGTGCTAGGAGTAAAAGCAACTATCCCATCTCAGTGTCAGCATTAGTATTGCTCATAAGGGTGTATAGGGTGTCATTTAAATTACAGTCTGTGGTGGTAAAAGGTGTGGAGAAGTCTGGGGCCATGGAGAAGTTAATTTTAGTATGGCTACATACCTCTCCACCCTGCAATGAATTTTCCAACCTAAAGCACCAATCAGGGAAGTGACTTCTGCCCATGGCTTGAAAGGTGACGGTGTTGTTTCTTAATGCTATTGGTACTTTAGTGAGGGTAATGGGAGGTGTTCCATTCAGGAAGGGGGTGATATTCAAGGGTACAGCCATAAGAGGGATACGTGCTGTGCTAGGATGTAGTTTACTACATATCCAACATTTTTCATATCCTGATTTCTGGGCATAGCTATATTTAAATTTAAGTAACAAAATGTTTTCTGTAAAACTATCAGTTTTAGTTCCCTCATAATCCAAATACACATCCCTTCTATGTCTAATAAGTGTATTTTTAGTGGTGTTATTGGGTAGGCCACATATACCTCTAAGGGCCCCCAAGTCTTCAGGATGATAAATACAGTGAATTATTATCCATTTTGGTAAGAACACCATCAAAGTCATCAAGAACAGGAGGCCCAAGGCCTTCCCAGAAGTCTGTGGTGAAATAGGCGAGGTCATCTTTTTCAGAGTCTTGACCACCTGCTTAACTCACTGTTCGAGGAATTGTATCACCTGCTTCACCTCTTTATACTTTATCTTGCTTCTTATGAATGAATGAATGAATGATTTGTAAAGCACTGCAAATGCGAACTGAATCGCCTCAAGGCGCTAAATGCGTTTAGTGTTGAACAGCTTCTTAGAAGAGGAAGGTTTTGAGTTTTTTCCTGAAGGCCAGATGGTTTTCTTCCATGCGGATGTGAGTCGAAGAGTATTCCATAGCCGAGGTCCCTATACTGCGAATCTGCTTTCTCCCCTTGCTTTGCAGTGGTATTTGGGAATGAGGAGGAGGTTTTGGTTGGATGATCGCAGATTGCGATTGGGTGTGTAGTGTTTTATTTTCTCTCTGAGGTATTGAGGGGCGTTACCTTGTATGCATTTGTGGGTGAGGCAGAGCGTCTTGAATGTGATCCGATTCTTTACCGTTAGCCAATGTAGGCTCCTCAGGGATGGGGAGATGGGCTCCCAGGGTTTTTTTCTGTTATCAGTTTTGCCGCCGCGTTTTGAATGGCCTGTAGGCGCGCAAGCTGATATTGGGGTAAGCCTATGTAGAGTGAGTTTGCGTAGTCAAGACGGGAAATGATGATTGTTCCAACTACTGCTGCTTTGTCCTTTTCTGGGATAAAGGGAATGAGTCTGCGTAGCAGGCGGAGAAGATGGTGAGATTCGCTAACTACTGAACCTATTTGAGCATCCATTGTCATTTCTGAGTCAAAGATAACTCCGAGACTCTTGGCTTTGGTGCTTGGAGAGATGGTCAGTCCGAAGATGGTGGGAGGTATCCATGGAGTCTTGGATTTGGGATTTTGGTTAGCGTGTAGGAGGGGAAGTTCTGTTTTAGACCCTTTGAGTTTGAGGGAACTAATGGTCATCCAGTCATCTATCAAAGTGAGAAACTTCTCTAGTTGTTGATGGTGGTCTTTTTGTCCGGTGATGCGAAAGTAGATTTGGGTATCTTCAGCGTATGAGAGAAAGCAGAGGTCTGATTTTTTGATGATTTTGAGGAGTGGGCGGATGTAGATGTTGAATAGCACTGGCGACAAGGGTGAACCCTGGGGGACTCCACAGGAAATTGTCTGGGTGTCAGAGGTGAATGCTCCCAGTTTCACTGTCTGAGAGCGATTCTCTAAGAAGGATGCAAACCATTTTAGACTTGAATCTGTGGCTGCTGCAACTTCTGTGAGGCGGACAAATATAGTATTGTGGTCCACTGTATCAAATGCTGCACTAAGGTCTAGCAGTATCAGGAGTAGGGATGAGCTGAACACCCCCCGGTTCGGTTCGCACCAGAACCTGCGAACGGACCGAAAGTTTGCACGAACGTTAGAACCCCATTGACGTCTATGGGACTCGAACGTTCGAAATCAAAAGTGCTCACTTTAAAGGCTAATTTGCATGGTATTGTCCTAAAAAGGGTTTGGGGACCCGGGTCCTACCCCAGGGGACATGTATCAATGCAAAAAAAACGTTTAAAATCGGCCGTTTTTTCGGGAGCAGTGATTTTAATGATGCTTAAAGTAAAAAAAAAAAAAGTGAAATATTCCTTTAAATATCGTACCTGGGGGGTGTCTATAGTATGCCTGTAAGGTGGCGCGTGTTTCCCATGTTTAGAACAGTCCCTGCACCAAATGTCATTTTTAAAGGAAAAAATCTCATTTAAAACTGCTTGCGGGTTTAATGTAATGTCGGGTCCTGGCAATATGGATGAAAATCAGTGAGACAAACGGTACCCCCCAGTCCATTACCAGGCCCTTTGGGTCTTGTATGGATATTAAGGGGAACCCCGCACCCAAATTAAAATAAGGAAAGGTGTGGGGCCACCAGGCCCTATATACTCTGACCAGCAGTATACAGGCGGTGCAAACAAGACAGGGACTGTAGGTTTGTTGTTAAGTAGAATCTGTTTGTCATTTTGAACGGGTACATTTTTAACGTGTTTAGCTCCAGCCAAAATATCTTTTTTAAGCTTTTTGGAAAACATAGGGAAGGGTTATCACCCCTGTGACATTTGTTTTGCTGTCTTTCCTCCTCTTTAGAAGATTTCACCTCACTTTTTGTCCCAATGACAAATGTTTTTTGAGAATTTGGGGTTTTTTGTGGAACAAGGATTGGAAAGCATCAGTGGAAAGGAGAAATGTTTTTCCCATCTTAACTCTTACAGGAGAGAATTTCCCTTCCTAGGGGTATATTTCATCTCACTTCCTGTTGTCTCCTTCCGTTTGCAAGTAGGAGTCGTTTGTAAGTTAGATGTTTGAAAGTAGGGGCCTGCCCTATATACTCAGCAGAAATTTGGGCCTTAGGTGTTGTTGTGGCCACAACAACATAAGCCCTCACAGGGTCCTGCTGTGAAATATTAGATAAAGAATTGTAATTACATGCCCCTGTTGAACAGGGGCAGAAAAACTGGGCCTTTGGTGGTGGTGGTGGTGGTGCTGGTGCCACAACACTGTAAGTCCTCACTCGCTCTTGGTGGGTGCAGAAATGGGCCCTGCTGTGAAATATTAGATCAAGAATTGTAATTACATGCCCCCGTTGAACAGGGGCAGAAAAATTGGGCCTGTGGTGGTGGTGGTGGTGGTGGTGCTGGTGCCACAACACTGCAACCCCTCACAGACACTTTAGTTGGAACTCAGGAAGGAGCCCTGCTGCAAAGTATTGCATCAAAAATTGTAATTACACACCCCTGTTAAACAGGGGCAGAAAAATTGGGCCTTAGGCACTGGTGCTGGTGACACAACACTGCAACCCCTCACAGACACTCTAGTTGGAACGCAGGAACGAGCCCTGCTGCAAAGTATTGCATCAAAAATTGTAATTACACGCCCCTGTGAAACAGGGGCAGAAAAATTGTGCCTTAGGCACTGGTGGTGGCGCCCAGAACCAAAAATGTTCTTACAAGCTATCAGCGTGATGATTGAGGAGGAAGAGGATAATTACTCAGGGATAGTCACTCAGCATCAGCATAGGCAGTCTTTGAAGGGATCTGAGATTTCAAAAAAAATTATTCGGTTACATCAGCATCAGGTGCTTGGTAGCTGGTGGTGATCCAAGACTGATTCATTTTTATGAAGGTCAGTCGATCGACCGAGTCGGTGGACAGACGCACCCTGTGATCAGTTACCACGCCTCCAGCAGCACTGAATGTGCGTTCCGAAAGAACGCTGGATGCAGGACAGGCCAGTAGCTCAATTGCATACTGTGCAAGCTCTGGCCAGTGATCCATCCTCAAGACCCAGTAACCCAGAGGATTTTCGGTGGGAAAGGTGTCCAAGTCTGATCTTGCCCCTAGGTATTCACTGACACTGGCGATGGTTGCTGGAACCGATCATACCTTGGGGCTGCGGACCAAAAAATTGTCTGAACGCATCGGTCAGACGGCCACCTTCTCCACCGCTCCTTCTTTGACTGACCGAAGCCTCAGCAACACGTTGTCCAGAAACAGGAGTTTGTAACCTCCCAGTCTCTGGGAACGCGTTGCACAGACCTTTCTGCAAGGCCTCCCGAAGATGTTTCATCCTCTGCTCCCTCTGCGCTGGCAAGATAAGGTCCGCAACCTTACCCTTGTAATGTGGATCAAGGAGGGTTGCCAGCCAGTATTGGTCCTTCTCCTTGATACCACGAATACGAGGATCCTTACGCAGGCTTTGCAGGATCAGGGAGGCCATGCAGCGTAGGTTTGCTGAGGCATTCGGTCCGGAGTCCTCTGGGTCACTAAGGACGACATGGTCCGCAGCCACCTCCTCCCAGCCACGTACAAGTCCATGTGTTTCTTGGGACTGATCCCTTAAAGACTGCTGCTGATGCTGAGTGCCAGGCTCCACCTCCATACTGACACAATCTTCCTCCTCCTCCTTCTCCTCCTCCTCGTCCTCTTCCTGTGTGATCGGCGGGCACGCAGAAACACTGTCTGGATAAAGGGGGCCTTGAGAGCGAAGGAAGTCCTCCTCTTCCTGCCTCTGTTCTGCCTCAAGTGCCCTGTCCATTATTCCACGCAGCGTGTGCTCCAACAGGTGGACAAGGGGGACAGTGTCACTGATGCATGCACTGTCACTGCTCACCATCCTCGTGGCCTCCTCAAATGGTGACAGGACAGTGCATGCATCCCTGATCATGGCCCACTGGCGTGGGGAAAAAAAAACAAGCTCCCCTGACCCTGTCCTGGTGCCATAGTCGCACAGGAACTCATTGATGGCCCTCTGCTGCGTGTGCAGCCGCTGCAGCATGGCCAACGTTGAGTTCCACCTGGTGGGCATGTCACAGATTAGGCGGTTCTTGGGCAGGTTAAACTCCTTTTGGAGGTCCGTCAGCTGAGCACTGGCATTATATGACCGGCGGAAATGCACACAGACTTTCCTGGCCTGCCTCAGGACATCCTGTAAGCCCGGGTACCTGCCCAAGAACCGCTGTACCACCAAGTTAAGGACGTGAGCCAAACAGGGCACATGGGTCATTTGTCCCTGTCGGAGGGCAGAGAGGAGGTTGGTGCCATTGTCGCAAACCACCATTCCTGCCTTAAGTTGGCGTGGCGTCAACCACCTCTGAACCTGCCCCTGCAGAGCTGACAGAACCTCTGCCCCAGTGTGGCTCCTGTCCCCCAAGCACACCAGCTCAAGCACCGCATGGCATCTTTTGGCCTGCGTACTTGCGTAGCCTCTTGAACGGCTACGGAGCACCGCTGGTTCCGAGGACAAAGCACAGGAAGAGGCCATGGAGGAAGAAGAAGAGGAGGGGGTGGAGGAGAGAGGTGTGTCACAATCATTAGCATTTTGGAGGCGTGGTGGCGGAACAACCTCCAACACTACTGCACCTTGTCCTGCATCCTTCCCAGCTGCCAGCAGAGTCACCCAATGCGCCGTGAAACTTAGGTAACGTCCCTGTCCATGCCTGCTGGACCATGAGTCAGCGTTAATATGCACCTTACCGCTGACCGCCCTGTCCAGCGAGGCATGGACATTGCCTTCCACATGCCGGTAGAGAGCCGGAATCGCCTTCCGTGAGAAAAAGTGGCGTTTGGGTACCTGCCACTGAGGAACCGCACATTCCACAAACTCACGGAAGGGGGCAGAGTCTACCAACTGAAAAGGCAGCAGTTGAAGTGCTAGCAATTTTGCCAAGCTAGCATTCAACCGCTGGGCATGTGGATGGCTGGGAGCAAACTTCTTTCGGCGGTGCAGCAGCTGGGGCAGGGAAATTTGCCTGGTACAATCTGACGTCGGTGTACCAAAAGCAGATTGCCCACAAGTACTTGGCTGTGACACACCTAATTCTACACCTTCATTCCTCTCAGTGCAGGTCTCAGAGAGGACTGAAGGTATAGTGGGGTTGGAAATCTCAGCTGATGAGGAGCAAGGAGAGGTCCTCTTTGTTCTTTGGTGTGGGTCTTTTAGATACGCTTGCCAACGAACTGCATGGCAGGTCAACATATGTCTGGTCAAGCATGTGGTACCCAAGCGGGAGATGTTTTGGCCATGCGAGATACGCTTGAGACATATGTTGCAAATAGCAGCGGTGCGATCTGATGCACTCGTCTCAAAAAAGGCCCACACCAAAGAACTTTTTAAATAATGCACAGAGACTGCAGCGCCCTGCACATGTGGAGCTTTGGGGTGTGATGCAGTCAATGTGCTGCCCTTAGGATGTGCCACCTCCTCCTCCTCCTCCTCTCTCCTATCAGGCACCCACGTTGAGTCAGTGACCTCATCATCCCCTCCCTCCTCATCACTGGAGCAAACCTGGCAGTATGCTGCAGCAGCGGGTGCATGACTGCCAGATTGCTGTCCTTCTTGGGCACCCCCTCTGTCCGTGCTCATGTTACTGCCTTCATCGAGCTCAGGATCATCAGCAGAGCCTTCCAAACACTGGGCATCCTCCTGGAGCATGTACCCAACACTGTGGTCAAACAGTTCGAGGGACTCCTCAGGAGGACATGGTGGGGCTAGGGAAGGAGTCACTGATGACATTGAGCCGAGGGAAGAGGCCGCTGCTTTGCCAGACAAAGTACCCTGGGCATGGATAAGAGAGGATGAGGAGGATGAGGACGGCTTGGTCATCCACTCGACCAAGTCTTCCGCATGTTGCGGCTCAACACGGCCAGCTGCCAAAAAAAAGGCCAAGCGTGTCCCACGGCCACGTGCTGATGAGGATGCACCGTCTCCACGACCAGCACTAGACACAGAGCCTGCTTGCCCTCTCTTATTGGCTTGTGACTGTCTACCTCTCCTTCTTGGCCTTCCAGACATACTAATGGCCTGTAGCTGCACTAAGCTGGGATATATATATATATATATATATATATATATATATGTACTGATACTGCAGCTAAAAAAAATCAACTGCCTGCCTGTAGTATGAGAACACCACCAACCTTCTACAGGTAGCTTTAGCTGAACACTGTGAGGTGGACGCACCCCACTAACTTGTAGGTTTAGCTGAACACTGTGAAAAGGACGCACCCCACTAACTTGCAGGTTTAGCTGAACACTGTGAACAGGACGCACTGCACTATCTGTAAATAGTCTAGCTGCCTGACTGTGGCACTAATAGGATCAAAAAAACACCAGTAATTTTCTTCAGGTAGCTGTATATACTGTAACAAGACAAGCCTGCCTGTCAGTAAGAAGATAACAGGAACAGATCTAGCTGAACACTGTGAGCAGGAGGCACCCCACTAACTTGTAGGTTTAGCTGAACACTGTGAGCAGGACGCACCCCACTAACTTGTAGGTTTAGCTGAACACTGTGAGGTGGACGCACCCCACTAACTTGTAGGTTTAGCTGAACACTGTGAGCAGGACGCACTGCACTAACTGTAAATAGTCTAGCTGTCTGACTGTGGTACTAATAGGATCAAAAAAACACCAGTAATTTTCTTCAGGTAGCTGTATATACTGTAACAAGACAAGCCTGCCTGTCAGTAAGAAGATAACAGGAACGGATCTAGCTGAACACTGTGAGCAGGATGCACTGCACTAACTTGTAGGTTTAGCTGAACACCGTGAGCAGGACGCACTGCACTAACTGTAAATAGTCTGGCTGCCTGACTGTGGTACTAATAGGATCAAAAGGACACCAGCAATTTTCTTCAGGTTGCTGTATATACTGTAACAAGACAAGCCTGCCTGTCAGTAAGAATATAACAGTAACGGATCTAGCTGAACACTGTGAGCAGGACGCACTGCACTAACTTGTAGGTTTAGCTGAACACTGTGAGCAGGACGCACCCCACTAACTTGTAGGTTTAACTGAACACTGTGAGCAGGACGCACTGCACTATCTGTAAATAGTCTAGCTGCCTGACTATGGTACTAATAGGATCAAAAGAACACCAGCAATTTTCTTCAGGTTGCTGTATATACTGTAACAAGACAAGCCTGCCTGTCAGTAAGAAGATAACAGGAATGGATCTAGCTGAACACTGTGAGCAGGACGCACTGCACTAACTTGTAGGTTTAGCTGAACACTGTGAGCAGGACGCACCCCACTAACTTGTAGGTTTAGCTGAACACTGTGAGCAGGACGCACTGCACTAACTGTAAATAGTCTAGCTGCCTGACTGTGGTACTAATAGGATCAAAAGAACACCAGCAATTTTCTTCAGGTTGCTGTATATACTGTAACAAGACAAGCCTGCCTGTCAGTAAGAAGATAACAGGAACGGATCTAGCTGAACACTGTGAGCAGGACGCACTGCACTAACTGTAAATAGTCTAGCTGCCTGACTGTGGTACTAATAGGATCAAAAGAACACCAGCAATTTTCTTCAGGTAGCTGTATATACTGTAACAAGACAAGCCTGCCTGTCAGTAAGAAGATAACAGGAATGGATCTAGCTGAACACTGTGAGCAGGACGCACTGCACTAACTGTAAATAGTCTAGCTGCCTGACTGTGGTACTAATAGGATCAAAAGAACACCAGTAATTTTCTTCAGGTAGCTGTAAATACTGTAACAAGACAAGCCTGCCTGTCAGTAGGAAGATAACAAGAACGGATCTAGCTAAACTGAATACAGTGTATATATATATATATATATATATATATATATATATATATATATATATATATATGCAACACCTGGGATGCATATAAATACACAATACACTGTAAGTGCAGCTAACTGACTGACTGTTCTGCCTAATCTATCTAACTCAAATCAAATGTCACTGTCTGTCTCTCTCTCTCTCTCTCAATGAACGCCGGAACACACACTACACAGGGCCGCCGTGCAGGCGGCCTTATATAGTGTGGGGCGTGTACTAAATCCCCTGAGCCATAATTGGCCAAAGCCTCCTTGGCTTTGGCCAATTACGGCTCTCTGTTCAGGCGGCGCTGTGATTGGCCAAGCATGTGGGTCATAGTGCATGCTTGGCCAATCATCAGCCAGTAATGCACTGCGATGCCGCAGTGAATTATGGGCCATGACGCGCCACACGAATTTGGTGCAAACGGCCCATATAGTTCGCAATTCGGCGAGCGAGCGAACAGACGATGTTCGAGTCGAACATGGGTTCGACTCGAACACGAAGCTCATCCCTAATCAGGAGACATGATTCTCCGTCATCTTCTGCTTCAAGGGCATCATCCCATATTTTTAGAAGTGCTGTTTCTGTGCCATGGGCTGGGCGGAAGCCTAATTGTGGAGCGTCCAGAAGTTGATGTGTGTCCAGGTGGCGTTGTAACTGTTGTACTACTGCTCTCTCCATAATCTTGGAGATGGTGCTAAGGCTTGTTATTAGTCTGCGGTGGTTAGGGTCCTTAGGGTCAAGATTGGGTTTCTTTAGCAGAGGTTTGACGGTGCCTTGCTTGAGGGAGGTTGGCACGATCCCTTCTTTGAACCACTGATTTATGAGGTGTGTTATAGTGGGAGCCAGGATGTCGGAGCATTCTTTCAGGAGTTTCGTGGGAATGATGTCATTTGGTGATGTGCTGTCTTGAAGGCTTCTCATAATGGTTTTAGTCGTGTCAGTGGTGATCAGGGTCAAGAAGAAGTCCGGCGGTTGTGTGATGTTCGTGTTGATGTCCTCTTTTTGCTTTGGTTGGGTGAGGTTGGTTGTTCCTTCTTAGATGTTTGGTTCACCTTCTTCACACGACTGGCATGGATCCAAGCCTGTTGTCCCTCTACCAGAATGGCTGTTCAGGTAACTGCGATCACTGTAGTCGTGGGTCCAAACGGGTACCCTTGCTTCTTGGTACGATTCAGTTGCTGGACCACTACGATGTCTCCCACCTGGAAAGGGTGAGTAGGTTCCTGTGAAGAAAAAGGGGAGGTGCGAGCGACACGTTTTTCAACTCTGTCCAAGGTTTAATCAATTTCTTAGCATACTCCTCCTGTATAAGATCCCCTCTTTCTAACATTAGTGGCTGTCTGGCCCATGGGGTAGGGAAGGGTCTGCCCATCAAGACCTCGAAAGGGGAGTAACCTGTGGTCTTCGAGGGAGTCATTCTTACCTCTGCAAGGACTGCAGAAAGTACGTTTTTTTCCATCCATTGAAAGTTCCCTCTGTAGCTTTCCTGATTTTATCTTTAAGTGTCAAATTCATTCTTTCTACTATCCCTGAACTCTGGGGGTGGTATGGGATGTGAAACTTCCAGTCAATCTTCAGTGTTTTCACTAAATCTTGACACACTTTGGCTATGAAGGCAGGGCCATTGTCTGACTTAATTTGAAATGGACAGCCCCATCTTGGGATTATTTCCTGTGTAAGGATTCTGACTACTGTTTGTGCATCTTCCTTTGTGATGACGAACACTTCTGTCCATTGTGAGAACATATCTACTATCACAAGTAAATATTCTTGTCTCTTGCCTAGTTTGTAAAATCAATCTGAAGGTGAGTGAATGGTGTGGACGGGTAAACGGAGTGTTCATGTTTTGCCTTGTGTGGATTTCTTGGATTGTTCCTCAGGCATGTAATGCATCTTGCAACATATGATTTTACTAATGAGGGAAGACCGGGGATGAAAAAATCTTTTTCCAATAATCCACATGTAACCTGCCAGCCTCTATGTCCTACCCCATGATATTGTGAGATAAATAGGGGTGCACTAGCTACGGGTATGCATGGTTTCCCCTCTTGGCAGATGAGCCCCGATTCAGGACTTTTTTGCACTCCTTCAATGTTCCATTTCCTAATGTCCTCGAGGGTGGCATGGACCTGGAAGTCAGATAAGATTTGGTCTAGAAGAAGTATTTCTGGAGCTAGGAAGGGCATTTGCATTGTGGCCTCTTGCCTGTTAGCTGCTTCTTTTGCTATTCTATCTGCCAGTGCGTTTCCCTAGCGATGTCATCCTGTTGTCCTGTGTGTGCTTTGCAATGGAGGATGGCTATTGATTTTGGAACTTGTGTTGCTTCTAAACAGACTCGTAACCAAATTTGAGTGTGAGATGGATTTACCATCGGCCGCTATGTAACCCCTTCTTTGCCAAATTACTCCGAAATCATGTGCGACCCCGAATGCATATTTGGAATCAGTATATATGTTCACGTCTCGTCTCTCAAAGAGCTGACAGGCTCTTGTGAGTGCAATCAGTTCTGCCTCTTAAGCTGACTGAAAGGGAACTGGGTTTGCTTCTAGTATCACATTGGGTAGTTGAACTACAGCATACCCCGCATGATATGTGTTATCATTTGGCCTTGAATAAGAGCCATCTACAAATACATTTTGTGCATCAGGGAGGGCGGTTGAAGACATGTCAGACCTGGGAGATGTGTCTTGGTGTATGAGATCCATGCACTCATGTTGAGGCACTATCTCATCTTCCTCACCCTTCAAACCTAGTAAGGCATTCAGGATAGAAGCGGGACCAGCGATGTATATATATATATATTTTTTAAATTTATTTATTTAGTATTTTATTGGTTTTTCCAAAGGATAACAGGATATACCATCACATTTAACTGGTCCAGTGATAAACAGAAACACTGTACAGATTAATAAATCTACTTAACAATAATCTAATCAATGGAATGACAGTCTTCAATAAATCATTGGGCGACCTAAGGAGTTTATAGAAACGATTACTAAACCGTCCCAGACCCTTGTACGTTTTGTGACCTGATATATCGTCTCGTCTCCCAGCACCCCAATAGGGATCACACTGTGTAGGAGAGGAGAACAACATCTCGCTTCTAGAGGCCTCGAGTCAGATAATGAGTTAGCTATATCCTCTAGGCTTCTAGTGTGGACTGTCTGGGTTATAAACATTCAAAACCGGTTGCATAGATCACCCTAGGATTAACTCCAGATGAAATTACTGAATATAATGGAACTATTATACAATTAAAGCATAGAAAATATGTCCCGTAACCAACTTAACACACGTTCTGTTACAGGTCGTAGTTACATTGGGACATAACCCGAATCAGCCCGTAAGGGGATAAGGAGATAAGTGGGGGGGGGGGGTAAAGAGGTGAAAGAGAGAAAAAGAGAGAGCAATAAGAGTTAGCTGTCTGCCCATCTGTTCCTGGATGTACTTAGTACTATAAGCTTGAGTGTGAGGGAGCACCTACTCCTATGTATTTAGTCCATGGTTCCTGAGTCTTCTCAAACTGCGCTGAGGTGTCTAGTATGGAACTCACCATCTTCTCTTGGGCCATTATCCATGAAATTTTTCGTTTCGCCGCTATAATAGAGACCTTAGGAAGCTTCCATGCTTTGGCCAAAATGAGTTTGGCACCAAGCAGTATAAAAAATATTAATTTTTGCATGTATTTCGGGGCCCCGGGAATTTGGTGATTGAGTAGAGCCGTCAGAGGAGACTTGGGAACTGTCAGGGCTGTGACTTTAGAAATGATGTGGAAAATTTTGTTCCAAAAGCTTCTGATTTTGGGACACTCCCACCAAATGTGCATCATGGAGCCCTTCATATGACAACCGCGGAAGCATAGTGGAGAGACCGAGGGATACATGAGGGAAAGCCTGGAGGGGGTTAGGTACCATCTGGTAATGACCTTCACGCTAGCTTCAATTAATGTGATATTTAGTATGCCTTTAAAGGATCTAAAGAAGGTTTTGTGCCAGTGTTCCAGGTCCCAGGATTCCTGAATATCCCTCTCCAACTCCAGCATGAATGTTGTTTTCCGACTGCTTGTTGCAAGCGAGGAGTAGATGATGGAGATCCCTCCCCTCTGCTCCAAAAGCTGCCCACACCATAGTTCATATGGGGTGAATTGAGGTGGTTCCTGTTTAGATATCCAAATGGAATGAAGAAAGTGTGATATTTCCAAATATCTGAACCTCTCCGATATGGGTAGGTCCAAATGTTTAATGCAATGGGCTAGAGAAATTGGTCCAGCTGAGGTAAAATAGTTCCCGATCCGGTACATTCCCCTGCCTAGCCACCACTGAAATGCTTTGATATCCAGGCCCAGATGGAAATCCGGGTTACGGAAAATATGGGCTAAGGGCTTGCTTTATGATACCAAAGAAGGAGCCTTCCTAAGAGTGTCACAAATCCTCATTGACTGTGACAAGGAGGGAGATAGGATGGGAGGCCTAGTCTGTGGAGGGCACCAGAGGAGGAAATCTATAGTGAAAGATGGAACTGCTTGCCTCTCCATTTCTACCAAATCAGGTCTGGCTGATTTAGAATAGACAATGGATAGCTGAGCCAATCTAGCAGCTTGGTAGTACCAAAAAAAATTCGGAAGGCCCAGTTCCCCCTTATTTCTCAGATTATATAGGGATTGTCTCGCAAGTCGATGACCAGATTTGCCCCAAATAAATTTGACCACCTTGTTTTGGAACGCCAGAAGATGGTCCCTTCTAATGGCGATCAGGAGCGAGCAAAATATATATAAGAGTCTTGGGAGTAGGGTCATTTTGACAGAGTTTATTTTACCTAGCCAGGATAGTTGGTGCGGGGACCATTGCTTAAGATCTGATTCCAATTTTTTGTAGATGGGGGGGTAATTAGCCTGGTATAGTTGTTCAAATTTAGGTGTAAGATTGATACCAAGATATCGTATGGAGGACTCACTCCACGAAAAGCGGAAGGAGTCCTTCAACCAAGATACCAGAGACTCTGAGAGTGACACATTGAGTGCTTGGGATTTAGAATAGTTGACATGTAAACCTGAAGTCTTGGCAAATTCCTCCAGGAGCTTACAAACAACAGGGAGGGATGTAACCGGCAACGTAAGGTAGAGAATGAGATCATCGGCAAATAAGCCGCATTTGTGAATTTTAGGGCCACATCTGACCGCTGCTATGTCTGGGTTAGTGCGGATAGCAATTGCTAGCGATTCGATTGCTATCGCAAATATAAGTGGCGATAGCGGGCATCCCTGGCGGGTCCCTCTCGCTATTTTAATAGGTTCTGAAAGTTGTCCTTGTAATTTAATCCTAGCCTTGGGGTTAGAGTATAGTGATTTAAGTAGCCCGGAGAATCGGGGGCCAAAGCCCCATCTTTCTAGAATAGAAAACAGATAGGACCAAGAAACGGAGTTGAAAGCCTTTTGTAGGTCTAGAGACAACAACATACCCTTTTGATCACCGCCGCCATCCCAGCCCGATTGCAAGATCGAGACCACATCAACTGTTCTTCTGATTTGGTCAGGACCCTGCCGTCCGGGAATGAACCCGACTTGGTCCTTATCTATATAAGACCTGATAAAGGACGCTAGGCGGTCAGCCATAATTTTAGTCATTATTTTAAGATCGTTATTGATCAGAGATATGGGTCTGTAGTTAAAAACTTCACCCGGGTCCTTGTCCGGTTTTGGGATGACGGTGATGAATGCAGCATTCATCTGCGGGTCCAGAGGGTCCCCTTTGAATTTAGAGTTAATAAATTTGGCTAGGTACGGTGCTAATGTATTCGCAAAAGTTTTATAATATGGTGTGGAAAAACCATCTGGACCCGGAGCTGAACATCTCTTTAGGTTTTTTTATTACAGCTAGGACTTCCTCAGTAGATACAGGAGCTTCGAGTCTATCTCTGTGTTCCGCCAACAGAGTGGGAATCGGCAAGTTATCCAAGAATTTGGTAACAGCCTGAGTCCCATTCAACTTATGTTCACTATAAAGATCTGCATAGAATACATGGAAGGCTTCCATGACTTTCAGAGGATTCGCCGTGTGTTGTTGGCCTGCTATTTTGATTCTAGGGAAGGTGTACGAGTGAGTACGCGGTGTGAGTCGGGAGGCCAAGAGAGACCCAGCTTTATCCTTTTGGTAGTAGTATTTTGCTCCTTGCCATAAAATGCATTTTTCTGCCTTGACTGTAAGAGCTAAATTATGCTCCAGGCGTGCCGCATCCAGCCGGGACACCGGAACCCGAGCTGGATCTCTCTTGTGCTCCGAACACAGTTTTTGGAAGGTCTTTTCAAGATTGTCTATGTCCACCCTTTGTTCTCTTTTAATTTGGGAAGATATTTGGATCAGTTTCCCTCGAATGGTCGCCTTATGAGCAGCCCATAAGGTTTCAGCTGAGACATCTGCAGTGTCGTTTAGTGTAAAGTAGTCAGAGATAGCCTTTTCGATTTCTACTTTCCTAATAATGTCGGAAATAATTGTTTCTGTTAGTCTCCAGAAGGCGGGTTTGGTTTGTGGGGCTTGGTTGTTTATTGTAACACTCAACAAGGAGTGATCGGACCACACTGTGTCTGTAATCTGTGCTTTTCGGGCTGACGGAATTAATCTATTGGAGACCAACAAATGGTCCAGTCGGGCATAAGAATAGGTGAGTGTGGGAGAAATGAGTATAATCTTTTTTGGTTGGATTTAACTCCCTCCAAATGTCCGTGAGATCTTGTGAGTATATCAATTTAGCTATCTTAGAGCTGTTCCTAGTCGGGCGTACGGTTTGAGCACGGGGAGGTTTGGATCTGTCTAGGCCCTGGTCAAAGGCGACATTAGAATCTCCGCCTAAGATTGTGGAGCCTTCCAGTAGGGGATCAAGAGTCTTAAACAGATTACTGAAAAAGTTGAGTTGGCCTGCATTCGGGGCGTAATAAGATACTAGAGAAAATAGTCTACCCTCAATAGAACCCTTCACAAGGATATACCTCCCCTCTGGGTCCCGCAGCACCTGTTGCAAAGTAAATCTACAACTCTTTGAAATGAGGATAGCCACCCCCCTAGTTTTATCTTCCGCGTTAGCTAAATAAAATAAGGGGAATTGGGCATGAAGGAAAGTGGGATTGTACCAAATCGGGAAGTGTGTTTCTTGAAGAAACAAGATATCAATTTTGCGGGACTTCATATAATCTAGGACCTTCCTTCGTTTAGAAGGTGAGTTTAGCCCTTGGGTATTATGAGTCGCCACCCTTAGTGGGGAAGACGATAAATCATCAACAGCCATGGAGCAGAGGGGGTGGACCTACCACCAATCCACCAACGCTTACCTGATCTAAGGAGCTGTGAAGAACTACATCCAGTGCAGAGAAGGGAATCCTTCGCTTCTTGTGTGGAAAATGGACATCGACAGGCAGACGACCAACTGCAAAGACAAGATTCGTTAGAGAGGAAAGAAGAAGAGGGGAAGGAGGGGAAGGTGAGGATGGGTGCTTCAAGCCAACTAGGGGCTTAAGAGAGTAGTGAAGGCTTCGGAGCACATCACTCATCGGAGAAAAAGACACGTCCAGTCCTTGTGTACAGGGCGGACTCCTAACCCAGGGAGAAGGAATTACCTAAACCTTGGGGTAGGGGGAGGCGCGGCATGACTGCCCCAGCCCCGGCGCACCTTAAATTATACAACAAAACTATAAAAATAGAATCACTCTGATTTGAGGGATCAGGGGTCCCCGACCGCCCACTACCCAGTAGTCCCCCCCCTCCCGGGAACAAAAATAACCCGGGGGGGGGATACGTCATGATCCAACCCAGGGGGAACAGAACCGGACCCACCTAGAAAGCTTTTCTACAGCTATTATTAGGGGTTAAACCTCCACGGTTATTAACTGTGGTAACTATATGCCTAAGACCACCAGGAGGCAAGTGCTAGACAAATAAATAACATTAAGCCCTGACCAATATCCATGAGAGCCTACAGCAACGTTGTAACCCCGTAGTTAGCTCTCATGAAAAGGACCTCTGTGGGCCTGTCATGAAGATCCTGCCAATAATCAGCGATCCAGACGCAGGGGGAAACGGCCGTGGGTTCCACTGCGCATGCGCGCGCGTTCATGGGTGCTGTCACGCACGGGCACGCGCGCGCGCACTCCCGCTAGTGCCAGGCGGGCTATTTAAACCGGCCTGTCACACTCCATCCCCGCTGTCTGCTCTACAGCGTTCCGTGTGCCTTAACCTGATCTAACCAGTGTACTCTGCTATCTGACCCGGCTTCCTGTTAGACCATCCTGCTATCCGCCTGCACCAGACCCTCTTGGCTTGCCTGACCATCCCTCTGTGTTGTCCCTGGTACCTCTGCTGATCGACCGATACCGACCTCTGGCTTGTTTGACCACCCCTCAGTCTGATACCTGTATCCAGCATTCCAGTCTACTACCTGCTGCCTTGTTCCTGGTTCCAATCCAGCGTTCCAGTCTACTACCTGCTGCCTTGTTCCTGGTTCCAGTCCAGCGTTCCAGTCTACTACCTGCTGCCTTGTTCCTGGTTCCAGTCCAGCGTTCCAGTCTACTACCTGCTGCCTTGTTCCTGGTTCCAGTCCAGCGTTCCAGTCTACTACCTGCTGCCTTGCTCCTGGTTCCAGTCCAGCGTTCCAGGCTACTACCTGCTGCCTTGTTCCAGGTTCCAGTCCAGCGTTCCAGGCTACTACCTGCTGCCTGTTCCGGGTTCCAGTCCAGCGTTCCAGGCTACTACCTGCTGTTTGTTCCAGGTTCCAGTCCAGCGTTCCAGGCTACTACCTGCTGCTTGTTCCTGGTTCCAGTCCTACTTACTTACCTGCTTACTTACCTGCTTCCTTATCTGCTGTGGCTCCGGATCCTCCCTGCGATCCAGCGTCCTCTTCAGCTTCTGGACCCAGAGGGTGTCACCACTCCTGCACTTCCGGTGACTGTCGATCCTGCCAGGCACCCATACCATTTTTTTATCAGGGGTACATCTGTCCCAGAGTCTCTCTGAGCTCAGACTGAACACTAAGGAGAGAGTCCAGGTAGAAAGTTAGCAGTGAGAAAAATCCTTGACTCGCAGTGTCACGGAGGTCTGGCTTCTTTGGAGCGTTTGTATTTGGGTTTGTCCCAGACTGGCTGTAGAGGACTCGCTGGAGAGGGGAAGATCCCGCAGACGAATTCGTCATGTCCATTGCTGATTCTTGTGAGATGAGGCGAAGATCTAGAAGTAGCCGTTCACCATCTTGTAGGCTGCGGAAGGAATGTGTCTTGCCTTTGTAGTCAAACTTTAGTGCAAAGGGGAAGGCCCATTTATATTTGATTTCACGTTGAGATAGTACAGTAAGCAGGGGTTTCAGCGACCTCCTTTTTTGTATTGTGGTTGGTGAGATGTCAGCGAATACTTGTATGGTATGACCTCTGCACGTGAGAGGGTGTTGATATCTGCATTTTTTCATCACTTCTTCCTTCACCGAAAAGTAGTAAAGTTTAACCACTATATCCCTAGGGAGGCCATCTTTCCTAGGGGGTCCCAACGTCCTGTGAGCTCGGTCTATCTCCAACTTATGAGAAGGGATGTCAGGGATAATTAGTTTGAGAAAGTCCTGAACTACCGATATTGTGTCCGTTATCGATTCTGGGAGCCCCCTAATTCTAAAGTTCTCCCTTCTAGATATATTTTCAAGACCATCGATATGAGAGAGCGCAATGTCCAGCTGATCCTGTAATACCTGGATGTGGGCAGAGTTCTGTCTGGTTTTAGAAATGGTATGGTCAAGTTTATCCTCAATGGCTTCCATCCGGGAGCCTAGTACTTGGAAATCTTCCCTGATGTCTCCCGTGATTTTAGCTGCAGTTTGAGCCAGGCCTCTGTCTAATAGGGCTGACAATTGGGAGACAAGGTCCGGAGCAGAGAGCAGTGTGTAAGAGGGGATGTCAGCCATTACAGGCCCTGTCCCTGTGTTAGGAGAGGTAGGCCCCATGGATAAGTGCTGAAGCTCCTCCAGCGACTGTGCAGTAATGGGCTCTGTAAATGCTGGGGTGAGTGCAGCAGGTTTGGGAGTACTCACTGGGGTCCCAGGATGGGAAGAGCGGGTCACTGCAGCATAAGACAGCTTGTCTCCCTGTCTCTCCTCAGCATTCTGTGTAGTCTGCAGCATGGTGTCCGCCATCTTGGATTCAGCCCGTTCCGCCGAGGCTCTAAAGAGCGGCTCTAGGTCCCTCCTGGACGATCCTGCCTTCATGGGCTTGTGCCCCAGCTATTCTGCCCGCGGTGTAGGTGGTTTTAGCGGCCCCCGGGGCCCCGGATCCCCCGCTTAGTGCGCCGTGTGGCTGAGGCAGTGCGGAGCTCCGGACTTAAGCAGCCATCTTGGAACCGACCGCGCTGGGAGATGTATATTTTATCTCAAGTTTTGGGTTGGACAACAAGATCACCTCATAGCCAACTCAAACTTTGAGCCGACATGTGTTGAGTGTGGATGTTCTTTAACAGGATGGACACATTGTGAGTAGCATGCAGTGTGGTTGCATGACTCTGGGTAAATGAAGTATCCAAAACCATCGCACAGGATGCTAAAGCTCGGAGACACGCTGGCATACCCTGTACCGGCATAGGCACAACCCTTGAAAAAAATGCAATAGGGCGGAGTTTGCCCCCATGCTCCTGTGCTAGAACTCCCGCCATGGTTTTACAGTTGTCCCTGGCAAAAAATTGAAACATCTTGCCATATTCAGGTAATCCAAGACCAGGAGCTGTGAACATTGCAGTTTTAAGATACACAAAAGCAATACACATTTTATCATTCCATTTTACACAATCTGGCATGTCAATATTTCTGGCTTGTCTCAGGAGGTTAGTAGGAACAATCAGGTATCCATTGGCAGCAGTAACCAATCATACCAAAAAAAGACAGCATATCTTTCTTGGTAAGTGGGCGGGGCAGACCCACAAGAGCCGCAGCTCTCTTGTGACTGATTTTCCTCTCTCCTTTAGAAAGCACAAAATCAAGGTATTCAACAGTTTCCTGACACCATTGTAACTCTTTCTAAAGCCTCATACACACGATAGGACTTTGTACAAACTTTCCCGTGGATTTTTGTACAAAGGGCGTTGGCCATAAGTTTGTATTGCATACACACGGCAGAACTTTTTCAGCCAACTTTCACCAAATCCCGACAACCAACAGCCAGGGTTGTTGGGAAGAGGCCCTTGTCCTCATCAACATGGGGACAAGGTGCTTTGGGGTGGGGGGGCCCGTGGGGGGGCCCACAGGGCGCCCCCTCCCCCAAAGCACCCACCCCCCCATGTTGAGGGCATGCGGCTTGTTACGGCTCAGAAGGGGGGGCGCTCACTCGTCCCCACCCTCTTTCCTGACTGGCCGGGCTGCGTGCTTAGATAAGGGTCTGGTATGGATTTTGGGGGGACCCCACGTTGTTTTTTTCGGCGTAGGGGGTTCCCCTTAAAATCCATACCAGACCTAAGGGCCTGGTATGCTCCCAGAGGGGAATCCCCTCTTGCGCTCGCCGCAGTAGGAAAATGTGTTTTTCCTATTGCAGCCAGCGCGAGATGTACAGTACCCTGCAGCACGATCCCATTCTCGCAGCTGCGTACTGTAGTTTATACAAAAGTCTGATGGTTTTGTGTACACACGATTGGACTTTGCTCCATCGAACTTTTGTTGCCGGAAAGTTTGTCTGTTCGCACAGCCAACAAAAGTCAGATGGAAACAGAAAAAGTTTGTCCGATGGAGCATACACGCGGTCGGATGTTGCTCCAAAACAGCTAATTTGCATATTTGTTATCAAAAAGTCTGATTGTGTGTACGGGCCTTTAGAAACCTTGTGAGCATTATCTGCTAACCAATATAACAGATCTAAACCATCCTCTTTGCATGCAACCTGGCTTGGACTAAACAACAATAAATCATCAACATACTGGAGTAGGACGGAACCATGGCGGGGAGTCCAGGACCGCAAGGTTGCCTGGAGGACCACTGAGTAGACTACAGGGGAGTCCATATAACCCTGGAGCATTCTACACCATGTCATCTGGCGAGTTCTAAAACAAAATGTAAGTATTGGCTGTGTCTCCTCATCCACAGAAAAAAATGCATTTGTTAAATCAATCACAGAAAAATATTCAGCATCAGATGGAATGGAGGTGAGGAGTGATGGCACATCAGGCACTATGGTGCGATAGGTACAACTAACCACTTGCCAACCAGCCGCTGCCATTTTACTGCGGCAGGTCGGCACAATCCCACGAACCGTCGTAGCTATACATCGGTCCCTTTAAGCGGGGGTAGCAGGCATGCACCTGCTACGTGGTGGTGGTGCCGATGCTCGTGATCAGCGGTCACGATGTCCGCCGGCCATGAGCGGCAGAACAGGGACGTGTGTGTGTAAACACAAATCCCTGTTCTGTGAGGAGAGTAGAGAGAGATTGTGAGTTCCTATGAGCTGGGAACCACAATCTCTCATCTCCTATAGTCAGTCCCATCCCCCTACAGTTAGAACACACACCTAGAGAACACAGTTAACCCCTTGATCACACACTAGTGTTAACCCCTTCCCTGTCAATGTGTCACGGTTCCTACCGTGCCATGCAAACGGCCAGGCGTGGTCACGCCCCAAGTGGCTCGAGGAGGTATTGAACCCATGACTTTCTGTGTACTGTTCCTGTTGTATTGCCTCTGAGCTACACCTCAGTTCATTATTCAGCCTGGTTTCCAGCTATGCCTTGTTCTGCATGCAGCACTAAGGGCTATACTCTGGATCTTGCTTTGCATTTAGCACCTGTCACTTCTGGTTCAGCTGAGGCAGTTTATGAAATCATCTGGGTATAAAACACTGCCTCACGCTGAGGGCTGGGTTAGTTCATTGTCTCTTGTATTGTCAAAGGTTCCTGTGTTCTTGTTTTCAAGTTGCAGTGTTCCAAGACTGACCCCGGCTTCTGACCCTGGCTCTGTTCATCATTAACTCTGACTTCTGGAATGCCTGACTACAGCTTCACCTTGACAATCCTGTCAATTCCTGTCAAGCCACTGTGCACAGATTCACAGCCCAGGTAGCTTTTTACCTTGTTACAGTGGGCTGTGTGTATTTAAAGGGTGAGCATACATCTCTGCACTATGGACTCCAACCAAGGTAAGCCCTTACACAATGACATTTATATAGCAATCAGTGCATTTTTATAGCACTGGTCGCTGTATAATTGTCAATCGACCCAAAAATGTGTCAAAAGTGTCCACCATAATGTCGCAGTCTCGATAAAAATCGCAGATCGCCCCCATTACTAGTAAAAAATAAATAATACTAATAAAAATGCCATAAATCTATCTCCTACTTTGTAGACGCTATAACTTTTGCGCAAACCAATCAATATACGCTTATTGCGCTTTTTTTTTTACCAAAAAATATGTAGAAGAATACATATCAGCCTAAACTGAGGAAAAAATTGCTTTTTTTAAAAAAAATTGGGGCTATATATTATAGTAAAATATTTTGTTTTTTATAAAATTGTCGCTCTTTTTTTGTTTATAGCGCAAAAAATAAAAACCACAGAGATTATCAAATACCACCAAAAGAAAGCTCTATTTGTGGGAAAAAAAGGATGTCAATTTTGTTTGGGTACAGCATTGCACAACCGCGCAATTGTCAGTTAAATCGTCGCAGTGCTGTATAGCAAAAAATGGCCTGGTCATTGAGCAGCCAATTCTTCCGAGGCTGAAGTGGCTATAAGTGCCATGCTGCTTTTTAACTAGATTTATAGGTGTGTTGTAGGGTGAAACTGTCTCTTTTTTAAAATTCTCTGTTTAGGAAAGTGCTCCACCATCGGAGAAATTTCCTCCTCTTTCTCTTTAGACGGGGATATTGTTTGTTTATGGTGGAGTGTTGAATGGGAGGGGAGGGGCAGTTGGGTCTGGTCTCTTCTTATCTGCCTCATCCTTATGTTTCTTATCAATATCCTCTCTATTTTGTTTTTTAGAGGGCTTCTTTTGTTTCTTACTATTTCTCTGAAACCAATAAGGGGCATACTTTAACCAGTCCCCCCCCCTTTTCTCATGTATTCCGTGTCCCATTGAGGGTCACCGGAATACCATGGGAAGGCTTTCTTGTCTCCAAGACATATACCCTTCACCATATCCATGTGAAAGTTATCATTATATCGAGGGAATCGGTCACTACTGTGCATACTTTGTGTCCACCCAGCCAAGTTAGATACCCAAGGGTTTATAAACTCATAATCAGTTCCACATACTCTAGCTACATAATCTTTACAATTTTCCCTGGGGTTTGAAGGAGGTGGGAGATCCTTTCCCTGTGATTGACCCATTATCACAGTGAAAGAAAGACTGCCTTACCTTGCAGTTTCAGTTCACAAAATTCACAAATTATCTTATACTTCTATGCGATAGATAAGAAAAGTAAGACACAGATGTGGGCCTCAGTGGTAATTGCCTTATTAACACCAACACTTTTCCTCCTTCCCAAAAGGAGTGTAGTACTACTTTTTTAAACTTTACAAATTCCTTCCTGAGGACAGGTCTACCCAAGACCGCTTTATCACTTATAAGATGTGGTCCATCTCCTTTCTAATAAATTTAAGGGATTAAAGCTTTATCAGAACTGAGGCAAGAAAACAATTCGTCAAAATAAGACAAAATTTACTTACCACGGATGATTGCTTTATCCCGGCCGAGCACCCATTTGAAAGGAATTCTGGTTCTGGATGACCACCCTGGTTAACTTTGGCAGACCACCGTGACCCCGGGTACCATGAGACACCCAATTAAACACATGAAACAGATAATGAATTCAAAAGATGTCTGTCTTTATTGAGCATGAATGTGGCTTATATTCAGTATAGAACAGGATTGGTTAGTTTAATGCATACGTGTCTAGGGTTAATCAAGTTTGTTACTTATCTAACAGGAGTTAGATAAGACGTCTGGTCATTAGTCACATATTTTACCTGATCGTCTAAGACTAAACAGGATATACATTCCGAGGAACAGGTTTGACCATAGTGACAAACAAGGGGAAAGGGGGGATGCTGTGCAAGCATTCTAACACAAGTTTGAACTTACACAATAAGGGACTTCATACAAAATGGCGGGGTTACACAAAATAGAGTCATGATGGTTCATTCATATTATTACATGCACTGATGGAGGAGGGAGGGGGGTCTGCACCGAGGGGGGTGTGCTGGTGTGCACTGATGGAGGAGGGGGTCTGCACTGGGGTGTCTGCACTGATGGAGGGGGGTTTACACTGATGGAGGGAGGGGGTCAACACTGATGGATGGGAGGTCTACACTGATAGAGGTGGGCTATACTGATGGAGGGGGGTCTGTACTGAGGGAGGGGGATCTATACTGCGGGAGGGGGTCTGTACTTAGTAGGGAGTCTATACTGAGAGAGGAGGGTCTGTAGTTAGTGGAGGGGGTCTGTACTGAGGGGGGACTATAGTTGGTGGAGGGGTGGTGACATCAATTTTTTCCACACCGGGTGTTACCAACCCTAGTGACGCCACTGCATGTATTGTAAAATCTTGAATGAGAACCTTCTTCCCTCAGCCAGAACACTGAAGATGGGTCATGGATGGGTCTTTCAGCATGACAATGACCCAAAATATACCGCCAAGGCAACAAAGGAGTGGCTCAAGAAGAAGCACATTAAGGTAATCGAGTGCCTAGCAAGTTTCCAGACCTTAATCCTATAGAAAATGTATGTAGGGAGCTGATACTTTGAGTTGCCAAGCGACAGCCAAGAAACCTTAAGGATTTAGCGAAGATCTGTAAAAAAGAACAAAATCCCCCCTGAGGTGTGTGCAATCCTTGCAGTGTTGCCAACTGCCTGTTAATTTCAGCACACTTTCGGGCTGCCTGTAAATGTCCATTACGGGCAGCGGTGCCGGTAATAAATATGGCAATTACACTGCGCATGTGCCTTTGTGAAGCCCGCTGGGCTCATACGCACTCTGCCTTTTTTGGCCAGGCGGGCGCAGTGAGTAAGTGACGTAATGGCGCCGCCTGGTGCCATTTTTGGATGGATTGCACGTCTCGGCACTGCATCAGTGGAGCGGGCAAGAGACCGAACCCCTGCCCACCGTTGCACCGCATTATGGCTGGACTCTGGGGAGCTTGTTCGGAGTCAGGGATTACCACCAGCACCACAGCACTGTGCCTTTGCCTGCACCATCCATCCTTGGCTGCTGGAATGGACTCTGGAAACTCCCACCACTGGACCCCTGGCGTGCATCCATCAATCCATTGCTTGGCTGGCTGCCATCTATTGTCATGGCCACAGGCAGCAGTTATCAGGCAAGAATGGCAGTGGTGAGATGTTCACAATCTGTCTTGCTATCTCCTGTACTATGTCCGTATTCTCTGACCACCTCTGTATCATTCATGTCCACATCCTCTAACCACCTCTGTACCATGTGTGCATCCTCAGACCACCTCTGTATCATTCATGTCCGCATCCTCTGACCACCTCTACACCTTGTGTGCATTCTCTGACCACCTCTGTATCATTCATGTCCGCATTCTCTGACCACCTCTGTATCATTCATGTCCACCTTCTCTGACCACCTTTGCACCATGTGCGTACCCTCAGACCACCTCTGTATCATTCATGTCCGCATCCTCTGACCACCTTTGCACCATGTGCGCATCCTCAGACCGCCTCTGTACCATGTGCGTATCCTCAGACCACCTCTGTATCATTCATGTACGCATCCTCTGAGCACCTCTGTATCATTCATGTCTCCATCCTGTGACCACCTCTGTACCATGTGTGCATACTTAGACCACCTCTGTACCATGTCCGCATCCACTGACCACCTAGTCTGTATCCTGTCTGCATCCTCTGACCACCTCTGTACCATGTCTGCAGCCTCTGACCACCTCTGTACCATGTCTGCAGCCTCTGACCACCTCTGTACTATGTCTGCAGCCTCTGACCACCTCTGTACTATGTCTGCAGCCTCTGACCACCTCTGTACCATGTCTGCAGCCTCTAACCATTTCCTGTATCATGTCTGCAATCTCTGACCATCTCTTGTCTTGTATCATATCTGCAGTTTCTGAGGGGAAGCCTGGAGATGCATCGAAAGTTAGAACGCTGCCGGGATGGGGATTACGGGAGGAGTCAGTGTGGACTGTGGAGTAGAGACTATAGGATAAAACCAGAGCCACCAAGCTGGAGCCGACTGACTGAGCCCTGCACGGTGCACCTGAGAGGAGGTCAGTGACTTCGCCGTCAGGCCAGTCTGGGGGGGGGTCACTGGTGTAAGGGGGGTGTGAATAAAATAACGTAAGGGGGGTGTGGCCTAGCACCGGAGGAAGATGGCAGCTTAATCAGAGAGCTCCGCCATCCAGGGCTTCCAGACAGTATTTAATTAGCGGGATAAACCTCCCACACAGCAGCGAGGATGACCGGGAGAAGCTCCTCAGCCACACTGTCCCTGCAGGATTCATCTACGCAGCTGAGCCGCAATATACCGGCTATGTTCCGCATGCAACCGGCGCACCCACAGGCTGCTTCTCAGGCCTCGGACCGGAGTTTCCCCGCCGGCACCGCAGACACTCTTGGAGCCTCCATTACCGCAGGTACACTCAGCGCACACCCCTCTCCCCTATTGTGCCTAGCAGACCTCCAGATGGTTGCCACTGACATTAAAAGCACATTATATGTAGCCATATCTGACCTTAAAACGGACATAAGAGCTGTAGCCTCTAGGCTGGAACACGTGGAAGCAGCGGCCATGACACATGGGGCAGCAATACAGCAAGTACAAAAGGTCACCAGTGTCCATGCCCAGCATCTAATAGAAATGCACAGACACATGGAGGACCTGAATAATAGGGGTCGCAGATGCAATTTACGTGTGAGAGGCATACCAGAATCCGTTGAAGGGCCCCAGTTACAGGCTACTATTTGGGCCATCTTTAACACTCTGCTGGGCAGGCCACCAGAAGCACCTGTGGAGATGGAAAGGTGTCACAGAGCGCTCAGGCCGAGGGGCAGAGACACTGACCCCCCTAGAGATGCAGTATGCTGCCTAGTGAACTTTGCTCAAAAGGAAGAGATATTATGACTTGCGCGCAATCAGGATCATCTGGAGCATGAAGGGGCACGTATTCAATTGTTCGGGACTTGTCAACCATTACTCTGCAGCACAGGAGAAACCTCCGTCCCTTGCTACAAACCCTGCGTGGCAGACGCATCCCCTACCGGTGGAAATTCCCCTTCTGCTTATAAGCAATTGCAGGCAACCACACAGCACAATTGGGAACCCCTGCTGACTTGCAACCCTTTTGTGATACTTTGGGCATCCCTGCGGTGGATGTCCCGGACTGGTATAGTGCGTTTATACAACCAGACCCTTGGATTCCCACGCAGCTTGAAACTATGCCGATTTTTACAAAGGCAAAGGCAGAGGAGGCGTAGAAATTCAAATGCTTCACCACCGAGGTTTCGGGAGGACATGGAAACAGAGGAAAGCCCAAGAGGATACCTATCGTCTGTCCGACGCAGAACCGATCGCTAACTCTATGACAGAGTGACGGGTGAGCAGATTAGTATCACCCATATGTTTCTACCCTGAACTCCAAGACTTAACCTTTGTCATAGGTAACCAAGTTACCTTTATTTAGCACCCTCACAAGAGCAGCCCTCACTAACTGGAGATCAGTGCCTGATGACTATGTATTTGGCACGTGCCAGATAGCCCAGTGACCTACAGCCTTATTGGAACAGGACAACAGGTAATACCCCCAGGCCTAGGGGTGAATATACTTATACTTCCCGGCTCAGTTTAGGTTACACTGAAAGCTATGTGGAAACGCAGTGAGCAGACAGGGGTCCTAGACACAGGACTTGGCCACACAAAAGTGGAGGGAAACGTTCCCCTACTCACAGGGAGTCATACAGAACTTTGCAAATCTACTTGAACTATGTGTGATTAGCGTTTTTCAACAGCTAACATTGAGCAAACCCAAAGCGAGGATTTTGGGAACCGCGGTGCTCCCTCACTGGGCCTTTAATGGAACCTGCCAAATACTGCACATATTCCAAGTAACCCTTTATTTTGCCCCTACAGCTGGGTCACTTAGTTATAATGACATGTGCTGGTGGGCGAGACACACTGCTCATCCCTAATTGATGGAAAGAATACGCGGCTCTTGTGAATACCAAAACGCTAGTATAACCATGTTTCCTGACTAGGTTGCATACAGGGGCTCTGTTGTTTGACATTTTTCTACTTTAATTGTTTACAGTTTTATATACATACTAAATTTGGTTATATTTATAGGTTTTTATATGAATAATCGTGCCCCTCATTGGATAGTGGGGGAATCCAGCGGGCTCCTGGCAGCTACTGTTGGGACCCCCGAGACCCAACCCCAAAGATGGGAATATTGTGAGTTGCATCTGGGCTTAGAAGTGTTATTAGACAAGCAAAAGCCTTGATTTAAAATAAGGAGTGGGGGTTGCAACACTCAATGATCTCAATAATATGCATACATGATTGCCTACAGGGCCTCATGGCCAGGGGCCCTGCATCACCTGGATCGGAATCTTGGGATCCGGGGGGAATGCTGGGTCCTTTGGAAATGGGGCACCGATGAACCGATTCAGATATTGCTCATGTTCTCTTAAACATTGAATACTCAAGGGACAAGCCCAAATGTATATGTTATATGTTATTTATATTTTGTTTAATTCACTAAGTGTATGTGGGGGGAACAAAGAAACAAATAAATAGTATTAATTTACTCATAGAGATGCATCAATCCCAACCTCTGAAGATTATTAGCCTGTCAGGGGGAGATAGCAGAGGAAGGGAAACACTCCTGACAGTATTTAGAGTAGATGACTACTGAAGGGATATAGTTGGTACTCATAGACTCCTTTAGCGGAGGTATATCCTATTCTGATCACGCTCCAACCTGGAGGCCTTTGGGTGGCGATAGCATCTGGACTCACCCCTGATGTTAGGTCTCTTCTCCACTCCAAAGAGGCAGGTTCCTCCTTTGAACATTTCCGGAATAGTATATCTTCATTCCTCTTTTTAGGTAGACTTCTTACTAGGTGGACTACAGGTCTACACCCTCCTCTGGTAGATCTAACACTTTGCCCATATTAGGGGCATCCACTAAGTAAACGTAGGGGTTTCCAGTTGGTACTGGAACCACCTACTGAGCATACCAAAGCTGCAAATTTCCTCTTTCTCTCAGGCCACACTCCATCCTCCCACCCTTTAGCTCCATCCCCTCCCCCCCTTCTTCTTTATTTTCCTGCGTTTTCCTCTCTTTCTTTTCTGCACTCTTTTTTTTCTCTCACCTTCCCCATTCATCTCCCCCTTTTCTTCCCCTCCTTTTCTCGTGCGAGCCCTCTCCGTCTACTAAAAAGTCTGACGAATCCTAAACGATCTTACCTCGCTCAATAATGTCTTCTGCAGTACAATAATCAGCTCCTCTATCTCTCAAGATGCTTTTGCTAGATGTTAAAGGTCTCAACAATCCAGAAAGGCATAGCAGTGTTCTAGCCGCGGCTCACCGGCTTAGAGCACAAATCATATTCTTACAAGAAACCCACTTTAAGACGGGTTCTGTCCTACGCTTAGCAGATAGACATTTCACAGAGGTTTACCAATGTGACCCGTGCTGACTCCAAAACCAAGGGAGTCTCCATTTTATTGGCTAAGTCCCTGATGTTTCACCTTGCTAACCAACTTATAGACCCCGAGGGTAGATTTATATTTCTCAAAGGCATGTGGAAAGACAAACCTGTAAACTTAGCAAACGTATACTGTCCTAATTCAGGCAGGGTACCCTTCCTGAAAAATACCCTTCTAAAACTGACCTCATTTCATTGATTTTGGGAGGGGACTTTAATATGGCATTAGATCCGCTCTTAGACACCTCTACTGGCACCTCCACATTCCCCTATTCTGCGCTACGTCAAGTGAAACTTCAGCTAGCTGCCCTCATACTACATGACACCTGGCGCACCCTCAACCCCAGAGAGAAAGACTTCACATTTTACTCGACACCGCACAATAGATACTCAAGACTGGACTATATTTTCATACACCAGGCTGACCTGTCATACCTCGCGGACGCTACCATCGAAAATATGGTGCTCTCGTACCATCATCCAATCACAATGACTCTAAGATTCCCACAAAGAGAGGGGTTTACCAAGATGTAGAGGCAGAGATGCATCCATATTGGCAGACCCGGGAGCAGTGGCGGCTGGTGAAGTTTTAGGATGGGGGGCGCCAGACCCCGCCCTTCCTTTTTGACCCCTCCCACTTGGTGAAAATGGACGTGGTTTCAGCGAAATAGTGGGCATGGCTCTAAGGTGGTGTGGTTAGCGTCTGAGATGAACGAGGGATGGAGGGAGAGGGAGAGAGGGAAGCAGGCCTAGATCCTACACAACAATAGAAATGTGTATTCTACAAAGTTTAACAATCAGCAGATAAAGATATTCCAAACACCTGGTGTTTGCGCTTCAATCATCCCGGCACCATGGTTGTTATGGTGTCAGGATGATTGAAGTGCATTATTTCTATTATTACATTGTAATATAAAATTAAATCATTCAATTCACCATAATGCAGAATCAGTGGGAGCCCCGAGTGCGTCACTAGCCATGTCGCCTACAACCAGATGCCATCAGGTGTCCCCAGCAGTCCGTCCTTACATGCAGCCTGTGTCACATCAAATGCAGCCTCTGTCACATAAAATGCAGCCTCTGTCCCCTCAAATACAGCCTCTGTCTCCCCAAATTCAGCCTCTGCCCCCCCCAAATTCAGCTTCTGCCCCCCCCAAATGCAGCCTCTGTCCCCCCCCCAAATGCAGCCTCTGTCCCCCCCCAAATGCAGCATGCCTGTGTCCCATTACATGCAGCATGCCTGTGTCCCATTAAATGCAGCCTCTGTTCCCATTAAATGCAGCCTCTAGGGATGAGCCGAACACCCCCCTGTTCGGTTCGCACCAGAACATGCGAACAGGAAAAAAGTTCGCTCGAACACGCGAACACCGTTAAAGTCTATGGGACACGAACATGAATAATCAAAAGTGCTAATTTTAAAGGCTTATATGCAAGTTATTGTCATAAAAAGTGTTTGGGGACCTGGGTCCTGCCCCAGGGGACATGGATCAATGCAAAAAAAAGTTTTAAAAACGGCCGTTTTTTCAGGAGCAGTGATTTTAATAATGCTTAAAGTCAAACAATAAAAGTGTAATATCCCTTTAAATTTCGTACCTGGGGGGTGTCTATAGTATGCCTGTAAAGGGGCGCATGTTTCCTGTGTTTAGAACAGTCTGACAGCAAAATGACATTTGGAAGGAAAAAACACATTTAAAACTACCCGCGGCTATTGCATTGCCGACAATACACATAGAAGTTCATTGATAAAAACGGCATGGGAATTCCCCCCAGGGAAACCCCGAACCAAAATTAAAAAAAAAAAAAATGACGTGGGGGGTCCCCCTAAATTCCATACCAGGCCCTTCAGGTCTGGTATGGATATTAAGGGGAACCCCGGCCAAAATTTAAAAAAAAAATGACGTGGGGACGAGAACGCCGGAGGAAGAACCAGAAGAGCCAGAAGAACCAGAAGAAGATGAAGGAAGATAGAAGAAGCATTTAAATAAAGGAATTGTCAAAAACTGTCTCTTGTCATTTTTAACTATTTTGACAGTTTTTTAGTGAAATGGTAGGGGTAAGTACCCCCTTACCATTTCACACAGGGGGGGGGGCCGGGATCTGGGGGTCCCTTTGTTAAAGGGGGCTTCCAGATTCCGATAAGCCCCCCGCCCGCAGACCCCCACAACCACCGGCCACGGTTGTGGGGATGAGGCCCTTGTCCTCATCAACATGGGGACAAGGTGTTTTGGGGGGCTACCCCAAAGCACCCTCCCAATGTTGAGGGCATGTGGCCTGGTACGGTTCAGGGGGGGGGGGCCGCACTCTCGTCCCCCCCTCTTTTCCTGCGGCCTGCCAGGTTGCGTGCTCGGATAAGGGTCTGGTATGGATTTTTGGGGGAACCCCACGCCGTTTTTTTTTTTTTTTTTTGGCGCGGGGTTCCCCTTAAAATCCATACCAGACCTGAAGGGTCTGGTATGGAATTTAGGGGGACCCCCCCCACGTCATTTTTTTTTTTTTTTATTTTGGTTCGGGGTTTCCCTGGGGGGAATTCCCATGCCGTTTTTATCAATGAACTTCTATGTGTATTGTCGGCAATGCAATAGCCGCGGGTAGTTTTAAATGTGTTTTTTCCTTCCAAATGTCATTTTGCTGTCAGACTGTTCTAAAAACGGGAAACATGCGCCCCTTTTACAGGCATACTATAGACACCCCCCAGGTACGAAATTTAAAGGGATATTACACTTTTATTGTTTGACTTTAAGCATTATTAAAATCACTGCTCCTGAAAAAACGTCCGTTTTTAAAACTTTTTTTTGCATTGATACATGTCCCCTGGGGCAGGACCCGGGTCCCCAAACACTTTTTATGACAATAACTTGCATATAAGCCTTTAAAATTAGCACTTTTGATTTCTCCCATAGACTTTTAAAGGGTGTTCCGCGGCATTCGAATTTGCCGCGAACACCCCAAATTGTTCGGTGTTCGGCGAACTTGCGAACAGCTAATGTTCGAGTCGAACATGAGTTCGACTCGAACTCGAAGCTCATCCCTAGCAGCCTCTGTCCCCCCCAAATGCAGCATGCCTGTGTCCCATTAAATGCAGCCTCTGTCCCCCCCCAATGCAGCATGCCTGTGTCCCCAACAAATTAAGCCTCTGCCCCCCCCAAATGCAGCCTCTGCCCCCCCAAATGCAGCCTCTGCCCCCCCAAATGCAGCATGCCTGTGTCCCATTAAATGCAGCCTCTGTCCCCCCCAAATGCAGCCTCTGTCCCCCCCAATGCAGCCTCTGTCCCCCCCACAATGCAGCCTCTGCCCCCCCAAAATGCAGCCTCTGCCCCCCCCCAAATGCAGCCTCTGCCCCCCCCCAAATGCAGCCTCTGTCCCCCCCAAATACATCCTCTGCCCCCCCCAAAATGCAGCCTCTACCCCCCAAAAACAGCCTCTGCCCCCCCCAAAAACAGCCTCTGTCCCCCCCCCAAATGCAGCCTCTGTCCCCCCCCAAATGCAGCCTCTGTCCCCCCCAAAATGCAGCCTCTGTCCGCCCCAAAATGCAGCCTCCCCCCCCCACAAAATGCAGCCTCCCCCCCCACAAAATGCTGCCTGTCCCCCCCCAATACACCCTCTGTCCCCCCAAATGTAGCCTCTGTCCCCCCCATTCTCCACACAGCGCCAGCGGTACTTACCTTGGGTCTCCTGCGGTGTCCTCCTCCTCACACTGACACCAGCATTCTTCCTGTTTCCTCTCTCGGGCGCAATGAGAGAGAGAAGCAGGAAGTGACATCTGACTAAGGGCAGATGTCAATCAAATCTGAAGTGCCGAGTAGCTTCCGCCCGGCGCCTGTAGTATGTATTACTATGGCCGGGCGGAAGCTACTCGGCGCTTCAGAAAACGCCACAAGGCGGGCTAAACGCCCGCAAATACAGCGCCACGTCTGCAATCTCGTGATTGCATAGACGTGGCGCTTCCTATAAGTGCACTGTGTCCGGCGTCGCACTGTGTCCGGCGTCTGAACACAGTGCACTTAAGGACCTTTTTTTTCTTTTTTTTTTTTTTTTTTTTAAAGGGCCAGTAATAAAAAAATATATATTTTTTTTACTTTTTTGCTGCCTGGAGGGGGGAGGGCGGCGCCCAGGTCCCCCCTATGGACGGGCCGCCACTGCCCGGGAGACGCAGAACACATTAGACAGGCCCTCCGGGACTGTTTGCATAACAATGACACACCAGATGTGACTCCCATGGTTCAGTGGGAGGCACATAAGTGTGTCACACGGGGACATCTACTAGCTATAGCAGCCAGAAAAAAAAGGGAACACCAAGCAACGATACTGGCTCTCTATGGGAAAATGACCAGACTAGAGACCCAGCATAAACGCACCAGAGCTATTCAAGTAGCACAAGAGCACTGTTAGTTGAAGAAATTTTCAGAAAGGCGCAAAAGCGACACATTATGTCACAAAAATGATTTTATGAACAAGGCAACAAACCAGGGAAACTACTGGCTAGGTGCATGCAAAAGCGTACACTGGCTTTAACAGTCCACCATGTGACTGATCAATCAGGGAAAACCCACACTAAAAATGAGGACATTGCACAAGAATTTTTACATTTCTATAGAAAACTTTACAACCTTAATGAAACGATCCATGGCCTTGCGGAGGACGAGGCACACTCTAGCTTGATGCGGGAGTTCCTAAGCAAATTCAGCCCGCAAGCATTGTCGGATAACGATAACGATGGCCTCACGGCACAATATTATAAGTGTTACGCGGAGCTCTTAGCTCTGTGTTTCCTTAAAGCTACTGGCACACTGGCTACTGATTCTTGCCCCTCAGATTCCTTACTAGAGGCGTTTATCACAGTGATTCCCAAGGATAATAAAGACCCCGCTGATGTCACCAGATATCATCCAATCTCGCTTCTGAATGTCGACGTAAAGCTTTTCTCGAAAATCCTAGCAACTCATTTATCGTATCATGTCCCGGCCTGGGTGGGAAGAGATCAAGTAGGCTTTGTCCTGGGCAGGGAAGCCAGGGACAATACTATTAAAGCCCTAAATTTACATCACTGGCTGACCTCTACCCAGAGAGAAGGGTTTTTCCTTGCAATGGATGCGGAGAAGGCGTTCAATAGGGTGGCCTGGGACTATATGGATGCAGTCTTGGACGCTCTTGGATTAGGGAGCTGTATGCGTACCTTTATTAGAGCGCTTTATGTAAATCCAAGAGCCAGAGTCCAGGTCAATGGCCACCTATCGGACGTCTTCCCCATCCATAATGGTACAAGACAGGGATGCCCTCTTTCACCCCTACTATACATCCTAACCCTAGAGCCCCTCTTAAGATGCATCAGAGCTAACCCAAACATAAAAGGTATAGAAGTCCATGGCAAGGAGTACAAGATTGTGGCCTTTGAGGACGACATTTTGCTTTTCCAATCAGTGCCATTGACGTCCCTACCAAACCTCATGCCAGTTCTCGAACAATTCAAATGTATATCTAACTTGAAAATCAACTACTCAAAATCGTTGGCATTGAATGTGTCCTTACCGAACAATACAGTACGGTTATGCCAATCAAACTTTCCCTTTAAATGGAAAACAGATGCCATCACTTATTTGGGGATTCAACTCCCCAGTAACCTAGATACTCTTTATGAAAAGAAATTTTTATCTGAGCTGAAAAATGTACAACATGACCTACAAAAATGGGATGTCCCCACCCTGTCCTGGTTTGGAAGGGCCTCTGCTCTGAAAATGACAGTTCTCCCACGCATACTATATAAAATGCAAATGGTACCAATACGCCTACTGCCAACTTTTTTTGCAGCCTACAAGAAGATGTGTAGATCTTTCCTCTGGGGCTCCAAAGTGGCACGTATCGGGTGGGCGAAATTAGTGTTACCCAAATCCAAAGGCGGAATTGGCCTCCCGGATATACTGTGTTACTACTGGGCTGACTAGGGTTATAGACTGGAGGATTCATGCCTGTTACAAAGACTGGGTAGACCTCGAACGACTAATTTCGGGGTGCGATCTTCGTCTACTCCCTTGGTTCTCTAAGTAACCTACAAGTCCACATTTACACTCACACCCCCTCATTGGGGCAACACTTCATGAATTCGATAGGGTATGTAAAACACATGCGCTGTCAACCACAGAATGCTCAATCACTCCAATAAAAGGAAACCCTGACTTTCCCCCAGGGCTATCCAAGTCCTACCTAACACAAGAATGGCCATATACAGAGATGCTCGCGAAGCATTTCTTCCATAGGGGCTAGTTTGTGCGACAACAAGACCTAGCAGCATTGTCCAAAACCAAATCCTTTCCCTTTTGGCCCTACATGCAATTGAAACATTTTCTAGATGACCCGGGGAGAAGGGAAGGATTTACAAAAATACCCACCATGTTTGAAACCCTATGCTCGAGCTCAGCTCCCCAGAGTCATGTGATCTCAGCACTCTATGCTTCTATGTTTGGAGAGACCCGCTCCTTACTGCATGCAGACCATGCATTCTGGGGATCTGTGCTGGACAGGGAGTTGGAAGACACAGACTGGGATCACATCCACCTACTCATACACAAGGGGTTGCTCAATGTAAACGTACAGGAAAATGAGTGTAGGGTTAACCGAGATGGTACAAAACCCCAGAATTGCTTCATAGGATATTTCCAACGGTATCAGATAGATGCTGGAGATGTGAGAAGGAAACTGGCACCTTTCTCCATGTGTGGTGGACATGCTTATTAATAGAGCCTTACTGGAGGAAGGTGCATGAAGTGACAACTACCATTTCCTCCCTACCTCTAGAATTTACGCCAGAGCAATATCTCCTTCACCTGTATAAAATCCCCCAAAAGAAATACTTTAAGTCAGTAGCCATGCATATGATTAACACTGCTAGATCCAAATTCCCCCCCGGGACCAAAAACTGGATACAATGCATCAACCGTATAGAGACAATTTAGGAGCTGATTCACACCTCACAGGATAGAATATCTAGCTTTTCAGCTGTCTGGGGAGCATGGCTCACCTTTAAAAATTCAAAACAATATCAAGTACTGATACAGAGTAGTGACTGATCCTTGGCAAAGAGATTATGTCAGTGTGACTGATGTCTAGTACAAAGACAGTGTTATGTTCTTCTTCATACCTGGAGCATCAGGTAGCTTTGGTTTATTAGGAAACTTCACTAAAGGTAGACGGAGAGGGTAGCTGGTGGAACTTTCCGCCCCCTCTCTGTCTGGCAGCCTATTTCTATGCCACTTCCCCAATTGTTCATCCTACCCCCCCTCTTCTCCCCCACACCTCTCCCCCCCTCCCTCAAACATAGTCATGAGTGTGAGTTGACCTCCAAATAAACACTTTATTATGCGGGAGAAAAGAATGAGTCCTATTCCCTAGCATTCATCTAGCATGAGCTATTCTCCTCCACAGATGTTACAGCAGTTTTGATCTGTTCAGCCATATGATATGTCTACTGTTGATCAATGTTTTTGCACTTTGTATGTGTACATTTAACTTGTATGCTGTTGAATTCATAAAATAAACTTTTATTGGAAAAAAAAAAATGTAAGGGGGCACTGATATATTCACTCTGCAGAAGGTGAACTCTGGTCACCAGAGTGCCCCCTACATCAGAGTTCCAGGTGTTCCCCTTTCCATCAGTCTGCAGAGGGAATTCTGCAGAACATGATGTAAAGGGGAACTCTGATGTAAAAGGCAATGCTGCAGACCCTAATATAAGTGGAAACTCTGATGTAAAGGAGAATGCAGTGGACTCTGATAAAAGATGGTCTCTGGTAACCAGAGCCCCCCCCCCCCCTTACGTCAGAGTTCCCCCTTAGATCATGATCTGCAGAATTACCCTTTACGTCAGAATTCCCTTGCACTGTAAGGGGGAATCCTGCAGACTTTGATGGAGGAGGAACTCTGTGTTTTTGACATTTGTTTAACTTAAACACATTACTAATAGCACTAGCTACATGGAAATATTGATATTTGCACTGTTTAGCACAGAAAACTGGCATTTTAGGTACTTTTTGCAACATTAAAAACTTTGGCTCTGTCAGTAAATTTCATGATTTTTCCCAGTAAAAAAATTGGTGCTGTTTGTAAATTTTGGCATCTTGCCAGTAAATTTCACTTCGGGGGGGTTGGCGACACTGAATCCTGGTAACCAACTACAAGAAACGTCTTACCTCTGTGCTTGCCAACAAGGTTTTCTCCACCAAGTACTAAGTCATATTTTACATGGGGATCAAATACTTATTTTACTCACTGAACTACAACTCAATTTATAGCATTTGTTTTATGTGGTTTTTCTGGATTTTTGGGCCATATTCTGTCTCTATCATTTAAAATACACCTATGATAAAGCATTATAGACCCTTCATTTCTTTGTAAGTGGGCAAACTTACAAAATCTGCAGGGGATCAAAAAATTATTTTCCCCACTGTATAATATTTGGGTGTTCTAAGTAATTTTCTAGCAAAAAATACAGATTTTTACTTCAAAACAACAAATGTAAAAAAAAGCCTGGTCTTAAAGTGGTTAAACCTTTGCAAACTCAGATGGCAATCATACCTCAGTCAGCACTATCCACATGACTGCTTTATAAATATATTTATGATTATATTACAATAAAATGTAACCACCTTATTTCAAAAGAATATAAATAGAACTCAAACATTAAAGCTTAGTTGAAAGCAGGAATCAAAGAGGTGAAATTCAGCATTGCAGAGCGATGGATTCCACAACACATAAACTCTATCATGTACATGGAATGGATTCCAGAAGTTGTCTTGATACGTATTTCTCTAATAAGGAGGACATGGTCTTTGCAGAGGATACTTTAAAATTTCCAATGGCGATGATTCACTATCAGCTTCGCACCGGTATGTACAGCATAGATTGATATTTTCAACAAAAAAGACTAATGTTGGTAATCTAATGCCGCGTACACACGAGCCGACTTTTTGACCGGACTGGTCCGACAGACTTTTGACAGACTTTTGACAGACTTCCGACGGACTTTTTAACGAACGGACTTGCCTACACATGATCACACCAAAGTCCGATGGATTCGTACGTGATGACGTACACCTACGACTAAAATAAGGAAGTTGATAGCCAGTAGCCAATAGCTGCCCTAGCGTCGGTTTTTGTCCATCGGACTAGCATACAGACAAGCGGATTTCTGGGTCCGGCGGAGTTACGACGTAAAGATTTGAAGCATGTTCCAAATCTAAAGTCTGTCAGATTTTCAACTAGAAAAGTCCGCTGAAGGTCCGATGAAGCCCACACACGATTGGATTGTCCGCCGGACTTGGTCCGTCCGACCAGTCCGGTCGAAAAGTCCGACCGTGTGTACGCGGCATAAGAGTATCACTTACTTTAGCAGCAGTCCCCATAGCTTTGACCTCACAGCTTCCTATTTCTGGTAGAGGGAGAATGCTTTATTTCTTACTCAAAAATCAAGCTGTTGCTATAGGAAAAAGTAAATACTGTACCTCACTATGGGCTCTTCCACATTTTGTTGTCTTACAACCTGCAATTGAAATTGATTTGATTGATATTTTATAACACTGAAGTGCATGAAATTAAATTGAATTTGTAAATAAATAACAACGATCAACACAAAAAAATTGGTTTTCCTCTGGAGCAATCAATCTGATTTAGTATAATTGGTTGAATGAAGTCTACTTTTGGGTAATTAATGTTCCTGGAGTAAGCAAGTCCAGGATAAGAGTTTAGACAAGTACCAATCAAGGTTGGGTTCTAGAAATAATTTTTGGAAACTTCGCCAGTGGGTTTTAAAAAACATTTTATTGTGAAAAGCTGTCTTGGGTGCCACATCCATGGGAGGCAAACAACAACTTCAAGATTAGGCCTCTGTCCATTTACTCCATCCAATGGTGCAATGAAAGGATAGAGAACTCTAACTTGAGGTGGACAGGTCAACAGTGGCAGCCTGATCCAAAGAAGATTATTGTAAAACAGAATCATAAACTGGTACCACATTATGATGAGATGATAACAAATGTTTTTTGAAAATTTGTGGTTTTTAGTGAAACAAGGATTGGTGATAAAGCATCAGTGGAGAGGAGACACGCTTTTCCCATATTAACTCTTACAGAAGAAAATTTCCCTTCCTAGGGGTAGATTTCATCTCACTTCCTGTTGTCTCCTTTCGTTTGCAAGTAGGAGTCGTTTGTAAGTTGGATGTTTAAAAATAGGGGCCTGCCCTATATACTCTGCAGAAATTGGGGCCTTAGGTGTTGGTGTTGCCACAACACTGTAAGCCCTCACAGTTACTCTTGGTGGGCGCAGGAATGGGCCCTGCTGTGAAATATTAGATTAAGAATTGTAATTATATGTCCCTGTTGAACAGGGGCTGAAAATTTGGGCCTTGGGCACTGGTGCTGGTGCCACAACACTGCAACCCCTCACAGATACTATAGTTGGAGCGCAGGTATGAGACCTGCTACAAAGTATTGCATCAAAAATTGTAACTACACACACCTGTTAAACAGGCAGAAAAATTGGACCTTGCCCAGAACCAAAAATGTTCTTCATCAGCATGAAAATTGAGGAGGAAGAGGATTGTCACTCAGCATAACCGGATAGTCACTCAGCATCAGCATAGGCAGTCTTGAACAGATCTCACATTAAAAAAAAAAATATTCGGTTACATCAGCATCATGTGCTTGGTAGCTGGTGATCCAAGACTGATTCATTTTTATGAAGGTCAACCGATCGACCGATTCGGTGGACAGACGCACCCTGTGATCGGTTACAAAGCCTCCAGCAGCACTGAATGTGCGTTCCGAAAGAACGCTGGATGCAGGATAGGCCAGTAGCTCAATTGCATACTGTGCATGCTCTGGCCAGTGATCCATCCTCAAGACCCAGTAACCCAGAGGATTTTCAGTGGGAAAGGTGTCCAAGTCTGATCTTGCCCCTAGGTAATCCTGCACCACGTGAATCAGACGCTGGCGATGGTTGCTGGAACCGATCATACCTTGGGGCTGTGGACTAAAAAATTGTCTGAACGCATCGGTGAGACGGCCACCTTTTCCACTGCTCCTTCTGTGACTGGCCGAAGCCTCAGCAACACGTTGTCCAGGAGGACCAGGAAATTGTAACCTCCCCAGGCTCTGGAAATGCGTTGCACAAACCTTTCTGCAAGGCCTCCTGAAGATGTCTCATCCTCTGCTCCCTCTGCAATGGCAAGATAAGGTCCGCAACCTTATCCTTGTAACGTGGATCAAGGAGGGTTGCCAGCCAGTAATGATCCCTCTCCTTGATACGAAGAATACGAGGACCCTTCTGCAGGTTTTGCAGGATCAGGGAGGCCATGCAGCGCAGTTTTGCTGAGGCATTCGGTCCAGAGTCCTCTGGGTCACTAAGGACGACATGATCCACAGCCACCTCCTCCCAGCCACGTACAAGTCCATGGGTTTCTTCGGACTGTAAATGATCCCTTGAAGACTGCTGCTGATGCTGAGTGCCAGGCTCCACCTCCATGCTGACACAATCCTCCTCCTCCTCTTCCTCCTCCCCCTCCTCCTCGTCCTCTTCCTGTGTGATCGGCTGGCATGCAGGAACACTGGATAAAGGGGGCCTTGAGAGGTAAGGAAGTCCTCCTCTTCCTGCCTCTGTTCTGCCTCAAGTGCCCTGTCCATTATTCCACGCAATGTGTGCTCCAACAGGTGGACAAGGGGGGCAGTGTCACTGATGCATGCACTGTCACTGCTCACCATCCTCGTGGCCTCCTCAAATGGTGACAGGACAGTGCATGCATCCCTGATCATGGCCCACTGGTGTAGGGAAAAAAAAACAAGCTCCCCTGACACTGTCCTGGTGCCATAGTCACACAGGTACTCATTTATGGCCCTCTGCTGCGTGTGCAGCTGCTGCAGCATGGCCAACATTGAGTTCCACCTGGTGGGCATGTCACAGATTAGGCAGGCCTTGGGCAGGTTAAATTCCTTTTGGAGGTCTGCCAGCCGAACACTGGCATTATATGACTGGCGGAAATGCACACAGACTTTCCTGGCCTGCCTCAGGACATCCTGTAAGCCCGGGTATCTGCCCAAGAACTGCTGCACCACCAAGTTAAGGACGTGAGCCAAATGTATGCCTATCAATTATGTTAATGCATACCTTCTGGATTTATGTACCTACATTGTATGATATGAACCAATGTTATTTATCACTCATTTTTTAGCGCTGCACTTCCCTTTACACCATATTATTTACAGGTTTAGATCACTTGTTTGTGCTAGCTGCTCACATTTTCATGACAGCGCGATATTCACATTTTACTTTTTACACATTGTTTTGATCTACCATTATCGCTGCAGTCCCACACATTATTCAGATTTCTATATCTGAAATGGATATATTTGACTATAGAGCAACACGGAAAGTCATACTGAGGGTGTATTTACAGTAACTAATCACGATACTGAAATAGGAGGTCTCTTCTTAAGATTAAAGAACATTATGACTTCGGAGTTACATCTTCAATGGGATTTGGCTTTCCTAGAACAATATGTCTCAGAGAACATGGTTCCTAGAAGTCTAAGGTGGGAGGTCCACCCACAACAGGGTGACCCAGACCTATTATCCTGGTTTAATTATTTTAATGAAATGGGTATCAAGCTCCTAGGATTCCTTATTACCATAAAAACTAACAGACTCTTCACCCTTGATAAGGAAATTAAAGAACTTAAGGATAAACTTTCAACTTATAAAAACTCCTCTGAGTATGGTTCCCTCTCGTCTAGCCTCCAACTACATCTGGAGAAAGAGGACAGAGACCAAAAAAACAAAAAACATAAAAAATACTCTAGAGATGTTAGAGATTACAAGTCAGGGACAGTTTTTAGATGGCAGACCATCACTACATCTATCCCTGATCCTTCTACCACAAATAACCAACCTGATTTACAACCCAATGTTAACCAAGGAACCACCAACCCAACTAACACTGGGCGACCCAGACTACCATCTAGACCAAGGATAGACCCTCATAACAATAGAGAAGGTCCACCCCCTCAAAAGGGTGGACATTCCAGATACTACACTCCACCCCATACACCTAAAGGTGGTAGGAATAATTATAATAACACAAAAGGACAAAGAGGAAAATCTAAAGGTAACCAATATATCTCTAGACCCCCTTATGAACAGGGGGATAGAGCACATTTAGATTCACCTCGGAGGTCCAATTATCCAGATACACCCTATGGTCGAGACTCCTACCATTTCAATCGCCCTCCTATCAATACCTATAACAGGTTCGCCCCCCTCTACGATAGACATGATGACTATCGAGATGAATATACTGGAACCCATTATGGCCAAGATCATTACAGTCATGACCCTTACTATAAGGATTTTCATCAGGCCAGACCAGGACCCCAAAGGACCATAGATCCAAGAGAGGCTCCAGAGGGGGGAGGAGAATCCAGTGGAAAAAGAAAAAGAGTTCATTAGGCCAAGGGGTATTTAATTTGAGCACAAAACAACTAACTAAAGAGGAGTTGGCCATCCTTGACAAGGGCCTTAAGTTTGCCCCCCCACCAAAAATTGGACAAGTTCAATACATTTATTGATATCCATAAATTTATAAGGAAAATCAACATCCAACGTTATCTTTCTTCAAATACGGCCCCCCCATGGACAGGGCCGTGACTTCAGGGACAGTACATTCGGGTCTGGCGAACCCCTCTTTATTCAGTCCCCCGGTACCCACTGCCCCTGCAGTCACCATTTTTAAAGATTTAGTACTTAAGGACTTAGCTGATCTACCTATTAAGAAATGTCAGAATTTCTCTATGAATAAGAAAGGTTTTAAATCATTATGTGACCGAAAAGACCTGATTGTCCGCCCAGCAGGCAAAGGGGGTGGAATTATTGTAATGGACAAATCTGATTACATTTTAGAAATGCACAGGATCCTGAGCGATCAGGATACTTATACAGAACTACCCTCGAACCCCACAAATCAGTATAAAAGTGATCTAGCCACATTGGTAAAGAAGGGATTTGACAGACAAATACTTAATAGAAAAGAGAAGGCCTATTTAATACCCACGGCACCTAGAATTCCAATTATTTACCACCTACCAAAAATCCATAAGGACCCCCTGCACCGACCAGGGAGACCCATAGTAAGTGGTATAAACTCATTAACATCACGTATTGGCCGTTATGTTGATTTTTATTTACAGCCATTAGTCAAAAAAACTCCATCTTATTTAAAAGACACTACAGACACCATTAGACGGTTGGAAGGTATCCCTTTAAAAGGAGTTTATTAATTGGCCACTGCAGACGTGGCATCACTTTATACGTGTATTCCACATAACTTAGGTTTAGAAGCAGTTACATATTTTCTGCAGGGAGATTTATCACTTACTGATACCCAAAGACACTATATCATTGAATTATTGGAGTTTGCCAACACACAACTATTTTTGGTTTGATAATAAATTTTATTTACAGCATAAAGGCGTAGCAATGGGGGCTAAATTTGCCCCCAGCCTTGCTAATCTTTTTATGGCCAAGTGGGAGGAGGATGTCGTAAATTCTGAGCACAGACCTTGCTTGGTCTTTTGGGCCAGATATATAGACGACATCCTTCTCCTATGGGATGGCCCCCCCGAATCTCTCGAAGAATTCTTCTCAGTACTTAATAGCAATGACAGGGGAATTTCTTTAACCCTTAAATACAGTTCAACCAAGGTGCATTTTTTGGATCTGGACATAGAGATCAGTTCTCAACAGTTCAGTTTCAAAACTCATTTCAAGACAACTGATCGTAACAGTTTCATACCTATCAATAGTTGCCATCATAGGTCTTGGCTTAAATCAGTTCCCCGCAGCCAGTTCTTAAGGCTGAGGAGGAATTGCACTACCATCCATACATTGCAAGTACAGGCATTGTCTTTGAAACAAAAGTTTGTGGATAAAGGGTATGATCCAGCTACTCTTGAATCAGAAATACAATACGTTACACAGATAGGAGATCATTACTGACCCCTAAAACTTCCCATTCCCCCAATGATACTTACAAATATTCCATGATGACCTCTTTCTCGACCCAACATAGAGATATTAAAACCATCATGGAACGTCATTGGGAGGTATTGAGAAGCGATCGTGTACTGTGCAATATCTTACCTGAAAGACCCAAGGTCATTTACAGAGGGGCCCCTTCAATACAGAGTAAGGTTGCTCCAAATATAATTGATCCCCCCTAGACGCCCCACTTTTTTTCATGAACTAGTCGGATACTTTCCATGCAAGAAGTGTACTGTGTGCCATTACAACATCAGTGGTAGACACAAAACTTTAGAATTTCGATCTAATGTAACCAACAAAACCTATCCGATTAAAATGTTTTGCACATGTGCAACAAGGTACGTTGTGTACCTCATCACTAGGGATGAGCCGAACACCCCCCTGTTCGGTTCGCACCAGAACATGCGAACAGGAAAAAAGTTCGTTCGAACATGCGAACACCGTTAAAGTCTATGGGACACGAACATGAATAATCAAAAGTGCTAATTTTAAAGGCTTATATCAAAGTTATTGTCATAAAAAGTGTTTGGGGACCTGGGTCCTGCCCCAGCGGACATGGATCAATGCAAAAAAAAGTTTTAAAAACGGCCGTTTTTTCAGGAGCAGTGATTTTAATAATGCTTAAAGTCAAACAATAAAAGTGTAATATCCCTTTAAATTTTGTACCTGGGGGGTGTCTATAGTATGCCTGTAAAGGGGCGCATGTTTCCTGTGTTTAGAACAGTCTGACAGCAAAATGACATTTTGAAGGAAAAAACTCGTTTAAAACTACTCGCGGCTATTGCATTGCCGACAATACACATAGAAGTTCATTGATAAAAACGGCATGGGAATTCCCCAAAGGGGAACCCCGAACCAAAATTTAAAAAAAAAATGACGTGGGAGTCCTCCTAAATTCCATACCAGGCCCTTCAGGTCTGGTATGGATATTAAGGGGAACCCCGGCCAAAATTAAAAAAAAAAAATGACGTGGGGTTCCCCCTAAATTCCATACCAGACCCTTCAGGTCTGGTATGGATTTTAAGGGGAACCCCGCGCCAAAAAAAAAAAAAAAAAAAACGGCGTGGGGTCCCCCCAAAAATCCATACCAGACCCTTATCCGAGCACGCAACCTGGCAGGCCGCAGGAAAAGAGGGGGGGACGAGAGTGCGGCCCCCCCTCCCTCCTGAACCGTACCAGGCCACATGCCCTCAACATTGGGAGGGTGCTTTGGGGTAGCCCCCCAAAACACCTTGTCCCCATGTTGATGAGGACAAGGGCCTCATCCCCACAACCCTGGCCGGTGGTTGTGGGGGTCTGCGGGCGGGGGGCTTATCGGAATCTGGAAGCCCCCTTTAACAAGGTGACCCCCAGATCCCGGCCCCCCCCCTGTGTGAAATGGTAAGGGGGTACATAAGTACCCCTACCATTTCACGAAGAAAGTGTCAAAAATGTTAAAAATGACAAGAGACAGTTTTTGACAATTCCTTTATTTAAATGCTTCTTCTTTCTTCTATCTTCCTTCATCTTCTGGTTCTTCTGGCTCTTCTGGTTCTTCCTCCGGCGTTCTCGTCCAGCATCTCCTCCGCGGCGTCTTCTGTCTTCTTCTCCTCGGGCCGCTCCGCACCCATGGCATGGGGGGAGGCTCCCGCTCTTCTCTTCTTCTTTTCTTCTCTTCTTCTCTTCTTCATTTTCTTCTCCGGGCCGCTCCGCAATCCATGCTGGCATGGAGGGAGGCTCCCGCTGTGTGACGGCGCTCCTCATCTGACAGTTCTTAAATAACGGGGGGGGGGGGCCACCCGGTGACCCCGCCCCCCTCTGACGCACGGTGATTTGATGGGACTTCCCTGTGGCATTCCCCGTGACGTCACAGGGAAGTCCCGTCAAGTCACCGTGCGTCAGAGGGGGGCAGGGTCACCGGGTGGCCCCGCCCCCCCCGTTATTTAAGAACTGTCAGACGAGGAGCGCCGTCACACAGCGGGAGCCTCCCTCCATGCCATGCCAGCATGGGTGCGGAGCGGCCCGGAGAAGAAAAGAAGAAAAGAAGAAGAGAAGAAGAGAAGAAAAGAAGAAGAGAAGAGCGGGAGCCTCCCCCCCATGCCATGGGTGCGGAGCGGCCCGAGGAGAAGAAGATAGAAGACGCCGCGGAGGAGATGCTGGACGAGAACGCCGGAGGAAGAACCAGAAGAGCCAGAAGAACCAGAAGAACCAGAAGATGAAGGAAGATAGAAGAAAGAAGAAGCATTTAAATAAAGGAATTGTCAAAAACTGTCTCTTGTCATTTTTAACATTTTTGACACTTTTTTCGTGAAATGGTAGGGGTACTTATGTACCCCCTTACCATTTCACACAGGGGGGGGGCCGGGATCTGGGGGTCACCTTGTTAAAGGGGGCTTCCAGATTCCGATAAGCCCTCCGCCCGCAGACCCCCACAACCACCGGCCAGGGTTGTGGGGATGAGGCCCTTGTCCTCATCAACATGGGGACAAGGTGTTTTGGGGGGCTACCCCAAAGCACCCTCCCAATGTTGAGGGCATGTGGCCTGGTACGGTTCAGGAGGGAGGGGGGCCGCACTCTCGTCCCCCCTCTTTTCCTGCGGCCTGCCAGGTTGCGTGCTCGGATAAGGGTCTGGTATGGATGTTTGGGGGACCCCACGCCGTTTTTTTTTTTTTTTTTGGCGCGGGGTTCCCCTTAAAATCCATACCAGACCTGAAGGGCCTGGTATGGAATTTAGGGGGACTCCCACGTCATTTTTTTTTTTAAATTTTGGTTCGGGGTTCCCCTTTGGGGAATTCCCATGCCGTTTTTATCAATGAACTTCTATGTGTATTGTCGGCAATGCAATAGCCGCGAGTAGTTTTAAATGAGTTTTTTCCTTCAAAATGTCATTTTGCTGTCAGACTGTTCTAAACACAGGAAACATGCGCCCCTTTACAGGCACACTATAGACACCCCCCAGGTACGAAATTTAAAGGGATATTACACTTTTATTGATTGACTTTAAGCATTATTAAAATCACTGCTCCTGAAAAAACGGCCGTTTTTAAAACTTTTTTTTGCATTGATCCATGTCCCCTGGGGCAGGACCCAGGTCCCCAAACACTTTTTATGACAATAACTTGCATATTAGCCTTTAAAATTAGCACTTTTGATTTCTCCCATAGACTTTTAAAGGGTGTTCCGCGGCATTCGAATTTGCCGCGAACACCTCAAATTGTTCGCTGTTCGGTGAACTTGCGAACAGCCAATGTTCGAGTCAAACATGAGTTCGACTCGAACTCGAAGCTCATCCCTACTCATCACCTGCCCATGTGGGAAACACTATGTGGGTTGTACCACTAGGGCATTTTCGACCCGGGTCGGTGAACATGTAGCAAAAATCATAGGGGGAGACACCAAACATACTGTGCCCAGACATTACAGACAGCATCACAATCGAGATCCCTCTGGATCACAATTTCTTATTATCGATAGATATGTCCCTCCTTGGCGTGGAGGGGTTTAACCCGTGGCGTATCCCAACTAGAGACGTACTGGATATATGAAATCCAGTCCCATACGCCATTGGGGCTTAATGTCGAGTGGGACATTAACGCCTTCATTAATCAATCCTAAACTGCTATGCCTTCTTCTGTCTGTCCCTCCCTTTCGTACTATTATAGAATTCTAATGCTTGGTCGAGATGATATCTATTAGATTGGGATATGTATTAGTCACCTATATAATTGATTTCTGTTACCCTAGACCCCTATGTGGGACCGTGGCTCCTTATCGGTTTATTTTTCCTTCCTTTATGAACTATATTGGTGGATTAACACCCTCCTACAGGTACCTTTTATACTATGGTATACCAATTTATACATTCCACGTTCAGGCTATAAAGGATAGAGCTTGAATGCAGAAATTCATGTCACATATCTGTGTGCAAGGGCGAGACTTAATTTTAATAATTTTTGATTTTATATAGTTTATTTTTAATATACGCCCATCTTTCGTTATATGACGGTGTTTTTCTTTTTCGTTACGTACGTAGGCTTTATCTAGACTCTGCATTAATACATAAAACTAACGTTATATCGTATACTTTCACTTCCTCCTTTGGTGCATTCCATCCTCTATCCGGAGCGAGGCCTGAAACACAGTGCCGTGACATCATAACGATTTCTTGTCTGGCGCCACGCTATCGGCCTACGTTGATGGGTTCGGACATATGCTTTCGGAGCGAGGTTTGGAGCGTGAGATGTTGCTATGGCGACACACATGCCTGCGTTCCAACACATCCACCCAAGAGAGGCGTGCAACGCACGCGGTCAGCGCCATCTTTTATATACCTGGAAGTAGCTTCCCACTAATGGCGTTACCGATTGGAGCCACATTCTAACACGGGGGTCACTTACCATATATAAGAGGCAGTGTACAGAGTGGTGAGGCACCCCAGATGATGTCCGGTAGGACGAAACGTGCCGGGACGGATTGCTGACACTACTGACACTGCCATATTATTCAAGTACTCAGCGCTGTTTTTAATCTCTATAAATGTGAGTTTTTTACCTTCAATAAATATGCTTTAAAGCCTTTTATACAGTATTAAGCTATGTGTTCTCACATTTTTTCCACATATTCTTTGGATATCTGATTGGATTTTCCCTTCTTGCCATATACATTCCCCACAAGTATCCTGGTCACCTTGATAAGTTCCTTCAAATATCTTCAAGGATCCTCACCTTTACAAGCTTGACTGATACAGTGGGTGTATACCCATCTGTGTCCAATCGTTCCGGTAAGCCCCCCCTTTATAAAAATGGTGGTGGACCTTCTATCAACACTACATTGCCTTTCCACACTTCTTGGTGTCAGATATATACATATCTTTAAGGATTTTTTCACTGACTTATTTTTTAATAGTGTGTCACATAATATTATTTGTGAGTTATGATCACAATGTATGCCTATCAATTATCTTAATGCATACCTTCTGGATTTATGTCTCTCTCTCTCTCTCTATCTCTCTATCTGAACGCCGGAACACACTACACAGGGCCGCCGTGCAGGCGGCCTTATATAGTGTGGGGTGTGTACTAAACCCCCTGAGCCATAATTGGCCAAAGCCTCCTTGGCTTTGGCCAATTACAGCTCTCTGTTCAGACGGCACTGTGATTGGCCAAGCATGCGGGTCATAGTGAATGCTTGGCCAATCATCACCCAGCAATGCACTGGGATGCCACAGTGAATTATGGGCCATGACGCGCCACTCAAATTTGGCACGAACGGCCCATATCGTTCGTAATTCAGCGAATGACCGAACACACAATGTCCGAGTCGAACATGGGTTCGACTCGAACACGAAGCTCATCCCTAATGGGCACTTACTGGTAGGCACTGGTAGGCGACACTGATAGGTGGCAATGATGAGGAAGCACTGATGGTCACTGATTGGCAGCACTGATGGGCACTGTTGGGACTGCATTGATAATCAGTACACTGATAATCAGTGCCCTTATTATCAGTGTTGATGTCCCTTTAACACAATCCGGTTATTGGCCTCCTTCTTCTCTCCTAGCGCTGTCAGTGTGAGGAAAGAAACACAGATAACCGGGTTGTGTTTACATCTGTGATCAGCTGTCATTGGACACAGCTGATCATGTGGTAAAGGACCGCTGTTATTGGCCCTTTACCCCAAACTGCCTGAACCTGAGGGAGAGAAGAGGACTGATTTACAGTCGCATTTGGATCGATAACTCCTCATTTGGGACCTGAAAATTTGGAGGTTTAGAGAGATATTTGGGTGGGAAAGAACTTCCATCCCTCAGTAGAGAAGAACACAACCAAATGAGCAATGTGGGCTAGCGTGTGGCTGAGACAAGGTTGCTGAACTGATGATCTTCTCTTTGGGACCCCTTAGGCATCCGGGAGATTTCAAACACCCTGTTAAAGGAGAAGTGTGACTGGCAGTGAGCCAAGCGTTTTGTACCAACAATTGATCGACTATTTTTGCTTCTGGAGGACAAGCTGTTTTTTCTATTGCCCTGTTTTTGACCGTAAAAGCTTTTTCTAAGGTGCTTGGCTGATGATCTCCGGCTCCAATATCACAGTGTATATATAATAAATAAACTACTTTTTATAAATATCATGACAAATAAATTACTTTAAATATTAATTAGATATACACATTGTAGAAACTAAAAAGTAAATGTTTACATTATCACAAAAGGTGACTTTCTTTAGTTATACTTTTTCGATCCTATAATGTGTTTATATAATAATCATTTGTTATTACTATATTTAGCTAACGCTTAAGGCTCGGTTCACACATGGGCGGCACGACTTGGAGGTCGCCTCAGCGAGGCGACCTGCAAACGACTGCCGGGGCGACTTGCGAGACGACTTCTGCATAGAAGTCTATGCAAGTCGCCCCAAGTCGCCCCCAAAGTAATACAGGAACCTTTTTCTAAGTCGGAGCGACTTGCGTCGCTCCGATTAGAACGGTTCCATAGCACAGAACGGGAGGCGACTTGTCAGGCGACTAGGTCGCCTGACAAGTCGCCCCAGTGTGAACCGAGCCTTAGGTTAGTGTTTTTTGTTTAGCATAGGTTTAACTGGATGACATATTTTTTTTCAACATTATAAACTGCATAACTATGTCAAGGAACAGAAATGAGGGTGATTACAAGGTGCAATAGGCCAGGCTTAGTCTTATCTATACCTGTTTACCAATGCTGTATCTTAGACAACCTTAGCACAGCTGTGTTTACAAAATGATATGCAAATCTGCGGCCGCTTGGAGAGGCCACATATTTGTGTACTGTCGGTGCAAATGAGTTAAAAAGGCCAGCTAGGAAATGCACCACTATGCAAATAGTGTAGCCAAAGGAGCTGATTGTAGATACATATAAATCAAACTATTGGATTAGTTAAAGGCTAAGTTCACCTCATTGCATGCATTGTGATAGTACCTAGCCCCAAGAGCTGTGCAGTGAATACTCCAAGTGTGGGGTCTGTTACACAGGCTGGTGTGGATGGTCATAATATACTGTATAAGTGCAGCAGAGATTGGGGGAAGGGTGTTAGGTGATGTGAGCTAGTTCATCTTTTCATAAAAAAATTAGAAACCAAGCTAAATTTTTTGGTTTTCACTTGTTAGAGCCTCTGGTTTTCACTTGTTAGAGCCTCAAAATTATTACATATAACTTCTCAATGAATTATACCAATCAACCTCTGGATAAACCTTTTAATAAAGAAAACTAAAAGACTCTGAGAATTTGCACAGAGTTTGAATGGTTGTTTGAACTTCAGAACAATGGGTTGTATTGGTACATAAACAGATAAGACCTGGACTCAGAAAGAAGTAAACTTTTTTTAAAACTGAAACTGATCCATATTTACAAGGCTTTCAGAACTTACAAGTATTACTGCTGCCAAGCTAGTGAAAAACAAACCTAAACCTTTCTATTCAGCTGACCAAGAGTCAACACTCTTAAATTTGATGATGGTGTCCTCTATTCCAAAAAAATATACAAATAAAGTGAAAAAGTCGCGCTAATCAATGAAATTTGCAAAAAATGAAAAGCAAATATATCTAATGTGAATAACACACAACCCGTGTCATGAACACATATTAATACATATGGCGTCTATCTAGCAGCCCATCCCGTGATTAAACATCAAATGTGCAGGTGAAAAAATAAGTAGAAAATGAAGTATTAATAAAAATCCAAAGTTCATAGGAATCAGTCCAAAAAAAAACCACAATAGGTTTAAGTGAACATCAGAAGTTCAAACATTGAGGGTGAGTCCACAGTGATGAATGGTGAAAATTCACGTCAAGGTGACTAGTGAAATATAGGAATCTCCTCCTCCACCAAAAAGTGCTGCTGCTTACCAGAAGGTATTGGTCCCTTGTTACAGGGGACCACACCAGGCGAATGGCTGCAACCCCAGCCCGGGATATCACTGGCAAGCCCTGGTGCTCTCTGGTACACTGCCAGCTCTGTGTCCATCCATCCGCTGCCACTGTGATCCGCTCCCCGCCTCACATCAAAGGGTCTCGGTCCCAGATAGTTGCAGTCACGTCTCCGGAGTCCGCACTCCACAAGTCAGTGTCAGTGAGCCTGCTGGGAAACTCGAAGTGACGCGGCAGTGCCGAAAAAGCACCGCCCGAAAAAGCACTGTCCTCTATTGTTCAACTTAAAGTGAAAATAAACCCAACTATCATTTTCAGCCAAGGAAGCTGTCATCTTGGTCTTTGTTTACTCTCCAACTGCCATTAAGCTGCACATGTGATCATTTGATTGGATGGTTTATCGGGTTGAGGTCAGAACTCTGTGCAGGCCAGTCAAGTTCCTCCACCCCAAACGTTCTCATCCATGTTTTTATGGACCTTGCTTTGTGCACTGGTCCAACTCCTTGGGTGGAGAGGGGATGGTGTGGGGTTGCTTTTCAGGGGTCGGGCTTGGCCCCTTAGTTCCAGTGAGGGGAACTCTTAAGGCATCAGCATACCAAGACATTTTGTACAATTTCATGCTCCCAACTTTGAGGGAACAGTTTGAGCATGGCCCCTTCCTGTTCCAACATGACTGCACACCAATGCACAAGGCAAGGCTCATAAAGACATGGATGAGCAAATTTGGGATGGAGCAACTTGACTGACCTGCACAGAGTCCTGACCTCAACCCAATGGATCACCTTTGGGATGAATTAGAGCAAAGATTGCGAACCAGGCCTTCTCGTCCAACATCAGTGCCTGCTTCTCGTCGTAACAAATGCACTTCTGGAAAAATGGTTAAACATTCCCATAGACACACTCCCAAACCTTGTGGACAGCCTTCCTAGAAGAGTTGAAGCTGTTATAGCTGCAAAGGGTGGGTCATTCAATATTGAACCCTACGAACTAAGACAGGGATGCCATTAAAGTTCATGCACATGTAAAGGCAGGTGTCCTGATATTTTTGGTAATATAGTGTCTATACCCAGGTACATGTGCAAAATTCCTTTTGCTGATATACCTTTTTGTACATTGGATGTATGTACTGTTAAAACCTTTTCTTATATAAAGCTTATATTATTTCCATACAGGTGTGCATCTTTATACTTATGCAAGAGGAAAAGGAAAAGTATAAAAGCGAGATCAGCCTGAAATCTGTCTAGAAGGAGCCGGCGTCGAGCTGTCCTGTATAGCCGGGATGGTTCGTCTGGTGTTCGGATATCCGTCCAAAGTATGTATCTCCAGTGGGAGTGTAGAGAGGAGCTGCCAGTCCGTCTGCCATGAGAACCAATGGGAATGCATTTCGGAAGCAAGCCACACTACCTTCAACAGCCTCTTTTTTTTATTATTGACATTTATTCCTATACCTCCGGGAATAAGACTTTTTTTTGGCTGTTTGTTTATTTTTTAATTATATCCTATGACCATGGGATTGGCACAGAGATAGCGCTGTAGTGTATTGTGTTTTGTGGTTTTATCTTTATACTTATGGTTAGTGGTATATGCTGATAAATTTACCACAGCGCTGTCACTTTAAAAGCATGAATATTTGCCTTGGACTGCTTGCTGTTTATCAAGTACCAAAATTTTGGGCAGTTGTTTGTACTATTAATCTTTATCCACAGCGCTGTCCGTCTCATTCTAATATTATCACATCAATATTACCATATATTATCTCATCATATTTGGGCTCCTTCTGCTAATCTTGTGTTAGTAGAAGTTTGGTGAGAGACGATTCGTGCTTTTCAGCCTCGTGCTTTTCCGATCGTTACTGCTCTTCAGTTTGTGATTGTGGGTTCATATCTGGTTTTCAGTGCGTGTAGTCATTTCGCATTTGTTTTTCAGTGCGTATTTTATAGTACGTATTTGATTTTGCAGTGTGTTCTTGTCCGCTCGTTTCTGATTTTCAGCTCCCTCTTTTCAGGCCTTTCTGTTTTTCAATGCTTTCTGTTAGTTCGTTCTGACCAGCCTACCGTTTTGAAGCCATGAGGACCCTCACCCCAGACCAGAGGGTTTTTAACTACCGACTGACCAGAGCCAGAAGAGTGGTGGAGAATGCTGGATAATGGCCAGCCGGTTCCGCCTATTCCTTACAGCAATCAACATGGTGGAATATAAACTTAACCATATAATCCTTGCATGCTGCATTCTCCACAACTCTTTAAGGAGAAATTCAATGAACTATGTATACAAATATATGACTCAGAGGGTTGGGTGTGTCATTGCCATCATCCCCAGAGACTTCAAAAAAACAAATATATATATCTCAATATGGGATTTTTAAGGCAATGTAATAACAAAAGTATTTTGTATTAAAAAGGGTTTTTATTTTATTGATACAAAAGGAGGTAAAATAAAAGTAGACATACAAGATAATTATTTGAAATACTGTGCGATTAAAAAGGTCATCAGATAACAGGGAAGAAAGCAGGGAGCTATGGCTCCTACATAGTGATACATCCTGCTACTAGATACAATCTCCACCTAAATTGATGCGATGGCGTCCAGTAGCGAAATTCCAACGCGTTTCAACTTTATAATATCAAAACAAAGTCTCTCTCAGGGAAGGATTGCATCACGTTCTAAAGTTTCAAAAATAGCATTGTTACAAATCATATGTATACATATCGCCTGTATCTAGATAGTCGCATTTAAACCAATTAAAACAAAACACGACACAACTTACATTTAACATGTAACTGCAAGAAAAACGCCTTCCCAGTGCTTATAGGGGTTCTCGTCACCAATTGCTTATACTGTTTAATATCCTCTACGGAACGGCCGGGTATATTTGAAAAAACAGTATTTGGCAGCCATGAAGAAAGAAGGAGCTAAAAACACAATATTTGGATAAATAGGGAATGAAAAAAGAGAATAAATAAGAATAATAATAAATTTCGGGGAACTATGTTCCCCAAAACCTAGGGGTCAAGGATTTTAAATGAAATTACCTTCTACTATTCATATAGAGTATGTATGGTAGAGTTCCAAATTGCCAGCAACGGTGAACCCTGGTCCTGGAGTGCCTCTCGGTTAGAAGCCAAATATAGAATGCTGCCCTAGGCCGTTCCTGGCATCCTAATAAAGGGAATATAGGCGAGGCATGTGTTTTGGGCGTCTCATCAATCTAGTAGTACTCTCCTGCCCATTGGTAGTGCTGTGCAAGGGGTGCGGTTTCGGCTGGGCGTCGTCCCGCCCCTTGCATGAAGTATCCTTGTATAGGAGGATTGGGGGGAGCGTCTTGTGACTAATTGTTGCTATGGTGAGGGACGCCATTCCGTCCCCCAGCTACGGCGCCACGCCTCCCCTTCCCATATCCTATGGGGTGTAGGCGCGGTTAGCCGAGAGAGGGGAGGAGAGAGGTGTCACGTCACTAAGGCAACACAATATGCTTCAAGTGTCTACCCGTGACACGTGCGGCGTCAGAGTCACATGACTCCGACGCTTATCCAAATGGAGAGGGGAAGCGCTGTGTAACCTGGACAGCACCACTCAAATGTCTGCCCGTGACACATACAGCGTTGGAGTCACGTGACTCCAACGCTTGTCCAAATAGAAGGGGGAGGTGCTGTATAACTTAGACAGCACCGTGTATGTACAGTGGTTGTTGGCAGTAAGTGCAGCGCTGAAGTTAAATGACGCCGCTGCTACAAAGATGGCATTTATTAGTATGGAATAAGGATTAGATGGATAGACCACAGGGAACAAAAGTTTGTGTTTAAAGCAAGCCTCTATATAAAACTCTGTAGGGCATGGAGAGTGACGGGTTACATTTATAATAGGTGAAAACATTAATGTATGCCATTTTCTATTGCATATAGATTGCCTAAACCCTTTAGAACAGTATATATGTCATTTAACCTCAATATTAGGGGCCAAAGAACAAAGACCTATTTAGGACTAATAACTACCGACACAGTGAGAAAACCCCCTGGCACCGAGTGATAGTCGGTGTCCTAGGGGTATATGGGCCACGATAAAAATCGTGGCCCCCCTGTGCCCGGTAGGGATAGAAAAACGGGGAGCGATGGTATGTCCGAACCCACAATCTCAGAACTGAGAAGCGAACATACAAAATTGTTATATACAAAATGCATATGTGATAACAGCGATTAAAACAGCAATCATATGAAAAAATATATATTGAAATAGAGCTAAAGTAAACTGTACAAAGTAAATTTCATTAAGTAAATTGAATTGATTAGAAAACTCTCCTATAAAATTTGACTGGGTAGGGTGTGGAATCAAAATCTTAGCAATTTGGAGTACATGACAACCAACTAGGAATATCCCATTAGAAACCATACTAGCCCAATGAGCTGTTGATAGGGCCCTTTAAGTATCTATTCTGAATGTAGAAGTGGCCCAAAGGCCATAGAATATATATAAGTAGCTCGAGGGTATAATGCCCAATGAGTGAAGATAGAGAGGTGAAAACAGAGAAAGAGGTGCATTGTATTTAAATCTGCATTAGTCCGTTTTCCCAGAGCTGAAACTCTCCAAAAAGGGTCTGAAGCTTTCAGTCTCATTTAAACCAGGGGGGTAGTGGCTCTAAGGTATCCTATCCAGCGCATTTCCCGCTGGAGGAGAACCTTGTTCCAGTCACCCCCCCTAATTGGCAAATGAATCCTATCTAGGACTGTAAAATTCACGGAAGGTAGTCGATAATTATGCTGTCTAGCGACATGTCTTCCCAAGGGTAAATATAGGTTGCCAATGTGCATGCTCTGCATATGCTTGTCAACTCGTTTCCCAAGTTCTTGTCTTGTTTTACCTACGTAGAAGGCACCACACTGGCACTGCATGAGGTAAATCACACCCTGCATTCTGCAGTTGGCAAAGTGACGCAGGGAGAAGCTCTCCCCATTGGGCAGCGCCAGTGTGGTCCTCCTACCAATGACTTTACATTGAGCACAAGATCCGCATGGGTAGGTGCCCCATGTTTGCCCCAATGCCCCAATGCTTTTATCTTGTCAATGCTGGAGTATATCCTCAGGCACAACACCTTCTTGTTCAAGGGCTCCCACTACCTCCAGGTGCAGGGAGTGGCTATGGGGACCTGCTGTGCACCCTCATATGCCAACCTGTACCTGGGGGAGTGGGAGAAGGACTTTCCACAAGGGGAAGCAGCGTCCATGTATACTGGCCACATCTGTATGTGGCAGAGATACATGGATGATCTCTTTATCATCTGGGACGCCCCCTTGAGCAACTGAGGGACTGCCTAAAACTCATGAACAATAACAACTTCAATCTCTTCTTCACAATGACATCTGACACCCATGAGGTACATTTTTTGGACGTTACTATCTTCAAAAATCCTGATGGTGGACTATTTAGCAAACTTTACAGAAAAGAAACTGCGGGCAACACCCTGTTGCACGCAGATAGCTTCCACTCGGACCTCCTCAAAAGATCTATCCCATATAGCCAGTTTCTTCGTCTCAAAAGAAACTGCAGCAATGATGAAGATTTTCAAAAAGAAGCGGACAAACTCACCATTAGACTCATGAACAGAGGCTACACAAAATCATCTCTTAAAAAGGCGTTTAATCGGGTCAAACTGACCAATAGAAGAGATTTGATTTTTTCAAAAAAATACATCAAAGAGGATACCTCCACGAGGATTATTGTAAGGTTCTCCAATGAACACCCTAGAATTAACAAAATAATCTCCAAGCATTAGTCTATCCTCACCGATGACCCTAGTCTGAAAGGATTAATTGGCCCCAAACCTCAAATCACTTACAGGAAATCAGGTTCGATAGGGAATTTACTTACCCAAAGTGAATATAGAGGCAAAGCAAGAAAAGATCCCTGCAAAACATGGGGCACCTACCCATGCGGATCTTGTGCTCAATGTAAAGTCATTGGTAGGAGGACCACACTGGCGCTGCCCAATGGGGAGAGCTTCTCCCTGCGTCACTTCGCCAACTGCGGAACGCAGGGTGTGGTTTACTTGGGAAACGAGTTGACAAGCATATGCAGAGCATGCGCATTGGTAACCTATATTTACCCTTGGGAAGACATGTCGCTAGACAGCATAATTATCGACTACCTTCCGTGAATTTTACAGTCCTAGATAGGATTCATTTGCCAATTAGGGGGGGTGACTGAAACAAGGTTTTCCTCCAGCGGGAAATGCGCTGGATAAGATACCTTAGAGCCACTACCCCCCCTGGTTTAAATGAGACTAAAAGCTTCAGACCCTTTTTGGAGGGTTTCAGCTCTGGGAAAACGGACTAATACAGATTTAAATACAATGCACCTCTTTCTCTGTTTTCACCTCTCTATCTTCACTCATTGGGCATTATACCCTCGAGCTACTTATATATATTCTATGGCCTTTGGGCCACTTCTACATTCAGAATAGATACTTAAAGGGCCCTATCAACAGCTCATTGGGCTAGTATGGTTTCTAATGGGATATTCCTAGTTGGTTGTCATGTACTCCAAATTGCTAACATTTTGATTCCACACCCTACCTAGTCAAATTTTATAGGAGAGTTTTCTAATCAATTCAATTTACTTAATGAAATTTACTTTGTACAGTTTACTTTAGCTCTATTTCAATATATATTTTTTCATATGATTGCTGTTTTAATCGCTGTTATCACATATGCATTTTGTATATAACAACTTTGTATTTTCGCTTCTCAGTTCTAAGATTGTGGGTTCGGACATACCATCGCTCCCCCTGTTTTTCTATCCCTACTTGGCACAGGGGGGCCACGATTTTTATCATGGCCCATATACCCCTAGGACACAGACTATCACTCGGTGCCAGGGGGTTTTCTCACTGTGTCGGTGGTTATTAGTCCTAAATAGTCCTTTGGCCCCTAATATTGAGGTTAAATGACATATATACTGTTCTAAAGGGTTTAGGCAATCTATATGCAATAGAAAATGGCATACATTTATGTTTTCACCTATTATAAATGTAACCCATCACTCTCCATGCCCTACAGAGTTTTATATAGAGGCTTGCTTTAAACACAAACTTTTGTTCCCTGTGGTCTATCCATCTAATCCTTATTCCATACTAATAAATGCCATCTTTGTAGCGGCGGCGTCATTTAACTTCGGCGCTGCACTTACTGCCAACAACCACTGTACATACATGGTGCTGTCTAAGTTATACAGCACCTCCCCCTTCTATTTGGACAAGCGTCGGAGTCACGTGCTCCAACGCTGTATGTGTCACGGGCAGACATTTGAGTGGTGCTGTCCAGGTTACACAGTGCTTCCCCTCTCCATTTGGATAAGCGTCGGAGTCATGTGACTCCAACGCCGCACGTGTCACGGGTAGACACTTGAAGCATATTGTGTCGCCTTGGTGACGTGACGCCCCTCTCCTCCCCTCTCTCGGCTAACCGCGCCTACACCCCATAGGATATGGGAAGGGGGGGCATGGCGCCGTAGCTGGGGGACAGAATGGCGTCCCTCACCATAGCAACAATTAGTCACAAGACGCTCCCCCCAAGCCTCCTATACAAGGATACTTCATGCAAGGGGCGGGATGACGCCCATCCGAAACCGTGCCCCTTGCACAGCACAACCAATGGGCAGGAGAGTACTACTAGATTGATGAGACGCCCAAAACACATGCCACGCCTATATCCCCTTTACTAGGACGCCAGGGACGGCCTAGGGCAGCATTCTACATTTGGCTTCTAACCGAGAGGCATCCAGGACCAGGACCAGGGCTCACTGTTGCTGGCAATTTGGAACTCTACCATACATACTCTATACGAATAGTAGAAGGTAATTTCATTTAAAATCCTTGACCCCTAGGTTTTGGGGAACATAGTTCCCCGAAATTTATTATTATTCTTATTTATTCTCTTTTTTCATTCCCTATTTATCCAAATATTGTGTTTTTTTAGCTCCTTCTTTCTTCATGGCTGCCAAATACTGTTTTTTTCAAATATACCCGGCCATTCCGTAGAGGATATTAAACAGTATAAGCAATTGGTGACGAGAACCCCTGTCAGCACTGGGAAGCCGTTTTTCTTGCAGTTACATGTTAAATGTAAGTTGTGTCGTGTTTTGTTGTAATTGGTTTAAATGCGACTATCTAGATACAGGCGATATGTATACATATGATTTGTAACAATGCTATTTTTGAAACTTTAGAACGTGATGCAATCCTTCCCTGAGGAAGACTTTGTTTTGATATCATAAAGTTGAAACGCGTTGGAATTTCGCTACTGGACACCATTGCATCAATTTATGTAGAGATTGTATCTAGTAGCAGGATGTATCACTATGTAGGAGCCATAGCTCCCTGCTTTCTTCCATGTTATCTGATGACCTTTTTAATCGCACAGTATTTCAAATAATTATATTGTATGTCTACTTTTATTTTACCTCCTTTTGTATCAATCAAATAAAAACCCTTTTTAATACAAAATACTTTTGTTATTACATTGCCTTAAAAATCCCATATTGAGGTATATATTTGTTTTTTTCAATGAACTATGTTGCCTCAGTTGGGCCTGAGGCCGGACTTCAAAAAGAAACCCTGACGGCGCTTGAAGCTAGCTGTCCTGGCTTGCCCCCAAAGCGCATGCGAAGTAAGACAGAAGTATGTCAAGTACTTTGCGGGTAGGGGATCATTGATATGCCGAAAATGTTTAAGAAACACTTTCAAAATAAAATTTTTAGTTAAACTGAAGTAAGATTTACTTAGATTTACTGCTTGTGTTTCTTTTAGCTGTCTCCTAGGTTCTCCAATGTGCTTTTCTTTTGGGCATTTTCTTCAATAGTGCAAATTTATTTGATACATGAGGTGACAATCTCTTCTTCAGCTAAATATTATTATGTTGTGGGTCTGCTACACACGCATCTTGTTTTTGTTGTTAATGTATGTAATGCATTACTGATAAAAATATACATCATTTTCAGCACCATGAATGAATTTTGGTAAGTCACGAAAATGGTGTGATTGTGGCAAATTATAAAGCACCGTGGGAGTTATTTACTAAAGGAAAATCCACTTTGCACTCCAAGTGCACTGCTAAAGTGCACATGAAACTGCACTTGAAACTGCACTGAAAGTGCACTTGTAGTGCAAAGTGGATTTGCCTTTAGTAAATAACCCCCATTTCAGTGTAAACACCAACTTAGTCCAAAAAATGATATTGGGCCTTGAAAGAAGAAGCCACACATTGTTGAATAGAAAACTTTTTACTCTCTGCACATTCACATGTGCGTTAGAAAAGGGTTTTTGAACAAACCAACATATTTTAGTAATAAAATTTTTTTTTTTGGACAGTACAAATAGCCTTTTTGTGTTTAAAACAGGCATGTTTAAAACCATAAAACAATACACAACTCAGGAACTTACAAAGTTCAACTTTGACAAAGTGAAGGCAATATCAGACATTAGTATGTCCAAACTGTGTTGATATTGCCTTCATCAGATAGGGTGATGTCACCCCTGTGAAAGCCAAATTTTGAAGATGCACACAAATTGACAGTCAAAATAGGGATTTCCCTCCTGATCCCATGCCTAATGTCAACATGTGCTAGCTCCCATTATGGGGGATCAATGGACGTGTTTCGGGGGTGCAACCCCTTCCTCTCATCTACTTTAGTTGCGAGAAAGGGGTTGCACCCTCAAAACGCGTACCTTGATATCCCGTGATGGCAGATAGCACATGTTGGCACACTGTGTGCATCTTCATAATTTGGCTTTTAAAATTTTGGAGAAAAGTTAGAAAAATAGAAAGAATTTGATAAATGTTGGTGTGTTTTCGATTCTGCCTAAAACATCAATGATGTTTTTGAGTCTTTTTTCAACACCATTGAAGTCTTCCTTGATCTTCTGTAAATCCGATTGCACACCATGATCTCCCCAATGAGGACGTGTGCACTTGTGAAATGTGTTTCTACTTCAACAACATCCACATCACCTAAAAAAAAAAAAAAACACCATGTATTATAAATATGCAGGCATCCATCTATTACCTGAAGCTGTGGTCTCAGACACTTACCTGTTGTGGTCACTATTTTGTCCACTTCATAAACCTCTCTTTCCTCCACATCCTCTGGTTGTTGTTTTTGGATTTCCCCTTCTTTAGGAGGTTGGGGGTCCCTGGTGACCTCAGAAATCCCGAGTCTTTTCTCCCCTATGTGAATAAAATAAAGGTATACTTAACACTGGGGATGAGCTTCGAGTTCGAGTCGAACATGAGTTCGACTTGAACATCGGCTGTTCGCCAGTTCGCCGAACAGCCAACAATTTGGGGTGTTCACAGCAAATTCGAAAGCCGCGGAACACCCTTTAAAAGTCTATGGGAGAAATCAAAAGTGCTAATTTTAAAGGCTTATATGCATGGTATTGTCATAAAAAGTGTTTGGGGACCTGGGTCCTTCCCCAGGGGACATGTATCAATGCAAAAAGGTTTTAAAAATAGCCATTTTTTCAGGGGCAGTGATTTTATTAATGTGTAAAGTGAAACAATAAAAGTGTAATATTCCTTTAAATTTCGTACCTGGTGGGTGTCTATAGTATTCCTGTAAAGGGGCGCATGTTTCCCATGTTTAGAACAGTCTGACAGCAAAATGACATTTCAAAGGAAAAAAAAGTCATTTAAAACTACTCGCGGCTATTAATGAATTGTCAGTCCGACAATACACATAAAAGTTCATTGATAAAAACGGCATGGGATTTCCCCACAGGGGAACCCCGAACCAAAATTAAAAAAAATGCGTGGGGGTCCCCCTAAATTCCATACCAGGCCCTTCAGGTCTGATATGGATATTAAGGGGAACCCCACGCCAAAATTTTTTAAAAATGGCGTGGGGGTCCCCTTCAAAATCCATACCAGACCCTTCAGGTCTGGTATGGATTTTAAGGGGAACCCCGCGCCAAAATTAAAAAAAAATTGGGGTGGGGTCCCCCCAAAAATCCATACCAGACCCTTATCTGAGCATGCAACCTGGCAGGCCGCAGGAAAATAGGGGGGGACGAGAGAGCGCCCCCCCCTCCTGAACCGTACCAGGCCACATGCCCTCAACATTGGGAGGGTGCTTTGAGGTAGCCCCCCAAAGCACCTTGTCCTGATGTTGATGGGGAAAAGAGCTGCGGCCTGCCAGGTTGCGTGCTCGGATAAGGTTCTGGTATGGATTTTTGGGGGGACCCCATGCCATTTTTTTTTTTATTTTGATGCGGGGTTCCCCTTAATAGGCCCTTCAGGTCTGGTATGGAATTTAGGGGGACCCCCATGCATTTTTATTTTGGTTCAGGGTTCCCCTGTGGGGAAATCCCATGCCGTTTTTATCAATGAACTTTTATGTGTATTGTCGGACCGACAATTCATTAATAGCCGCGAGTAGTTTTAAATGACTTTTTTTCCTTTGAAATGTCATTTTGCTGTCAGACTGTTCTAAACACGGGAAACATGCGCCCCTTTACAGGCATACTATAGACACCCCCCAGGTACGAAATTTAAAGGAATATTACACTTTTATTGTTTCAATTTAAGCATTATTAAAATCACTGCTCCCGAAAAAACTGTGTTTTTAAAACTTCTTTTTGCATTGATACATGTCCCCTGGGGCAGGACCCAGGTCCCCAAACACTTTTTATGACAATAACTTGCATATAAGCCTTTAAAATGAGCACTTTTGATTATTCATGTTCGAGTCCCATAGCCTTTAACAGTGTTCGAACAAATTTTTTGCCTGTTCGCAAGTTCTGCTGCGAACCGAACTGGGGGGTGTTCGGCTCATGCCTTCTTAGCACACAGATATTTGAGGCAAGAAATAGGAATGTGTTGTACAATTGTCTGTTTTGGCAGAGTTTAAGCTGTAGACATTATTTTTTCCCTTTACAAAGCTGGAATACTTACCTTTTTTGTTAAAGTATCACACATGTAGAGACCCCTAGTATCCACTGTAGCACCTGTGTGGGACACCCTAAAAAGCTTGTTCTGGTGTCCCACACTAGTGCTCTTGCGTCCAGATGTGTAAACAGCTTATGAATGTCCTCTCCTTACACTGAATCAAGTTTGCATTTCATTCTAGTTACAAACCCATCTAGACAACAATGTACTAAACTTCTTTTAAGACAAATAGGCATGGCCAAATGTAGTTAACCTGCATCTGCAAAAAACATCATATTAGTGGGCGAACGATGTTTACTACGAACGATTACTGTGCCCACGAACCTGAAAATTGCCATTTTAAACTGTACAACAGTAAAGAAAAGCACATAGAGCAGCACAAACGTAAGAAGAAGAAAAATAGGAACATACGACAAATACTTACTTTTTTGCAGCACTCTCTTGATTCTTCTGTACTGATCCTGCTCCCTCAATTTGAGGTCTGACCATCCTTTCCTCAGTTGATCCTTGGAGCGCCGTACCCCAAAATTCTTTGGCAGACTTTTCACAACTTTAGTCATGATCTTGGCCTTTCTCACATTTGGGTTTGGGTACAGTCCATGCTTCCTGTTTTAGTCGGCCCTCTTGAAGATGTCCACCATCTCTATAAAGGCCATATTTGAGGCCTTAAATATCCTCCGGGATCGGGACATATGTGGCTCTGGGCTCTTGTCGTTGCTGTTGCTGCTGTCTGCATGCACTTGTTGTCTCTCCGCCATGTGCTCTCCCACTGCAACGAAAGCCAAGGGGCGGGGAATAGACTAGAAAGAATGTCAGGGGCGGGCGGAGATTCACGCATGCGCAGTGTATATAAAGCGTTACACGCATGTGTCGTACGTACGATCTGTGAGTGGAGGAAGGATTAGCGTAAGCGCAGATCGTTCTAACGAAGGTACAATTTTAACTTGGTGCATCAGTGGCCTATACTGCTTCTAGATTGAGGCCTATATTGGAAAATGATTAGGAGAGTTTAGCCTGACATTAGGGTTTGTCTTGTGTTGTGTCTTGCAGAGAAAATGGATCTATTCAATGATGAGGACTTTATTCCCATATTCATTGATATGTACAGGGAGCTGCCCAGTCTGTGGCAGGTAAACCACCCCTTTTATAACAATAAACCAAAGAGGAAGGCAGCGATGGATCAATTGCTGGAATTTGTGAAGCCGGTGATCCCCATGGTAGACATCCCCTATTTGAAGGCCCTAATTGGTGCCATGAGGAGCACTTATAATAGGGAGCGCAAGAAGGTCAAGGATTCCCAGAGATCAGGGGCTGCAGCAGATGACATTTATGTACCCAGGCTGTGGTACTATGACAGACAGCATTTTCTGGCAGACCAGACTGAACCCAGGCCAGCACTCTCCAATCTTCCTTCAAGGCTTCCTTTCACCTCAGCTGGGGCTTCTGACATCCAACCTGGGCCTATCAGCCAGGAAGAAGTGGAGGAGCCCAGCTTGAGCCAGGTATAGCATTGTTCAACATATTTCTAGTGAAGTAATTAATGATATTAACTAGATGTTATTATTGATCAGTAATTTCTGATTTTACAAAGTGTTTTACATATCAATAGACAGTAGTAGCCAAGACAAGAATGAAAAATGCTGGGGTCAGAATGATAGTCTTTTCTATTTATTAACATTCAATTTGCAACAGTCATGAGCTGAAAATTGTGTGTGATTGATGAACCAATAACTAAAACTATGTCTCTTTTTCATACACAGGAAAGTCTTAGCCAGGAGGAGGCCATGGAAAGTGGCAGCAAGGAGGTAGCGGGGGTAAGGGGAAGCCAGGAGGTGGCCGGGCCCAGTAGCCTGCCCGAATACAAGGTCCCTCCCCTCCGCCTTCCTCAAAAAAGTCCCAGGAAGAGGAGTAACCTGGAGGAGGCAGCACTTGGCCTATTTCGGAAGGCTACTGCGGCCCTCAGAACCCCATAGTTGCCAACAGTCCCGATTTTCCCGGGACAATCCCGATTTTGGGACCCTCGTCCCAATGGGAGGCCGTCCCGAATCGGGATTTTGAGTTTTGTCTCTGAAAAAACAGGAATGTTTGGCTCTGGAGCAGTTTTCCGGCTCTTGACTCCAACAAAATGGCCACTGGCGCCCCTGTGAGAGCTTTGCTCTTTTGTTTCAGCTACATCACCTCTTGTTCCTCAGGTTTGGTGGAGAGGGAAGGGGCCGATCCGTGCAGCCAATGATTCGGCTTCTCTCTTCACAAATCTCCAGCCTGGGTTAGCTGCACGGATCGGATTTAACTTCATCTCCTTACAGGAAACAATGGGAAAGAAGTTAGTGAACTGAGCCTGATTTTAGATACAAGAAGGATGGATTCATGATTTTAAAATGATGTGAAATGACTAACATTCCTATGTGATTATTTATATTATTCAGCTCACTAAAATGTCTAACGATAATAATATACTGTAAAATGTTCATGCTGTGCACATGGGGATAGGAACATATTGTCTTAGCCTTCCAGTTGCATTATGGCTCCTCTGATTTCTGTCACATGTGGAGATGTTGGATAAGGAGGTTCTTGCAGAGCTTGAATTTTCCCTTGTGCGTGCAGAACTCCAGGCTTTCCCTTCATGCACTGTCTGTGACACATGACAGACCACAAGATTATGCAGAGCTCAGCATTCAGTACACCTTCAGATAACATGCTAGTGTCCTAAATGGGAATTCAGCACTGACAACAAGTGTTATATATGCTGAGGTATCTATGGGAACAGAGCAGCAAACCATAACCTTCCAACATGTCATGTGTGACAGGCATGACAGATAACTTCAACCACATATCTGTAAATACTGCTAGTGCTATGAGCAATACCGTTTTTTCTTCCTTCTCCCTCTCCTATTGGTTGTTTTAGTAGTGAGTGAGCAGTAGTGGCCATATCTATACCTGAGAGGCCCTAAATTCCAGCAATACTATGAAAAGTGATTTAATGCCAGCTCTTCTTCCCACCCCCTCCACAAACTTCTATTCAAAATGTTGTTTTCTGAGACCAGGAAGGACTGTAAGACCCCTTTCATACTGGGGTGGTTTACAGGCGCTATTGTGCTAAAAATAGCGCCTGCAAACTGACCCGAAACAGCCGCTGCTATGTCTCCAGTGTGAAAGCCCCAAGGGCTTTCACACTGGAGCGGTGCGCTAGCAGGACAGGATAAAAAGAACAGCTAGCAGCATCTTCGGAGCGGTGCTAGCAGGACCTCTGCAGAGGCGCTTTGCAGTGGTTTTTAACTCTTCTTTGGCCGCTAGCGGGGCGGGGCGAAATACCACCGCTAAAACGACAGTAAAGCCCTGCTAATAATAGCGGCGCTTTACGGCCGACGCACCTCCCGCCCCAGTGTGAAAGGGGCCTAATGTAAGCAAATAACTGCTAAAATGTAGGGACTCCTCGTTGCTTCATTCTGCTTGGTTGTTTATGGATGAGCAGTAGAGGCCACATCTATTCCTGAGAGGCTTTAGGTTCCAGCAAGACAATCCAAATCGATTTGATGCCAGCCCCTCTTCCCTTTCTCCACAAACCCTACTCAAAATGGTGTTATCTGAAGCCAAGAAGGGCTGCAATGTAAGTAGGGAACCGCTGTAATTTAGGGTCTCTGGGTTGTTTTAGTAGTGAGTTAACAGTAGTGGTCACACAAAATAAAGTAATGCCAGCCCCTTTTTGTCTCTCTCCACAGCTTTGCTGCTTGGCGACACCAGATGTAAAGGAGGGCTCCGCTGCTGGGGGACACCAGATGTAAAGGAGGGCTCCACTGCCGGGGACACCAGATGTAAAGGAGGGCTCCACTGCCGGGGACACTAAATTTAAAGGAGGGCTCCACTGCCAGGGACACCAATTTCAAAGGATGGCTCCGCTGCCAGGGACACCAGATGTAAAGGAGGGCTCCACTGCCGGGGACACCAGATGTAAAGGAGGGCTCCACTGCCTGGGACACTAAATTTAAAGGAGGGCTCCACTGCCAGGGACACCAAATTTAAAGGATGGCTCCGCTGCCAGGGACACCAGATGTAAAGGAGGGCTCCGCTGCAGGGGACACCAGATGTAAAGGAGGGCTCCACTGCCTGGGACACTAAATTTAAAGGAGGGCTCCACTGCCTGGGACACCAAATTTAAAGGATGGCTCCGCTGCCAGGGACACCAGATGTAAAGGAGGGCTCTGCTGCCGAGGACACCAGATGTAAAGGAGGGCTCCAATGCCTGGGACACTAAATTTCAAGGATGGCTCCGCTGCCAGGGACACCAAATTTCAAGGATGGCTCCGCTGCCAGGGACACCAGATGTAAAGGAGGGCTCCACTGCTGGGGACACCAGATGTAAAGGATGGCTCCGCTGCCAGGGACACCAGATGTAAAGGAGGGCTCCGCTGCTGGGGACACCAGATGTAAGGGAGGGCTCCACTGCTGGGGACACCACATGTAAAAGATGGCTTTGCTGCTGGGAGACACCAGATGTAAGGAGGGGCTACGCTGCCAGGGACACCATATGTAAAGGAGGGCTCCACTGCTGGGGACCCCAGATGTAAAGGGGGGCTCCACTGCTGGGGACACCAGATGTAAAGGGGGGCTCCACTGCCAGGGACACAGATCTGTAAGGAGGGCCTCTGCTTCTGGGGGCACCTGATGTAAGGACGGACTCTGTTGGGGGCACCTGATGTAAGGACAGACTCTGCTGGGGGCTCCTGATGGCATCTGGTGGCAGGCGACGTGGCAGGTGACATGTTTGGGGTCCCACTGATTCTGGATTATGGTGAGTTGAATGATTTCATTCTATATTACGATGTAATAATAGTAATAATGCACTTTAATCACCCTGACACCATAACAACCATGATGCCAGGATGATTGAAGCACTAACACCAGGTGTTTGGAGTGTCTTTATCTGATGATTTGTTAAACTCTGGAATACACATTTCTATTGTGGTGTAGGATCTGGGCCTGCTGTCCCTCCATCCCTCTTTCCTTCCCTCGTTCTTTCCTTCTTTCTCTCTCCCGCCCTCTTTTCCCCTTTCTTTCTCCATCTCTCATTCATCTCAGACTCTAACCACACCCCATTGAACCACGCCCATGTAAGACACGCCCACTAATTGACGTAAACCACGCCCATATTTTGGCGCTGCGCGCGCCAAGTTTTTCCTCTTTTTGCCATTTAACGCCTACAAACACATGCCCCACACCCTAATTATAATAAGACTCTGCCTACAGCCAAAAGAGTGTCCCTAAAAACTTTTTTACAATGTTGGCAACTATGGAACCCCTCCTCCAATAATCAAGAGGACTCTGCCTACATGGCAGCCTGCAATATGCAGGAAATGGAGGAGGGCCAGCACCTCTTATGTGAGGAAGTTATGTTACAAGCCCTAAATAAGGGGTAGAGGGGTGAACTCACAAGCCAAAGCCACGTTTGTGAGTTTAACCACGGTCCTCCTCCTCCTCCTCCACCGCCTGAGAGTGATGGCCTGGGTTTGGTGTGGTCTTACAAAAGACGCAGGCTGTTGTAAGACCACAGCCTGGGGACATATATGTTATCTACTGCTATTCCTGATCTCTTGTAGTTCTGGACCGGATTGTGCTCACTATTATAAGGACTCCTCAGGCCACCAATTTTGACTGTAAAATAAATGATGTGTGCCCTGGGGTACAAAGGCTTCACAAATTTCACCAGTTTCTCCAGCATTGCCTTCCTCTTTTTTGTGTTATGACCCATAATAAATGGCTATTTATTTTTCACAAATACTTGCCTATGCGTTTAACTTCAAAAAGGCCAGTTTGTTTGTGAGTAGGCAGGTACATTTCAAAAATACAATGTCAAATTAACAAGGGACATCAACACCAACCACCTTGAGGTTAAAAAATACAAGATAATAATGGTGTTGTGGTAACTTGACACAAAACAAAAGAAAAAATTATGGAGATCACTATAAAAAAAAATAGGAGATCTGGATAAAAAAACAAAAAAACACTTAAACCAAAAAGTCTAAACATTATTATGGAGATCTGACGAAAAAAAAAACAATTATTCCTGAGATCACGAGAAATAATAAAGAAATCAGGTTGTCAGAACTCTGTGTGAATATGAGCAGTAAAGCAACTTCATTATTCTAGCATTCTAAAGAAGAGAATGCACTGCATTAACCGCTTGCCGACTGTCCGCCGCAGTTATACTATGGCAGAATGGCACAGGCAGGCGAATCGCCATCATGGTACGTCGGTACCATAGACGGCCACTAGGGGGTGCGTGCGCCCCCTGCTCACCCACCCACGAAGCCGATGCGAGCGCCCGGCGGGCTCGATCACCGCCGGGCTCCCGCGATCACTCAGGGCACACGGAGAACCGAGTGCTGTGTGTGTAAACACACAGTTTCCGGTTCTCTGACTGGAGAACTGACAGATCCTCTGTTCATACAGAGTATGAACAGGCGATCTGTTAGTTTCCCTGCACAGTCCACATCCCCCTTCAGTTAGAACACTTCCTAGGACACACATTAACTCCTTCGCTGCCCCCTAGTGTTAACCCCTGCACTGCCAGTGACATTTTTACAGTGCATATTTAATCACACTGATCGCTGTATTAATGCCAATGGTCCCAAAAATGTGTCATAATGTCGCAATCACAATAAAAATCACTGATCGCTGCCATTACTAGTAAAAAACAAATTATTAATAAAAATGCCATAAAACTATCTCCTATTTTGTAGACGCTATAACTTTTGCGCAAACAAATCAATATACGCTTAGTGCAATTTTTTTTACCAAAAATATGTAGAAGAATACGTATCGGCCAAAACTGAGGAAAAAAATGTTTTTTTAAATATTTTTGGGGGATATTTATTATAGCAAAAAGTAAAAAATAATGCGTTTTTTTCAAAATTGTCGCTCTTTTTTTTATAGCGCAAAAAATAAAAACCGCAGAGGTGATCAAATACCACCAAAAGAAAGCTCTATTTGTGGGAAAAAAAGGACATAATTTTTGTTTGGAAGCCACGTCGCATGACCACGCAATTGTCATCTAAATGGACGCAGTGCCAAATCGCAAAGAGTGCTCTGGTCTTTGGCCAGCCAAATGGTCCGGGCTGAAGCGGTTAAAAGATTTTAAAATTTGCAGCGTGACGAATGTGCTATCTCCATTACGAACGCTAGTTTTACCAGACCGAGCGCTTCCGTCTCGTAATTGATTCTGAGCATGCGTGGAACTTTGTGCGTCGGAATTGTGTACACACGATCAAAATTTACCAGAACAGATTTTGTTGTCGGAAAATTTTAGATCTAGATCTCAAATTTTGTTTGTCGGAAATTCTGACGGAAAATGTCTGAAGGAGCCTACACATGGTTGGAATTTCCATCAAAAAGCTCCCATCGAACATTTTCCGTTGGAAAATCCGACCGTGTGTACGGGCATAACAGTTTTTTTTGCAGGCTGAACAAAAAAAAATGAAGAGCTCTGAGGAGCTGCTTTCCTAACTTTCCAATGTTGGCGATCTCCCCGGCTGAGCTATTGTGTTCTGACAGGGGCCCCTGCGAGAACACACTGGTCAGCACTCTAAGCCATTGGCTGAGAACGCTGATGGGGTGGTGATCAACAAAACTTTTTCGGTCATGCCCCTTCAACAGAAGGGCCGAATGTCAGGCAATTTCTATTGAATTGGTCTATGCCACCTGACATGCGGCCCGTGTGTGCGGCCCTTAAAGGAGTTGTAAAGTCAGAAGTTTTTTTTATCTTAATGCATTCAATGCATTAAGATAAAAAGCCTTCTGTGTGCAGCAGCCGCCCCAGCACCCCTAATACTTACCTGAGCCCCATCTCTGTCCATCAATGTCCATAAGTGTCTCGGCCGTCCGAGACACTCCCTGCTGATTGGCTGAGACTCAGCAGCGGTACCCACTGCTGTCAATCAATGTTAGTCAGCCAATCAGGAGAGAGAGGGGGTGGGGCCGGGCCGCAGTTCCATGTCTGAATGGACACAGGGAGCTGTGGCTCGGCTCGGGTGCCCCCATAGCATGCTGCTTGCTGTGGGGGCACTCAACAGGAGAGAGGGGCCAGTAGAGCCGAAGAGGGACCTGAGAAGAGGAGGATCCTGGCTGCTCTGTGCAAAGCCAACTGCACAGAGGAGGTAAGAATGTCATGGTCTATTCCCCTTTCCAAAACCAGCCCCCCCTTTTCCTGTGCCCTTTGGAATGCACGTTCTGTCTGCAACAAACTCACCACCCTTCATGACCTCTTTATCACAAATTCCTTTAACCTACTTGCCGTTACTGAAACCTGGATTTATGAATCAGATACTACTTCTCCTGCTTCCCTCTCCCATGGGGGCCTTCTCTGGACTCACTCCTCAGACCAAGTGGACGGAAGGGAGGTGGAGTGGGAATCCTTCTAGTCCCATGCAGCACCTATCAGGTACTTCACCCACCTCCCTCTCTGACACTCTCCTCTTTTGAGGCACATTGCATTTGTCTATTCTCTCCCATTTCTCTAAGAATTGCAGTCATCTACCGGCCCCCTGGACCAGTATCAGCCTTCCTTGATGACTTCTCTGCCTGGTTACCCTACTTTCTCTCTTCTGAAATCCCCACAATTATTCTCAGGGACTTCAACATCCCTGTTAACACTAACACTACTATTACTTCTAAACTTCTCAGTCTAACCTCATCGATTGACCTGAAGCAATGGAAACAGGCTCCTACCCACTCCAACGGCAACACCCTTGACCTTGTCTTCTCCTATCTGTGCACTCCGTGCAACCTTTCCAACAATCCACTCCCACTCTCTGATCACCACCTTATTAGTTTTGCTCTCTCCCTGTCTTCCACCTCTTCTCCCTCCAACTGCCTAACAGTTACATGTAGAAACCTTCGCCACCTCAACCCTTCTCTTCTCTACTCTGCTACTGATCACCTCTATGACAAAATCTCACCTCTGTCCTGCCCCAACCTAGCCACTTTCATCTACAACAGCTCACTGTCTTCCTCCCTAGACAAGTTTGCCCCCCTCACTACACGCAGAATTAGGCCCTGACTGCTACAACCCTGGCAAACAGATGACACCAGAAGTCTCAGAAAACGTAGCCGCTCTCTTGAGCGCCTGTGGCATAAGACTAAGATCCAGGATGACTTTACACAATATAAATCTGCCCTCCTAAAATACTATTCCTGCCTTCACACTGCCAAACAGACCTACTTTATCACACTCATTAACACCTTCTCATCCAGTCCACGTCAACTCTTCTCTACCTTCAACACTCTACTCTGTCCTCCACTGCCTCCACCCACCAACTCACTCACTGCCCAGGAGATTGCCAATCACTTCAAAACTAAGATTGATACAATTCATGACGAGATCGCCAATGAGCAAAAACCTCCCCCATGCAACACCCCATGTCCACAGATACAATCATTACTTCCCTCATTCAACCCTGCTACTATTACTGAGGTTGCTAAACTTTTATCTAACACTCATCTAACCACCTGCCCCCTGGATCCTGCTCCCTCGCAAATGCTACGCTCACCCTCTGACTCGATTCTACACTCTCTAACTCACATTTTCAACCTCTCCCTCTCTTGTGGCATCTTCCTAATCTCTCTAAAACATGCGCTAGTCACCCCCATACTTAAAAAGCCCTCACTGGACCCCACCAATCTCAACAACCTACGTCCCATCTCCTTACTCTCTTTCTCCTCCAAACTTCTTGAAAGACTGGTCTACAACCGACTAAGCGACCATCTGACCATGAATAAACTTCTTGATCCCCTTCAGTCTGGTTTTTGCCCTCAACACTCCACGGAAACTGCTCCCCTTAAACTCTCAAATGACCTACTAATGGCTAAAACCAGTGGACACTATTCTGTACTACTTCTCCTGGATCTCTCTGCTGCTCCACTTTGACACAGTGGACCACCCCCTCCTCCTCAAAAAACTCCACTCCTTTGGTCTCCGTGACTGTACTCTTCACTGGTTCTCATCCTACCTATCCCACCGCTCCTTCAGTGTCACTTACAACTCTACTTCCTCCTCTTCTCTTCCTTTCTCCATTGGGGTCCCCCAAGGTTCTGTTCTTGGACCTCTCCTTTTCTCAATCTACACCACCTCCTTGGGTCAGTTGATTGCCTCCCACGGCTTTAAATATCATCTCTACGCTAATGACACCCAAATCTATCTCTCCACCCCCCAGCTCTCTCCATCTGTCTCCTCACGCATTACCAACTTACTAGCACATATCAGCCTGGATGTCACATCACTTCCTCAAACTCAACCTATCCAAAACCGAGCTCATGATATTTCCTCCCTCAGGTGCCACTTCCCCTGATTTCTCTGTCAATATCAACGGCTCAACTATCAACCCATCTCCCCACACCAAGGAACTAGGTGTAATCCTGGACTCTGAACTAACCTTTCGACCCCACATTCTATCACTATCCAAAACTTGCCGCCTCAATCTCCGCAACATCTCCAAGATACGCCCCTTCCTAACCAGTGTTACCACAAAGCTTCTAATCCACTCCCTGGTCATCTCCCGCCTCGACTACTGCAACTCCCTCCTCATTGGCTTACCTCTAAATAGGCTATCCTCACTTCAGTCCATCATGAACGCTGCTGCCAGGCTCATCCACCTCACAAACCGCTCAGCATCTGCTACACCCCTCTGCCAATCCCTCCATTGGCTGCCACTCAGTCACCGAATTAAATTCAAGATACTAACTATAACTTACAAAGCCATCCACAACCTGGCCCCCAGCTACATCTCTAACCTAGTAACCAAATACCAACCTAATCGTTCTCTTTGCTCCTCCCAAGACCTCCTGCTCTCAAACTCCCTTGTCACCTCATCCCATGCTCGCCTTCAGGACTTCTCCAGAGCCTCTCCCATCCTCTGGAATGCTCTACCCAAATCTGTCTGATTTTCTCCTACTTTATCCACTTTCAGACAATCCCTGAAAACTCATCTCTTCAGAGAAGCCTATCTGGCCCCCACCTAACAACTGTACATTTATCTTCTCAATCAGCACATCACCCACAGTTATTATCTCTTGCATCTCTTGACCTTCCCTATTAGATTGTAAGCTCTAAGGAGCAGGGCCCTCTGATTCCTACTGTATTAAAGTGTATTGTATTTGTACTGTCTACCCTCAAGTTGTAAAGCCCTACGTAAACTGTTGGCGCTATATAAATCCTGTATAATAATAATAATAATGTTTGTTATTTTTATAGAAGAAAAAACGAGACTTTACAATCGATTCTGAATATAACCTATAGATGTTGCTGATAAATTAATTGCGGAACCAAAATTTACGTTCTTCACTTGCAGAATATTGGAACCTTTCCCTGTAATGCCCATTTAGTATTCTATTCAGAGAGGAAATTCAGGAGAAAGAAATGCACCTAAAATAGTTTAACAAGCAGGGTTTTAAATGTGATTCTGAACAGGAAAACATAACCTCTCCGGAGGTGTTACCACTTGCTGACTGCGTTGTTAATGCACGGATACTGGATTTCATCAAGAAAAATTAAAATAAATGCATTTTAATCTCTGACCACCACTGTACCATGTGCACATCCTCAGACCACCTCTGTATCATTCATGTCCGCATCCTCTGACCACCTCTGCATCATTCATGTCCACATCCTCTGACCACCTCTGTACCATGTCCACATCCTCTGACCACCTCCTCTGTATCCCGTCCACATCCTCTGACCACCTCTGTACTATGTCCACATCCTCTGACCACCTCTGCATCATTCATGTCCACATCCTCTGACCACATCCTCTGACCACTTCTGTACCATGTCCACATCCTCTGACCACCTCCTCTGTATCCTGTCCACATCCTCTGACTATCTCTGTATAATATCTGCATCATATGACCACCTCTATACCATGTCTGCAGCCTCTGACCACCTCTGTACCATGTCTGCAGCCGCTAACCATCTCCTGTATCATGTCTGCAATCTCTGGCCATCTCTTGTCTAGTATCATATCTGCAGTCTCTGAGGGGAAGCCTGGAGAGGCATTGAAAGTTAGAATGCCACCGGGATGGGGATTACGGGAGGAGTCGGTGTGGACTGTGGAGAAGAGACTATAGGATAAAACCAGAGCCACCAAGCTGGATTTGACTGACTGAGCCCTGCGTGGTGCACCTGAGAGGAGGTCAGTGACATCACCGTCAGGCCAGTCTGAGGGGGGGCCACTGGTGTAAGGGGAGAGTGAAAACAATAAAGGTTCCCCCTTATATCAGTAACCCCCCCCCTTACATTGGTGTATTCACTCTGCAGAAGGTGAACTCTGGTCACCAGAGTGCCCCCCACATCAGAGTTCCAGGTGTCCCCTAAAGTGGAGAGCATAAGAGTAGTGGCATTAAAGGAGAGAAGGGGAGAAGATATGGGAAAGAGAGGAGAGGGAGAGAGAAGCTAGCTTATCGTCGGGAGGGGCCCCCGCCCCCTTTTGAAATGCTTGTAATTTTAAGGTTGGACACCAGGTATGAGAGAAATACCCATAAACTGCGCCCATGGTTCCCAGATAGCTTCGAATTGCGCTTTGGTGTCGTATAGAACGCTCAAGAGTTTCTCTTGGGACATAAACCATGATATTTTACGAATAGCTGCCTTGAAGGAAACCTTGGGTTGTTTCCATGCTTTGGCAATGGTGAGTTTGGAACCTAGGAGGATGAAGTGTATTAGTTTACGTGACCGTTTTGGTGTCTTAGGTAAGTTGTCATTGAGAAGAGCTATGGCTGGGGTTTTCAGGATTTGGATTTTCGTTATTTTTCGAATCAGGGAGAATATCTTGCTCCAGTAGGGCCTCAGTCTGGGGCATTCCCACCATATGTGGGTCATTGAGCCCAAGAGCTGACACCCTCGGAAGCACTTGGGGTCTGCTGTTGGGAACATTTTGGACAATTTGTCCGGGGTGAGGTACCATCTGGTAATGACCTTGATACTAGATTCAATAAGGGAGATATTCTTAATGCCCTTAAAGGATCTGTTGAAGGTACTTCTCCATTTATCAAGATCCCAGTCGAGGGAAAGATCACTCTCCCAGGCTAGCATGTAAGGAGTCTTTTGGGATTGAAGGGCTAGTGACTGATAGATGACGGCGATCCCTCCCCTCTGTTCCATGGATCGCCAGTGGCCAGTTTTTTGTTTCTGATGTAAAGGAGAATGTAGTGGACTCTAGTAAAAGGTGGTCTCTGGTGACCAGAGCACCTCCCCCCTTTACATCAGAGTTCCCCTTTAGATCATGATCTTCAGAATTCCCCTTTATGTCAGAATTCCCTTGCACTGTAAGGGGGAACCCTGCAAACTCTGATGTAAGGAGGAACTCTGTGTTTTTGACATTTGTTTATCGTAAAGACTTTACTAATAGCACTAGCTACGTGTTTATAGTGTAAATATTGATCTTTGCACTGTTTAGCAGTGAAAAATGTCATTTTAGGTACTTTTGCAGTGTCATAAAAAAAAATTGGCTCTGTCAGTAAATTTCATGAATGTTGCCAGTAAAAAATGGGCAGTTTGTAAATTTTGGCATCCTGCCAGTAAATTGCACTTCACGGGGGGGGGTTGGCAACACTGAATCCTGGTGACCAACTACAAGAAACGTCTACCACTGTGTATGCCAACAAGGTTTTCTTCACCAAGTACTAAGTCGTGTTTTGCATGGGGATTAAATACTTATTTTACTCACTGAACTACAACTCAATGTATAGCATTTGTTTTATGTGGTTTTTCTGGATTTTTGGCTGATATTCTGTCTCTATCATTTAAAATACACCTATGATAAAAAATTATAGACCCTTCATTTCTTTGTAAGTGGGCAAACTTACAAAATCTGCAGGGGATCAAAAAATTATTTTCCCCACTGTATAATATTTGGGTGCTCTAAGTAATTTTCTAGCAAAAAATACAGATTTTTACTTTAAAACAACAAATGTAAAAAAAAGCCTGGTCTTAAAGTGGTTAAACCTTTGCAAACTCAGATGGCAATCATACCTCAGTCAGCACTATTCCCATGACTGCCTTATAAATATATTTATGATTATATTACAATAAAATGTAACCACCTTATTTCAAAAGAATATAAATAGAACTCAAACATTAAAGCTTAGTTGAAAGCAGAAATCAAAGAGGTGAAGTTCAGCATTGCAGGACGATGGATTCCACAACACATAAACTCTATCATGTACATGGAATGGATTCCAGAAGTTTTCTGGATTTATATTTCTCTAATAAGGAGGACATGGTCTTTGCAGAGGATTTTTTAACATTTCCAATGAGGATGATTCACTATCAGTTCAGCACCTGTATGTACAGCTTATATTGATGTTTTTAACAAAAAAGACTAATGTTGTTGAAAAATCTAAAGCCTCGTACACACGATCAGATTGTTGGCCAACAGAGCGTCAGACTTTTGTCCGCAGGGCGTGTGCCGGGATCTTGTCTTGCAAACTAACTGCACACAATTGTTGGCCAACAACAAGTGAAGTTGTTGGAAAATTTGAGAACCTGCTCTCAAACATTTGTGGCCGGCAATTCCGACAGCAAATGTTCAATGGAGCATACACACGATCGGACTTTCCGACAACAAGCTCACATTGAACATTTCCCGTCGGAAAGTCAGACTGTGTGCATGTGGCATTAATCATTATATTATCACTTTTTATGTATTTGCTTGCAAAAGGTCAATTCACAAACATTATCATATTTGTTTTCTATCTTTAAGCCCCAGTTTACACTTGTACGACTTGTCATGCACCTTTGGACCCCAAAGTCACATGCCAAGTTGCACCCCATGTTTTCCAATGTACTGTTCATATTTGTGCGACTTAAGACTCATGCACACAGGGTGTTTTTCCTGCTGCTTTTACAGATTTAAAACGTCTTTCCATGTTATTCTATGTGTCCACATAGGCTTTTAGGAGCTTTTAGTGGCAGGGGCATTTTCAAGCTGCAAAAAACCCCAGGCCAGTGCGTTTTTAGGCAGCAGCGTTACAGCTGTAAAAACGCCTGACATGGCTAAATGCATGTTAATGCTGTACACAGCATTAAGCCGCGTCAAGCGTTGTTAAGCTGTAGTAATTGGATTTGGGAGTGGAAAATAGAAGAGGGCAGAGAAACGCTGCTAAACGCTAATGCAGCATGTAAGGGGGAATCCTGCAAACTCTGATGTAAAGTGGAACTCTGTGTGCATTAACACCATTAACGTCAATGCAAAACACTTGTAAAAGCGCGTTTTTCCTGATGTCGGTATTGGCTTTGCAGCTTGTTTTTTTTAACGCCCTGTGTGCATGAGGCCTTAAAGTCACAGCAACTTTAAAGTAGTTCTTGTACTACTTTGGTCAGATTTTCATGCAACCTGAGGCCCATAGACTTCAATGTAAACCCTCAAAAATCGCATGAAAGTTGCACCTGCATCATATACATGTGTGTGCGACTTTGTAGAGTACACGCAGTCACATGGTCTAAGCCAAAGGCGCAACAAAGTCCCACTCGTCCAACGTGGCATAAAAGTTGCATCAAGTTACACTGTAAAGTCGCAGTGGAAATCACAAAATTTTGAAGTTGCACAAGTGTGAATGGAGCCTAAATGATCAGAACAGATGTAGAGCAAAGTGACTGTTTCTCTGCAAATGACCCTCTGACCCCTTTATACTCTCCTTACCCTCTCTCTCTCTCTCTCTCTCTCTCTCTCTCTCTCTCTCAGTCTCAGATCTTTGCTCATCTGGTGCTTTCATATATGGAGGATAATGTGACATATAATGGCTGGCCTAGCAGGAAATCCCAGAGCCATATTATATATTGGTTGGGATTTTTTAAAGCTATTTTCATCTAGCAGCGTCATTAAATGCCAAATGTTATGAAAGTATGAAATCTTTTTTTTGGCAGTGAAATTAGTTTCGGGTAAGATAACATCTGAATCTCTAATATTCCTCCAGGTCGAGTTAAGGGTACACTTTTGATTGACATCAGCCTTGGTTCCTTCATTCACCTTCTTTATTCCGCCTCCAATTCCTTCAAAAAAATAGTCCTATTAAGATTCCAAGAGAAATGTATTATGGAACTGAGCAGATGGCTACATGACCGTACCGGAGCATATGATTGGTCGCATACATCATCAGCCGCAGCTGAGTTAGAAGGAACGAGGTGATTTGTCCCCTTTCTGATTTTTGCATTTTAGGTTACAGAAGATTGTTTCTTTAAAGGCAACTTCTATTGTTTTTGAGTATATTTAATTTATTAAGTTGGTTAAAATACAAACTTTTTTTTTCATGTTTTTAGTCAGGTAACTTTGAAATATTGTATTTGAAAAGTTCAAATCTATATTTTCGTCCAGCAGATGGATCTCTCAGCTCTTTATAATGTTTTTATTCTGGGCTATCCTTATCTACTGTGTTGAAAAAGCCTATTCACATTGTTTAAAGTAGAAGTCCAGTCAAATCTAAACTTAACCCTGCTCTCACCCCCATTCTAAGCCCTATACCAACTACTCTGTAAAGAAAGGATGTCTATGCTTACCTATTCTGTGGGCCCTCCAGTCCAAACCGACTACGGATGCCCCATAGTAAGCCTATGGGTGAAGAGTAATCACCGCTCAAGGTCCGTCTCCACCTGTACCACCTCAAGTGCACACTACCAGGTGCCGGCCCTGTCCATTACAGGCTTCACAGTAGAGGAAAAGGGTCTGGTCGGCCATACATCTGATAAAATCACCTTAATTTAGACATATTCCGAAATAGACTCTCCACAATGTACAATTGAGGGAAAATAGCACTAGCTGGTGTGAAATTTTCCCTTGATTGTACATTGTGGAGTGTCTATTTGGAATATATCTAAATTAATGTGATTTTATCGGCTGTGTGGCTGACCAGACCCTTTTCCTGTACTGTGAAGCCCGTAACGAATAGGGTCAGCACCTGGTAGTATGCAGTGAAGGTGGTACAGATGGAGACCAACCTTGAACGGTGATTACTCGTAACCTGTAGGCTTACTTTGGGGCACCCTTAGTCAGTTGTCCCTCCAATACACTGAAGCCGGCTCTGGAAGCCGATCATATGACAACCAGACCATTTTCCTCTACCGTGAGACCTTTGGGTGATGTCACCACCCAGGTACTGCAGCCGTTGTTGGCAATCTCTCCTCTCCATGGAAGCCGGCTGCTAGAGAGATCATGTGACTGGACCAGAGCACCTTCAGAATAGGTATGTATAGATATCTTTCCTTTACAGGGCAGTTAAGATTGGGCTTAGAATGGAGGTGGGAGCAGGTTGAAGTTTAGAGAGTATTTGATTGGACTTCTACTTCAATAGCTCAATCTGTAATTTATATATAGAACTTAGATCAGTCACTCCTTGGAGTTGAGCAGTTTCAGGTCTCTCTAGTTTTTCTGATAGACATCAGCTTGGGTGTCACCAATGCAGACAAAGGATTTCAAATGCTTTGAAGTCAATAGGGGTACTTTTGGTGGTCACTTTTGGTACTTTGATAAGGGAGGTGTATTAAAAAATCCCAGCCGGGCTGTGTTGCATAACCAGCTGGTATTGGCTCATTAACATGTAGAAGAGAAAAGTACAGAGATCTTGTACTTACTGTAATTGCTCATTAACCACTTGCTTACTGGGAACTTAAACCCCCTTCCTGCCCAGGCCAATTTTCAGCTTTCAGTGCTGTTGCACTTTGAATGACCATTGCGTGGTCATGCAACACTGTACCCATATGACATTTTTATCATTTTTTTCACACAAATAGAGCTTTCTTTTGGTGGTATTTAATCACTACTGGGGTTTCATAGTTTGTTACAAAATTTTTCAAACAGGTCATTTTTCTCCTTTATTAATGTGCGCTGATGAGGCTGCACTTATGGGCACTGATAGGCTGCACTGATGGGCACCGATAGGTTGCACTGGTGGGCACTGATCAGGAGGCACTGATAGGTGGCACTGAAAGGTGGCACTGATAGGTGGCACTGATAGACACTGGTAGCTGACACTGATAGGCAACACTGATAGGTGGCACTGGTGATGCGAACCGGTGAGCACTGCTTGGCAGCACTGGTGGACACTGATTGGCAGCACTGGTAGACACAGATAGGTGGTACTAGTGGGCACTGGTGGGCACTGCTTTGCAGTACTTATGGGCACTGGTAGGTGGCACTGGTGGGCACTGATGAGGCGGCAGTGCCTGTGTGAGTGACCGATGTCCCGTTTACAGAAGCCGGTAATCGGCTTTTTTTTATCCTCACGCTGTCATCGCGAGAAGGAAAAGCCTATTACTTGCTTCTGTTTACATTACGTGATCAGCTGTCATTGGCTGACAGCTGATCACGTGGTAAGGAGCTGGGATCGGCCCCTTACTCCGATCTGTGATCAGCTGAGTCTCATTGACTGGATGAATAAGGTGAATATTTATGCATATAAAAAGAGAAAGGTAATAATAATTTTCTATAACGAGATGTATTTTATATATGTATTAAAACTGAGTTCTAGGCAGATATAAAAGACTCAGATTAATGGAGCTCTGTAATCATTTTAAATGCAAACAGTGTACCTGAATCCAACCTGCTATCCGCCTCTTGCAGTCTCTGTACTACAGGACTGGAGTGTGAGTGGAAAAAGCAGCACATGTTCATGTGGTGATAGAAGGAAGGAGCAGAGTGACAGAGAGACAAGACCATCACTGTGCTGCTTCTCATATCACTGTCCAGTCACAGAGTGGGGAGGGTCCAGGACAACCTGGGCTAACTGGGCCACTGTAATATCCACATCATCCCCCCCACTGTAATATCCACATCATCCCCCCCACTGTAATATCCATGTCATCTCCCCCACTGTAATGGACATCTCTCCCACTGTAATAGACATCTCCCCCACTGTAAAAGACATCTCCCCCACTCACTGTAATATCCACAATCTCTCCCACTGTAATAGACATCTCCCCCACTCATGTTGAATTTTAAAAGCAGCAAACTTCTGTCAGATTAGCAAACCTGTGAGATGAGCAGGGCTGACGCTGCTTTTAAAATTCAAGATCTAAGTAGTGAGACGGAGTTGTAAGTCCTGTATTTCACTATATAAACTGACTTTACTGTTATAAATATGTGTAAAATGCAAAACTCCTGTGGGTGTAACAACATGTCCGCTTTCCCCCTTCTTAGTGTATCCTTACTGTGGACGAGTGTGGGGTGTAGCAAGATGGCGGCGACGGGACATCACTTCTGTAGCAAACTGCGATGGGTCACCGAATATGTCGTTACACCGACCAGAGGGGTGATTACGTCAGTGCGCAGCTCACCGCCACTGCCGGGTGTACCAAGATGGCCGGAGCTAGGCCGAAGCCACTCTGAACAGGTTGACCCATTCAGATCACGGATCGGTGACGATCCGTTGCACCCCTAATAGATATAGTATAGAGCAGATATAAAATAAAATCATGTTTATTTGTATTTGATCAGAAATTAGGGGATGTGTTTTCCAGTGTAGCACCCTGATGTCTAGGCAGGGTTGCTCCTAAATATACCTGTCAGGTGTATTGGCCTTGGCCAATTGTTAGGAATCAATTGAGTTCACCTTAAGTCTGGAATTGCTGCACTTCTCTCTTCTGTCACTAGATGGCCGGGTATCTGGTGACATTAGATAAAACAAGGGCATTGCAAGGACAGATTGGGAATGGATTAAGGTGTCTCAGCCAATGGGCAGGGATCTTCTTGGGTCCCTTGGCCTGCTGGGAGAGCCTATTTGTTTGGGTGGGGTCAGGTGTTCGGGGTTTTAGTGCCACCTGGACGGCTTTATGGGTGGACGTGTGTTGTGCTGTCCAGGCTGCTAGGCCAGAGTTTGGGCCTATCCCCGGCTAGGGATGAGCCCAACACCCCCCCCGGTTTAGTTTACACCAGAACCTGTGAACGGACCGAAAATTTGTGCAAACTTTAGAACCCCGTTAAAGTCTATGGGACTTGAACGTTCAAAATCAAAAATGCTAATTTTAAAGGCTAATATGCAAGTTATTGTTCTAAAAAGGGTTTGGGGACCCGGGTCCTGCCCCAGGGGACATGTATCAATGTAAACAAAAGTATTAAAAATGGCCGTTTTTTCGGGAGCAGTGATTTTAATGAAATATTCCTTTACATATCGTACCTGGGGGTGTCTATAGTATGCCTGTAAAGTGGCGCGTGTTTCCCGTGCTTAGAACAGTCCCTGCACAAAATGACATTTGTAAAGGAATAAAAGTCATTTAAAACTGCTTGCGGCTTTAATGTAATGTCGGGTCCCGGCAATATGGATGAAAATGAGTGAGACAAATGGCATGGGTAACCCCCCCCAGTCCATTACCAGGCCCTTTGGAATCTGTTTGTAATTTTGAACTGGTACATTTTTAAAGTATAGCTCCAGCTCCAGCCAAAAAATCTATTTTTAAGCTTTTTGGAAAACATAGGGAATTATCACCCCTGTAACATTTGTTTTGCTGTCTGTGCACCTCTTGAGAAGATTTCACCTCACTTTCTGTCCCAATGACAAATGTTTTTTGAAAATTTGTGGTTTTTAGTGAAACAAGGATTGGTGATAAAACATCAGTGGAGAGGAGACATGTTTTTCCCATTTTAACTCTTACAGAAGAAAATTTCCCTTCCTAGGGGTAGATTTCATCTCACTTCCTGTTGTCTCCTTCCGTTTGCAAGTAGGAGTCGTTTGTAAGTTGGATGTTTAAAAGTAGGGGCCTGCCCTATATACTCTGCAGAAATTGGGGCCTTAGGTGTTGGTGTTGCCACAACACTGTAAGCCCTCACAGTTACTCTTGGTGGGCGCAGGAATGGGCCCTGCTGTGAAATAGTAGATCAAGAATTGTAATTACATGCCATTGTTGAACAGTGGTAGAAAAATTGGGCCTTTGGTGGTGGTGGTGCTGGTGCCACAACACTGTAAGTCCTCACAGTTACCCTTGGTGGGCGCTGGAACGGGCCCTGCTGTGAAATATTATATCAAGAATTGTAGTTACATGCACCTGTTGAATAGGGGCAGAAAAATTGGGCCTTTGGTGGTGGTGTTGCCACAACACTGTAAGCCCTCACAGTTACTCTTGCTGGGCACAGGAATGGGCCCTGCTGTGAAATATTAGATCAAGAATTGTAATTACATGTCCCTGTTGAACAGGGGCTGAAAACATGCACCTGTTAAACGGGCAGAAAAATTGGGCCTTAGCCACTGGTGGCGTTGCCCAGAACCAAAAATGTTCTTAAAAGCTATCATCAGCATGAAAATTGAGGAGGAAGAGGATTGTCACTCAGCATAACCGGATAGTCACTCAGCATAGGCAGACTTGAACAGATCTCACATTAAAAAAAAAAATATTCGGTTACATCAGCATCATGTGCTTGGTAGCTGGTGATCCAAGACTGATTCATTTTTATGAAGGTCAACCGATCGACCGATTCGGTGGACAGATGCACCCTGTGATCGGTTACAAAGCCTCCAGCAGCACTGAATGTGCGTTCTGAAAGAACGCTGGATGCAGGACAGGCCAGTAGCTCAATTGCATACTGTGCATGCTCTGGCCAGTGATCCATCCTCAAGACCCAGTAACTCAGAGGATTTTTGGTGGGAAAGGTGTCCAAGTCTGATCTTGCCCCTAGGTAATCCTGCACCATGTGAATCAGACGCTGGCGATGGTTGCTGGAACCGTTCATACCTTGAGGCTGTGGACTAAAAAATTGTCTGAACGCATCGGTCAGACGGCCACCTTCTCCACCGCTCCTTCTGTGACTGACCGAAGCCTCAGCAACATGTTGTCCAGGAGGACCAGGAAATTGTAACCTCCCCAGGCTCTGGAAACGCGTTGCACAAACATTTCTGCAAGGCCTCCCGAAGATGTCTCATCCTCTGCTCCCTCTGCGATGGCAAGATAAGGTCCTCAACCTTACCCTTGTAATGTGGATCAAGGAGGGTTGCCAGCCAGTAATGATCCCTCCCCTTGATACAACGAATATGAGGACCCTTCCGCGGGTTTTGCAGGATCAGGGAGGCCATGCAGCGTAGTTTTGCTGAGGTATTCGGTCCAGAGTCCTCTGGGTCACTAAGGACGACATGATCCAGAGCCACCTCCTCCCAGCCATGTACAAGTCCATGGGTTTCTTCAAACTGTAAATGATCCCTTGAAGACTGCTGCTGATGCTGATTGCCAGGCTCCACCTCCATGCTGACACAATCCTCCTCCTCCTCCTCGTCCTCTTTCTGTATGATCGGCGGGCACGCAGGAACACTGGATAAAGGGGGCCTTGAGAGGCCTTGAGAGGTAAGGAAGTCCTCCTCTTCCTGCCTCTGTTCTGCCTGAAGTGCCCTGTCCATTATTCCACGTAGCGTGTGCTCCAACAGGTGGACAAGAGGGACAGTGTCACTGATGCATGCATTGTCACTGCTCACCATCCTCGTGGCCTCCTCAAATGGTGACTGGACAGTGCATGCATCCCTGATCATAGCCCACTGGCCTGGGGAAAAAAAGCAAGCTCCCCTGACCCTGTCCTGATGCCATAGTCGCACAGGTACTCATTGATGGCCCTCTGCTGCATGTGCTGCGCTGCTGGACCATGAGTCAGCAGTAACTTGCACATTACCACTGACAGCCCTGTCCAGCGAGGCCAAGACATTGCCTTCCACATGCCAGTAGAGAGCCGGAATTGCCTTCCTTGAGAAAAAGTGGCGCTTGGGAACCTGCCACTGAGGAACCGCACATTCCACAAACTCACGGAAGGGGGCAGAGTCTTCCAACTGAAAAGGTAGCAGTTCAAGTGCTAGCAATTTAGCCAAGCTAGCATTCAACCGCTGGGTATATGGATGGCTGGGAGCGAACTTCTTTCGGCGGTACAGCAGCTGGGGTGGGGAAATTTGCCTGGTACAATCTGACATCGGTGTACCGATAGCAGATTGCCCCCAAGTACTTGGCTGTGACACACCTATTTCTACACCTTCATTCCTCTCAGTGCAGGTCTCAGAGAGGACTGAAGGTATAGTGGGGTTGGAGATCCCAGCTGATGAGGAGCAAGGAGAGGTCCTCTTTGTGCTTTGGTGTTGGTCCATTAGGTACGCTTGCCAACTAACTGCATGGCAGGTCAACATATGTCTGGTCAAGCACGTGGTGCCCAAGCAGGAGATGTGCCACGTGAGATACGCTTGAGACATATGTTGCAAATAGCAGTGGTGGAATCTGATGCACTTGTCTCAAAAAAGGCCCACACCAAAGAACTTTTGGAATAACGCACAGAGACAGAAGCGCCCTGCATATGCAGAGCTCTGCGGTGGGATGCAGTTGGTGTGCTACCCTTAAGCTGGCCCCTGGAGGGCATCCTGCCTCATTGGTGATGTGCCTCTTCCTCCCCCTCCTCCTCTCTCCTATCAGGCACCCACGTGGAGTCAGTGACCTCATCATCCCCTCCCCCCTCATCACTGGAGCAAAACTGGCAGTATGCTGCAGCTGGGGGAACATGACTGCCAGATTGCTGTCCTTCTTGGGCACCCCCTCTCTCTGGGCTCATGTTACTGCCTTCCTCTAGCTGGGGACCATAATCGGAGCCTTCAAAACGCTCGGCATCCTCCTGGAGCATGTACCCAACACTGTGGTCAAACAGTTCGGGGGACTCCTCAGGAGGACATCGTGGGGCTAGGGAATGAGTGACTGATGCCATTTAGCCTAGGGAAGAGGCAGCGTTGGCAGCTGCTTTGCTAGACTAAGTACCCTGAGCCGGGGTGAGAGAGGATGAGGAGGATGAGGACGGCTTGGTCATCCACTCTACCAAGTCTTCCGCATGTTGTGGCTCAACACGGCCAGCTGCCGAAAAAAAGGACAAGCGTGTCCCACGGCCACTTGCTGATGAGGATGCACCGTCTCTACGACCAGCACTGTTTCCTCTAGACACAGAGCCTGCTTGCCCTCTTTTATTGGCTTGTGACTGCCTCTCCTTGTTGTCCTTCCAGACATACTAATGGCCTGCAGTGAGATGTAGCTGAACAAAGCAGGGATGTATGTATATATATATATATATATATATATACTAAAACTGCAGCTAGCAGAATCAACTGCCTGCTTATAGTATTATTAGTATGAGAACACCAGCACTTGTCTTCAGGTAGCTTTTGGTGCACACTGTGCAGAGGATGCAGTACACTAACTGTAAATACTGTAACTGCCTGCCTGTGGTATTAATAGGAGCAGAACAACAGCAATTGCCTTCAGGTAGCTTTACTGTAGGTGCACACTGTGCAGAGGACATAGTACATTAACTGTAAATACTGTAGCTGACTGCCTGTGGTATTAATATAGAATCAGAAGAACACCACCAATTTTATTCAGGTAGTTTAGGTGCACACTGTGCAGAGGACACAGTACACTAACTGTAAATACTGTAGCTGCCTGCCTGTGGTATTAATAGGAGCAAAACAACAGCAATTGTCTCCAGGTAGATTTAGGTGCACACTGTGCAGAGGACGCACTACACTAACTATAAATACTGTAGCTGCCTGCCTGTGGTATTAATATGATCAGAATAACACCACTAATTTTCTTCAGGTAGCTTTAGGTGCACACTGTGCAGAGAATGCATTACACTAACTGTAAATACTGTAGCTGCCTGCCTGCAGTATTAATAGGATCAGAAGAACACCACTAATTTTCTTCAGGTAGATTTAGGTGCACACTGTGCAGAGGACACAGTACACTAACTGTAAATACTTTAGCTGCCTGCCTGTGGTATTAATAGGATCAGAAGAACACCACTAATTTTATTCAGGTAGCTTTAGGTGCACACTGTGCAGTGGACGCAGTACACTAACTGTAAATACTGTAGCTGCCTGCCTGTGGTATTAATATAGGATCAGAAGAACACCACCAATTTTCTTCAGGTAGCTTTAGGTACACACTGTGCAGAGGACGCAGTACACTAACTGTAAACACTGTAGCTGCCTGCCTGTGGTATTAATATAGGATCAGAAGAACACCACCAATTTTCTTCAGGTAGCTTTAGGTGCACATTGTGCAGCGGACGCACTACACTAACTGTAAATACTGTAGCTGCCTACCTGTGATTTTAATAGGATCAGAAGAACACCACCAATTTTATTCAGGTAGCTTTAGGTGCACACTGTGCAGAGGACGCAGTACACTAACTGTAAATACTGTAGCTGCCTGCCTGTGGTATTAATATAGGATCAGAAGAACACCCCCAATTTTCTTCAGGTAGCTTTAGGTGCACACTGTGCAGCGGACGCACTACACTAACTGTAAATACTGTAGCTGCCTGCCTGTGGTATTAATAGGATCAGAAGAACACCACTAATTTTCATCAGGTAGATTTAGGTGCTCACTGTGCAGAGGACACAGTACACTAACTGTAAATACTTTAGCTGCCTGCCTGTGGTATTAATAGGAGCAGAACAACAGCAATTGTCTCCAGGTAGCTTTAGGTGCACACTGTGCAGAGGACGCACTACACTAACTGTAAATACTGTAGCTGCCTGCCTGTGGTATTAATAGGATCAGAAGAACACCACTAATTTTCTTCAGGTAGCTTTAGGTACACACTGTGCAGAGGACACAGTACACTAACCGTAAATACTTTAGCTGCCTGCCTGTGGTATTAATAGGAGCAGAACAACAGCAATTGTCCCCAGGTAGCTTTAGGTGCATACTGTGCAGAGGACGCACTACACTAACTGTAAATACTGTGGCTGCCTGCCTGTGGTATTAATAGGATCAGAAGAATACCACTAATTTTCTTCAGGTAGCTTTAGGTGCACACTGTGCAGAGGACACAGTACACTAACTGTAAATACTGTAGCTGCCTGCCTGTGTTATTAATAGGAGCAGAACAACAGCAATTGTCTCCAGGTAGCTTTAGGTACACACTGTGCAGGGGACGCACTACACTAAATTGTAAATACTGCAGCTGCCTGCGGTACTGTACTAATAGGATCAGAAAAACATCACTAATTTTCTTCAGGTAGCTTTAGGTGCACACTGTGCAGAGGACGCACTACACTAATGTAGCAATAACTCTCGGTGGAGCTGCTGATTTAAGCGGGCCTGCCCTCTATGCTCTTCACCCTTCTTAAATTGTTCAATCCCCTTGACAAAACTGTAGTGCAGTGTTGTAACAATATGAATATCAACTTTAACCCACAATATACACTTATGGTTATAGTTAACTCTACCTGGGTGCTGGTAACTCCACCTGCAGGAGAAATGACAACACTGCACACAAATTTCAATAATAACCAAAAATAACTTCTTTCTTTGGATAAATAATATATTTATATAAAGAGTTAGTACAGCAACTATACTATCACACCAACGTAGTGTAATAGTATAAGAAATGGTTATGAAAATCAATAACAGACACAGATATATATATATATCAATTTGTATAAATCTATACCCGGGAGCTCCCCCTGCTCTAGACCTTAAAGTCACTATCCTTTGTAACTAAATGTAGGGCCCTGCAATGAAAAGGTAGTCCTGACGTCTTCAGTCTTTGCTAGCTTTTATAATTGTAATCCGCAAAGGGGTTCCTCCTGGGTGTTGCGCAGTGTAATGTAACACAGTAAAACAATTGTAATCCAGCAGATTGACTAAGTGTTCTCATATGAAGAAAACAAACATCTAGCATCCGCTCTTGAATACTGAAGTCTATTCAGATGTGAAGTTCTCCAACTTAACTCGTTCCGTGGGACTATCAGTCCCAGCAACACTCTGTGCAGTTCTAAATGTGTGTGTAGTATTTAAATAAACTTCTGGGTGTTAACCCTCTCACCACACAGGATCCGAGCAGGTGGATGCTTCCATTTCAGCAGTTCTCAGTCAGTATGGAGCCACCACCTCGCCGTCACACTGTCCTGTTCACTAACGACCAGGAGTCCTCGGTTATCTCCCCACGGGTCTCCGGAACGATCACTTCTGCTGTCCTAGCACACTGTGATGCGATGGCAGGATCCTTGCAGTTGCTCCGCTCCTTCACAAAGTAGGCCGCAACCCTGTGGGACACACACCCACAGAGTCCTTCTGGCAGGCCACGCATCCCAGGAACAAGAGACCTAAAATGGCCGCTCCTTACCCTTTTATATCCTCCCACAATGCAGTTCAGTTCTCACCTTGTCCAGGAGCATTGTGGGTGGGTCAGAGCTAAAGTTCAGAAGTAAACAATAAATCACTTCCATGTCACTTCACTTAATCATGAAACGTAAACATCTTGTACTTTCTCAATTGTCCACAAGATGGCACCAACACAACTTATGTACTATATAACACACATATGACTAGAAACACAAGTTGTCAGCGCTACATACTCCCCCTGCTTTAAATCTTTGGTCCCCAGAGATATGTAAGACCTTGTTCCTGCTACACATCTTCTAAAGCCTCTAAACGAGAGCACAGGACCGACAGGAGCCTCCCACCAGTTCTCAGGTGTTGGAAAGCTACTCTGTGTACCCACAACTGTCACTTTAGTATCAGATACAGGTGTGCCATGGGGTGAAACAGGGCTCTCATTGTCCAGATTGACTGAGGAGGAGCTAGACTCATCAACATTCCTTTTGCTGGTAATCTTTGTTGTTTCAGAACACTCGCACAATGTATCGTATGTTAGTCTCTTGGGTGGGCGAATGTTCCTCTTTTCCCTTTGTTTTTTTGGTGTGTCCCTATTTCTGGATGGACACCATTTTCTTCTACTTCAGTGGGAGATAAACACTTTTCAGCTTTCCCAGACAATGGCACAAACTCTGGAGCTTCTGACCTGAGGGCACCACTACTCTCCTCAGCTGTGGGTGATGAAACACTCGCCTCAGTTTCAGGTATATTAGATGACCACAACCAGCTAATGTCCATCTCTCTCTCCTCACTGTCTTCAGTTGTCAAAGCCCCAGATTGGGACCTAGTTACAGGCCGTTGTGCAACTTCTGATGTAGATGATATCTCCTCCTCGGGGATTATCCTGACTGCATCAGTAAGGGGCAAAAGGTGATTCCAATGTCAAGTCTTAGTTGGTCCAGCACTTCCTTCTAGCCTGATTTCAAATACTGGAAGTCCTGAGAGCTGTTTACACACAACGTATGGCTGTGATCTCCAGCGATTCGCCAACTTGTGTTTGCCAGGAATACCCAAATTCCTTAATAAGACTTGGTCACCGGGTTGAAGATCTTGGACCCTCACTTTAAGGTCAAAGTTTCTTTTATTCCTACTCCCTCTGCTTTCTTACAGAGTCCGAGCCTTCTCATAAGAAACCTTCAGACTCTTCCTCAGCCTATTTGTATATCCTCGATGAGAAGCCTCTGATGTGTGATCCAGAGAAGTTCCAAAAGCAAGGTCCACTGGTAACTTAGCCTCACGCCCAAACATCAGCTGATAAGGTGAATATCCTGTGACGTCACTCTTGGTGCTGTTATATGCATGCACTAAAGCGGCAATATGTTGGTTGGGCTTTTGTTCAGAGGTCAGTGTCCCCAACATATTAGGAAGAGTTCTATTAAACCTCTCCGGCTGAGGGTCTCCTTGCGGATGATAGGGTGTAGTTCTGGACTTTTGAATTCCCAGTAGATCCAGCAACCTCCTGATGAGTGTACTCTCAAAGTCCCTTCCTTGATCTGAGTGGTTTCTCTGTGGTAAGCCGTAATGGACGAAGAACTTCTCCACTAATGTCTTTGCCACTGTGACTGCCTTCTGCTCTTTTGTGGAGAAAGCTTGAGCGTATCTGGTAAAATGGTCTGTAACTACCAGAATATTTCCATGCCCACTCAAGTCAGATTCTAGACACAGGAAGTCTATGCAAACTAGATCCATGGGACCTTGGCTTGATAAATGTCCCATTGGGGCTGCCCGTTGTGGCAGAGTCTTTCTCTGGATGCACCTATGGCAGGAGTGACAGTAACTCTCCACTTCTTTCCTCATGTAAGGCCAGTAGAATCTATCTCTTATCAATTGAAGAGTTCTTTCTGACCCCAAATGTCCATGACAATCATGCAGAGCAATTAACACTGTCTCTCTGTGCTTCTCTGGCAGCAACAGTTGCCACTTCTCCTTCGGATCTTCAGAGGGGCCCCTTCAGTAGACCACCCTTTGCAACAACTGCAACCGATCCCACTCTTTATGTAACAGCAGAGCTTCTTTTCGGGTGCTTTTCAAAAGTAGATCAGGGTGTTTACCCTCCAGAGCTTCCAATACCAAGCTGCAGAGTGGATCCTCTTGTTGATCTCTCCTAAGATCTTTCCTTGATAATTTAGGTAAACCCTCTGCAGCAATCTGGGAGACATTACAGTAATGCCTGGGTACTCCTGCTGTAGTCACTCCAATCTCTTCAGCTCTGGCTCCACCTTTCTCCTGCTTTACTGCTCCCTCACAAAGAGCTCTTACCCCCTCAGGGGCAAGTTGAGTCCAATCCTCTTGGGAGCTCAGGGGACTGTGGGGTCTTCTCGACAGCACATCTGCATCTCTGTTGCCCACTCCCGGTCTGTATTTCAGGCTGAAAGAGAATGTTGAGAGAGCAGCCAACCACCTATGGCCTGTGGCGTTCAATTTTGCGGTGGTGAATAAATATGTGAGGGGGTTGTTATCTGTTTTAACTACAAATTCGGCACCATACAGATAATCTCTCAGCTTGTCTACCACAACCCACTTCAAGGCCAGAAACTCAAGTTTATGAGTTGGGTAGTTCTTCTCAGCAGGAGACAAGCTTCAGCTCACATAAGCAACAGGCCTTAATTGTCCATTGTGATCCTGATAGAGCCTTCTGCCCAGCCCATCTCGGCTGGCATCCACGTGCAGTTCATAGGGCTTGGTAGGATCCGCATAAGCTAACACTGGAGCAGTTGTAAGACTCTTCTTCAATAGACTGAATGTCTCCTCCTATTCCTGAGTCCACTGATCCAGAATAGATTCCCTTTTCTTCTGGGGCCCTTCTTTTTTGTCTCCCAGATTTCTCCGAATCCACATCAGCTTCTTTCTGATTCTTTAGTAGTTCTGTAAGTGGGTGGGCTATTTTTGCGAACCCCTCCACAAACCTCCGGTAGTAGGAGCAGAATCCTAGGAAGGACCTGAGCTCAGTCACATTCATGGACCTTGGCCAAGAGGTAACAGCTTCCAATTTCTCAGGATCAGTTGCTATCCCTTCTTCAGACACAATGTGCCCCAGATAGTTCACTGAAGATTGATAGAACTGACATTTCTCCATTGAAAGTTTCAAACCCTCTTCATGTAGCCTCTTTAGAACCTTTTCCAGTCACTCTTCATGCTCTTCAACAGTTTGGCCAAACACAATGATATCGTCTAAGTATACTAAGACCTCAATCAAGTTCATGTCACCTACTGTCTTCTCCATGAGCCGCTGGAAAGTTGCTGGGGCCCCAGACAGACCTTGTGGCATCCAGTTGAATTCATAGAACCCCACGGGGGTGATGAAAGCAGTCTTCTCCTTATCCTCAGGACTCATGGGGATCTGATAATAGCCACTCTTCAGATCTAATACACTGAATCACTTCGCCCCTGACAGGCTCTGTAGGGCATCTTCTATGCGGGGGGTAGGGTATTGATCAGGGATGGTCCGTCAGTTCAGAGTCCTGTAGTCGATACACAGCCGGATTGACCCATTTTTCTTCCTCACTACCACTATCGGAGAGGCGTATGGACTCCTGGACTCTTTGATAATCCCAGTCCTTTTTAGCTCAGCCAGCTGTTCTCGGAGGTCTTCAAGGTCTCCTAATGGGATCCTCCTGACCCTTTCCCGGAAGGGTTTGTCTTCTTCCAGCCGGATCTTGTGCTCTGCACTCTTGGCATACTCCACATCAAACTCACTCTTTGAGAAAACTTCCTTCCATCTCATGAGCTGGGCTTTTGCCCTCTCCATCCAAGCAGGTGTAAGGGAGGTGTTTTTCGGGTAGAAATTCTCTATAGGAATCTCCTCTTCGGGTCCCCTCTCTACATCTTTTGGCGAAACCGGGGTTGCTTGATTCACCTGCCCAAGCAGCATTCTTGCTGGTATCTTCACAGGTAAGGCTGTCATGTTCCAAACACTGACTGAGACTCTCCCCCTGCTTCTCTTAAGTGCCTTAGTAGATAACACTTTGGGAAGTATCTCCAGACCCACATTCTCTTCCTGAGTGTCTGTCTCCAAGACAATGAAAGGACCAGGTCGTCTCCAGCTCAACTTAACAGAGGCCCTCATGCATACCACTTCACCCGGTTGTAGTAGTTATTCACCTCGGTCTAAACGCCAAACTTTTCCCACTCCTTCTGGTGGGGCCTTCTGTTCGTGTACTATGTCCTCGTACACTTGGGTTAGTATGGGATGTACCTTCATGGCCGGGGCACTTTCCTTCTGTACAAGTGGTGTCAGGAGTCTTCTGACCAGATCAGTGTTTGTTCCGATGATGAGGGAACTTTTGTGGGCCCCAGGGGGTCGGGGGCATACAACCGCCAGGGTGTCGAAAGTTTCCCCCTTTCCAGCCACACTTGGGTCAAAGGTGAGTTTGATAGGTATATATCTCTCATAAGGAAAGTTCTGGGTACCTAGACCCCATATCTCCAATTCTTCCAACTTTTGCAGGGGCAGATGCTTGAGATGCTTCATGTAGAAGTCTTTGTATAATAAGGTCACTTGAGCTCCGGTATCCAACAGTGTCTTGGCATAGATTCCTTCTACCTGAATTGGGATGATCGGAGAGTGTCCCACTAAGTTGCGGGGAAGTTCGCCCTGAGTGTTCGGCTTCTTCTGCCTACTAGAGCGCATCTTGACTCCTCGTTTCCATGGACGCTCCCTCAACTTCATTCTTCTCCTTTCTCTCAAAACTTTGGGAACTTGGGTTTTGTTGGAGTTGACGACAGTTACAGGGCGCCCAGTTGACTCCTTCACTGGGGCCCTTTGAAGTTTTCCGCCGGCTTTTGACATTGTACTGCTGCTCTCGGACTTGGGCACACATTCCCGAAATGCCCAACCCCTCCACAGTTGAAACAACGTCCAGATCGGCTTCTGAAGGTGGAGTCTGGTACTCTCTTCGATTTTTCTGTTCCTCCATCGGGCAGATTTGGGGGTCTCGTGGTCAGCAAAGCCATCATTTCCATTAACTGAGCCACCTGAGTCTTTAGAAGCTCAATCTGGGGGTCATCCTCCATCACCTTAACTGTTCGGACTCCAACAGTGTGCTTTGGTTCTTGAATGTTCTCCTTCTTTCTAGAATAGCTTCTTCCTCCCTTACAATCCGAATTAGATCTGGGTACTTCAATATGCCTCCATCTTGGCGGGTTCTTAACTGGAGGGTGATGGGGTCCAGGGGCTGGGCACCCCTTAGGACTTGTTTGGCTCGAATCTCATCCACCTTACAAGGATCTAGTCCCTTCTTCAGTAATATCTGGTGAATGACCTTGTCCAGCCGTCTCATATAGTCTGACAACTTCTCTCCAGCTTCCTGATAGGTGTGTTCTAATTGGTAAATTAGGTCGGAAACCTTTTCAGTACGTCCAAACACATCTTGCAGGATATCTAAGTAGTCTTGGGCTACATAGTTCTGTTTGCTGAGCTTTAAATTTTGAATGGCCTCAGAAGCAGGCCCCTTGAGACTCTCAGTAATCTGTTGTTTCTTCTGTGTTTCAGGGATGTCCCACTCATCCAGCACCTGCGTGATCTGTTCCAACCATTCCTCAAAGGTATCTTCTCCTTTGGGTACAGGCCGTTGGCCCGAGAAAATGCCCAGTTTTCGGTACCCAGTCCCTGAGTAGGTTGGGTTCCCTTTTTGACATTGGGGCACCAAATTTCCCAGGGCTGTGATGAGTTCTGGCTCAATTGCAGCTGGTGCTGACTGTGATGGAACCTTGATTGCTGTGGAACTCATTTGGGAGAAGGGGGCAGGACTCTCCCCATCTTCCCTTGGGTGGGTCAGATAAAATTTGGTCTTGTCAGCGAGTTCAACACTTGCACCCCTGAAATTTTCCGGAACTCCCTTCCTCCATTCCAATAATGCATAGGTGCGGAATGTCTCATGGTCGGGCCTTACTGCGACCACCTTGGCTCTTTGTCCTGGGGATAGTGTTTTTACCACTTGGTTAATGTGTTCCTTCTCCCAGATATCTCCCCAGAGTTCCATGGCCACACTCGCTTCTGAGCTGACACCTTCCGCCTTACACCACTGTGCCACAGTGGGGGATCCATTCTAGGCTTCTAAAGAGGGTGTTTGGCTTTAGAGTGACAGTTATCCCGGACGAGCCCCCACATGTAGCAATAACTCTCGGTGGAGCTGCTGATTTAAGCGGGCCTGCCCTCTATGCTCTTCACCCTTCTTAAATTGTTCAATCCCCTTGACAAAACTGTAGTGCAGTGTTGTAACAATATGAATATCAACTTTAACCCACAATATACACATATGGTTATAGTTACCTCTACCTGGGTGCTGGTAACTCCACCTGCAGGAGAAATGACAACACTGCACACAAATTTCAATAATAACCAAAAATAACTTCTTTCTTTGGGTAAATAATATATTTATATAAAGAGTTAGTACAGCAAACATACTATCACACCAACGTAGTGTTATGCCCCGTACACACGGTCGGACATTGATCGGACATTCCGACAACAAAATCCTAGGATTTTTTCAGACGGATGTTGGCTCAAACTTGTTTTGCATACACACGGTCGCACAAAGTTGTCGGAATTTTCGATCTCCAACCACGCGGTCACGTACACCACGTACGACGAGACTAGAAAGGGCCAGTTCAGAACCAAGCGTGGCACCCTTTGGGCTCCTTTTTGCTAATCTCGTGTTAGTAAAAGTTTGGTGAGAGACTGTCACGTACCTGGTGGTGGAGCCCAGAATGCAAGGAGTAGCCTCTCGTGTGCCTCTGGTTCGAGAGCCCCTGATAGAGGAGACAGGGACTCAAGAGCGCAGGGGCCACAAGTGCTTGGTAAGTGGCAGGTGTAGTGTTGATCCGGACCTCTGGTGCAGCAGCAGGAGGACTGACAGGAACACTGGATCCACTGGCAGGAACTCAGGAACAACAGGCAACAGGGAGGTGTTCTGTAGTACAACTGAAGCACTGGAACAACTGGTAGATGAACCGGAACTCTTGGCAGGAACACTGGAACTGTTGACTGGATAGAGAAGCACTGCAGCTAGCAGAAACCCACGAACAAGCAGGCAGCAGGGAGGTGTTCTGTAGTACCACTGGAAGCACTAGCAAAGTCAGACAGGCCGGGTCAAACACAGGCAAGCAGAGCGGGTACAAAACGGAATCAGGAGAGTAGTCAGGGCACGGACCGGGTCGGCAACAGACAGGCAGGTAATAACTGAAGGATGAGGCAGGAGAATCGTCAGACAAGTCGAGGTCGGGGACTGGCAGCAAACAGGAGAAGTCAGGAACAAGCCAGGTAACAGGAATCATGTAAACAGGTATACTGGAAGCTTAGGGTCTCAGGGAACGCTGTAGACCGGACAGCAAGGAAGCATGCTGACAGGCACCTTTAAATAGGCCTAATGGCGCCAAAAGCTGTCACACTGCACGTCTGCGCGCCGCCGCGTGCACACGTGCACGCCCGAGTACCGATCGTACATGCCCGTTCGTCTCATCGTGTACCCGCGTACACCCACTCGTATTAGCGCGCACCCGCATGCGTCCGTTCGCGTCAACGCGCCTCCGAACGCGTCCTCCGGCTCTACTGACAGTAGTTCTGTTAACCGATCTTCCGCCGATGGCTGAACTAACAGGACGTCTTTCATGACAGAGACGATTCGCGCTATTTCAGACTCGTGGCTTTCAGATTGCTTTCTGCGGTTCAGTTTGTGCTTGTGGGTTTGTATCTGCTCTTCAGTGCGTTGGCGAGTACCCTTGACTTGTCATTGTGTTCTTGTTCGTTCGTTACTGTTTTTCAGGTCGCTCTTCACAGGCCTTGCTGTTCTTCAGTGCATTCTGTTACTTCGTTCTGAGCAGCCAACCGTTTTCTAGCCATGTTGCGTATACGTACTCCTCGTAGAGTTCGTGCTGTGCGGGGGCTTGGTGTTGGGGTCCTGACCTTGACACAAGTCCAGTCCATGAACAGGGTGGGGAGGAGTTCATGGACCAAGAATTGGTTGCTTCAGCATGACCAGTTCTCTCATATGCCTTTGCTCCGTGAGATCCGTGAGAATAATCCTGATGATTTCAGGAACTTTCTCGGGATGACGGACCCCGCATTTCACCGTTTGTTGGCTTCGCTGACCCCCTATATCAGCAGGCAGGATACCTGCATGAGGCAAGCCATCACTCCGGAGCAGAGGCTGGTCGCTAGCCTGCGGAACTTGGCGACAGGGAGAAGCCTGCAGGACTTGAAGTTCTCGACAGGCATCTCCCCCCAGGCTCTGGGGATCATTATCCCAGAGACCTGTTCTGCCATCATCCAGGTCCTGCAGAAGGAGTATATGAAGGTAAGATTTTTATCCTTTAATATCACATTTTATTGTATATAATGTTTGCTAATATATTGTATTTCTTTCCTCATTTCCTAATTACCATGATTGTAATATGCTGTGAATGTCCCCTTTGTCCTCATGCATGCTGGATTTTTATGTAATGATTGTTTTTGTCCTTTATACATATTTGCCTTCACTTACCTCCCCAGCATGCTCTCCTGCCCCTATATTCACCTCATGTAGTCAATAAACAATGTATTTTATCAGCTCCATAGTAGTGCTTTACCCCAAACACCCCCTAAAATGTTTAGAAATGTGATTTGTGCTTTAAATTCAGGCAGAGTGTCAGAGGCTTTTTTTTGTAGTGTCCCCAAATCATTTTTACTAATCCTCCCTCCCCCCAGCTGCTAAGTCAGCTGATCCCAATTCTCTATCTATCCTCAATCATCTATCTGCTGACTTAGCCAAACCCATACACACTATACCCATCTCTTTTGTGGTCAGATTTATGGATGAATTACCCAAAGCATGTAGTGCAAGGGCCCGCCTGTATACTTTCCAATGGTACTGTTTAAAGTTTTTGTATCCTATTATTATCTTGATAGGTAATAGCAGAATGTCCAAATGTCCTCAAATGTGTACAGTGTGTATTTATATCTTTGTATTATGACACTTCTTACCTGTCTTGGGCTGCCAATAGTGTAACTAAGGAGGGGCTGTTCCAAGTAATACCCTGTATTTAGGCATTCATCTCTCAATGAAGTGAAGAGGGTTACCTATCCAAGATTCCCCCCCATAATGTTAGAAATGGCCCATGAGTGGGGGGGGGGGGAATATGATAGGTGTACCTTATACTTTGGTGTTGTAAAATTCCCCTTAAGAAATGTTATCTGGATGTTGGCCAAGAATGTTTGTGTCTAATCTGCTTTCCATGTTTATGTGCAAAAATACTATTTTTTTTTGTTTTCCTCAATAGTTTCCTTCCATGCCACAGGAATGGCAGACTGTGGCCTCCCACTTTGCCCAGCGGTGAAACTTGCCACCTCCAGAAGAGAATGTGGAAGTACTCCCATTCGTCTTTGTTGCGGATGGAGCATTTGCGCTGGGGGACCATCTTATGCGGCCATTCCTGATGAGGACCCTCACCCCAGGAACAGAGGGTTTTTAATTACCGGCTGGCCAGAGCCAGAAGAGTGGTGGAGAACACATTTGGAATCCTGGCCAGCCGGTTCCGCCTATTTCTGACACCCATCCATATGGCGGAGTATGAACTTAATCATATAATCCTGGCGTGCTGTGTTCTACATAACTTTTTACACCAACATTCTGCCAACTATGCTGGCTCAGTTGGGCCTGAGGCCGGAATTCTAAATGAAACAACCCTGACGGCACTTGAAAGTGGCCATCCTGGCTTGCCCTCCCTGAGTGCCCGTGATGTCTGGTTAAGATACCTTGAGTTCTTTGGGGGTAGGGGGCCATCAATATGCCAGCAAATTTGTGAAGCCTTTATCAAATAAAAAAGCAAATCTTTGTTGACATTTACTGCTTATGTTTGTTTTAGCTGACCCTGACAGAAATGTGGGGAGTTCTGAAAATGGCGTGATTGTGTAACCTTATACAAAGCACTGTTGGGTGTTATTTACTAAAGGCAAAGACACTTTGCACTACAAGTGCACTTGAAACTGCACTGAAACTGCACTTGTAGTGCAAAGAGGATTTGCCCTTAGGAAATAACCCCCATTTTCACAGAAAGCAGCAATTACATCACCACAAAAGTGTTGTAGCGTTGAGACAATAATCCACACATTCTTGATTAACAATCTTTTTAATACCTGCACAATCACATGTGCATTTAGAAAAGGTTATTAAAACAAACCAACATGTTTGTTGTATAACAATTTGGGGGGGGTCATTATCAAAAATATAAATGTCCATTTAAGATAAAACAGGCATGTGTAAAACCAACAAGAAAGACACAAATCTTGAACTTACAAAGTTCACATTAGGTAGAACTTGAAGGCAATATCAGACATGAGTATTTAGGAACTGTGTTTGATATTGCGTTCAAATGGGGTGAAGTCACCCCAGGAAAAGCCAAATTTGGAAGATATACACCAATTTACGAATGTCAACATGTGCTAGCTGCTATCACGGCTGATCAAGGGACGTGTTTTGGGGGAGAAACCCCTTTCTCTCAGCTACTTTATTATTGAGGAAGGGGTTGCACCCCCCAAAACACGTCCATTGATCTCCCGTGATGGCAGATAGCACATGTTGGCACACTGTGTGCATCGTCCAAATTTGGCTTTTCTAAAAATCGCTAAAACATTTTTAACATTGTAGCACACAAAAAAACAAAGGGATTTGGAGGGGTTTTAAACTCGCCCCAAAACATCAATGATGTTTTTATTTTTTTGAATAACATCATAGGTTGGACTTGATGGACTTGTGTCTTTTTTCAACCTCACCTACTATATATGTATCATTGATGTTTTTCTTGAGGTTTTCCAATTGTAAATTACACCCCATGATCTCCCCGATCAGGATCTGGGCACTTTCTGATGTGAAAGGATCTGGATCCACAACATCACGATCACCTAAAAAGAGAGAAACCAAACAAAAACAGGTATCAAAAATATGCCGGCATCCATCTCTTACCTGAGCCTGTGGTCACAGACACTCACCTGTTGTGGTGACAATTTCCACCACGTCTTCTTCCTCCTGCTCTTCTTGGGTTGGGGGGATTTCCCCTTCTTTCAGAGGTGGGGGGTCTGTGGTCTCCTCGGATGAGGGGTGTCCTCCGAGTCTTTTCTCCCCAATGTAAAACAAAAATGCTATACTTAACACACAGATATTTGATGGCAGAACTATAAATAGGAAACATTGCTTGGACGTGGGGTACAATTGTCTATTTTGGCAGAGTTCCAAAATGTAGCATTTTCAGTGTCCTTTGTCAAGCTGCAATACTTTACCTGTTTGGTACAAGCTTCACCGATGGAGACCCCCCCCCTATAGTATACAATGGAGCACCTGTGTGGGCACCCCTAATAAAAATGGTGTTCTTGTGTCCCACACTAGTGCTCCAGTGTCCAGATGTGAAAACAGCTGCTCAGTGTCCTCTCCTTACACAGAATCTAGTTTGCATTTCATTCTAGTAACAAAGTCATCTACACAACCAAATTAGTTTCATACAAGTAGGGCGTAAAAAATGTGGCCAAATGCATATGGCCAAAACAATGGTGTTTTATAGGCCGAAAGAAAAATGTTTGATACGAACGAATAATGTGCCCATGAACATGAAAGTTGCCATTTTAAAATGTACACTTTTAAGAAAAGCACATGGAGCAGCACGAACGTAATAAACATAAAGAATAGGAACACAGCACAACTACTTACTTTTTTGCAGCACTCTCCGGATCTTTCTGTACTGCTCATGTTCTCGTAATTTGAGGTCTGAGCACCGTTTCCTGAGCTGATCCTTCGATCGTCGTACCCCGAAATTCCGGTCAGACTCCTGACCACTTTCGCCATGATCTTGGCCTTTCTGACATTGGGGTTGGGGTAAGGTCCATACTTTCTGTCATAGTCGGCCTTCTTCAGGATGTCGACCATCTCCAACATCTCCCCAAAGGACATATTTGAGGCCTTAAATCTCCTTCTGGATTGGGATGTGTCCGGATCCGGGCTTTCTTCCTCCTTCTCCTCGTTCCTGTAATTAGCACCTGCTGTGTATCCGCCATGTGCTCTTCCCCCACTGCGCAGAACGAAAAGGGGTGGGGAATAGACTAGAAAGAATGTCAGGGGTGGGCAGAGTTACACGCATGCGCATTGTGTATAAAGCGTAACACGCGTGCATATTACGTACGATCTGTGAGCGGAGGAAGGAGCATCGGAGGCGCGGATCGTAAGAACGAAGGTAAGAGACAAACTTGGGCCTATACTGCTTCTAGATTGAGGCCTATATTGTAACAAGATTAGGAGAGTTTTGGCTGACATTAGGGTTTGTCTTGTGTTGTGTCTTGCAGTGAAAATGGATATCTTGAATGATACCGACTTCATGGCAATATTCATTGACATGTTCAGGGAGCTGCCTTGTCTGTGGGAGATCAACCACCCACATTATAAGAACCAAACAAAGAGGAAGGCAATGCTGGATCAATTGTTGGAAATTGTGAAGCAGGTGATCCCCACGGCAGACATCACATATTTGAAGATCCTAATTGGTGGCCTGAGGAGCACATATGTAAGGGGGCGCAAGAAAGTCCAGGATTTGCAGAGATCCGGAGCAGCAGATGACATCTATGTCCCCAGGATGTGGTACTATGATAGGCTGCATTTTCTGGCAGGCCAGACTGAACCCAGGTCATCACTCTCCAGTCTTCCTTCCACGCTTCCTTCCCCCCAGCTGAGGCTTCTGACGCCCAACCTGGGCCTTCCAGGCAGCAACATGTGGAGGAGCCCAGCTTGAGCCAGGTATAGCATTCCTCTAAATATTTCAGGTTGCCCAATCAATGATGTTAACTAGATGTTAGTTTGGAGTACTAATTTATGATTGTGATTGCTGATGCAAAACATTACAACCATGTCCCTTTTTCATACACAGGGAAGTCTCAGCCAGGAGGTGGCCGGGCCGAGCAGCCTGCCTGATATGCAGGTCCCTCCCCTACACCTGCAAAGAGAAAGTGGCAGGAAGAGGAGTACCCTAGAGGAGGCTGCCATAGGCCTCTTTTGGAAGGCTAGAGGCCCTGGGAGCACCACACACCGTGGAGGAGGACTTTGCTGCCATAATTGCCTATAAAATGCAGCGGATGGAGGAAGGCCAACAACTGTGTGAGTCATTAATGTTGGAAGCTCTCAATAAGGGGTTGAGGGCCCAAATAACATCTGAGACCCACATTTGTGACCTCACACATGGTCCTCCTCCTCCTCCTCCTCCAGGTCCTACTACTCCTCCTCCTCCTCCTCCAGGTCCTATTAGTCCTCCTCCTCCTCCAGGTTCTAGTCCTCCTCCTGCCACATCTCCAACAGCAGAGCCACAGCCAGGAAGGAAGCGTGGAAGGAAGACCAGAAAGTGAGGACCCTGGATCCAGTCTGGTCTGGCAAAAGATGCAGCCTCTTGTGGTACCACAGCCTGGGGACACAGATGTCATCTGCTGCTTTCCGGATCTCTGGGACTTCTGGACCAGACTGCACTCCCTTACATATGGACTCCTCAGGCCACCAATTTTGATGTTCAAGAATTGATGTCTGCCCTGGGGGTCCAAGGCTTCGCTAATTTCTGCTGTTTATCCAACGTTGCCTCTCTCTTTGTTTGGTTCTGAGCCCTTAATAAAGGATTTTGGTTTCAATTATACTCTCCTATGTGTGTTTTCCTTCAAAAAGGACATTTTGTTTGTGAGGATTCAGGTACATTTCAAAAATACAATTTGAAATTAACAAGAGACACCAACACCAAACAATCTCCTGGAGATTAAATAATACAAGATAATAATGGTGTTGTGGTAACTTGACACACAAAACACACACAAAAATATTCTGGAGTAAAACTAAAAATAAAATAAAACAAAGATCAGCCTTTGAAAAAATACAAACCTAAAATAAAAAAAAAATCTGCCTTTTTAAAAAAAAAAAATTTTGTCAGATGTGACAAATCAAAATATATTGAGGGAATCCCGATAAATAATAAAGAAATAAGTTTGTGAGAAGTCTGTGTGAATAAGAGCAGCAAAACTACTTCATTCTTCTCACATTATAAAGAAGAAGAGAGTGCGCTGTATTAAACCATTTTTAACATTGCACCGTGACGAAAGTGTTGAATCCATTGCGAACGCTAAGTTTACCAGACCGAGCTGTTCCATCTCAGAATTTCTTCTGAGCATGCGTGGCACTTTCTGCGTCGGAACAGGCCACACACATTCGGAATTGACGCGATCGGATTTTGTTGTCGGAAAATTTTATAGCCTGCTCTCAAACTTTGTGTGTCGGAAAATTCGATGGAAAATGTCCGATGGAGCCCACACACGGTCGGAATTTCCGACAACACGCTCCGATCGGACATTTTCCATTGGAAAATCCGACCGTGTGTACAGGGCATTATAGTATAAGAAATGGTTATGACAATCAATAACAGACACAGATATATATATATATATATATATATATATATATATATATATATATATATATATATATATATATATATATATATATAAATGAACATCAGGTGGGTTACCCTCTTATCTTGATATCCTTGTTCAATCAAGGCACCGTCAAGGTGGACTCCCAAAACTCCACCATAAATGATAGAAAAAACACTTGGAACGATGCTTGATGCCAAAAAGTGTCCTTTTACTGAAAAGTTAATCCATTGAATATTTCAAAATACAAGCAAGCCACTGTACAGTTCCGAGCACAAATCGCTCTTCGTCAGGCTTTTCAGGCTGTGTGTGAAAAGCCAAACCACACTATGTTCTTTTATCCACACCCAGTCTGATACACACCTGTGTCACTTAACCAATTATCCTATACAAAACACCTAAAACCATTCTAATATTTAACCCTACTGAATAAACCTGCTACCCTAAAACCATCCTAAATTCCCCAATAGGGGATAATTTACAAGACAGGTTCATCATATTATATCTCAAATGTCATCATCATATCACTTGTGAACCAATTATATTATCTCATTTCATTAGCTCGGTGTTTTGCAAATATTTCTCATGAATATACATATGTTACTATTCTTGTTCATGTCTCAAAATTCTTCATGGATTCCAGTTGATATTCTGCTATCTAGTATTTCCAACGGGAGCCTTTGTGATCAATCTAAAGAAAATATAACATATTCAAAAATAGTCATACCTTCTAATCAATCTCGTACTGCAAATTTCTAAACAAACAAAAATAAATCATAGTCCCTATTCATACCATCAGGGTGCAGGGACTGTAATTTGTTAATCCACCAAACTTCACGTCTTTTTAGTTTCAAAATCCTATCACCCCCTCTTTTGTCATGGGGAATCTCTTCTAAAACCATAAAACGTAGATCGGTGTCTTTGTGGCCCATTTCTGAGAAGTGACGCGATACAGGTAAACTTGATTGGGGATGTCTAATTGTACTACGGTGTTGTGCGATACGGTCTTTAATTTTTTGGGTTGTTTCCCCCACGTAAAGGAGATTGCAAGGGCATGTGAGAATGTAAATCACATATGATGACTGACAGGTATAAAAGCCGTTAATTATTATTTTCTTATTAGTCCTAGGATGAGAAAAATTATTCCCTTTGATAACTAAATTGCATTGAATGCAATTGAGACAAGGGTAACAGCCTTTTCTTTTGCTGCCAAGAAAAGTCATCTTTTTCTCATCCTGCCTCTCTGGTTTAAATTCGGATCGCACTAAGAGATCGCGCAAAGTTTTATTGCGCCGGTATGCCTTCATCGGAGTTAACTGAAACTCCTCTATATGAGGATAGGATCGTTTCAATATCGTCCAATGTTTTCTCAATACATTAAAGATCCTATCGCTATAACTGTTAAACTGGAAGACAAATGGAATTCTAGGTTTATCAGCTGAGTATCTCTTCCTATTGGGAATCTCAATAGGGTTCAAAATTTTATTTAATTCGTGTCGGATTATATCTTCTGGATAGCCCCGCTCCTTAAACTTACAGCACATTTCATCTAATCTTTCATCTTTAACTGTAGTATCACTCACTATTCGCGTCACTCTGAGAAGCTGGCTTCTAATGATAGAGCTAAAGACATGAGGGGGATGATAGCTGTCATATCTCAATAACTGATTCCTATCTGTGGGTTTCGTGTATATGTCAGTTTCAATCCGTCCCTGTTTTATGTATGCCCGTATATCTAGAAAGGGGACCGAATCTCCGCCAATATGAATTTTGAACTGAATATTTGGTGAGATACTATTAATCATCTCATCAAACGTTTTGAGTGATTCAATGTTGCCCCGCCATATGACAAAAATGTCATCTATATAGCGCCACCAAGTGGCGCAATGTTCCCGAAAAAGGTCATTCACAAAAATATATTTTTGTTCAAAATCATGCATAAATGAACAGGCATATGGCGGGGCAACATTAGAACCCATGGCTACCCCCGTCAATTGCACATAGTACCGATCCTTAAAGAGAAAATAGTTATTGTACAAAATCAATCTAAACAGTTTTTAAAAAAAAATAATCTGAGCTTCCGAATACTCCTGACAATTCCTAATTAGGCTTAGCGCTGCCTCAATGCCAGCCCCATGAGGAATTGATGTGTATAAACTTGTTACATCCCAAGTGACCAGGATATATTCATTTTGAATTTGTGGTAGGTCCCTAATTTTGGTTAGAAAGTCACCGGAGTCCTTGATGTAGGATGGGGTGGCCTTTATCAAGGGTGATAGTACTTTATCCAGTAGTTTGGCCGTGGGTACAAAGATCGAATCCCTCCCCGATACAATCGGGCATCCCGGTGGGGAATGTTTGTCCTTATGGATCTTGGGGAGTATATACAGGACCGGAATACGGGTATGTGTTGGTAACAAAAATTCGCATAAATCATGTGAGATTAGTCCTTCTTTTAATACCGGTTTTACAATACTCTCCAAGATCTTTCTGATACTCCATCCTACATCAAGGACTCCGGTGACTTTCTAACCAAAATTAGGGACCTACCACAAATTCAAAATGAATATATCCTGGTCACTTGGGATGTAACAAGTTTATACACATCGATTCCTCATGGGGCTGGCATTGAGGCAGCGCTAAGCCTAATTAGGAATTGTCAGGAGTATTCGGAAGCTCAGATTATTTTTTTTGAGAAACTGTTTAGATTGATTTTGTACAATAACTATTTTCTCTTTAAGGATCGGTACTATGTGCAATTGACGGGGGTAGCCATGGGTTCTAATGTTGCCCCGCCATATGCCTGTTCATTTATGCATGATTTTGAACAAAAATATATTTTTGTGAATGACCTTTTTCGGGAACATTGCGCCACTTGGTGGCGCTATATAGATGACATTTTTGTCATATGGCGGGGCAACATTGAATCACTCAAAACGTTTGATGAGATGATTAATAGTATCTCACCAAATATTCAGTTCAAAATTCATATTGGCGGAGATTCGGTCCCCTTTCTAGATATACGGGCATACATAAAACAGGGACGGATTGAAACTGACATATACACGAAACCCACAGATAGGAATCAGTTATTGAGATATGACAGCTATCATCCCCCTCATGTCTTTAGCTCTATCATTAGAAGCCAGCTTCTCAGAGTGACGCGAATAGTGAGTGATACTACAGTTAAAGATGAAAGATTAGATGAAATGTGCTGTAAGTTTAAGGAGCGGGGCTATCCAGAAGATATAATCCGACACGAATTAAATAAAATTTTGAACCCTATTGAGATTCCCAATAGGAAGAGATACTCAGCTGATAAACCTAGAATTCCATTTGTCTTCCAGTTTAACAGTTATAGCGATAGGATCTTTAATGTATTGAGAAAACATTGGACGATATTGAAACGATCCTATCCTCATATAGAGGAGTTTCAGTTAACTCCGATGAAGGCATACCGGCGCAATAAAACTTTGCGCGATCTCTTAGTGCGATCCGAATTTAAACCAGAGAGGCAGGATGAGAAAAAGATGACTTTTCTTGGCAGCAAAAGAAAAGGCTGTTACCCTTGTCTCAATTGCATTCAATGCAATTTAGTTATCAAAGGGAATAATTTTTCTCATCCTAGGACTAATAAGAAAATAATAATTAATGGCTTTTATACCTGTCAGTCATCATATGTGATTTACATTCTCACATGCCCTTGCAATCTCCTTTACGTGGGGGAAACAACCCAAAAAATTAAAGACCGTATCGCACAACACCGTAGTACAATTAGACATCCCCAATCAAGTTTACCTGTATCGCGTCACTTCTCAGAAATGGGCCACAAAGACACCGATCTACGTTTTATGGTTTTAGAAGAGATTCCCCATGACAAAAGAGGGGGTGATAGGATTTTGAAACTAAAAAGACGTGAAGTTTGGTGGATTAACAAATTACAGTCCCTGCACCCTGATGGTATGAATAGGGACTATGATTTATTTTTGTTTGTTTAGAAATTTGCAGTACGAGATTGATTAGAAGGTATGACTATTTTTGAATATGTTATATTTTCTTTAGATTGATCACAAAGGCTCCCGTTGGAAATACTAGATAGCAGAATATCAACTGGAATCCATGAAGAATTTTGAGACATGAACAAGAATAGTAACATATGTATATTCATGAGAAATATTTGCAAAACACCGAGCTAATGAAATGAGATAATATAATTGGTTCACAAGTGATATGATGATGACATTTGAGATATAATATGATGAACCTGTCTTGTAAATTATCCCCTATTGGGGAATTTAGGATGGTTTTAGGGTAGCAGGTTTATTCAGTAGGGTTAAATATTAGAATGGTTTTAGGTGTTTTGTATAGGATAATTGGTTAAGTGACACAGGTGTGTATCAGACTGGGCGTGGATAAAAGAACAGCCTGAAAAGCCTGACGAAGAGCGATTTGTGCTCGGAACTGTACAGTGGCTTGCTTGTATTTTGAAATATTCAATGGATTAACTTTTCAGTAAAAGGACACTTTTTGGCATCAAGCATCGTTCCAAGTGTTTTTTCTATATATATATATATATATATATATATATATATATATATATATATATATATATATTTGTATAAATCTATACCCGGGAGCTCCCCCTGCTCTAGACCTTAAAGTCACTATCCTTTGTAACTAAATGTAGGGCCCTGCAATGAAAAGGTAGTCCTGACGTCTTCAGTCTTCGCTAGCTTTTATAATTGTAATCCGCAAAGGGGTTCCTCCTGGGTGTTGCGCAGTGTAATGTAACACACTAAAACAATTGTAATCCAGCAGATTGACTAAGTGTTCTCATATGAAGAAAACAAACATCTAGCATCCGCTCTTGAATACTGAAGTCTATTCAGATGTGAAGTTCTCCAACTTAACTTGTTCCGTGGGACTATCAGTCCCAGCAACACTCTGTGCAGTTCTAAATGTGTGTGTAGTATTTAAATAAACTTCTGGGTGTTAACCCTCTCACCACACAGGATCCGAACAGGTGGATGCCTCCGTTTCAGCAGTTCTCAGTCAGTATGGAGCCACCACCTCGCCGTCACACTGTTCCGTTCACTAACGACCAGGAGTCCTCGGTTATCTCCCCACGGGTCTCCGGAATGATCACTTCTGCTGTCCTAGCACACTGTGATGCGATGGCAGGATCCTTGCAGCTGCTCCGCTCCTTCGCAAAGTAGGCTGCAACCCTGTGGGACACACACACCCACAGAGTCCTTCTGGCAGGCCACGCGTCCCAGGAACAAGAGACCTAAAATGGCCGCTCCTTACCCTTTTATATCCTCCCACAATGCAGTTCAGTTCTCACCTTGTCCAGGAGCATTGTGGGTGAGTCAGAGCTAAAGTTCCGAAGTAAACAATAAATCACTTCCATGTCACTTCACTTAATCATAAAACGTAAACATCTTGTACTTTCTCAATCGTCCACAAGATGGCACTAACACAACGTATGTACTATATAACACACATATGACTAGAAACACAAGTTGTCAGTGCTACAGTAACTTTTAAATACTACAGCTGCCTGTGGTACTGTACTAATAGGATCAGAAGAACACCACTAATTTTCTTCAAGTAGCTTTAGGTGCACACTGTGCAGAGAATGCACTACATTAACTTGTAAATACTGCAGCTGCCTGCGGTACTTTACTAATAGGACCATAAATTTTCTTCAGGTAGCTTTAGGTGCACATTGTGCAGAGGACGCACTAAACTAACTTGTAAATACAGTAGCTGCCTGCCTGTGTTATTAATAGGATTAGAAGATTTTCTAATTTTCTTCAGGTAGCTTTAGGTGCATACTGTGCAGAGGACACAGTACACTAACTGTAAATACTGTAGCTGCCTGCCTGTGGTACTAATAGGATCAGAAGAACACCACTAATTTTCTTCAGGTAGCTTTAGGTGCACACTGTGCAGAGAACGCACTACACTAACTTGTAAATACTGCAGCTGCCTGCGGTACTGTACTAATAAGATCAGAAGAACACCACTAATTTTCTTCAGGTAGCTTTAGGTGCACACTGTGCAGAGGACGCACTAAACTAACTTGTAAATACTATAGCTGCCTGCGGTACTGTACTAATAGGATCAGAAGAACACCACTAATTTTCTTCAGGTAGCTTTAGGTGCAAACTGTGAAGAGAACGCACTACACTAACTTGTAAGTACTGCAGCTGCCTGCGGTACTGTACTAATAGGATCAGAAGAACACCATTAATTTTCTTCAGGAAGCTTTAGGTGCACACTGTGCAGAGGACACACTATACTAACTTGTAAATACTACAGCTGCCTGTGGTACTGTACTAATAGGATCAGAAGAACACCACTAATTTTCTTCAGGTAGCTTTAGGTGCACACTGTGCAGAGGACGCACTACAATAACTGTAAATGCTGTAGCTAATAGGATTAATAGGATCAGAAGAACACCACCAATTTTCTTCAGGTAGCTGTAAATACTATAAAAACACCTGCCTGCCTGTCAGTAGTAGGAAGAGAATAACAGGAACGATCAGAACACCAGCAATTGTCTTCAGGTAGCTTTAGGTGCACACTGTGCAGAGGACACAGTACACTAACTGTAAATACTGCAGCTGCCTGCCTGTGGTATTAATAGGATCAGAACAGCAGCAATTGTCTTCAGGTAGCTTTAGGTGCATACTGTGCAGAGGACACAGTACACTAACTGTAAATACTGTAGCTGCCTGCCTGTGGTATTAATAGGAGCAGAACACCAGCAATTGTCTCCAGGTAGCTTTAGGTGCACACTGTGCAGAGGGCGCATTACACTAACTGTAAATACTGTAGCTGCCTGCCTGTGGTACTAATAGGATCAGAAGAACACCACTAATTTTCTTCAGGTAGCTTTAGGTGCACACTGTGCAGAGAACGCACTACACTAACTTGTAAATACTGCAGCTGCCTGCGGTACTGTACTAATAGGATCAGAAGAACACCACTAATTTTCTTCAGGTAGCTTTAGGTGCACACTGTGCAGAGGACGCACTACACTAACTGTAAGTACTGTAGCTAATAGGAATAATAGGATCAGAAGAACACCACCAATTTTCTTCAGGTAGCTGTAAATACTATAAAAACACCTGCCTGCCTGTCAGTTGTAGGAAGAGAATATATATATATATATACAACACCTAGGATGTATATATATATATGCACAATACACTGTATGTGCAGCTAACTGACTCGCCTGCCTACTCTATCTAACTTAAATCAAATGACACTGTCTCTCTGTCTATCTATCTCTCTCTCAACCCCAGAACACACTACACAGGGCCGCCATGCAGGCGGCCTTATATAGTGTGGGGCATGTACTAAACCCCCTGAGCCATAATTGGCCAAAGCCACCCTGGCTTTGGCCAATTACGGCTCTCTGTACAGACGGCGCTGTGATTGGCCAAGCATGCGGGTCATAGTGCTTGCTTGGCCAATCATCAGCCAGCAATGCACTGCGATGCCGCAGTGAATTATGGGCCGTGACGCGTCACTCGAATTTGGTGTGAACAGCCCATATCATTCATAATGCGGCAAACGACCGAACACACGATGTTCGAGTCAAACATGGGTTTGACTCGAACATGAAGCTCATCCCTACTGATTATACTGCAGCTAGCAGAATCAACTGCCTGCCTGTGGTATTAATAGGATCAGAACACCAGCAATTGTCTTCAGGTAGACTTAGGTGCACACTGTGCAGAGAACACAGTACACTTACTGTAAATACTGCAGCTGCCTGCCTGTGGTACTAATAGGATCAGAAGAACACTAGCAATTTTCTTCAGGTAGCTTTAGGTGCACACTGTGCAGAGGACACAGTACACTAACTGTAAATACTGCAGTTGCCTGTGTCACTGATAGTACTCACCGAGGCCGAGATGCCGAGAGTGGTTCGCCCTTGCGACTAAGCGCACTCCGCCCCCTGGAGGTGGTACAGGGAGGGAATGGCATGAAGAGGCACAGGCTACCCCAATGGACTGTGGGTGATTTGCTTGTGGGGTTGTCGGCAGAGAAGAGCCGCTGTGCAGGTACTGGTAGGCAAGGTGCAGCCGGAGACAACAGGCAGGAAGTCCAGAACCAGGCTGAGGGTCAAACACCGTGACGGTGATATGGCACTGCACGATTTGCAGGGTAGGATGACAAGATATGGAGAGTCCAGGTACAGGCAGGAAGTCAGGCTAGGAGACAGGAGATAGTCCAGGTAACAGGCCGAGGGTCAAACACAGGAGATTGGTAGGAATCCGATAAACAAGCCGAGGTCAGGTCCAGGAGAGAAGCAGAGAAGTCCAAAGGCAAATCCGGGTCACAACAGGTAGTCAAGCAGAGATACAGGATACAGGTTCAGATAACACAGGAAGCTGAGACAAACCAGCAACTTGTTTGACTCTCTGAGCTCCTTTTAAAGGCTGCCCAGGGCATCACGTTGGGTGTGCACCAGTGCACGTGTGCGAGTGCCGTAGCGCCGAGCCGCGAACGCGCATGCGCCGGAACGCCGTTTCGCAGTCGACATTAGTTCTGGATGCTCTCGGTGAAATGCCTGGAGAAGACGTGGGGCATGTAGATTCCTGGCTGGTTCCCAGGAGTTATCCTCAGAAGGATACCCCTTCCATTTGATCAGGTACTGAAGCTGTCTACCATTTTTTCTGCAATTTAGAATTTTTTCCACCTCAAATTCGTTTTCTCCGTCGATTAGGACCGGTGGCGGTGGAGGTCTCTCTCTGTCTGAAAAGGGGCTGGGAACAATAGGTTTTAAGAGGGATGCATGGAAGACTGGATGCACCTTGTAAGCATCAGGTAGAGCTAATTCAAAAGCCACTGGGTTGATTACCCTTTTTATTTTAAAAGGACCTATAAACTTTGGCCCCAGTTTCCGGGAGGGAATGGGCAGTCTGAAATGGATAGTTGATAGCCACACTTCCTCGCCTACTTTAAAGGCCGGATTCTCCTTCCTTCCCCTGTTGTAGTACTTTTGATAGTCCTCCTGGGCTTTTTGCATAGCTGCTTTGATCCTTTGGAAATGTAACTGGATAGAGTTTACTCGGTCCTGCACAGCAGGGACAGATAATTCCGGGATGGAAACTGGGAGAAAGGAAGGGTGAAATCCAAAATTAGACCAGAAAGGTGTCTGGTTGGTAGCGGAATGGATGGAGTTGTTGTATGCAAATTCCGCATATGGCAGGAGGGAGGACCATTCATCCTGGGAATCGGAACAGAAGCATCGGAGGTATTGTTCCAGGGTCTGGTTTGTCCTCTCCGTCTGGCCGTTACTTTGGGGATGATAAGCGGAGGACAGACAAATCTTTATTCTGAACCCAAGGTTTTGCATAATTCTCTCCAAAATTTTGAAGTGAATTGAACCCCTCTGTCAGAGGTGATGCTCACCGGGGTACCATGAAGCCTGATAATTTCCTTAAAGAACATGTTAGCGGTAGCAGAGGCGGAGGGAGTACCCACCATGGGCAGGAAGTGTGCCATCTTTGAAAGTCGATCAATTACGACAAAGATAGTCGTGAACCCCCCTGATGGAGGCAAGTCTACAATAAAGACCATGGAGATTACTGCCCATGGGCGTTCAGGGATGGACAAGGGTTTAAGCAGCCCCCACGACTTTGTATTTGCTGCGCTGGCAAGGAATGCAGGATGAAACATAGTTCTTGCAGTCTTGTCTCCAGCCTGGCCACCAAAAGCAACGTAAGATCAATTCCATGGTCTTTTGTGACCCAAAATGGCCTGCCAACTTGTGGTCATGAAAGGACTGTAAGGTTAGGAGCCTAGATTCCAGCGGGACAAAGATTTTTCCGTGAGACCAAAATAGATCATTGCGTTTCCCCATAGAAGATACGTGGGGTTCAGAACATTGAGCGGATGCGGATTTGATTGCGGACATTAGGTCCTCTTGGGTAGCCAGGAGGAAATTTTGCAGAGACAGGATGGTGCTTGGCTCTGTTACCTGAGAAGTTTCATGGAACATCCTTGAAAGTGCGTCCGCTTTTCCGTTCTTAGAACCTGGTCTATAAGAGATGTGGAAGTTAAATCGGGAAAAGAAGAGGGCCCATCGGGCTTGCCTGGGTCTTAGACGTTTAGCTGTTCGCAGGTATTCCAGGTTCTTGTGGTCAGTAAATATCAAGACAGGATGAAGCGCCCCTTCAAGCAGATACCTCCACTCCTCCAAGGCGAACTTGATGGCCAATAACTCTCTATCGCCTACATCATAGTTTCTTTCGGGGATGCTTAATTTCCGGGACGCAAAAGCTACGGGATGCAGAAGAGCCTTGGGCCCTTGTCTTTGTGAGAGGATGGCACCAGTAGCGGTCTCTGAGGCATCAACTTCCAGAATGAAAGGCAAGGCTGGATCCGGGTGTCGTAAGACTGGTGCAGACGAGAATAGTGCTTTTAATTTTAAGAACGCTTCCTGAGGTTCCGAGGACCATTGAAACTGATTATGCTGGCATGTAAGTTGAGTGATGGGAGCTACGATAGCTGAAAACCCTACAATAAATCTTTGGGAAAAGTTTGAGAAACCTAAGAACCGCTGTACCCCTTTTCTATCTACAGGAGCTGGCCATTCTTGGATTGCTTTGACCTTCTGGGGGTCCATTGCGACACCGTCAGTTGAGATTATGAATCCTAAAAATTGCACTGTGGTCTTTTTGAATTCGCATTTCTCCGCCTTAAGGTATAGCTTGTGTTTTCTGAGGATCGAGAGAACCAGTTTGACATGTACCCGATGAAGTTCCATGGTGGCTGAGAAAATGAGAATGTCATCTAGGTAGACTACTAGGAAGTTGTCAAGATATTTGTGAAAGATGTCGTTCAGTAGGTGTTGGAACATGGCCGGGGCATTGCAAAGTCCAAACGGCATCACCAGGTACTCATAGTGTCCAAACCTGGATCTGAAGGCGGTCTTCCATTTATCGCCTGCTCGGATCCGGATAAGATTGTATGCGCCACGCAAGTCCAGCTTGGAAAAGATGCGGGCGGATCTGAAACGTTGGAATAGTTCCGGGATGAGAGGAAGCGGGTACCGATTCTTGATGGTAATCTTATTTAATTCCCTGTAATCAATGCAAGGTCAGAGGGATCCATCTTTTTTCTCTACAAAGAAAATACCAGCTCCGGCCGGTGATGAGGAGGAGCGAATGAACCCTTTCTCAAGATTTTCATCAATGTATGTTTTGAGAGCCTTTAATTCTGTTTCGGACAAGAGATCTATAGGGCAGTCATAAGGCCGATGGGGTGGTAGACAGTCAGCCTGTTGTTTATTGAATACATCTTTGAATTCCAGGTAGCCTGTGGGTACATATTGAAGACTATCGGACATGGTTGTAATGGTAGAAACAGAGGCTGGGGCCGGAAGAAGGCAATGTCTGGAGCACTATTGGGATGAGAAAGAGACTTCTTTTTTATTCCAGTTGATCTGTGGTTCATGGGCTTGAAGCCATGGGAGTCCCAAGATAATGGGGAACATAGGGGAAGAGATGATATCAAAGCGCAGGTATTCTTGGTGGCCTGTATCAGTGGTGGTAAGGATGGGTCTGGTTTCCTGAGTGATAGGCCCAGAGCGGGGAAGAGACCCATCGGCTAGGTGGACCTGTTGACTTTGGTTCTTAGTGGTTAAAGGAACGTGCAAGCTTGCGGCCAGTGAGGCATCCAAAAAACAGCTACACGCTCCAGAGTCAACTATAGCGGGTAGGTGAACTTCTTTTTCCGGTAGCTGTAAGGAGAAAAAAAGAGTAACATAAGACTGAGAAGAACCGGAAACTTGTTGGTTAATAGCAGACCGTAGGTAGGACTTACTGGGTCTCACGGGGCAGGAACGGAGGAAATGTCCAGAACCCCCACAGTAAAGGCACAGATTGCCCTGGCGCCTACGTAGTCTTTCCTCTGAAGTGAGTGGGGCACGGACTAGACCAAGCTGCATCGGCTCAGCTTCAGGAGTGGTAGAGACTGGTGGAGCCGTGTAGGATGGATGGATAGGAGTCGGTTTAGGCTTTACCCAGGTAGGGCGAGGAGTCTGGAAGCGCTCTGCACGTCGCTCACGCATGCGACGATCCAGTTTAGTGGTAATTTAGATGAGGTCTTCCAGGGAATCAGGGGTCTCAATCCTGGCCAGCTCATCCTTCAATGCTTCAGACAGCCCTTGATGGAACTGGTATTTGAGGGCAGGTTCATTCCAGCCAGTATCAGCTGAACACTTCCGGAACTCTACGATATAGTCCTCTACTGGTCTTCGTCCTTGGCTTAGGTTATGCAATAAGGCTTCAGCCGTGGCCGTGCGCTAGGGGTCGTCGTATAGTTGTGCCATACCTTTGAAGAAGGTGTCTACCGAATTCAGTATGGGGTTCCTCTGTTCCATTAGGCTATGAGCCCAAGGTTGCGGTTCATCAGCCAAGAGGGAGATGATGAAGCCAACTTTTACCACCTCCGACGAAAAAGTTGCAGAGCCAAATACAGGGAGCAAGCATTTTTAAAAGCCCTGAACTTTTTACGATTGCCGGAGAATCGCTCTGGTGTGGGAACCCTGGGTTCTGGAGCGGCCATGACCACGGTGGGATTAATTGGTATCTGAGAAGAGGAACCTCCGCTGGGAGGTACAGAGGCTGCGGCAGGAGCTGGAGATGGTCCGGAAAGTTGTTGAAGGCGGCCGTCAATTTGGGTGTCTTGCAACTTTTGGACGGCCTCAGTGAGAGTCGAGACCTGCTGACACAGGATCTCCAATGGGGAACGCGCTCTGTCGGCCTCTGACATGGCTGGTTTGTACCGTCACTGATAGTACTCACCGAGGCTGAGATGCCGAGAGCGGTTCGCCCTTGCGACTAAGCGCAGTCCGCCCCCTGGAGGTGGTACAGGGAGGGAACGGCACGAAGAGGCACAGGCTACCCCAATGGACTGTGGGTGACTTGCTTGTGGGGTCTTCGGCAGAGAAGAGCCGCTGTGCAGGTACTGGTAGGCAAGGTGCAGCTGGAGACAAAAGGGGGGAAGTCCAGAACCAGTCTGAGGGTCAAACACCGTGACGGTGATATGGCACTGCAGGATTTGCAGGGTAGGATGACAAGATATGGAGGTACAGGCAGGAAGTCAGGCTAGGAGACAGGAGATAGTCCAGGTAACAGACCGAGGGTCAAACACAGGAGATTGGTAGGAATCCGATAAACAAGCCGAGGTCAGGTCCAGGAGAGAAGCAGAGAAGTCCAAAGGCAAATCCGGGTCACAACAGGTAGTCAAGCAGAGATACAGGATACAGGTTCAGATAACACAGGAAGCTGAGACAAACCAGCAACTTGTTTGACTCTCTGAGCGCCTTTTATAGGCTGCCCAGGGAATCACGTTGGGTTGCACCAGTGCGCGTGTGCGAGTGCCGTAGCGCCAAGCCGCTAACGCGCATGCGCCGTTCCGCCGTTCCGCCGTTCCGCCGGGAATGCGTGAAAAATGACCGGACCGGAACGAAGGCTTCTTCTGACAGCCTGCCTGTGGTATTAATAGGATCAGAACACCAGCAATTTTCTTCAGGTAGCTTTAGGTGCACACTGCGCAGAGGACACAGTACACTAACTCTAAATACTGCAGCTGCCTGCCTGTGGTATTAATAGGATCAGAACACCAGCAATTGACTTCAGGTAGCTTTAGGTGCAAACTGTGCAGAGGACACAGTACACTAACTGTAAATACTGCAGCTGCCTGCCTGTGGTATTAATAGGGTCAGAACACCAGCAATTGTCTTCAGGTAGCTTTAGTTGCACACTGTGCAGAGGACACAGTACACTAACTGTAAATACTGCAGCTGCCTGCCTGTGGATCCCCTGAAGAAGTCACGTGATGACGTAACACGTAGGGCGTGGCCGTAGACTGAGCGATACCGGAAGTCCATATTTTAACCTCTAAAAAATAAAATTTGTTTATTTTAACCTACTACACTATTGGGGCTTTCTCTCTCTCTCCCACCCTTGTTCATCTCCACCCCTCTCCCCCCCCCCCACTCTGCGGAGGATACGAGGCTAGGAGAAGATGTGGATGCGCAGTGTTATGTGAGAGATCTGTTTGATGGACTAGAGGACCCCCTGGTGGAAGAGACTAATATAACGGATGACATTTATGTTTATGGATATATGCTGACACTACAGACAATTACATTGTTGCTTATGAGGGCACGGAGGATCCCCTGGTGGTAGAGGCTGGTACAACATAACCATAACGGACATAAAATCATCATCATATGCTAACCTAACATAGATGAAGGTCAGAGCTTTGTGAACTTAATTGATGGGGTTTTAACTCCTCCTTGTCCACCCAGTCACACATTGGATCTCCTTTATTACATTTTTGGGTTTTTTTTGACATTTTCTTTGGTTAATGTGGTTTAGAGACTAACAATATTTCAATATCATCTGCCCAGTGATTTTTATGGATATATGAATTTATTATTGTGTACACTTTTTTACAATATTTTTCGTTTAATTAATTTGACACGTTATTGTTTCACTTTTTTAGCTAATAGTCTTTACACTGTAGCACGGAATCACTTCTCAATTATTATTTATGGAGAGTGGATTGTGATACACTGTAGATTCTGCTGCAGGCAGTTTTTGTTTAATGATTTGAACACACTTTAATGCACTATTTGCACTTTGGTATTGGATCACGTTGAGATACGTTTTTATTCATTTGATATATTCACCATATATTGTAGTAGCGCGAAGGCTTTATAGTTCCACATAATTGGCCAAAGCCACCCTGGCTTTGGCCAATTACGGCTCTCTGTACAGACGGAGCTGTGATTGGCAAAGCATGCGGGTCATAGTGCATGCTTGGCCAATCATCAGCCAGCAATGCACTGCGATGCCGCAGTGAATTATGGGCCGTGACGCGCCACTCGAATTTGGCGCGAACGGCCCATATCATTTGTAATTCAGCGAACGACTAAACACACGATGTTCGAGTCGAACATGGGTTCTACTCGAACACGAAGCTCATCCCCACTGCCTGTGGTATTAATAGGATCAGAACACCAGCAATTGTCTTCAGGTAGCTTTAGGTGCACACTGTGCAGAGAACACAGTACACTAACTGTAAATACTGCAGCTGCCTGCCTGTGGTACTAATAGGATCAGAAGAACACCAGCAATTGTCTTCAGGTAGCTTTAGGCGCACACTGTGCAGAGGACACAGTACACAAACTGTGGTATTAATAGGATCAGAACACCAGCAATTGTCTTCAGGTAGCTTTAGTTGCACACTGTGCAGAGGACACAGTACACTAACTGTAAATACTGCACTTGCCTGCCTGTGGTATTAATAGGATCAGAACACCAGCAATTGTCTTCAGGTAGCTTTAGGTGCACACTGTGCAGAGGACACAGTACACTAACTGAAAATTCTGCAGCTGCCTGACTGTGGTATTAATAGGGTCAGAAGAACACCAGCAATTGTCTTCAGGTAGCTTTAGGTGCACACTGTGCAGAGGACACAATACACTAACTGTAAATACTGCAGCTGCCTGCCTGTGGTATTAATAGGCTCAGAACACTAGCAATTGTCTTCAGGTAGCTTTAGGTGCACACTGTGCAGAGGACACAGTACACTAACTGTGAATACTGCAGCTGCCTGCCTGTGGTACTAATAGGATCAGAAGAACACCAGCAATTGTCTTCAGGTAGCTTTAGGTGAACACTGTGCAGAGGACACAGTACACTAACTGTAAATACTGCAGCTGCCTGCCTGTGGTACTAATAGAATCAGAAGAACACCAGCAATTTTCTTCATGTAGCCTTAGGTGCACACTGTGCAGAGGACACAGTACACTAACTGTAAATACTGCAGCTGCCTGCCTGTGGTATTAATAGGATCAGAACACCAGCAATTGTCTTCAGGTAGCTTTAGGTGCACACTGTGCAGAGGACACAGTACACTAACTGTAAATACTGCAGCTGCCTGCCTGTGGTACTAATAGGATCAGAAGAAAAACAGCAATTTTCTTCAGGTAGCTTTAGGTGCACACTGTGCAAAGGACACAGTACACTAACTGTAAATACTGTAAATACTGTATCTTGTCAATATATACACAACACCTAGGATGCATATATATATATACACAATACACTGTAAGTGCAACTAACTGACTCGCCTGCCTACTCTATCTAACTTAAATGAAATGACACTGTCTCTCTGTCTATCTCTCTCTGCCGCCACAACACACTACACAAGGCCGCCACGCAGGCCTTGTACTAAACCCCCTGAGCCATAATTGGCCAAAGCCACCCTGGCTTTGGCCAATTATAGCTCTCTGTACAGATGGCGCTGTGATTGGCCAAGCATGCGGGTCACAGTGCATGCTTGGCCAATCATCAGCCAGCAACGCACTGCAATGCCGCAGTGAATTATGGGCCGTGACGTGCCAATCGAATTTGGCGCGAACGGCCCATAACGTTCGCAATTCGACGAACAATCGAACAGGCGATGTTCGAGTCGAACATGGGTTCGACTCGAACTCGAAGCTCATCCCTATCCCCGGCACATCTGGCTGCTAGGCTGTCTGAGGGTCTTTCCAGAAGCAAGAGAGTAGCGTAGGGTTAGGATTGCGGCTTGCAGTCCAAGCAGAAGTGACGGTTCTGCCGGCCGGAGAACCTGTCATGGTTGGAGGTAGAGGGGAAGCTGTAGTCACTAAGGGACAGACCACCTTCTTACCAGGGACCACAGTGAGTAGCTGAAGCAAGTGCAGGAGCAGTATTCTCACCAACCGGAGAAGGTGAAGAATCTGGAAACTTCAGCAGGTGCCAAGCTAGGGACCCAGCCAGTGGGGTGACGCTTGAGGAGTATCTAGAGTGCCAAGCCAGGGATCCAGCAGGGAAGTGGCTGTGACGCTTGAGGAAGATACTAAAGTAAGAAGATTAGAAGAACTCACGGGATTCAGTTGCAGTGAATCAGCAAGTCTAGTGAGAGAGACTGGGAGCTCAGTGGGCTGAGAATCTACAAGAAGTGATTGTATAAAAGTAAAGGAGTTTGTTACAATTTGTGTTAGGAACTGTTGTAAGACTGTTGCGAAAGGAGACAGCGCTCCTACACTTGCAGATGTGGTGTCTTGCTGGATGCCTTTCCCTGCATGGCTGTCTACCTTTAGAAGTCTCGGAGTCTGCCAATTGACATTGAAACTAACTAAGGGTGTCCTTGCTCTAAATTCTCTCTCCCACTGTTCTGTTCAAGAGAAAATAAATCTCTTTGCATTCAAGAAGTGTCTGGCGCCCATAAATTTACCTTACATTACACTCTATACAGAAGGATGTCAGCTGTCCCTGGCTCTGGGGGTTCGAATAGAATAAGAATAAAGGAGGCCTGGGACCTTGCTACACCAGATATGTTGGAGCAGCTAGTGGGTATTAGAGTGGTGTATTAGGCTGCCCATAGATGAGCGGGCTGAATGAAATAAAATGATCAGATCCCCCTATCCACACATTCAAGGTGAATGAATGAATCCTCTCTGCTGTATCATTATCTTCCTGCAGCACTGATCGAGCGTGGAGAATTCAACAGGGTGGTTGTACAGAAGTCAATTAGTAGATTGACTTCTGTACAACTACAGTGCCCATACAATGTCCCTGCTGAACTGGTCTAATTTCGATCCATGTATGGCCAGCTTTAGTAGATACTGAAATATAAAATATTGAAAGACACCTACAAATCAGAAAACTGTATACTTACCCGTGGTCATTTTCCTTTATTAACATGTACAATATGTATGGCATCATAGTGATAGTATATAACAATCTAAAAACAGAGTAAAAATTACCTATAAAGTTTAAAGGAGAAGTCCAGCCAAAGCTTGTTTGGCTGAGCTTCTCCTATGGATCACAGGAGTGCAATTTGTTTTGCACTCCTGTGACCCATTTTCAGGAGAGAGGGGACTGAAGTCCCCTCTCTGCTGACGTCATAGATATCAGTCCAGGCATCTGCCAGGTGCCTGGATTGACACCCGTCTCAGCCTCTCAGCGAGCCGCCCCTCCACAGCTCAGTGCTCCAATGAGCGTGGAGGGAGATGAGCAAAGAGCTGTGACTGACAGTCTACAGCTCTCTGCTCACAGAGCTGTGTAAACTGAGTGATCGGCGGTGTTCGATCGCTCTGTTTTCAGTGCAGAGGCACCGGGGGACAGATGCAGCATCGGACTAATGCTGCATACACCAAAGTAAGTATAAATCTAAAAAAAAAACCCTTACTTCTCTTTTAATTATTAATATTGGAAGTAGAAGAGAAAACTACAGATCTTCCAAAGTCCACCGTGGTAAGGGCAATAGGATTGACCCTGTCATGTGTTAAGGAGGTAGCATAAGTCTACCATATTGCTGCCTTAAAAATCTCCAATGGAGTGAAATCTTCTGCATGTTGCTATAGACAAGGAATCTCCAAACTACGGCCCTTCAGCTTTTGTGGAACTACACATCCCATAAGGCATTGAAAAACTCTGACATTTACAGACTAGGCATAATGGGAATTGTAGTTACTGAACAACTGAAGGTTCATAGTTGTGCAAGTAAATGAATTTACTTGCACACAAACACAATATAATACCCAACTTTCGGTAAAATATAAAAGATGATGTTACGCCGAGTAAATAGATACCTAACATGTCACACTTTAAAATTGTGTACGCCCGTGGTATGGTGCCTAACTACGGTACTTCAAATTCTCCGTAGGCGACGCTTTAAACACTTTTACAGGTTACCCGTTTAGAGTTACACAGAGATGCCTTTTACCTGCTAACCACTTGGGCCAGGTGAGTCGTGCAGCGGCTGGACTATATCTTCCTATTTCTGCAGTATGCTTTTGGTCTGGGCGGACCTCTCCTCAGCCTGCACCCTCACTAGTCAGCAGCATCCAACTCATGGGACCTTGACAACATAAGCGGGTACCCTTAAGCATTTATCATGGGCCACAGTGAGTACGTCCGGGTTCCCTGGTCTCGGCTTTGTTCCATTACTTGAATTGAAGCTATGCACTTTAGAGCCTGATTTCTATACAGGATCTTGCTGCTTGGTCTGTTTATATTTATATTTATTCTTATCTTCATTGCTTATGATTTATGCCTCACCTGAAGGCACTACTACTGGTGAATGAGCTGTCAGCTGGGGCACATCCCAGCATGTACACAGGTCTAAACAATCTCAACAATGAGGCTAAGTTCTTGTCTCTGACTGGATCAAATGGACTGTTGTGAACAGTTGGACAAATTACCTTTTTTTGAGACTTTTTGATGGTTTATCTGCAAGTATAATGGCTCCTTGGATGTCTCAATCTGACACTTTGCTGAATGTGTGAGCCATGGCTGATATTATTAAGTTACACAGCTGGAGCATTTTTTCTTAACCATTTAGATGCAATTTCCTGCACAATTGACCTTTGTTTAGGGGTCTAAACTTATCAGCTTATTTTATCTTTCATTTGTATATTCACTTTTTAGTGATCACGTATAAAGTGAGACCTGGAGGAGAAAATGGACAGAGGGGCTGCATGATTAAGGGAGGAACAAGGTCAATGAACGGTCAGCTAGGTCAGTGTGTTTGGTGGGGGTGTAGCCCTTACCTGATTGGAGGCAGAGGTCGAAGTGGCAGGGTTCAGATTAGAGGGTCTTTGTGGTGAGATAGTTCTCTCACATTCCAAGGAGTCAGGAGAAGTGAGAAGTGGCAGCTTTGGTCCCCCCCCCCCGCTGGAAGAAAGAGACAGAGTGAGTGAAGTGGAGGCCTTGTTGGGCCAGGTCGGGGCTGCAGCAGAGGATCGGGTCCGCAGTGGCTGCAGCAGCAGCTATTAGACATGCTGGGGGGGGTCAGGAGCAGCTCCCTCACCTGCTACTTCCCCATCTGCTTGGAAACAGGCTAGGAGGTTTCCCCCTCCTGAGTGCCTGAGTCCTTCACCTGTGCCTCAGGTCCAGCATCCACGTAGGAGCCCCTGTCTCAGGGACCCTCCAGGGCCTGCTGCTGGGCTTCCTGATCTAAGTCCCAGAGGTGGCCCTGGGAGGAATCCTCGTCACCTGCGGGACCCGAGGGGGAGGGGGCATCCTGCTCTTACTCCCCCTCCTCCCCCCCTCTTCAGATGCCGGAGTTTGTGGCTGCGCCCACTGCTGAGGTTCCAAGCGGGGGAGTGGCTCAGCATGGGAGACAATCGGAAACACGCAGTGGGGGTGTCATGGCCCCTCAGCTGCTCCCAGCGGGAGATCATCTGCCCTGGATGCTATAGGAGATTGCATGGAGGGGGGTCCACTTTACTCCCCTGCCGGCCGCCGCTGCGAGGATCTGTAGCCGTCAGCTCTCTCTGTGGCTTCAGTGCAGAGAGGAGCTCGGCCAGAAATTAGATCAGCTTTGGGCAGCAGGAGTGTTCGGGCACCCTCTGCTTGCCCTCTAGCGCCGCTGCAGCCTGGTAATGCCAGTGGAAGGAGGCCGGAGACTCAAGCTGGGGGATCCGCCACTTTAAAGAGACAGCATGTCCCTGCTGCAGCTGAGGGTTCTAAGGTACCCCGCAGCTCATCATCCTTGCAAGATATGGCTTGGGTAGATGATGATGCTTCCTGGAACCCTGAGCCAGAGTCACCAGAACGCAGGGTGCAAGGGACGCCGATGCAGTGGGAATCTTCTGCAGCATCTGGTTAGGTCACCCTGCCTTGCGGAGCCAGCTGGGATCCGGGCAAACGACCGAGGCAATCGCGTCCTCCATTTCCAATGTTATGTCTGCATTGCAGATGCAGACGGCTGGGGGTTGGAACTTCTCAAGGCAAAGGAGCCACGGAGGATAGGGGCAGCAATTTGACTATTGCGCATGATGCGTGATTTTTCCAGATGCATCATTGTATGGTCAGATATCGTGGCTAAAAAGGTTTGGCGTTTTGCTCACTCCATTGGTCGTCTGAACAAGGCGAGAATTAAGTTAAACAGGGAGGTAGACGGGTTTGTGGCTAAGCTCCGGGGCATGGTGGTTCGCCACCGGGAGCTGGAGGATCAGTCTGTCTGCTATTGGAGGGATGATGGTGTTCACCTGAATGCAGTAGGGACAGATATTTGGTCTTTGGGCCTAAAGGAGGGGGTGCTGAGGGCGCTGCAGGTGTGGAGGGATTCGCTTGAATGAGGTGTCACTCAAGCTCATGTGGCGGGTCAAGGAGTCTTTGGGGGGTCAGTAATTACATGGTTACAAAATTGTGGGGCCCATCTAAGGTATGGCACTTCCACTTGGTTAGTGGTGGTTCTCCGAGGAGTGAGGTCTCCTGGGTGAGGGGAATATGGAATTATGTGTGATGTCAGAACGCCTTTGGGCCGGTTGGGGTGCAGCTGAGGACATGGACGATTCCAGTTAAAATTGGTCCTTAAGGACTCCCAAAGACCTCTTGTTGTTGGGCATTACATTGTTGAATTTCCACTTATTGGTATGTTTTGATATTATGTTATTTTATTCTTTGGTTAATAAAATTGGCTGCTGTGGCCGTATAAAACACATGTCACTCAGTCTGTGTCTTTATTCTAAGTTTGTAAGGACCTAGGTTGATGAATCCTTTAGTCAAGTGAGACCTGGAGGAGAAAATGGACAGAGGAGCTGCATGACTAAGGGAGGAACAAGATCAGGGAACGGTCAGCTAGGTCAGTGTGTTTGGTGGAGGTGTAGCCCTTACCTGATTGGAGACAGAGGTCGAAGGGGCAGGGTTCATATTAGAGGGTCTTTGTGGTGAGGTAGTTCTCTCACATTCCTAAGGAGACAGGAGAAGTCACAGTTTTGTTGTTGGGCATTACATTGCTGAATTTCCACTTATTTGTATGTTTTAATATTATGTTATTTTATTCTTTGGTTAATAAAATTGGCTGCTGTTGCATTATAAAACCCATGTCACTCAGTCTGTGTCTTTATTATAAATTTGTAAGGGCCTAGGTTGACAAATCCTCCGGTCATGTTTTACCCAATTTTTTTTATGGTAGAATTTTCAGTACTTTGGCATGCCCCTACAGGGGTTATCATATTATATTTTATATACCAAACACTTAGCTTATTGCTTCCACTTAGACTTTTTTCAGTGGACACTCTGATTGGTATGCATGGTTTATTATGCTTTTTTCAGTGCCGTCACAAAGTAATCTAGAGCGATGTTGAGATGTATGAGCATTATGTGTCAGCAAACCCCCCCCCACAAAATTGAGCACTAATCTGCATGCTTACGTAAGTACAAATCTGCCCCCCTGCTTAAATCCCCTCTCCGAGCACAAATCTTTGCCCCCATCCCCTAAACCCCCCCCCAACACAAATACCCCTTCCCAAAAAAAGTCATGTCTCCTACCCCTCAAAATTCCCTCCAAGTCCACATACCCTCTCCCTCAACCTCCTCGCAGCGCCCCCCCTCCCCTCCTCACATGAACCCACAGTGCCCAGTGCAGCTACCTGTCCTGCCCACCCCTTGTCCCGGGTCTGCTTTTTTACACATGAACTTCCCCACCAGTGTAGCACATTGAGAGGGTGGTCTTATATTTACACTAGTAATATTTGCATATTTGAGCCATTTTTAAGTTTTTTTTTTGGATTATAGTCTATTCCACTATCAAGGAGAGTATCACCATCCTTTCATACGCATTTAATCAGATCAGGATTGAAAACATTTCTACCATGAGGGCTCATTTACACCATACATGCATGAAAACTGATGGGAACTGAAGTGAAAACCAAGCAGATTTCACTTGCAGAGACATCAGTTTCACATCAGTTTTCATGCGTGTTGACATCAGTTTTCATGTGTGTCAGTTATGTGCCATGTTCACGCCAATGTTGATGCCATGTCAGTTTTTTTCCCATGGAGAAAACTGCATACACGTTGCAGATTCCTGCGCAGAAAAAATCTGCATGTTGAGGTGTGAACAGGGCACAAGGCCTTAGCCCCTGGATCACATCATGGTGCAAAGACTCCAGTTTTTCTGCATGCGTTCTGCAAGAGCACAAAAAAAATGGTTCTCTATGTGCCCTGTTCACACCACAACACTGGTATCACGTGTGGATTTTTTTCTATGCAGAAATCTTAAATGTGTATGCAGTTTCCCACACGGAAAAGAACCTGACATGACATCAACATCGGTGTGAACAGGTCACAGAACTGACACGCATAAAAATTGATGGAAACTGACGTGAAACTGATGTTTCTGCAAGTAAAATCTGCATTCCCTTCAGTTCCCATCATTTTTCACGCACGTATGGTGTGAACGAGCCCTTAATCTTGCCTCAAAGTTACTTTTTTTCTGTGGGCTGCATCACAGTCTTGTGATATTTAACCACACATATTTACCTCTGAGTTCAGCACTTCATTTATTCCTGTGAACTTATTTTTATATTTACATATTCATCATCTTTGCTGGATTCCATGATATCTTGTGAACCTACACAGACTATTCATATTATTCCCCTTTTCTCAGTTGGAGATCATTTATTCACTCAAATGAATCCTGTAAATAGACTCATCCCAGTTTATTGTGTCCCTATAGGTTACTTTATCAGCTTTCTTAAATTGTGGTATCTTACATAATATTTCTGTTAAACATTTGTGTATTGTCTCTTTTTCCTTCTATCAATCTTGGACCTTTTCTTGTAATTTTTCATTGAGTTTTACGATTGGGATTTAGTACGCAGGTTTATTATCATGGCACAATCTCAACGCCACCTAAGTTTTTCTCCTGTTTTTTAAGACATGTATTTTTTTAGCTTTTTCGTACTACCTATTTTAAAGTGAACACCAATAACTAAACAACATTAAAAAATGTAATCCTTAAACTTCTACACTTGTTCAATCATATTTTTTAAGCCTCCACATATAGACAATTCGGATAATCTTAGATTTCATACCCTCCTCTGCCCCACTCAGATGCAATAAATAAATAAAAAAACACTCCCGCCTCCTGGGATGGTCTCCTGCTGAATGCCTGCTCTGCGCTTTGACATTTCTTATAGGTAAGAGGCGGAGCCACCTGGCGTCACCCAATGTCACCACCCTATTATGACTTCATGGACTGGTGCATGCTGGGCCTGTGATGTCACAAGGGCCCCTTGAATGACGTAGACAGGTGGCCCCACCCCTTACCTATATAAAAAATGTCAAAGTGCAGAGCAGGCATTTGGTGGGAGGCTGTCCAAGAAGGTATAGCGATTTCAATTTATATTTATTTTTTGAGGTCGGCGGTTCGGCGGGTTGCATGATTGACGATGGATTTATATTGAGGGACACCATTTTTTTATTATTTAATAAGGGATTTGTCAAAAACTTGTTTTTATTACATTTTGACACTTTTTTGGTGAATGGGTAGTGTTACTATGTACTTGATACCCATTCACATGGGGGAGGATCTGGGGGCCCCTTGTTAAAGTGGGCTTCCACATTCTTATAAGCCCCCCCGTCTGCAGACCCCCATAACCAATGGCCACAGTTATTGGGATGAGGCCCTTGTCCCCATCAACATGGGGGCAAGGTGCTTTGGGGTGGCCCCAAGGCACCCACCCTCCATTTGAGGGCATGTGGCCTGGTATGGTTTCCTGACCTGCCGGGCTGCATGCCCAGATAAGGGTCTAGTATGGATTTTGGGGGAACCGTATGCCATTTTTTTTCTTACAGTGGGGACGGAAAGTATTCAGACCCTCTTAAATTTTTCACTCTTTGTTATATTGCAGCCATTTGATAAAATCATTTAAGTTCATTTTTTTCCTCATTAATGTACACACAGCACCCCATATTGACAGTAAAACACAGAATTGTTGACATTTTTGCAGATTTATTAAAAAAGAAAAACTGAAATATCACATGGTCCTAAGTATTCAGACCCGTTGCTGTGACACTCATATATTTAACTCAGGTGCTGTCCATTTCTTCTGATCATCCTTGAGATGGTTCTACACCTTCATTTGAGCCCAGCTGTGTTTGATTATACTGATTGGACTTGATTAGGAAAGTCACACACCTGTCTATATAAGACCTTACAGCTCACAGTGCATGTCAGAGCAAATGAGAATCATGTGGTCAAAGGAACTGCATGAAGAGCTCAGAGACAGAATTGTGGCAAGGCACAGATCTGGCCAAGGTTACAAAAAAATTTCTTCTGCACTTAAGGTTCGTAAGAGCACAGTGGCCTCCATAATCCTTAAATGGAAGATGTTTGGGACGACCAGAACCCTTCCTAGAGCTGGCTGTCCGGCTAAAATGAGCTATCGGGGGAGAAGAGCCTTGGTGAGAGAGGTAAAGAAGAATCCAAAGATCACTGTGGCTGAGCTCCAGAGATGCGATCGGCAGATGGGAGGAAGTTGTAGAAAGTCAACCATCACTGCAGCCTCTCCTCAGTGCAAGACACATGAAAGCCTGCATGGAGTTTGCAAAAAAAAAAACCTGAAGGACTCCAAGGTGGTGAGAAATAAGATTCTTTGGTCTGATGAGACCAAGATAGAACTTATTGGTCTTAATTCTAAGCGGTATGTGTGGAGAAAACCAGACACTGCTCTCACCTGTCCAATACAGTCCCAACAGTGAAGCATGGTGGTGGCAGCATCATGCTGTGGGGGTGTTTTTCAGCTGCAGGGACAGGACGACTGGTTGCAATCGAGGGAAAGATGAATGCGGCCAAGTACAGGGAAATCCTGGACGAAAACCTTCTCCAGAGTGCTCAGGACCTCAGACTGGGCTGAAGGTTTACCTTCCAACAAGACAATGACCCTAAGCACACAGCTAAAATAACAAAAGAGTGGCATCACAACAACTCCGTGGCTGTTCCTGAATGGCCCAGCCAGACCCCTGACTTAAACCCAATTGAGCATCTCTGGAGAGACCTAAAAATGGCTGTCCACCAACGTTTACCATCCAACCTGACAGAACTGGAGAGGATCCAGTGTGTGAAAAACTTGTTGTTTCTTTCCCAAAAAGACTCATGGCTGTATTAGATCAAAAGAGTGCTTCTACTAAATACTGAGCAAAGGGTCTGAATACTTAGGACCATGTGATATTTCAGTTTCTCTTTTTTAATAAATCTGCAAAAATGTCAACAATTCTGTGTTTTTCTGTCAATATGGGGTGCAGTGTGTACATTAATGAGGAAAAAAATGAACTTAAATGATTTTAGCAAATGGCTGAAATATTACAAAGAGTGGAAAATTTAAGCGGGTCTGAATACTTTCCATCCCCACTGTATTTGGCGTGGGGTTCCCCTCCAAACCCATACCAGACCACGCTGTTTTTTTCTTTATGTTTTAACTGCCACTTTTTTTTTTGCAGCGGGGGAAACCCCCTTGACAGCTGATGAGTCATCAGTTGTTAAGTGCACTGCGGCCAGCTTCCCGGCCCTGCTCCTTAACAACCAGCTTACACTGCGCCATGATTGGGCAAAGCTTTGCCCAATCAGGGCGCAGAATGCAGCGCTCATTGACTTGGTCTCCTTCAGGATGGTATTTCATTCTCCCTTGCTTCGGAAAATAGGACACTACCATCTTGTTAATTTGAATTAGAATTTTCTTCCTCTTGATTAGAGAAACCAAGAAGTACAATGTTTGTCATGCTGCTCAAAGTTCCAGAATATTGAAGACTGTTATTATTTCTGACCTTGGCGATTTGTTTGGACTAGAATATCCTGAAAATGAGCTCTGCAGCCTTGAGTGCTGACATCTGACATATTGTGATCCAAGTTCCCACGTCCAGCCGCTTTTGCAGATTCAATACCTAGAGCCAGTTTGACTTATCCGAAGTAATGATTCCCATATACACTGGCTCAGGAAGCCTGTTTGAAAGCATGGAAATAAAAGCATGAAACATATGTCCTGTGCTTCACTGATAGAACACCACATTACTCTGTTCTTGTATGGACAGTAGCTGCATCCTATTACTGTGAGGATAAAAAAAGGATTCTGGTGCTAGGTAGAGTTTTTTTATTTATGGAGTAGTCAGCCTTGTAGCCCTGTAAGGTTTGGTCCATCAATATGCTGCAATGCCATGCACAGGAAAGGACTATTAAGCAGGCTGCAAAAATGAGAAATGCATTTAGTCGAAGGTAAAATGTATTGAAATACAATCACAGTGAATAATCAGTTATGAGAATGAACTTAAAGAGGAGGCCCCTGAAAATTAAAAGTCATCAGCTACAAATACTGCAGCTGCTGACTTTTAATATATGGACACTTATCTGTTCAGGGAGCCTGCAATGTCGGCACCCCAGCCGATCTTCTGATTGACTGTCGGGTGCGGTCGCCACCATTTCAGGTAAGGGAACCCGGCTTTTGGCTTCACAGCCAGGTCCCTACTGCGCATGCGCATAGCGCGCCATGCTTTCTAATTGGTCCAGCGGCGGAGGAAGGAGTAGGCGGCCGAACTTCCGAGAGATGGAGCTGCGGCCCTCTCTCCTGGAAGTGGGAAACAGTACCTGTCAAAAACAGGTTCCCGTTTCCCCCCCAAAAGGTGCCAAATGTGGTAATGGAGGGGGGGGAGAAGACGGATAAGCAGAAGTTCCACTTTTGAGTGGAATTCCGTTTTAACAGGCGCTGACCAACCAAACAAATGATGTGTGATAAAGGGACAGCAAGAGCCATTTACTGTGTTTGGATGTATTGTACGCTATTTGGTAAGAAATATCAAATAACATTAAAATAAATGTACACATTATATTGCCTCTTTGTTTTTTAGGGTGCTATTATAACACTTTTTGGAGTTAATTTCCTAAAGACAAATAGACGTTGCAAGGGAAGTTGTACTTTGCAAGGGAATTTTACCCTGCACTTAACGAATAAGGTGAAGGTCTGCTGACTTCCATCATCTAATCACATGCAAGTAAAAAATTTTTTTTTCACTTTCTTTGTACTTGATTTTATATTGTTTGCAAAGTGAAATATCACCTCATTCACTAAGCTCTGGGAAAAATGCCCTTGCAAAGTTCAACTTCACTTTCAAAGTCAACAACCTTTTTGCCTTTAGTAAACCAACCCCATTGTCTTACCAGTTCAAGAAACAACAAGCAAACACAAACATGTTATTTCAGTGACAATAGCTTGTCAAGCCCTCCAGATGACCTAATTTAAACATAAAATATGACCTCCTATTGACTGCAATGTAATTCAACTTCAAAATCCTAGTGCAGCACCCTCCAGTGTGCGCTACTAGAAGGGAGATTAGGCAAACTATAGTCTAGCCCAGGGATAAACCTGAGTCACTGGATCTAGGTCAGGGTTATTAGAGGCCAGGGCTGGATGACTCATAGCAGCTCTCTGATGCCCCCACCCTGTTTCTAGAATGTTGGAGAACATTCTGGAAGATAGTGGGCGAAAGCTGGGAGGGTTTGCCTTGAATATTTAGGGGTCCTTAGCCAATACCCAGGTTGGGGGCCTGGCAGGAAACTAATGAGCCATGCCAGCAGAGGAGTTGAGTGGCAGAAGGACAAGCAGTGTTGAAGAGAGTCTGTCGTGGCCCTTGAGGGACCCCTGCCAGGAGGGGTTTCACCTCGGGCTGGAGCTCGGGAGGCTGGCCTGGAAGGATCCCATTACCGGAGTGGGAAGAGAAAGCAGCCAGGTGGGCTGGTGGCAGCCAGGTGAGCTAGCATTTCTGCAAGCAGTAGAACTGAGACAAGTGTCTATGAAGAGGCAGAAGATTGTGTGAGATGCTGTTCACTCCACATTGCAAGTTTACCAAGGGACTGTTCCTAGCCTGTAATGGGCTATTGCTGAACTAACTAGGGACAGTTAGTTCCCACAGGAGTGAACCAGCAGGATCTGTACAATGGAACCAAGTTTGTGCAGGTGGAAGGAAGAAGAGGAATCTGTAAATAGGGAGGAAGTTTTCCCTGGTTTTAATTGTTGGACATTTTCAAGTTGGGTATCCCATAATCCCTTAACCAAGGCCATCTTAATGCAAAGGCACTCCTGGGCACTGCCCAGGAGCCCCGGGTGCATAGGGCCCCGCAATAATCTTACATTACATCATATTTGCCAACTGCCTGGGACATTCATGCTTTTTACTAAACTGTCCCGGATTGGCCATGTCCCGGGAAGCGTCCCAGAACCTATACTGTGCCCTCCTGACCCCTCCTGTACTGTACCCTTCTGCATTCCCCACTGCACTGTGCCCTATGTGTTGAATAGTCTTTGATTTATGGAATGTTTTCTTTTTGTAAAATTTATTTTATTCAAAGTACTAATGAATCTATGTTTAACTCTATCAACTATTTATACTTTAATTCTTGAAAGTAGGTGCGTAAATTGGGGCAAGCTGGTAGGGGCCCCAGAGCATTACTTTGCCCAGGGGCCCATGATGCTATTAAAGGGGTTGTAAAGGTATTTTTCTTTTAAATAACAAACATGTTATACTTACCTCAACTGTTCAGCTCGTTTTGCACAGAGTGGCCCCGAACCTGAATTTCTGGGGGTCCCTCGGCGGCTGTCTCAGCTCCTCCCCGCAAGAACTAAACACCTTCATGCAAGCTCTCTCGCATGGTGTTTAGTTCTTGCGGGCACGCTCCCGTGATACAACGGGCGGCTATAGCTGCTGACTGTATCACTCGGCACAGCCCCCCGGCGCGCCATGTCATTGGATGTGATTGACAGCAGCGCGAGCCAATGGGTGCGCTGCTTTCAATCCATCCACTCTATCGAATCAACGGCCAGGCTGAGTGGTGAAGAGGAATTCGGGGGCGAGCGCAGCAGGTGAACGGGCTCAGGTAAGTAAAATGGGGGGGACTTGGGGGGCCGGTATTGTTGGATGTTTTTTCACCTTAATGCATAGGATCCATTAAGATGAAAAAACATGAACCTTTACAACCCCTTTAAGATGGCCCTGCCCTTACCCCATCTAAGTTATCATCCCCTAATAAAACAACAAAAACACAAACCAAAGGTCTGATCACTGTGTCTGGATACAAGAAGGAAATGCTGTGTGACTGGCTGTGTAGTAGAGGGGAACCCTGCCATTAGCAACTCCTACAGGGGTAATGCTACACTAGTATGACAATTTTATTTTAACTTGTCAAATTACAGTCTAACTGACGTTTAGCAGAATTGCTTATCACACTATATCACTGTATATTTAAATATTTCCTGTAATGTCCATATTATGTTTTTTTCTTCTTTCAGAGATCAACTTCAGGAGACAGAAATGCGTCTAAGGTCGTCCATCAAGCAGATTTTGAAATGTGATTTTGAACAGGAAAACATATCTTCCCCGGTGCAACTACCACTTGCTGATTGTGTTATCAGTGCGGGGATACTGGACATTATCAGTAAAAATGAAGATGAATACATGAAGAATCTGGAGAAGACAATAAAGCTGCTAAAACCTGGAGGCCAACTGTTACTTATTGCGGCATTAGATACAACTTACTGGTTTGTTGGAGCAGAACGGTTCCATTGTTTTAAATGTAATGAGGAGTTTGTGAAAAACGCCTTTGGTAAGGTGGGTTTAGTCATTGATTACTGTGCAGTGCAGAGGAGACGCAATGTCAGCGATATCATTGATTATAAAGCTTTTCTATTCATTGTTGGACACAAAGGGGAGTAGATGATTGGAGCCAATAGCATTCATCTGGAGCCAAATTGAGCCAAATAGAATTATGTTGGCCTCCGGGTTTTATGGCAGTCAGAAATCACAGCAGTTGCGCTAAAGTCAGCAATGTTATTTTGCATCAATCTGTGTTAAATTGTGTTAACAAATATCACTATCTTATTAAAGATCATTAAGAATATAAATGTGTGTTGACTTGTCTTGGAAGAATATTGTAAACCTTTTATGTACACAATACATTTTTTTATCTATTTATTGATCACCAACGCATTTCAGGACATTTACTGTGTGCCTTTCATCTGAATATGGATAAAGATTATATAAAAATACAATATCAGATACAGTGTATGGACAATATATTAGAAAACATAACAAATTAACATTATCAGGTCCAATACCTAAACATTATTAGAAGTTTGGAAGGAGAAAAAATATGGAAGAGATTAAATTGATAAGTGTTGTACAGGACGGCAGGGATGGGTCCTGGCTGGCAGCTATATTTCCCCACTGTTTGGGTTGTGGTCCCTTTAACCACTTGCTTACTGGGCACTTTTACCCCCTTCCTGCCCAGGCCAATTTCCAGCTTTCAGCGCTGTCACACTTTGAATGACAATTCGATTAACAATTCAGCGCGGTCATGCTACACTTTACCCATATGACTTTGTTGTCATTTTTTTCACACAAGTAGAGTCTTTTGGTTGTATTTAATCACCACTGGGTTTTTAATTTTTTTGTAAACAAACGAAAAAATACCGAACATTTTTCAAAAATAATTTTTTTTTTTCATAGTTTGTTATAGAATTTGGCAAACATACTTTTTCTCCTTCACTGATGGCCATTATTAGGCTGCACTGATGGGCACTGATGAGGCGGCACTGATGGGCACTGATAGATGGCACTGATGTGCACTAATAGGTGGCACAGATGGGAACTAATAGGTAGCACTGATGGATACTGATGAGACTGCCCTGATAGGTGGTACTGATGGGCACTGATAGGTGGCACTGATGGGCAACGATAGGTGGCACTGATAGGTGGCACTGATGGGCACTGGTAGGCAACACTGATAGGTGGCACTGATGGTCACTGATTGGCAGCACTGGTGGGCACTGTTGGGACTGCATTGATAATCAGTACACTGATAATCAGTGCCCTAATTATTAGTGTTGATGTCCCTTTAACACAAGCCGGCTATTGGCTTCCTTCTTCTCTCCTAGCGCTGTCAGTGTGAGAAAAGAAACACAGATAACTGGCTTGTGTCTACATCCATGATCAGCTGTCATTGGACACAGCTGATCACGTGGTAAATGACCGCTGTGATTGGCCCTTTACCCCAAACTGTGATCAGTGGGTCTGAACCCAAGGGAAAGAAGAGGACTGACTTATGGTCCCCTCTGGTTTGATAAGTCCTCATTTGGGACCTGAATTTGGAGTTTCAGAGAGATATTTGGGTGAGAAAGAACTTCCATCCCTCATTACAGGGACTTCCACCCTGAAAGGATTTACCGTTTGCATCAAAGTCCAGAAAAGGGGGAGGAAACACTCAGTGCCAGTCTGTGAGGTGAAGTAGAGAAGAACACAAGTAAATGAGCAATGTTGGCTAGCGCCTGGCCGAGACAAGGTTGCTGAACTCTGATGACCTTCTCTTTGGGACCCCTTAGACATCCAGGAGATTTCAAACACCCTGTTAAAGTAGAAGTGTGACTGGCAGTGAGCCGAGCGTTTATGTTTTGTACCAACTATTGATCAACATTTTTTGTTTCCGGAGTACCAGCTGTTTTTTCTGTTGGCCTGTTTTTGACCGTAAAAGGAACTGTTTGCTTTTACTAAGGTGCTTGGCTGATGATCTCCGGCTCCAATATCACAGTGTATATATAATAAATAAACTACATTTTGTAAATAGCATGTCAAATAAATTACTTGAAATGTTAATTAGATATACACATCATAGAAACTAAAAAGTAAATGTTTACATTATCACAAAAGGTGACTTTCTTTAGTTATACTTTTTCGATTCTATAATGTGTTTATATATGTAGTAATAACTAATCATTTGTTATTACTAAAGTTAGCTAAAGCTTTAGATTAGTGTTTTTTTTTAAACCAGCACCAGGGACAGTACTAACATAAATCACTTGCAAATGTAGCACCCTCTACCACTACCATCCCATATACACTTTTCCCCCAACCAAGTTATACCTCCCCAATAAACGAAAACAAAACAAAGCAGATGACTGTTCATTGTCTCAGAGGTGATATATGGAGGTCTGGCAGCAGGATGATATGGTGGATGTTTGTTACTAATGGCAACTACACCGCTACACAAAGTACCTGCAAAAGGGCATCTGCAGGTCTTCAGGCAGAAGCTGCATAGTAGCCAATTACAAGATGTGCTGACCAGGATATTTGAGGCCACATAAATGGAGCCATGTAAGTAAAGAACTATACTTCAAAAAACGTTTAGATGTCTTTTTCACAAGACAGAATATACAAGGCTACCGGGATTGTTGGAGAATAAAAATCACACTACATAGGTTTAACTGGATGTATTTTTTTCAACATTATAAACTGCATAACTATGTAAAGGAACAGAAATGAGGGTGATTACGAGATGCAATAGGCCAGGCCTAGTCTTATCTATACCTATTTGCCAATGCTGTGTCTTAGACCAATGGAATTGGAAAAACAAATTATCAAAGTATTCTCTACCTCATGGAGTTGGTGATGTTTGAGGTCCTGCATTCAGCACCTTCTTAAAAGATAGCACTGAAATTGAAAGCTACAGTCCTCATTTTCTATGACCTATGGTGATGAGGAAAATCACTTGGCACCAGTGCCTCCTGGCCCTTTAACCACTTGACGACCGCCTCACGCCGATTTACGTCGGCAAAGTGGCACGGACAGGCAAAATCACGTACATATACGTGATTTGCCTTCCGCGGGTGGGGGGTCCGATCGGACCCCCCCCCGGTGCCCGAGGCGGTCGTCTTTTGTCCAGCGGCGATCCGTGATGAGGGGGAGACCATCCGTTCGTGGCCCCCCCCTCGCGATCGCCGCCGGCCAATGAGAACACTCCTTTGCTGCTGTATGCTAAACAGCAGCAAAGGAAGTGATGTCATCTCCCCTCGGGTCGGTATTTTCCGTTCCGGCCCGAGGAGAGAAGACATCTATGTAAGTGCACCAACACTACACAACACAGTAGAACATGCCAGGCACACAAAACACCCCGATCCCCCCCCCGATCCCCCCCCCGATCGCCCCCCGATCCCCCCCCAATCACCCCCCCCCCCTGTCACAAACTGACACCAGCAGTTTTTTTTTTTTTTTTTTTTTCTGATTACTGCATAGTGTCAGTTTGTGACAGTTACAGTGTTGGGACAGTGAGTATTACCCCCCTTTAGGTCTAGGGTACCCCCCTAACCCCCCCTAATAAAGTTTTAACCCCTTGATCACCCCCTGTCACCAGTGTCACTAAGCGATCATTTTTCTGATCGCTGTATTAGTGTCGCTGGTGACGCTAGTTAGTGAGGTAAATATTTAGGTTCGCCGTCAGCGTTTTATAGCGTCAGGGACCCCCATATACTACCTAATAAATGTTTTAACCCCTTGATTGCCCCCTAGTTAACCCTTTCACCACTGATCACCGTATAACCGTTACGGATGACGCTGGTTAGTTCGTTTATTTTTTATAGTGTCAGGGCACCCGCCGTTTATTACCGAATAAAGGTTTAGCCCCCTGATCGCCCGGCGGTGATATGCGTCGCCCCAGGCAGCGTCAGATTAGCGCCAGTACCGCTAACACCCACGCATGCAGCATACGCCTCCCTTAGTGGTATAGTATCTGATCGGATCAATATCTGATCCGATCAGATCTATACTAGCGTCCCCAGCAGTTTAGGGTTCCCAAAAACGCAGTGTTAGCGGGATCAGCCCAGATACCTGCTAGCACCTGCGTTTTGTGCCTCCGCCCAGCCCACCCAAGTGCAGTATCGATCGATCACTGTCACTTACAAAACACTAAACGCATAACTGCAGTGTTCGCAGAGTCAGGCCTGATCCCTGCGATCGCTAACAGTTTTTTTGGTAGCATTTTGGTGAACTGGCAAGCACCAGCCCCAGGCGTCAGGTTAGCGCCAGTACCGCTAACACCCACGCACGCAGCATACGCCTCCCTTAGTGGTATAGTATCTGAACGGATCAATATCTGATCCGATCAGATCTATACTAGCGTCCCCAGCAGTTTAGGGTTCCCAAAAACGCAGTGTTAGCCGAATCAGCCCAGATACCTGCTAGCACCTGCGTTTTGCCCCTCCGCCTGGCCCAGCCCAGCCCACCCAAGTGCAGTATCGATCGATCACTGACACTTACAAAACACTAAACGCATAACTGCAGCGTTCGCAGAGTCAGGCCTGATCCCTGCGATCGCTAACAGTTTTTTTTGTAGCGTTTTGGTGAACTGGCAAGCACCAGCCCCAGGCAGCGTCAGATTAGCGCCAGTACCGCTAACACCCACGCACGCACCGTACACCTCCCTTAGTGGTATAGTATCTGATCGGATCAATATCTGATCTGATCAGATCTATACTAGCGTCCCCAGCAGTTTAGGGTTCCCAAAAACGCAGTGTTAGCGGGATCAGCCCAGATACCTGCTAGCACCTGCGTTTTGCCCCTCCGCCCGGCCCGGCCCAGCCCACCCAAGTGCAGTATCGATCGATCACTGACACTTACAAAACACTAAACGCATAACTGCAGCGTTCGCAGAGTCAGGCCTGATCCCTGCGATCGCTAACGTTTTTTGGTAGCGTTTTGGTGAACTGGCAAGCGCCAGCGGCCTAGTACACCCCGGTCGTAGTCAAACCAGCACTGCAGTAACACGTGGTGACGTGGCGAGTCCCATAAGTGCAGTTGAAGCTGGTGAGGTGGCAAGCACAAGTAGTGTCCCGCTGCCACCAAAAAGACAAACACAGGCCCGTCGTGCCCATAGTGCCCTTCCTGCTGCATTCGACAATCCTAATTGGGAACCCACTGCTTCTGCAGCGCCCGTACTTCCCCCATTCACATCCCCAACCAAATGCAGTCGGCTGCATGAGAGGCATTTTTATGTCCTCCCAAGTACCCCTACCCAACGAACCCCCAAAAAAGATGTTGTGTCTGCAGTAAGAGCGCGGATATAGGCGTGACACCCGCTATTATTGTCCCTCCTGTCCTGACAATCCTGGTCTTGCATTGGTGAATGTTTTGAACGCTACCATTCACTAGTTGAGTATTAGCGTAGGGTACAGCATTGCACAGACTAGGCACACTTTCACAGGGTCTCCCAAGATGCCATCGCATTTTGAGAGACCCGAACCTGGAACCGGTTACCGTTATAAAAGTTAGTTACAAAAAAAGTGTAAAAAAAAAAAAAAATATGAAATAAAAAAAAATAGTTGTTGTTTTATTGTTCTCTCTCTCTCTATTCTCTCTCTCTATTGTTCTGCTCTTTTTTACTGTATTCTATTCTGCAATGTTTTATTGTTATTGTTATTGTTATTGTTATTATGTTTTATCATGTTTGTTTTTCAGGTGTGTAATTATTTACACTTTACTGTGCTTTATTGTTAACCATTGTTAACCATTTTTTTGTCTTCAGGTACGCCATTCACGACTTTGAGTGGTTATACCAGAATGATGCCTGCAGGTTTAGGTATCATCTTGGTATCATTCTTTTCAGCCAGCGGTCGGCTTTCATGTAAAAGCAATCCTAGCGGCTAATTAGCCTCTAGACTGCTTTTACAAGCCGTGGGAGGGAATGCCCCCCCCCCCCCACCGTCTTCCGTGTTTTTCTCTGGCTCTCCTGTCTCAACAGGGAACCTGAGAATGCAGCCGGTGATTCAGCCAGCTGACCATAGAGCTGATCAGAGACCAGAGTGGCTCCAAACATCTCTATGGCCTAAGAAACCGGAAGCTACGAGTATTTCATGACTTAGATTTCGCCGGATGTAAATAGCGCCATTGGGAAATTGGGGAAGCATTTTATCACACCGATCTTGGTGTGGTCAGATGCTTTGAGGGCAGAGGAGAGATCTAGGGTCTAATAGACCACAATTTTTTCAAAAAAGAGTACCTGTCACTACCTATTGCTATCATAGGGGATATTTACATTCCCCGAGATAACAATAAAAATGATTAAAAAAAAAAATATGAAAGGAACAGTTTAAAAGTAAGATTAAAAAAGCAAAAAAATAATAAAGAAAAACAAAAAAAAAAAAAAACACCCCTGTCGCCCCCTGCTCTCGCGCTAAGGCGAACGCAAGCGGCGGTCTGTCGTCAAACATAAACAGCAATTGCACCATGCATGTGAGGTATCACCGCGAAGGCCAGATCGAGTGCAGTAATTTTTCCAGTAGACCTCCTCTGTAAATCTAAAGTGGTAACCTGTAAAGGCTTTTGAAGGCTTTTAAACATGTATTTATTTTGTTGCCACTGCACGTTTGTGCGCAATTTTAAAGCATGTCATGTTTGGTATCCATGTACTCGGCCTAAGATCATCTTTTTTATTTCATCAAACATTTGGGCAATATAGCGTGTTTTAGTGCATTAAAATTAAAAAAAGTGTGTTTTTTCCCCAAAAAATGCGTTTGAAAAATCGCTGCGCAATTACTGTGTGAAAAAAAAAAATGAAACACCCACCATTTTAATCTGTAGGGCATTTGCTTTAAAAAAAATATATAATGTTTGGGGGTTCAAAGTAATTTTTTTGCAAAAAAAAAAACTTTTTCATGTAAACAATAAGTGTCAGAAAGGGCTTTGTCTTCAAGTGGTTAGAAGAGTGGGTGATGTGTGACATAAGCTTCTAAATGTTGTGCATAAAATGCCAGGACAGTTCAAAACCCCCCCAAATGACCCCATTTTGGAAAGTAGACACCCCAAGCTATTTGCTGAGAGGCATGTCGAGTCCATGGAATATTTTATATTGCGACACAAGTTGCGGGAAAGAGACAAATTTTTTTTTTTTTTTTTTTGCACAAAGTTGTCACTAAATGATATATTGCTCAAACATGCCATGGAAATATGTGAAATTACACCCCAAAATACATTCTGCTGCTTCTCCTGAGTACGGGGATACCACATGTGTGAGACTTTTTGGGAGCCTAGCCGCGTACGGGACCCCGAAAACCAAGCACCGCCTTCAGGCTTTCTAAGGGCGTGAATTTTTGATTTCACTCTTCACTGCCTATCACAGTTTCGGAGGCCATGGAATGCCCAGGTGGCACAAAACCCCCCCAAATGACCCCATTTTGGAAAGTAGACACCCCAAGCTATTTGCTGAGAGGTATAGTGAGTATTTTGCAGACCTCACTTTTTGTCACAAAGTTTTGAAAATTGAAAAAAGAAAAAAAAAAATGTTTTTTCTTGTCTTTCTTCATTTTCAAAAACAAATGAGAGCTGCAAAATACTCACCATGCCTTTCAGCAAATAGCTTGGGGTGTCTACTTTCCAAAATGGGGTCATTTGGGGGGGTTTTGTGCCACCTGGGCATTCCATGGCCTCCGAAACTGTGATAGGCAGTAAAGAGTGAAATCAAAAATTTTCACCCTTAGAAATCCTGAAGGCAGTGATTGGTTTTCGGGGTCCAGTACGCGGCTAGGCTCCCAAAAAGTCCCACACATGTGGTATCCTCGTACTCAGGAGAAGCAGCTAAATGTATTTTGGGGTGCAATTCCACATATGCCCATGGCCTGTGTGAGCAATATATCATTTAGTGACAACTTTATGAAAAAAAAAAAAAAAAAAAGTGTCACTTTCCCGCAACTTGTGTCAAAATATAAAATATTCCATGGACTCAATATGCCTCTCAGCAAATAGCTTGGGGTGTCTACTTTCCAAAATGGGGTCATTTTGGGGGGTTTTGTGCCACCTGGGCATTCCATGGCCTCCGAAACTGTGATAGGCAGTGAAGAGTGAAAGCAAAAATTTACACCCTGAGAAATCCTGAAGGCGGTGATTGGTTTTCGGGGCCCCGTACGCGGCTAGGCTCCCAAAAAGTCCCACACATGTGGTATCCCCATACTCAGGAGAAGCAGCTAAATGTATTTTGGGGTGCAATTCCACATAGGCCCATGGCCTGTGTGAGCAATATATCATTTAGTGACGACTTTTTGTAAATATTTTTTTTTTTTGTCATTTTTCAATCACTTGGGACAAAAAAAATAAATATTCAATGGGTTCAACATGCCTCTCAGCAATTTCCTTGGGGTGTCTACTTTCCAAAATGGGGTCATTTGTGGGGGTTTTGTACTGCCCTGCCATTTTAGCACCTCAAGAAATGACATAGGCAGTCATAAACTAAAAGCTGTGTAAATTCCAGAAAATGTACCCTAGTTTGTAGACGCTATAACTTTTGCGCAAACCAATAAATATACGCTTATTGACATTTTTTTTACCAAAGACATGTGGCCGAATACATTTTGGCCTAAATGTATGACTAAAATTGAGTTTATTGGATTTTTTTTATAACAAAAAGTAGAAAATATCATTTTTTTTCAAAATTTTCGGTCTTTTTCCGTTTATAGCGCAAAAAATAAAAACCGCAGAGGTGATCAAATACCATCAAAAGAAAGCTCTATTTGTGGGAAGAAAAGGACGCAAATTTCGTTTGGGTACAGCATTGCATGACCGCGCAATTAGCAGTTAAAGCGACGCAGTGCCAAATTGGAAAAAGACCTCTGGTCCTTAGGCAGCATAATGGTCTGGGGCTCAAGTGGTTAAGGGGTTACAGATGCCGGGAGGCAGGGCGGGGTTTATGATCATGTGACCACCATGATTGTCTGTCACAGCAGTCACATTATTGGAAAGCTTTCTGTTAGTCGCCGGTAACTGTGCTGGGAGCGCACAGGGCGCGCGCTCTCAATACAGCTGTGTTTACAAAATGATATGCAAATCTGCGGCCGCTCGGAGAGGCCATATATTTGTGTACTGTCAGTGCAAAGGAGTTAAAAAGGCCAGCTAGGAAATGCACCACTATGCAAACAGTGTAGCCAAAGGAGCTGATTGTAGATACATAGAAACTCAACTATTGGATTAGTTAAAGGCTAAGTTCACCTCATTGCATGCATTGTGATAGTACATAGCCCCAAGAGCTGTGCAGTGAATACTCCAAGTGTGAGGTCTGTTACACAGGCTGGTGTGGGTGGTCATAATATACTGTATACGTGCAGCAGAGATTGGGGGAAGGGTGTTAGGGTGATGTGAGCTAGTTCATCTTTTCATAAAAAAATTAGAAACCAAGCTTAAATTCTTTGGTTTTCACTTGTTAGAGCCTCAAATGTATTACATATAACTTCTCAATGAATTACACTAATCAACCTCCGGATAAACCTTTTAATACAGAAAACTAAAAGACTCTGAGAATTTGCACAGAGTCTAAAAGGTTGTTTGAACTTCAGACCTTAAGAACTTCAGACCTGGACCCAGAAAGAAGTAAACTTTTTTTAAACTGAAACTGTTTCATGTTTACAAGGCTTTCAGAACTTACAAGTGTTACTGCTGCCAAGCTAGTGAAAAACAAACCTAAACCTTTCTATTCAGCTGACCAAGAGTCAACACTCTTAAATTCGATGACGGTGTCCTCTATTGTTCAACTTAAAGTGAAAGTAAACCCAACTATCATTTTCAGCCAAGGAAGCTGTCATCTTGGTCTCTGTTTACTCTTCAGCTGCCATTAAGCTGCACATGTGATCAGTTGATTGGATGGTTTATCGGGTTCTATCGGGTTGAGGTCAGGACTCTGTGCAGGCCAGTCAAATTCCTCCACCTCAAACTCACTCTTCCATGTCTTTATGGACCTTGCTTTGTGCACTGGTCCAAATCCTTGGGTGGAGGGGGGATTATGGTGTGGGGTTGCTTTTCAGGGGTTGGGCTTGGCCCTTTAGTTCCAGTGAAGGGAACTCTTAAGCCGTCAGTATACCAAGACATTTTGTACAATTTCATGCTCCCAACTTTGAGGGAACAGTTTGGGGATGGTCCCTTCCTGTTCCAACATGACTGCACACCAATGCACAAAGCAAGGTCCATAAAGACACGGATGAGCAGACACATCGGACACTTTTGACACATTTTTGGGACCATTGGCATTTATATAGTGATCAGTGCTATAAAAATGCACTGATTACTGTAAAAATGTCACTGGCATGGAAGGGGTTAACACTAGGGGGCGATCAAGGGGTTAACTGTGTTCCCTATGTGTGTTTCTAACTGTAGGGGGAGGGGACTGACCTAAAGGAAATGACAGATCGTGATTGCTAGCTATTAGGAACTCACGATCTGTCTCTCCTCACAGAACAGGTATTTGTGTGTTTACACACACACGTCCCTGTTTTGCCTCTCGTGCCTGTAATCGCTCGTGGCTGGCAGTCATTGCGACCATCGGCCACGAGCATCTGCACCCCCACAGTGCAGTGGGCGCATGCGTGTGCCTCCGGTGGCATGCGCGTGCCTGCTATCCCGATCCCACGAGCCGACGTATAGCTACAACGGCTCGCGGGATCGTGCTGACCTGCTGCAGTATAATGACGGCGGCTGGTCAGCAAGTGGTTAAAGGAGTTGTAAAGTCAGAGGGTTTTTGTTATCTTAATGCATTCTATACATTAAGATAAAAAGCCTTCTGTATGCAGCAGTGGCCCCAGCACCCCTAATACTTACCTGAGCCCCATCTCTGTACAGCGATGTCCACGAGTGTCTCGGCTGTCCGAGACTCTCCCTCCTGATTGGCTGAGACTCAGCTGCTGTCAATCAAAGTCAGGAGATAGAGGGGGTGGGGCTGGGCCGCAGTTCCATGTCTGAATGGACACAGGAATATGTGGCTCGGGTGCCCCCATAGCATGCTGCTTGCTGTGGGGGCACTCAACAAGAGGGAGGGGCCAGGAGAGCCAAAGAGGGACCTGAGAAGAGGAGGATCCAGGCTGCAAATCCACTGCACAGAGGAGGTAAGTATGACATGTTTGTTATTTTTATAGAAAAAAAAAACCTAGACTTTACAATCAATTCTGAATATAACTTGTAGACGTTGCTGATAAATTCATTGAGGAAACAAAATTTACGTTCTTCACTTGCAGAATATTGGAAACTTACCCTGTAATGCCCATTTAATATTTTATTCAGAGAGGAAATTCAGGAGAAAGAAATTCACCTAAAATAGTTTATCAAGCAGGGTTTTAAATGTGATTCTGAACAGGAAAACATAACCTCGCCGGAGGTGTTACCGCTTTCTGATTGCATTGTTAATGCACGGATACTGGATTTTATCAGGAAAAATTAAAATGAATACATTTTCATCTCTGACCACCTCTGTACAGTACCATGTACACATCCTCAGACCACCTCCTCTGTACCATGTCTGCATCCTCTGACCACCTCTGTACCATGTCTGCAGCCGCTAACCATCTCTTGTATCATGTCTGCAATCTCTGACCATCTCTTGTCTTGTATCATATCTGCAGTCTCTTTGGGGAAGCCTAGAGAGGCATTGAAAGTTAGAACGCCGCTGGGATGGGGATTACGGGAGGAGACGGTGTGGACTGTGGAGAAGAGACTATAAGATAAAACCAGAGCCACCAAGCTGGATCCGACTGTCTGAGCCCTGCACGGTGCACCAGAGTGGAGGTCAGTGACAGCGCCGTCAGGCCAGTCTGAGGGGGGGTCACTGGTGTAAGGGGGGAGTGAATACAATAATGTAAGGGGGCTCTGATATAAAGGTTCCCCCTTATATCAGTAACCCCCCCTTACGTTAGTGTTTTCACTCTACAGAAGGTGGACTCTGGTCACCAGAGGGCCCCCACATCAGAGTTCCAGGTGTTCCTCTTTACATCAGTCTGCAGGGGGAATTCTGCAGAACCTGATGTAAAGGGGAACTCTGATGTAAAAGGCAATGCTGCAGACCCTAATGTAAGTGGGAACTCTTATGTAAAGAGGAATGCAGTGGACTCTGATAAAAGGTGGTCTCTGGTGACCAGAGCCCCCCCTTACATCAGAGTTCCCCTTCATATCATGATCTGCAGAATTCCCCTTTATGTCAGAATTCCCTTGCACTGTAAGGGGGAATCCTGCAAACTCTGATGTAAGGAGGAACTCTGTGTTTTTGACATTTATTTAAGTTAAACACATTACTAATAGCACTAGCTACATGTTTATAGTGGAAATATTGATCTTTGCACTGTTTAGCACTGAAAACTAGCATTTTAGGTACTTTTGCAGCGTCATCAAAAAATTTGGCTCTGTCAGTAAATTTCATGATTGTTACCAGTAAAAAATTGGTGCTGTTTGTAAATTTTGGCATCCTGCCAGTGAATTGCACTTCGGGGGTTTGGCAACACTGAATCCTGGTAACCAACTACAAGAAAAGTCTTACCTCTGTGTTTGCCAACAAGGTTTTCTCCACCAAGTACTAAGTCGTATTTTACATGGGGATCAAATACTTATTTTACTCACTGAACTGCAACTCAATTTACAGCATTTGTTTTATGTGTTTTTCTGGATTTTTGGTTGATATTCTGTCTCTATCATTTAAAATACACCTATGATAAAAAATTATAGACCCTTCATTTCTTTGTAAGTGGGCAAACTTACAAAATCTGCAGGGGATCAAAAAATTATTTTCCCCACTGTATAATATTTGGGTGTTCTAAGTAATTTTCTAGCAAAAAATACAGATTTTTACTTCAAAACAACAAATGTAAAAAAAAAAAAATCCTGGTCTTAAAGTGGTTAAACCTTTGCAAACTCATATGGCAATCATACCTCAGTCAGCACTATTCCCATGACTGCTTTATAAATATATTTATGATTATATTACAATAAAATGTAAACACCTTATTTCAAAGGGATATAAATAGGAATCAAGCATTAAAGCTTAGTTGAAAGCAGAAATCAAAGAGGTGAAGTTCAGCATTGCAGGACGATGGATTCTACAACACATAAATTCTATCATGTACATGGAATGGATTCCAGAGGTTTTCTTGATATGTATTTCTCTAATAAGGAGGACATGGTCTTTGCAGAGGATACTTTAAAATTTCCAATGTTGATGATTCACTATCAGCTTTGCACCGGTATGCACAGCATAGATTGATATTTTCAACAAAAAGGACTAATGTTGGTAATAAATCTAAGAGTATCACTCACATAAGCAGCAGTCCCCATAGCTCTGACCTTACAGCTTCCTATTTCTGGTAGAGGGGGAATGCTTTATTTCTTACTCAAAAATCAAGCTGTTGCTATAGAAAAATGTATATACTGTACCTCACTATGGGCTCTTCAACATTTTGTTGTGTTACAACCTGAAAATGGAATTGATTTGATTGATATTTTATAACACTGGAGTACATGAAATTAAATTGAATTTGTAAATAAATAACAAAGATCAACACAAAAAAAATGGGTTTCCTCTGGAGCAACCAATCTCCCTCTGATTTAGTATAATTGGTTGAATGAAGTCTACTTTTGGGTAATTAATGTTCCTGGAGTAAGCAAGTCCAGGATAAGAGTTTAGACCAGTACCAATCAAGGATGAGTTCTAGAAATAATTTTTGGTAACTTCTCCAGAGGGTTTTAAAAAAACATTTTATTGTGAAAAGCTGTCTTGGGTGCCACTTCCATGGGAGGCAAACAACTTCCAGATTAAGCCTCTGTCCATTTACTCCATCCAATGGCACAATGAAGGGATGGAGAACTCCAACTTGAGGTGGCAGCCTGATCCAAAGAAGATTATTGTAAAACAGAATCATAAACTGGTACCACATTATGATGAGACAATAACAAATGATAATTTATTTCTTATGACTGTTTTATTTGGTGAATCACTCTTGTCATTATATTATCACTTTTTATGTATTTGCTTGCAAAACGTCAATTCACAAACATTATCATACTTGTTTTCTATCTTTAAAGTGCATGTAATCCCAATGTCATCCTTTCTAAACTACTGCCATAGGGGTTATCTATAAGGATATACATGCCTCCTGCATGTATCTTTACCTGTCAAATGTCTCCCCTCTGTCTGTTATTAGACCCGAAAAACTGCATATTCTGTGGGTGGGTCTGTTGTCTGGAGCTCGGTGGGTGGAGTCATGATGTCAGTAGACTCCCCGCCCACCTCTACACTCCCCTCAATATGCATTTTCTCCTGTGTATTTCTAACACTGAACTTCTGCTATGATCTCTAACATCCAGTGAAAACACAGGAAAGTAACCACATGACTTCAGCATGCCAAATCATGCTGAGGTGTGGAACAGCCAATCCTTGCAGAGCTGCTGAAGAAAGGAGTGGGGGAGGGAATTAAAAAATAATGCATGTGTCTTAGGCTGTCACTCACAGCAGGGGGGAGTATTTGACAAAGCTTTTCTCAGTTTGTCAAGATTTTTCTCACTGAACAATAAAAGAGGATTTCTCAGAGATGGGTTAATTCTGTGTGGCAAGACTGGGCTCAAATGATAGGAAATCTTATACTCTACGGTATGATAAAAATAAATTCGGGTTTACATCCACTTTAAGCCCCAGTTTACACTTGTACGATTTGTCATGCAACTTTGGACCCCAAAGTCACATGACAAGTTGCACCCCATGTTTTCCAATGAGTACTGTTCATATTTGTGCAACTTGAGACTCAGGACTCTTTTCCTTCCACTTTTAGGAGCATCATGCGTTTTTTTTTTTTTTTTACAGATTAAAAACGTCTCTCCATGTTATTCTATGTGTCCACATAGGCTTTTAGGAGCTTTTAGTGGCATAGGAGTTTTCAATTTGCAAAAAACCCCAGAGCCAGCGCGTTCTTGAGCAGCAGCGTTACAGCTGTAAAAATGCCTGACGCGGCTAAAAGCATGTTAATGCTGTATACAGCGTTAGGCCGCGTCAAGCGTTTTTAAGCTGTAGTAATTGGATTTGGGAGTGGAAAATAGAAGAGGGCAGAGAAACACTGCTAAATGCTAACGCAGCTAAACGCAGCTAAACACAGCTAAATGGGCATGAACGCCAATGCGAAACACTTCTAAAAGCGCGTTTTTCCTGGTGTCAGTACTGGCTTTGCAGCTTGTTTTTTTTCACACACTGTGTGCATGAGGCCTTAAAGTCACAGTGACTTTAAAGTAGTTCCTGTACTAATTTGGTCAGACTTTTATGCAACATGAGGGCCATAGACTTCAATGTAAACCCTCAAAAGTCCCATGAAAGTCACACCTGAATCATATACATGTGTGCGCGACTTTGTAGAGCTAGCGCTTTTTAGAGATCCTGTCCTGATCACACAGATTATAAAGACTCTGCTCCTAAATACTATACAGGTGGCGCCATCAATCTGGAAAAGATCTTAAAACTGTTAAAACCCGGAGGCCAGCTGGTACTCATTGGGATGTTAGATACAACTTATGGGATTGTTGGAGAGGAACGGATCAATTTTTTAAAATATAATAAGGACTTTGTGAAAAACGCCTTTGGTAAGCTGGGTTTAGGCACTGATTACTTTGCAGTGCAGAGGAGATGCAATGTCAGCGATCTCACTGATTATAGTACAAAATATTTTACAGCGCACACATACAAGAATGACATTTCCTGCAGGGCTAGTTAAAAACACCTGAACATATTCAAAAAATACGGGGGTTTGGTCACACTATATGGTCATATAGTGCTAAGCCCACTTACTGCGACAAAGAACCCCAAATTAGTGGGTCCTACTCTAGTAATAGAATGGAAGATCCTTTGTCTCAACCATGGGAGCTAAACTCCTCTATGTGGGAGAACTGAAGGGGATACATCCTATGCACTGGTGGCCACTAAATAAGAGGTAATGAGGAGGGGGAGGGGTGCTCCAGCCCAAAAAAACAAATTTCCCACTAATTCGGGGTACTTTGTCGCAGTAAGTGGGCTTAGCACTATATGACTATATACTGTGACCAAACCCCCGTATTTTTTGAATATGTTCAGGTGTTTTTAACTAGCCCTGCAGGAAATGTCATTCTTGTATGTGTGCGCTGTAAAATATTTTGTACTATAATCAGTGAGATCGCTGACATTGCATCTCCTCTGCACTGCAAAGTAATCAGTGCCTAAACCCAGCTTACCAAAGGCGTTTTTCACAAAGTCCTGTAGGAAATGTCATTCTTGTATGTGTGCGCTGTAAAATATTTTGTACTGTTTGTAGGTCTTATAGCAGCACCCTCTTGAATTTAAACGCATTGTATGGTGTGCCCCCAAAATATGTTCTTGCTCACTGATTATAGCACTATTATATTCCTTCTGGGGTGCAAAGGGGAGTAGATGATTAAAGACAATAGCATTCATCTCAGTGTGTTCCATCATTTGTATGTTAGTGCAAATAAAAAAAGTATCACGGACAGTACTCAATTTTCTCTATCTCAGTGTGTAAATGTTACAAACAATCTACAGGCACCAAATAGAATTATGCATTGACTTACCAATGGCAGTCAGTGATCACAGCAGCTGTGCTAAAGTCAGCAATGTTAGTTTGCAGTATTTTTTGTTAAGTAAGTTAAATATCGCTATCTTAATAAAGATCATTCAGAATATAAATGTGTGTTGACTTGTCTTGAAACAATATTGTAAACAATTTATATATACAAAATATCATTTTATCTTGACAACCAATACATTTTAGGGCATTTACAGTTTCCCTTTCATGAATATGGATAGAGTATATAAAAATACAATATCAGATACAATGTACAGATTATATATTAGAAAAAAAAAATGAACATTATCCGGTTCAATACCTAAACATTATTAATTGCTTGTAAGGAGATAAAATATAGGGAGATTAAATTATTAGTGTTGTACAGGATGGCAGGGATAGGTCCTGTATGGCAGTTATATTTCCCCTTTATTTGGGTTGTGGTCTCTTAAAAGGAGAGCTCAAGAGACATTTTTTAGTACTCAGAGCCAGGGGTTCTCACATATGCTGGGTAAAGGGGTTTCAGGGTAGTTCGATAATAAAGGAGAGGACTGACTTACGGTTCCCTTGTCCTTGATACACACTAGTTTGGGACAAGAAATTTGGTGATTCGGAGATATATTGGAGTGGGAAAGAACCTCCAACACTGATCACAGGGACTTTTTCCCTGCAAGGGTTAACCAGAATCTAGAAAAGAAAGAGGAAACACTCAGCACCTGTTTGTGAGATGGAGTAGAGGAGACCACAGCTAAATGAGCAATGTGGGCTAGCGTTGAGTTGAGACAAGGTTGCTGAATTCTGATGACTTTCTCTGTGGGACCCCTTAGGCATCCGGGAGCTTTCAAACACCCTGCAAGGGGACAAGTGTGACTGGCAGTGAGCCGAGCATTTGTGTTTTCTACCAACAATTTATGGAGTATTTTTGCTTCCAGAGGACAAGCTGTTTTGTCTGTTAGCCTGTTTTTGACAATAATAGGGACTGCTTGCTTTTACCAACACTTGGCTGATGATCTCGGGCTTCAATATCACAGTGTATATATAATAGATAAAATACTTTTTGTAAACCAATAGCAATGCAAATAAATTACTTTAAATATTAATTAGATATACACAATATAGAAACTAAAAAATGTTTACATTGACATAAAAGGTGACTTTTTAGTTATACTTTTTCGATTCTATAATGTGTGTGTATATATACGTAGTAATAACTAAGCATTACTAAATTAAGCTAAAGACATAGTTCAGTGTGTTTTTCTTTTAAACCTGCACCAGGGACAGTACTAAAGATGGGGCAAATACCCCCAGTTCAGTTCGCACCAGAAAACCGCGAACAGGCAAAAAGTTCTAGCGAACATGCGAACCCTATTAAAGTCTATGGGACATGAACATAAAAAAATCAATAGTGCTCATTTTAAAGGCTTATATGCAAGTTATTGTCATAAAAAGTGTTTGGGGACCTGGGTCCTGCCCCAGGGGACATGTATCAATGCAAAAAAAAGTTTTTAAAACAATAGTTTTTTTCAGGAGCAGTGATTTTAATAATGCTTAAAGTGAAACAATAAAAATGAAATATTCTTTTAAATATCGTGCCTGGGGGGTCCCCTTAGTCTGCCTGTAAAGTGGCGCATCTGTGCGACAGCAATAATTAAATTTCTAAAGGAAATAATGTCATTTAAACTTGCTCGCGGCTGTAATGTATTGCCGACTCCCAGCAATATATATGAAAAATCAAGGAAAAAAACTGCATAGGGTCCCCCCCAGTCCATACCAGGCCCTTCAGGTCTGGTATGGATATTAAGGGGAACTCCACACCAAAATTTTTGAAAAAATTAGCGTGGGGTCTCCCCCAAAATCCATACCAGACCCTTATCCGAGCATCCAGCCTGGAGGTCAGGATAGGGGTGGGGGCGACGAATGAATGTCCCCCCTCCTGAACCATACCAGGCCACATGCTCTCAACATGGGGGGGTGGGTGCTTTGGGCATATTGATGGGGACAAGAGCCTCTCCCCAACAACTCTGGGCTGCGGTTGTCGGGGTCTGCTGGCGGGGGGGCTTATCGTTATCTGGAAGCCCCCTATGTGAATGGGTATCAGGTACATTGTAACCCTACCCATTCACCAAAAAAGTGTCAAAAAGTAAAAACCACAACAGACAGTTTTTGACAATGCTGCTAAGTGTTGTGGCCCAACTGTCACCCTGCCCAGCCCGGCTGTCAAGTACTCAACTCACTCCAAGGCAATAAACAGTCCATTAGCTTTATTTATTTTGTTTTATTGAGGGGATTGAACTTGGATGGGGTATAGGAGGTATGGGATGCCCAGTGAATTTAAGAACAATCAATTGGGACAACTTTTAGAACAAAGAATTGGAACAACCTATGTACACTCCGGTGTATACAGATCTCTCTTCCTCCAGCACAGCTCTTACTTCAGACCGGTACTCCTCAGCTCCTACAGCATTCTACTTGCTTGAGCTCTCAGGCACAGCTAGCACTGCATGGTTAGGCCTGACACTGGCTCAGCCAGTCCTTAGCAACTGCCTCTTGCAGACAGGGACCACGGGCCCCTTTTTTTAGTGTAGTAATGAACTGTATTATATATATACATACAATACGAATGGCACTATATACCCTGAACTGTATTATATATACTATAGGGACTGCACTATATACTCTGAACTGTATTATATATACGACACAGACTGCACTATATACTCTGAACTGTATTATACATACTATACGGACAGCATTATACTCTGAATTGTATTATATGTACTATATTGACTGCACTATATACTCTGAACTGTATTATATATACTACACTAACTGCACTATATACTCTGAACTGTATATATATATATATATTACACTGACTGACTGCACACTACACTAACTACCTGCCTAATCTCCATTCATTTACTATATATGGCCGCTGTGTACGCAGCAGCCTTAAATAGTGTGGGACATGGATCTTAGCCATGATTGGCTAAAGACACCCTGCCTTTGGCCAATCATGGCTCTCACAGCACATCATGCTGTGATTGGCCAATCAGCACAGGTGCATGTGCATGCTTTGGCCAATCAGCAACCATCAATGCACTGTGAACTCGCAGTGCATTATGGGGCGCTCCAGAGCGGGCAAACTTCCCGCGAGCGCCCCATTTGTTCTGCAAACAAACGAACAGCTGATGTTCGAGATGAACTTACGTTCAACTCGAACATCCAGCCCATCCCTAGACAGTACTAACATAAATTACTTTTGCCTGCAAAAAGATATCTGCATTAGCTTCAGACAGAAACTGCATGGGGGCCAGGGCTTTTTTTCAGCTGGAACTTGGTGGAACTCAGTTCCACCACCTTTGGCTCAAGCCCCTTGCTCCCTGCTCACCACTATTACTTGTAAACACAGAGGTCTGACTTCCTGTGTTTTCCAAGTGCAGCATAGAGACAAGGGAGATGCAGGTGCCTGGGGTGCAGTGCGAATGCTGACACCCCCACTGGATGATCTCCCAGCAAGTGAGAGAGGCGGAGCCACCTACAGTGTGAGGGGAGGTACTAGAGAAGAAGAGGGGTGAAAGTGAGATGTGGATGGGGGATGCAGAGGTAAGCAGTTGTGGAAGAAGGCTGAACTCTGCACTCTGTGTGTAGCGTACCCCTGAACTCTGCACTCTGTATGCAGTACACCCCTGAACTCTGCATGTAGCGTACCCCTGAACTCTGCACTCTGCATGTAGCACATCCCTGAACTCTGCATGTAGCACTCCCCTGAACTCTGCATGTAGCACTCCCCTGAACTCTGCATGTAGCACACCCCTGCACTCTGCACTCTGTGTGTAACACCACCAAACTCTGCACTCTGTATAAATTGCACTCCTGGTATTTAATGCTCCTTTAAGACCCTCCCACTGTGAGTGAAATTTGACCATACCCACTATTTGATGCGTTTTGGAGGGTGTGTGTGTCGGGGGATTGGGTTTTGGGGGGTCCTGGTTGAGTTCCTGCACCTATTTTCTGAGAAAAAAAAGCCCTGATGGGGCCAATTACAAGATGTGCTGACCAGGATATTTGAGGCCACATAGATGGAGCAATGCAAGTAAAGAACAATACTTCAAAAAACTTTCAGATGTCTTCTTCATGAAGCAGTATATACAAGCAGTGCTGTTTCTTGGCCTAGGCCAACAAGGCCCAGGCCTAGGGCGGCACTTTGAGGGGGGCGGCAAAAACCGCCCCCCCCCAGACCCGTCTTTCCGAGCCTCAGCTCCCCCGGCCGCATCCCGCACAAATACAGCGGCCGGCTTGCTATAGCGGGGCACATGTAAATATTATGGGCAGTAAGTATGCCGAGAGGGGGCGCAACCTCACTGGTGGAGGCGGAGCCGGAGCCTTATGTTCCGCCCACCCTCCTCCGTCCAGCGTTCTACTCTGCATCGTCTCCCAGGTCCGAGGCGGGGTCTATCGAAGAGGAGGCGGAGAATATCATCACCTCCCTAATTATCACTGGAAGTGTCGGGATGGCCCAGAATCGAGGAAGAGATCCAGAGACGGCTCATCTCACTGAAGGCAGTACAATGCTGAGCTCTCAGGATACCCCTCTGATCGGGTAAATGTATATCCATCCTCCCGCATATATAGAATGCTCTCCAAGTAGTCAGTGTTCCCCTATACATTAACCACCTCCACACACACACACACACACACACACACACATTTGAAGCTCTCATATACACCCCCCCTCCATGCAGTCATACATTACCCCCACCCCCCTCCATGCAGTCATACATTACCACCCCCCTCCATGCAGTCATACATTACCACCCCCCTCCATGCAGTCATACATTATCACCCCCCTCCATGCAGTGATACATTACCCCCACCCCCCTCCATGTAGTCATACACTACCCCCACCCCCTCCATGCAGTCATACACTACCCCCACCCCCCTCCATGCAGTCATACATTACCCCCACCCCCCTCCATGCAGTCATACATTACCCCCACCCCCCTCCATGCAGTCATACATTACCCCCACCCCCTCCATGCAGTCATACATTACCACCCCCCTCCATGCAGTCATACATTACCCCCACCCCCTCCATGCAGTCATACATTACCACCCCCCTCCATGCAGTCATACATTACCCCCACCCCCCTCCATGCAGTCATACATTACCCCCACCCCCCTCCATGCAGTCATACATTACCCCCACCCCCCTCCATGCAGTAATACACTACCCCAACCCCCCTACATGCAGTCATACACTACCCCAACCCCCCTCCATGCAGTCATACACTGCCCCCACCGCCCCCCATGCAGTCATACACTGCCCCCACCGCCCTCCATGCAGTCATACATTACCCCCACCCCCCTCCATGCAGTCATACACTACCCCCACCCCCCTCCATGCAGTCATACATTACCCCCACCCCCCTCCATGCAGTCATACATTACCCCCACCCCCCTCCATGCAGTCATACACTACCCCCACCCCCCTCCATGCAGTCATACACTACCCCCACCCCCTCCATGCAGTCATACATTACCCCCACCCCCCTCCATGCAGTCATACATTACCCCCACCCCCTCCATGCAGTCATACACTACCCCCACCCCCCTCCATGCAGTCATACATTACCACCCCCTCCATGCAGTCATACATTACCACCCCCCTCCATGCAGTCATACATTACCACCCCTCTCCATGCAGTCATACATTACCCCCACCCTCCTCCATGCAGTCATACATTACCCCCACCCCCCTCCATGCAGTCATACATTGCTCTCTGATTCCTCTCACTCCTTGTGGTCACAAATTCCCCACACGGCTCCTGACTGCAAAACTTGTAATGTGTGCCAAGCAGCCAATCACGTATAAGTGCTTAATATGGAAATTAATATACAGATCTTGTTGCAATAAAGTGATCGGTGCTGAAAACTCAGTAAACAGTCCTCATTCAGTGAAAGTTCAAGTACTGCAAAGTTTGCATTGATTATAGCATGCATGGAGCACTTTGCACATACTGAAATCAATGCAAACTTTGCAGTACATGAACTTTCACTGAATGAGGACTGTTTACTGAGTTTGCATTCATTTCAGCATTTGCAAAGTTCTCCATGCATGCTGAAATCAATGCATACTCATTAAAGAGGAGGTCCAACCCCATGAAAAAATTAAAAGTCAGCAGCTACAAATACTGTAGCTGCTGACTTTTAATGTTAGGACACTTATTGGTCCAGGGAGACTGTGATGTCAGCACCCCAGCTGATTTTTGGATCAGCTCTCGGGTGCTGCCGTCACCGTACATGTTAAGGAAAACTGGCAGTGAAACTACATTGTTGATTCCATACTGCACATGTGCAAAGAAAGCTGCGCTTTCTGAATGGCCTGGCGGCAGAGGAAGGAGGAGGAGGGACGAATTTCCAAGGGATGGCACGGTCTCCTGGAAGTGGGAAAGGGTACCTGTCAAAAACAGGTACCCGGTCCCCCCCTCCCCCCTGAAAGGTGCCAAATGTGGCACCGGAGGGGGGAGGAAGCAGATAAGCAGAGCTTCCATGTTTGGGTGGAACTCCGCTTTATGATATGATATGCTACACTGATGGGCACTGATAGGCTGCACTGGTGGCCCCGATGAGGCTGCACTGATGGCCACTGAGAAGCTGCACCATTGGGCTGGGCACTGATGAGGCAGTGCTGCACTGATGGGCACTGACAGCCACTAATGAGGCGACATTCTTAAGCTGCACTGAAGGGGTATGGTTTACGGATGACAGGGCGGGTCTTAAACAGTAAGGGGTGTGGCCTTGACGGTGTGTCTGATTTAAATTAGGGGGCGCCCGCATTTAGTCAGGCCTAGGGCAGCACAAAACCTAAATACACCACTGTATACAAGGCTATGGGGATTGTTGGAGAATAAAAATCACACCACATAGGTTGAACTGGATGAACTTGTGCATTATTTTCAATATTCTAAGCTGCATAACCATGTAAAGGAACAGAAATAAAGGTGAATATCAGATGCAACAGGCCCAGCCTAGTCTTATTTATACCTGTTTGCCAATGCTGTGTCTTAGACCAATAAAATTGTAAAAACAAAATATTAAAGCATTCTCTACCTCATTGAGTTGGTCATGTTTGAGGTCCTGCGTTCAGTACCATCTTAAAAGATATCACAGAATTGAACAACTATGGTCCCCATTCTCTATGACCTATGGTGATGTACAGGAGGTAAAAGGGTCAGCTAGGAAATGCACCACAATGCGTACAGTGTGGCCAAAGGAGCTGATTGTAGACACATGTAAACTGAACTCTTGAATTAGTTAAAGGCTAAGTTCACCTTTTTATAAATAAATGAAAAGGTGAACTAGCTCACAGCAACCTCCCCTCCCCTTGTCCCCGCTGCACCTATGTATTGTGAGCACCTTCTCCCACAGCCCATGCCAGCTAGTGTAACGGCTCCCACTAAAAATGTCTTCACACAACCTTGGAGGCTGTGTACCATTACAGTGCATGCAATGGAGAGTTGTCATTGGTCAATGTGGCCAAGTGACCATGCTGACCAATGAGAATCTCTTCTTTTTTCTTGGACATCCTGGAAAAAGAAGGCTCAGAAAAGAGTGCCATTAGTCAGCTTGGTCATGTGGCCATGCTCACCATTGACAGCTCCACATTGCATGCATTGTGATAGTACATAGCCCCAAGAGCTGTGCAGTGAATACTCCAAGTGTGAGGTCTGCTACACTGGCTGGTGTGGGTGGTCATAATATATGAGTGCAGCAGGGACTGGGGGAAGGGTGTTAGGGTGCGGTGAGCCAGTTCATCTTTTCATTAAAAATTAAAAACCAAGCTTAAATTTGTTAGACAACTAAAAGACTCTGAATATTTGCTGAGAGTTTGAAAGATTGTGAGCTTCAGAACAATGGGTTGCATTGGTATGTAAACAGATAAAACCTGGACCCAGAAAGAAGTAAACTTGCAAGTGTTACTGCTGGGAAGAGACAGAGTTTATAACATTCTTTTGACCCAAGCTAGTGAGCCTAAACCTGTCTATTCAACTGACTAATGCCCCGTACACACGGTCGGATTTTCCGATTGAAAATGTCCGATCGGAGCGCGTTGTCGGAAATTCCGACCGTGTGTGGGTTCCATCGGACATTTTCCATCGGATTTTCCGACACACAAAGTTGGACAGCAGGAGATAAAATTTTCCGACAACAAAATCCGATCGCGTCAATTCCGACCGTGTGTGGCCTGTTCCGACGCACAAAGTGCCACGCATGCTCAGAAGAAATTCCGACAAGGGACAGCTCATTCTGGTATACTTAGCGTTCGCAATGGATACAGCACTTTCGTCACGCTGCAATGTTAAAAATGGTTTAATACAGCGCACTCTCTTCTTCTTTATAATGTGACAAGAATTAAGTAGTTTTGCTGCTCATATTCACACACACTTCTCACAAACTTCTTTTGTTACTATTTATCGGGATTCCCTCAATATATTTTGATTTCTCACATCTGACAACATATTTTTGTATATTTTTTATATATTTTTGGGCTTTAATGTAGATTCTTTTTTTGTGTTTCTATTTTATTTTTTTTATTTTTGCGATTTTGATTTGTACTCCCGAAAATGTTTGAGTGTGTTTTTTGTGACAAGTTCCCACAACACCATTGATATGTTGTTCTATTTAATCTGTAGGAGATTGTTTGGTGTTGTTGTCTCTTGTTAATTTCACATTTTATGTTAGAAATGTACCTGAATCCTCACCAACAAACTGTCCTTTTTGGATGAAAACACACACAGGAGAGTAGAATTTCCCCCAAAAATTTATTAAGGGCTCACAACTATAAACAAAGAGGGAGGCAACGCTGGAGAAACTGCAGAGGTGGGTGAAGCCTTGTACCCCCAGGGCAGACATCAATTATTTAAAAGCCAAATTGGTGGACTGAGGAGTCCTTATCTAAGGGAGGGCAGTGTGGTCCAGAAGTCCCAGAGATCCGGAAAGCAGCAGATGACATCTGTGTCCCCAGGCTGTGGTCATACGAGAGACTGCATCTTCTGTCAGACCAGACTGAACCCAGGGTCATCACTCTCTGGTCTTCTTTCCACGCCTCCTTCCACGTGGTGGCTCTGGTGGTGGAGTTGTGGCAGCAGGAGGAGGAGGAGGATCGTCCATCTCAATGACATCCGTCTTGGGTGTTAGTTCCCCACTCACCCCCTTACGTAGGACTTTATAAATAAGGTCCTCAGAGAGCCTGCGTTGGCCCTCCTGCATGCCCTGCAATTTGGTGGCAGCCATGCAGGCAAAGGCCTCTTCAGGAGTTGGTAAGGCTCTGAGGGACGCAGAAGCCTCCTGGATCAGCCTGAATGCTGAATCCTGCAAGGGACTCGGAGTCGTCTTCCTGGCTCGTTTATGTGGCAGGCGGAGGGGAGGGACCTGAGACTCAGTCAGGCTGCGGCTTGTCCCAAGCTTCTCCTGGCTGACACTTAGCCCCGCCTCTCCTGGCTGCCACTAATCCCCGCCTCCTCCTCACTGCCACATTCCACAACCTCCTCCTGGCTGAGGTCTTCCTGTGTATGAAAAAGGGACATAGTTTTATTTTTTTTTCATCAATCACACACAATTTTCACCTCCTGTCTGCTGCAAATTGAATGTTAACAAATATAACTGACTATCATTCTGAGCCCAGCATTTTTCATTCTTGTCCCAATTTTGGGTGCCCACTACTGTCTATTGATATGTAAAACACTTTTTTCAATCAGCAATTAGTGATCAATAATAAAATCTAGTAAACATCATTTATTTATTGACCAGAAATCTGTAGAAGAATGCTATACCTGACTCCAGCTGGGCTCCTCCACTTCTTCCTGGCTGGAAGTCCCAGGTTGGACATCGGAAGCCTCAGCTGGGGTGGAAGGAAGCGTGGAAGGAAGAGTGGAGAGGGATTCCCTGACTTCAGTGTGGTCTGACAGAAATCGCAGTCTCTCATAGTACCACAGTCTGGGGACATAAACGTCATCTGCTGCTGCTCCGGATCTCTGGGAATCTGTGACCTTCTTGCGCTCCCTAAGATAAGTGCTCCTCAGGCCACCAATTTTAGCTTTTAAATAAGGGATGGTTGCTGTGGGGACCAACTCCAGCAGTTTCTCCAGCGCTGTCTGCCTCTTCTGTTTATGGTTATAGTGGGGGTGTCTCACTTGCCACAGACAGGGCAGCTCCCTGTACTTGTCTATGAACAGGGGCAGGAAATTGTGGTCGTTGAACCCATCCATTTTCTCTGCAAGACACAACACAAGACAAACCCTAATGTAAGGCCAAACTCCCCTAATCTTGTACAATATAGGCTTCCATTTCAAAGCAGTATAGGCCCAAGTTTAGATCTTACCTTCGTTATCACGATCGGCGTCTCCGATGCTCCTTCCTCTGCTCACAGATCGTACGTAAGACGCACGTGTGTTACGCTTTATACACACTGCGCATGCGTATAACTCCGCCCGCCCCTGACGTTCTTTCTAGTCTATTCCCCGCCCCTTTTCGTTCGGCGTAGTGGGGGAAAAGCACATGGCGGATAGACAGCATGATCGTAATAATTGGAGCAACGAGGAGGAGGAGGAGGAGGAAAGGCCGGAGCCTGAAACATCCCGATCCAGAAGGAGATTTAAGGACTCAAATATTTCTTTTGGAGGAGATGTTGGAAATGGTGGACATCCTGAAGAAGGCCGACTATGATGGAAAGTATGGGCCTTACCCCAACTCCAATGATCATGGCGAAAGTGGTCAGGAGTCTGCACCGGAAATTCGGGGTACAACGATCGAAAGATCAGCTCAGGAAGCGGTGGTCGGACCTGAAAATACGAGAACATGAGCAGTACAGAAAGATCCGGAGAGTGCTGCAAAAAGTAAGTAGTTGTGCTCTGTTCCTATTCTTTATGTTTATTACGTTTGTGCTGCTCCATGTGCTTTTAGGAACTGTTGTACAGTTTAAAATGGCAACTTTCATGTTCATGGGCATATTATTCTTTCGGATCAAACATTTTTCCTTCCAAATATAAAATACCATTGTTTAGCCCATATGCATTTGGCCACCATTTTGACGCCCTATACTTGTCTTCAAAGAATTGGGTTGTGAAGATGGCTTTGTTACTAGAATGAAATGCAAACTAGATTCTGTGTAAGGAGAGGACACTCAGCAGCTGTTTTCACATCTGGACACTGGAGCACTAGTGTGGGACACAAAAACGCCATTTTTATTAGGGGGGCCACACAGGTGCTCCAGTGTATACTATGGGGGGGCTACATCTGTGAAGCTCACACTAAACAGGTAAAGTATTGCAGGTTGACAAAGGGCATTCAACAAATTACAACTTGGAACTCTGCTAAAATTGACAATTGTACCCCACTTCCAAGCAATGTTTCCTATTTATAGTTCTGACATTAAATATCTGTGTGCTAATTATACCATTTTGTTTCACATAGGGGAGAAAAGACTCGGAGGACACCCCTCATCTGAGGAGACCAGAGCCCCGCCCCTCTGGAAGAAGGGGAAATCCCCCCAACACAAGCTGAGCAGGAGGAAGAAGACGTGGTGGAACTAGTCACCACAACAGGTGAGTGTCTGCAACCACAGGCTCAGATAAGAGATGGATGGCGGCATTTTTTTTAAACCAAATTTATTTTGGGGTTCCTCTCTTTTTAGGTGATCGTGAGGTTGTGGATGAAGATCCTTTCACATCCGAAAGTGCCCAGATCCTGATCGGGGAGATCATGGGGTGTAATTTACAATTGGAAATCATCAAGCAAAACATCAATGATGTTATTCCAAAATATAAAAACATCATTGATGTTTTGGGGCGAGTTTAAAACCCCTCCAAATCACTTTCTTCTTTTGTGTGCTACAATGTGCTAAATGTTTTTGTGATTTTTCCCAAAGCCAAATTTGGAGGATGCACACAGTGTGCCAACATGTGCTATCTGCCATCACGGGAGATCAATGGACGCGTTTTGGGGGTGCAACCCCTTCCTCAATAATAAAGTAGAGGTGAGGAAGGGCTTGCTCCCCCAAAACACATCCCTTGATCCCCCGTGATGGCAGGTAGTACATGTTGACATTGGGAAATTTGTGTGCATCTTCCAAATATGGCTTTTCCAGGGGTGATTTCCCCCATCTGAACGCAATATCAAACACAGTTCCTAAATACTCATGTCTGATATTGCATTCAAGTTCTACCAAATGTGAACTTTGTAAGATCAAGATTTGTGTCTTTCTTGTTGGTTTTACACAGGCCTGTTTTCTATAAAATGGACATTTTGATTTTGGATAATGCCACCACAAAAATTGGTATACAACAAACATGTTGGTTTGTGTGAAAAACCTTTGGTAAATGCACATGTGATTGTGCAGGTATTAAAAAGATTGTTAATCAAAAATGTGTGGATTATTGTCTCAACGCTACAACACTTTTGGGGTGATGTAATTGTTGTTTGATGAGAAAATGGGGGTTATTTCCTAAGGGCAAATCCACTTTGCGCTACAAGTGCAGTTTCAGTGCAGTTGCAAGTGCACTTGTAGTGAAATGTGTTTTTGCATTTAGTAAATAACAGCCAACAGTGCTTTTTATAAGGTTACACAATCACGCCATTTTCTGCACTCCAAACATTTCTGTCAGGGTCAGCTAAAATAAAAAAACAAGCAGTAAATGTCCACAAAGATTTTTTTTTTTTTATTATAAAAAGGCTTCACAGATTGTCTGGCATATTGATGGCCCCCCTACCCGCAAAGAACTCCTGGTATCGTAACCGGACATCACGGGCACTCAGGGAGGGCAAGCCAGGATGGCCGCTTTCAAGCGCCATCAGTGTGGTTTGATGTATCATTCCGGCCTCAGGCCCAACTGAGCCAGCATAGTTGTCCGAATGTTTCCTTAAAAAGTTATGGAGAACACAGCACGCAAGTATTATATGGTTCAGTTTATACTCCGCCATATGGATGGGTGTCATAAATAGGCGGAACCGGCTGGCCAGGATTCCAAATGTGTTCTCCACCACTCTTCGGGCTCTGGCCAGCCGGTAATTAAAAACCCTCTTTTCCGGGGTGAGGGTCCTCATTGGGAATGGCCGCATCAGGTGGTCCCCCAGTGCAAACGCTTCATCAGCAACGAACACGAATGGGAGTCCTTCCACATTGTCCTCTGGAGCTGGTAAGTCCAAGCTGCCATTCTGGAGACGCCTGTAAAACTCCATCTGGGCGATGACTCCACCATCGGACATCCAGCCATTCTTCCCCACGTCCACATACAAGAAGTCGTAATTAGCCGACACCACCGCCAACATCACTATACTATTGAACCCCTTGTAATTATAATAGTACGACCCCGAGTTGGGTGGTGGGACGATGTGGACGTGTTTCCCATCAATTGCCCCTCCGCAGTTAGGAAAGTCCCACCGCTCGGCAAAGTGGGAGGCCACAGTCTGCCATTCCTGTGGCGTGGAAGGAAACTGTTGAGGAAAAAACAATAAACATTACTATTTTTACTCTGAAACATGGCAAGCAGATTAGACACAAACATTATGGGGCAATCTCCAGATAGCATTTATTAAGGGGAATTTAACAACACCAAAGTATAAGGTACACCTATCATATTCCCCCTCCCCCCCTCTCATGAGCCATTTCTAACATTATAGGGGGTGTGTGGAAATCTTGGACAGGTAACCCTCTTCACTTCATTGAGAGATGAATGCCTAAATAATGGGGATTACTTGGAACAGCCCCTCCTTAGTTACACTATTGGCAGCCCACTGGACAGGTAAGAAGTGTCTGAATACAAAGATATAAATACACACTGTACACATTTGAGGACATTTGGACATTCTGCTATTACCTATCAAGATAATAATAGGATACAAAAACTTTAAACAGTACCATTGGAAAGTATACAGGCAGGCCCTTGCACTACATGCTTTGGGTAATTCATCCATAAATCTGACCAGTAAAGAGATGGGTATAGTGTGTATGGGTTTGGCAAAGTCAGCAGATAGATGATTGAGGATAGATAGAGAATTGGGATCAGCTGACTTAGCAATTGGGGGAGGGAGGGTTACTAAAAATTATTTGGGGACACCACAAAAAAAAGCCTCTGGCACTCTGCCTGAATTTAAAGAAAAAATAACATTTCCAAACATTTTAGGGGGTGTTTGGGGTAAAGCACTACTATGGAGCTGATAAAATACATTGTTAAATGACTACATGAGGTGAATATAGGGCAGGAGACACCATGCTGGGGAGGTTAGTGAAGGGCAAATATGTATGAAGGACCTAAAATAATAATTACATAAAAATCCAGCATGCATGAGAACAAAGGGGACATTCACAGCATATTACAATCATGGTAATTAGGGAATGAGGAAAGAAATACAAGATATTATCAAACATTCAATACAATAAAATGTGATATTAAAGGATAAAAATCTTACCTTCATATACTCCTTCTGCAGGACCTGTATGATGGCAGAACAGGTCTCTGGGATGATGATACCCAGAGCCTGGGGGGAGATGCCTGTCGAGAACTTTAAGTCCTGCAGACTTCTCCCTGTGGCCAAATACCGCAAGGTAGCGACCAGCCTCTGCTCCGGAGTGATGGCTTGCCTCATGCAGGTATCCTGCCTGCTAATATAGGGGGTCAGCGAAGCCAACAAACGGTGAAACACGGGGTCCGTCATCCTGAGAAAGTTCCTGAAATCATCAGGATTATTCTCACGGATCTCACGGAGCAAAGGCATGTGACAGAACTGGTCACGCTGAAGCAACCAATTCTTGGTCCATGAACTCCTCCCCACCCTGTTCATGGACTGGACTTGTGTCAAGGTCAGGACCCCAACACCAAGCCCCCGCACAGCACGAACTCTACGAGGAGTACGCATACGAAACATGGCTAGAAAACGGTCGGCTGCTCAGAACGAAGTAACAGAACGCACTGAAGAACAGCAAGGCCTGTGAAGAGCGACCTGAAAACCAGTAACGAACGAACAAGAATACAATGACTACCTAAAGTCACGCGGAACTTGCTGCACGCACTGAAGAGCAGATACAAACCCACAAGCACAAACTGAACGGCAAAAAATGATCTGAAAGCCACGAGTCTGAAAAAGCGCGAATCGTCTCTCACCAAACTTTTACTAACACGAGATTAGCAAAAGGAGCCCAAAGGGTGCCGCGCTTGGTTCTGAACCGGCCTTTTCTAGTCTCGTCGTACGTGGTGTACGTGACCGCGTGGTTGGCGATCGGAAATTCCAACAACTTTGTGCGACCGTGTATACGCAAAACAAGTTTGAGCCAACATCCGTCGGAAAAAATCCTAGGATTTTGTTGTCGGAATGTCCGAACAAAGTCCGACCGTGTGTACGCCCTATAAGAGTCAACTAAATGTATACTAAATTCAATGACAGTGCCCTCTATTGTTCAACTTAATAAGAACTACCAACAATTGAAGGAAACCTTTAACTAAAAGTCAATATTCTAGAACCTTTCTATGTGTTTCTGCTGTTGAGATGCTGCGTTTTAGGCTGGTTGGATAACAGTTAAAGGATCTCCGCATCACTACTGATCTTGCCTTCAGGTCTCCAACACCAGGAGGGGCTCTGCATCCCAATCATCCTCAGCATCCCCTGTAACTAGACTTTGGTGTAACATTCATTTGGAAGTGCTGGCAAAAACAAAAAGGAAAAGCTGCGCTCAAAGTGAAAAATAAAATGACAAGTGTAGTGAAAACAAAGCAGCCTGCACCGAGATCTAGTCTCCAAATCCCATCAAAGATAATAATGCAAAAAAAGATGCGGCGCTAATAAAATAAAATTAATATAAAATAACCATGTGAATGAATGATACTAACAGTGCAAGATGAGTATGAACAATATCATACACTAATATCCCAAAAATTATAGTGAATAAATTAAACACATATACGTGGATAAATAAATACATAAAGTCCAAAACCAAACAAGAAAATCCGTGATAAAATAGGAAAAAAGTGCCAAAAGGTGCCACAAAGAAGATAAGGATGCAGTGGGGGAAATCTTCTATGGTTCCTCACACCCAAGGTGGAATTTCAGATGTGCTTACCAGATCCCGATGACTGCTATAACAGCAGTCAAAAACGGCACAGGGAAAATTTGGGACTCCCCACAGCCTCAGCATAAGGTACCAGTAAGCGACAGATGATATCTCAGGATTCAGACTCTTCAGGGATTGTGCCGATTGAACAAAGACCGAGACTTTCTTTTTACTTGCAAAAACGGCTTTATCCTGAGAGCAGGGGAGCCTCTGTTCAGCCCAGTTTGAAGCGTTCTCAAAATTTGTGTTGGGGATCCAGCGCTTGTAGTTGGCATCCACCCACCCACCTGTCTGCAGATCTGCTTTCCCGGATATGAAGGAGGATCTTCCTGTGAGTTCAGCTGTTGTCCTAATCAGAGGAGGATCTTCTCTCCACCTGAGCTCAGCCTCATTCATTTGGAAGTATCTTTATTAATAACTATATACCCAGTTATATGTGAAAAATTCCATCAGGTTTGTAGGTTCTTTTGCTGATAATACCTATTTGTACATTGGTTGCATGTACTGTTAATAACCTTTTCTTATATAAAGCTTGCATTATTTCTATACAGGTGTACATCTTTATACTTATGGTTAATGGTATATGCTGGTTGCAGTAGTTCCTCTGCTCCCAATTACTTTGCTTAGATTTCTGTTTAATTTATGAGGAAGGGAGTCCCCACTGTTCACAGAGGCCCTGCCCTGGGTGGAGGCACTGCCAACTCTATAATCAAACTCACACTTCCACTTCCCGACAATTATGGTTCTCTTTTTTTTCCTAGGGGTTTAGTGCAATATTCTGTTTGGGATTGTTATTTCTCATCCCCCCTCAAAAGTGGGCTACACTTTTTTTAAACATTTAGTCATGTAAATATTGCATACACATACTTAATATTTACTAATAATACTTCTAGCCACATATAGAGATTTCAGCTCCTTTATACAGCTCAGTAGCTCAAGCAGAAATTTATTGTGGAATTTAATGAGTCAGGAGATAAGCATTTCCAACGTTCCTCAAATTTTTCTGTCTATAAAGCCTGGTACACACTAACAGTTTTTTTTTGTTCTACACAGTGGGCTGAACAAAAAAAAATGAAGAGCTCAGGAGGAGCTGCTGTAATACCTATCCAATGTTAGTACAGCAATCTCCCCAGCTGAGCTATTGTGTTCTGACAGGGGGATGCCCCCCCCACCAGAACACACTGGTCAGCGCTCTCAGCCATTGGCTAAGAGCGCTGATCGGGTGCCGATCAGCAGACATTTTTGGTCATGCCCCTTCAACAGTAGCCAGCCCAGCTGCATACACACGGGCTGAATCTTGGCTGGTTTCTATTGAATCGGTCAATGCCATCCGACATTCGACTCATGTGTACGGCCCTTAAGTCTGAATATAACTTGTAGATGTTGCAGATAAATTCAGTGCTGAACCAAAAAGTATTTTCTTCCTTTGCAGAATACTGGAAACTCTCCCTGTAATGCCCATTTAATATTTTATTCAGAGAGGAAATTCAGGAGAAAGAAATGCACCTAAATTAATTCATCAAGCAGGGTTTTAAATGTGATTCTGAACAGGAAAACATAACCTCTCTGGAGGTGTTAACACTTGCTGACTGCATTGTTAATGCTCGGATACTGGATTTCATCAGGAAAAATGAAAATGAATACATTAAGAATCCAGGGAAGATCTTAAATCTGCTTTCTTTGAGGGTTTAATTAGACACAGCTTACATGGTTGTTGGAGAGGAACAGATATATCATTAGAAATACAATGAGGACTTTGTGAAAAATGCTCCTGATAAACTGGGGTTAGCCATCGATTACTTTGCAGTACACTTCAATTCAATTCAGTTCAATTATGAAGGTTTATTTTATAAAAGAAAAGGTGGTAATTGTAGCTTTGTCAGAAAAATTCCCTGTGACGGTCATGTGAATATAACAAACAAAAACTGGCAACAAGAAACAGGATTTACCTGATAAATAAAAACAGAACTCTGGGATTAGTTAACTACATTGGAAAGGTATAGGGATGAGCCGAACACCCCCCGGTTCGGTTCGCACCAGAACCTGCGAACGGACCGAAAGTTCGCACGAACGTTAGAACCCCATTGACGTCTATGGGACTCGAACGTTCGAAATCAAAAGTGCTCATTTTAAAGGCTAATTTGCATGGTATTGTCCTAAAAAGGGTTTGGGGACCCGGGTCCTACCCCAGGGGACATGTATCAATGCAAAAAAAACTTTTAAAAACGGCCGTTTTTTCGGGAGCAGTGATTTTAATGATGCTTAAAGTAAAAAAAAAAAAGTGAAATATTCCTTTAAATATCGTACCTGAGGGGTGTCTATAGTATGCCTTTAAAGTGACGCGTGTTTCCCGTGTTTAGAACAGTCCCTGCACCAAATGTCATTTTTAAAGGAAAAAATCTCATTTAAAACTGCTTGCGGGTTTAATGTAATGTCGGGTCCTGGCAATATGGATGAAAATCAGTGAGACAAACGGCATGGGTACCCCCCAGTCCATTACCAGGCCCTTTGGGTCTTGTATGGATATTAAGGGGAACTCCGCACCCAAATTAAAATAAGGAAAGGTGTGGGGCCACCAGGCCCTGTATACTCTGAACAGCAGTATACAGGCTGTAGGTTTGTTGTTAAGTAGAATCTCTTTGTAATTTTGAACGGGTACATTTTGAATGTGTTTAGCTCCAGCCAAAAAATCTTTTTTAAGCTTTTTGGAAAACATAGGGAAGGGTTATCACCCCTGTGACATTTGTTTTGCTGTCTTTCCTCCTCTTCAGAAGATTTCACCTCACTTTTTGTCCCAATGGATTGGAAAGCATCAGTGGAAAGGAGAAATGTTTTTCCCATATTAACTCTTACAGGAGAGAATTTCCCTTCCTAGGGGTAGATTTCATCTCACTTCCTGTTGTCTCCTTCCGTTTGCAAGTAGGAGTCGTTTGTAAGTTAGTTGTTTGAAAGTAGGGTCCTGCCCTATATACTCAGCAGAAATTTGGGCCTTAGGTGTTGCTGTGGCCACAACACTGTAAGCCCTCACAGGGCTCTGCTGTGAAATATTAGATCAAGAATTGTAATTACATGCCCCTGTTGAACAGGAGCTGAAAAATTAGACCTTAGGCACTGGTGCTGGTGCCACAACACTGCAACCCCTCACAGACACTCTAGTTGGAATGCAGGAACGAGCCCTGCTGCAAAGTATTGCATCAAAAATTGTAATTACACGCCCCTGTTAAACAAGGGCTGAAAAATTGGGCCTTAGGCACTGGTGCTGGTGCCACAACACTGCAACCCCTCACAGACACTCTAGTTGGAATGCAGGAACGAGCCCTGCTGCAAAGTATTACATCAAAAATCGTAATTACACGCCCCTGTTAAACAGGGGCTGAAAAATTGTGCCTTAGGCACTGGTGGTGGCACCCAGAACCAAAAATGTTCTTACAAGCTATCAGCGTGATGATTGAGGAGGAAGAGGATAATTACTCAGGGATAGTCACTCAGCATCAGCATAGGCAGTCTTTGAAGGGATCTGAGATTTCAAAAAAAATTATTCGGTTACATCAGCATCAGGTGCTTGGTAGCTGGTGGTGATCCAAGACTCATTCATTTTTACGAAGGTCAGTCGATCGACCGAGTCAGTGGACAGACGCACCCTGTGATCGGTTACCACGCCTCCAGCAGCACTGAATGTGCGTTCCGAAAGAACGCTGGATGCAGGACAGGCCAGTAGCTCAATTGCATACTGTGCAAGCTCTGGCCAGTGATCCATCCTCAAGACCCAGTAACCCAGAGGATTTTCGGTGGGAAAGGTGTCCAAGTCTGATCTTGCCCCTAGGTATTCCTGCACCATGTAAAACAGACGCTGGCGATGGTTGCTGGAACCGATCATACCTTGGGGCTGCGGACCAAAAAATTGTCTAAACGCATCGGTCAGACGGCCACCTTCTCCACCGCTCCTTCTTTGACTGACCGAAGCCTCAGCAACACGTTGTCCAGAAACAGGAGTTTGTAACCTCCCAGTCTCTGGGAAGGCGTTGCACAGACCTTTCTGCAAGGCCTCCCGAAGATGTTTCATCCTCTGCTCCCTCTGCGATGGCAAGATAAGGTCCGCAACCTTACCCTTGTAACGTGGATCAAGGAGGGTTGCCAGCCAGTATTGGTCCTTCTCCTTGATACCACGAATACGAGGATCCTTACGCAGGCTTTGCAGGATCAGGGAGGCCATGCAGCGTAGGTTTGCTGAGGCATTCGGTCCGGAGTCCTCTGGGTCACTAAGGACGACATGGTCCGCAGCCACCTCCTCCCAGCCACGTACAAGTCCATGTGTTTCTTGGGACTGATCCCTTAAAGACTGCTGCTGATGCTGAGTGCCAGGCTCCACCTCCATACTGACACAATCTTCCTCCTCCTCCTCCTCCTCTTCCTCCTCGTCCTCTTCCTGTGTGATCGGCGGGCACGCAGGAACACTGTCTGGATAAAGGGGGCCTTGAGAGCTAAGGAAGTCCTCCTCTTCCTGCCTCTGTTCTGCCTCAAGTGCCCTGTCCATTATTCCACGCAACGTGTGCTCCAACAGGTGGACAAGGGGGACAGTGTCACTGATGCATGCACTGTCACTGCTCACCATCCTCGTGGCCTCCTCAAATGGTGACAGGACAGTGCATGCATCCCTGATCATGGCCCACTGGCGTGGGGAAAAAAAAACAAGCTCCCCTGACCCTGTCCTGGTGCCATAGTCGCACAGGTACTCATTGATGGCCCTCTGCTGCGTGTGCAGCCGCTGCAGCATGGCCAACGTTGAGTTCCACCTGGTGGGCATGTCACAGATTAGGCGGTTCTTGGGCAGGTTAAACTCCTTTTGGAGGTCCGTCAGCCGAGCACTGGCATTATATGACCGGCGGAAATGCACACAGACTTTCCTGGCCTGCCTCAGGACATCCTGTAAGCCCGGGTACCTGCCCAAGAACCGCTGCACCACCAAGTTAAGGACGTGAGCCAAACAGGGCACATGGGTCATTTGTCCCTGTCGGAGGGCAGAGAGGAGGTTGGTGCCATTGTCGCAAACCACCATTCCTGCCTTAAGTTGGCGTGGCGTCAACCACCTCTGAACCTGCCCCTGCAGAGCTGACAGAACCTCTGCCCCAGTGTGGCTCCTGTCCCCCAAGCACACCAGCTCAAGCAACTCATGGCATCTTTTGGCCTGCGTACTTGCGTAGCCCCTTGAACGACTACGGAGCACCGCTGGTTCCGAGGAAGAGGCCATGGAGGAAGAAGAAGAGGAGGGGGTGGAGGAAAGAGGTGTGTCACAATCATTAGCATTTTGGAGGCGTGGTGGCGGAACAACCTCCAACACTACTGCACCTTGTCCTGCATCCTTCCCAGCTGCCAGCAGAGTCACCCAATGCGCCGTGAAACTTAGGTAACGTCCCTGTCCATGCCTGCTGGACCATGAGTCAGCGGTAATATGCACTTTACCGCTGACCGCCCTGTCCAGCGAGGCATGGACATTGCCTTCCACATGCTGGTAGAGAGCCGGAATTGCCTTCCGTGAGAAAAAGTGGCGTTTGGGTACCTGCCACTGAGGAACCGCACATTCCACAAACTCACGGAAGGGGGCAGAGTCTACCAACTGAAAAGGCAGCAGTTGAAGTGCTAGCAATTTTGCCAAGCTAGCATTCAACCGTTGGGCATGTGGATGGCTGGGAGCAAACTTCTTTCGGCGGTGCAGCAGCTGGGGCAGGGAAATTTGCCTGGTACAATCTGACGTCGGTGTACCAAAATCAGATTGCCCACAAGTACGTGGCTGTGACACACCTAATTCTACACCTTCATTCCTCTCAGTGCAGGTCTCAGAGAGGACTGAAGGTCTAGTGGGGTTGGAAATCTCAGCTGATGAGGAGCAAGCAGAGGTCCTCTTTGTTCTTTGGTGTGGGTCTTTTAGATACGCTTGCCAACGAACTGCATGGCAGGTCAACATATGTCTGGTCAAGCATGTGGTACCCAAGCGGGAGATGTTTTGGCCACGCGAGATACGCTTGAGACATATGTTGCAAATAGCAGCGGTGCGATCTGATGCACTCGTCTCAAAAAAGCCCACACCAAAGAACTTTTTGAATAACGCGCAGAGACTGCAGCGCCCTGCACATGTGGAGCTTTGGGGTGTGATGCAGTCAATGTGCTGCCCTTAGGCTGGCCCCTGGAGGGCATCCTGCCTCGTTGGTGATGTGCCGCCTCCTCCTCCTCCTCCTCCTCCTCTCTCCTATCAGGCACCCACGTTGAGTCAGTGACCTCATCATCCCCTCCCTCCTCATCACTGGAGCAAACCTGGCAGTATGCTGCAGCAGGGGGAGCATGACTGCCAGATTGCTGTCCTTCTTGGGCACCCCCTCTGTCCGTGCTCGTGTTACTGCCTTCATCGAGCTCAGTATCATCATCAGAGCCTTCCAAACGCTGGGCATCCTCCTGGAGCATGTACCCAACACTGTGGTCAAACAGTTCGAGGGACTCCTCAGGAGGACATGGTGGGGCTAGGGAAGGAGTCACTGATGACATTGAGCCAAGGGAAGAGGCCGCTGCTTTGCCAGACAAAGTACCCTGGGCATGGGTGAGAGAGGATGAGGAGGATGAGGACGGCTTGGTCATCCACTCGACCAAGTCTTCCGCATGTTGCGGCTCAACATGGCCAGCTGCCGAAAAAAAGGCCAAGCGTGTCCCATGGCCATGTGCTGATGAGGATGCACCGTCTTCACGACCAGCACTAGACACAGAGCCTGCTTGCCCTCTCTTATTGGCTTGTGACTGTCTGCCTCTCCTTCTTGGCCTTCCAGACATACTAATGGCCTGTAGCTGCACTAAGCTGGGATATATATATATATATATATATATATATATATATATATATATATATATATGTACTGATACTGCAGCTAGCAAAATCAACTGCCTGCCTGTAGTATGAGAACACCACCAACCTTCTACAGGTAGCTTTAGCTGAACACTGTGAGGTGGACGCACCCCACTAACTTGTAGGTTTAGCTGAACACTGTGAGCAGGGCGCACCCCACTAACTTGTAGGTTTAGCAGAACACTGTGAGCAGGACGCACTGCACTAACTGTAAATAGTCTAGCTGCCTGACTGTGGTACTAATAGGATCAAAAGAACACCAGCAATTTTCTTTAAAATACTGTAACAAGACAAGCCTGCCTGTCAGTAAGAAGATAACAGGAACGGATCTAGCTGAACACTGTGAGCAGGACGCACCCCACTAGCTTGTAGGTTTAGCTGAACACTGTGAGGTGGACGCACCCCACTAACTTGTAGGTTTAGCTGAACACTGTGAGCAGGACGCACCCCACTTACTTGTAGGTTTAGCAGAACACTGTGAGCAGGACGCACTGCACTAACTGTAAATAGTCTAGCTGCCTGACTGTGGTACTAATAGGATCAAAAGAACACCAGCAATTTTCTTCAGGTAGCTGTATTTACTGTAACAAGACAAGCCTGCCTGTCAGTAAGAAGATAACAGGAACGGATCTAGCTGAACACTGTGAGCAGGACGCACCCCACTAGCTTGTAGGTTTAGCTGAACACTGTGAGGTGGATGCACCCCACTAACTTGTAGGTTTAGCTGAACACTGTGAGCAGGACGCACCCCACTAACTTGTAGGTTTAGCAGAACACTGTGAGCAGGACGCACTGCACTAACTGTAAATAGTCTAGCTGCCTGACTGTGGTACTAATAGGATCAAAAGAACACCAGCAATTTTCTTCAGGTAGCTGTATTTACTGTAACAAGACAAGCCTGCCTGTCAGTAAGAAGATAACAGGAATGGATCTAGCTGAACACTGTGAGCAGGACGCACCCCACTAGCTTGTAGGTTTAGCTGAACACTGTGAGGTGGACGCATCCCACTAACTTGTAGGTTTAGCTGAACACTGTGAGCAGGACGCACCCCACTAACTTGTAGGTTTAGCAGAACACTGTGAGCAGGACGCACTGCACTAACTGTAAATAGTCTAGCTGCCTGACTGTGGTACTAATAGGATCAAAAGAACACCAGCAATTTTCTTCAGGTAGCTGTATTTACTGTAACAAGACAAGCCTGCCTGTCAGTAAGAAGATAACAGAAACGGATCTAGCTGAACACTGTGAGCAGGACGCACCCCACTAGCTTGTAGGTTTAGCTGAACACTGTGAGCAGGACGCACCCCACTAACTTGTAGGTTTAGCAGAACACTGTGAGCAGGACGCACTGCACTAACTGTAAATAGTCTAGCTGCCTGACTGTGGTACTAATAGGATCAAAAGAACACCAGCAATTTTCTTCAGGTAGCTGTATTTACTGTAACAAGACAAGCCTGCCTGTTAGTAAGAAAATAACAGAAACGGATCTAGCTGAACACTGTGAGCAGGACGCACCCCACTAGCTTGTAGGTTTAGCTGAACACTGTGAGGTGGACGCACCCCACTAACTTGTAGGTTTAGCTGAACACTGTGAGCAGGACGCACCCCACTTACTTGTAGGTTTAGCAGAACACTGTGGGCAGGACGCACTGCACTAACTGTAAATAGTCTAGCTGCCTGACTGTGGTACTAATAGGATCAAAAGAACACCAGTAATTTTCTTTAAAATACTGTAACAAGACAAGCCTGCCTGTCAGTAAGAAGATAACAGGAACGGATCTAGCTGAACACTGTGAGCAGGACGCACTGCACTAAATGTAAATAGTCTAGCTGCCTGACTGTGGTATTAATAGGATCAAAAGAACACCAGTAATTTTCTTCAAAATACTGTAACAAGACAAGCCTGCCTGTCAGTAGGAATATAACAGGAACGGATCTAGCTGAACACTGTGAGCAGGACGCACTGCACTAAATGTAAATAGTCTAGAAGATAACAGGAATGGATCTAGCTAAACTGAATACAGTGTATATATATATATATGCAACACCTGGGATGCATATATATACACACACTTTAAGTGCAGCTAACTGACTGACTGTCCTGCCTAATCTAGCTAACTCAAATGAAATGACACTGTCTCTCTCTCTCTCTAAGCACACCGGAACACACTGCACAGGGCCGCCGTGCAGGCGGCCTTATATAGTGTGGGGCGTGTACTAAATCCCCTGAGCCATAAGTGGCCAAAGCCTCCTTGGCTTTGGCCAATTATGGCTCTCTGTTAAGGCGGCGCTGTGATTGGCCAAGCATGCGGGTCATAGTGCATGCTTTGCCAATCATCAGCAAGCAATGCACTGCAATGCCGCAGTGAATTATGGGCCGTGACGCGCCACACGAATTTGGCGCGAACGGCCCATATTGTTCGGAATTCGCCGAACGGGCGAACAGACAATGTTCGAGTCGAACATGGGTTCGACTCGAACACGAAGCTCATCCCTAGAAAGGTAATACCAAAGAACTGAAACTTGAACCTTCAACACTGCAAGATAGATTCTATAAGAAAGAACTTCTACCACATTCTTGGATTTTAAACTAGAAGTTTCCCGAAATTCTATTTTTCTGACAATGAAATGACGGCCTTTGGAAACGATTCTTTGAATTTTTGAGGATGAATCTTTGCTATGTGTTTAGGTTATATATGAATCAGTGTAATAAAAAAATGAAATATATAGAAAAGGTTAACAATATCATTAATAGAAGGGAAACTCCCTATACTGGTCTATCAATCATTTATCGAAATTATAATTAGGCATTTGTGGCTCACAAACTGAATACTGTATGAACGTATGTTATAACTAAGTTTAAGTATCAGCTTCTCTTGAAGTTCTTCTCACTCTTTTTTGCTCTCTTAGGGACAATGGTCACCAGGACAAATAGCCCCCTATTTCTAAATCTTCCCAGCAGGGGCACAGAAAGCAAAAGTAACATGATAAAGGGATTAACCCATCCCTACCCTATCCAATATCTATCTGTAGTGTGATGATTATAAAAGAACACTGGTCTCCAGTAGGTATTTCATGGCTTTACAAAGGAACCAAAGAGAGAAAGGGTGAGGGTGGATAAGGTATCTCCAAAATACTATCTTCAGTTGCTCCAGCCAGGTGCTGTATAGCAGTTAGTAATGGCACTGTCTGACCAGGATGATTGAGGCCACATACATGGAGTTATACAAGTAAAGCACAATAGTGGAACAGAAATTATGATAGAAATCCAGGATACTCTTTGGCCAGGTTTGTATTTCATGTTATGTATTTGTCAGTAATATGCCTTGTCAGTAATGTGCCTTGGGCCAATGGAATTACAGAGGCAACTGATCAGAGTATTTTCTTCCTTATGGAGATGGTCCTGCTTAAAGTTCTACATCCAGCTCCATATTGAAATACAACTATGGGGATGCACAGGGGGTAAAAACCCAGTTACGACTTGCACCACCAAGCCGTCAGTGTGGCCAAATGAGCTTTTTAGTAAAAAGCCTGACCATCTTGTAGCAAAGGGAAGTGCTGCCTAACTAAGGCTTACCAACACCAAGATTCTGATATGCAAACGATCACATGTTAGTGGGCTAATCTTCTCATAGCTGAGCTGTGATATTATAAGTATTGAGCGCTGAAAATAAAGGTATGTTTTACCAAACCAGGCAAGATGCCAACAGTCTAGCTCTAAAGCTGGCTAGAAACACTAGAGCAGTGTTTCTCAACTCCAGTCCTCAAGGCGCCCCAACAGGTCATGTTTTTAGGATTTCCCTTAGATGAAACAGCTGTGGGAATTACTAAGGCAGGGAAACTGATCAAATCACCTGTGCAAAATAATGGAAAGCCTGAAAACATGACCTGTTGGGGCGCCTTGAGGACTGGAGTTGAGAAACACTGCACTAGAGGCTGATTATATGTCTCTGAATGATTCCATTACCTTCAGGCACCTGTACTAGCTGAGTGTAGCGCTGCCCCCGAAGGAGCACCCACAGCCACATGGCTCAATAAACAGACTAGGGGTTTTGTTTTTTTGTGTTTTATTGAAAACTGTAAAACTCTTGGATGGGAATGGGAGCATGGGATACCCTGAACTGAAGAAATTTGTAGAACTTTGTACACAAAAATTGATGACTGCTAAGTCCCTGGCTGCTCTGAAACAGGTTGCAAGGTGTATTGCACGTCAGTATGTTGCAATGCCCTGTAAAACACTTAGTGAAAATAGTACTGGTGAAAAATAGCAGTGTTAGTAGTTAAAGTAGTAGTACAATGTGTGGCTGTCTTGCACTGCACCTGACTGCTCTAGTTCAGTCACTGAGAGTTGGTGTTCCACTGGTTTCACTTGCTTCCGGCTGCACCTGGACCTGACTGGTGAGGCATTGCCCTCAACAGTCACCTCTCTTGAAAGTATGGCTGGATTAAGAACTCACTCAGTACCATATGAGAAGCGTCTTGACCCCAGATCTCTTGCCTTCACTCAGACTCTGACTCAGGCTTCTTCTCTCTTCAGCAGGCCACCCAGCTGAGCCCAGCTGGGACCCTTACATCTCTGACTCAGCCCTGTGCCAGGAGGTCAGGGACTTGTTCCACAATATGCTTTGAAGTGGGGTAATCCTGGACAGTTTCTGCTCTTGTGGTTCTAGTGAGGAAGAAAGGAGGAAGCCTGCGATTTTGTGTGGACTATAGCAAGTTAAATGCCTGTACCCACCAGGATGCCTACTCATTACCTGGGGTGGAGGATTTACTAATGGCATTGTAGATCTATAGGAGAGGACAAAATTGCCGTATATGCTGATGATACACTTTTATTTTTGGGAGACACTTTGTCCTCATTGGAGGCAGTGATGTCTTTAATACATAAGGTTCCTTTACAGGCTTTAAGATAAATTTGCACAAGTCAGTTCTTTAACCACTGGACCCTCTGGTGATCAATCTGCTAATTTCTGCTTCTCAGATTGCTGTAATCTCTACATTTAAATATCTAGAGGTACATGTCACATCACAAGTGAGTACATATGTGGAGAGAAATATGACCCCATTACTTAAGCTGCTTGGGCAAGTGGGAAAAATTTGGAATAAATTGCCCTTAACAATAATAGGAAGAGCCAATTTGATAAAGATGCTTTGGATGCCACAAATATTTTATCTGTTACATAACTGTCCCATATGGTTACCTTGGAAATTCTTTAAACAAATAGATACCCTGTTTAGAGACCTTATATGGAGATATAAACATCGCCAGATTAGCTTGGAAACTTTGCAGCTTCCTAAGGATGAAGGAGGTTTGGCTGTCCCTAATGCCAGGTCTTATTATCAGGCATCCCAACTTCAGAAATTAAATGTATGGAATACTATAGATTGTGAGGATCCCATACAACAAATTATATTCTCTCAATTGTCGATAGATCCATTAGTGCAGTCAATAGTTTCTTACCATTTTTATAACAAACGTAGATAACCTACATTCTATTTAATACATAGTATATGGACCACTGTTCAAAAAGATACTCAGTATGAGGGTTATACACAATAAATGTCCATATGGAATAATCCACAACTGCCTGAAGTGGCGAAACTTAAAAGTTTTGATTTGTGGAAAAAAGGCAGGTATTCAGTTTCTTAGCCAGCTTTATGATAACAATGTTTTGCAATCATTTAATGAATTGGCAGTGAAATATCATTTGTCCAATAAATTATTCTTTCAATATTTACAGTTACGGTATGCCTTGCAGGACCAAGCAAAGACCTTTTTATTAAAATATAATCCTTTATCGATTTTATCTTTGGCAGTTTCCACAAGACGTACTGAATAGGGACTAATGGGAAAGATATATTTCTCTATTCAAATGATAACTACAATCAATTCACAAGAGGGTAGCTTTGGACGGTGGTGTAGAGACCTAAGGACACTTAGTGATGAGGAATGGGGGCAAGTTCTGAAAAATGTATTTTGGGTTTCCTTATCCTCCGCACAGTGTTTGACCCAACTATTTATCACCTATAGAGTCCACTACACTCCTTCAAAACTGTATTCCTGGGGTAAAGCAACTACACCCAATTGCCCAAGATGCACAAATGGTACAAGCACACTTATACATATGCTGTGGCAATGCCCCAAATTGCATCACTACTGGGAGTCTATATTTGATATTTTGAATTCCTTGTGCTTTAAACAAGTACAGCCTAATCCAAAAATTGCATTGCTGGGGGTTATACCGGAAGATACCTTCCCACTTGAAGTGCATGTGATGTGGCTGAGAACTATGTATTTGGCATGTAAACTTTTGCAAAAATGGATATCAAGCTGTCCACCAGTGACAGATCAATGGATTAAAGCAATACATCCTAATTTAAGACAAGAAGAACTGATAGGAGATGTCCTAGGAAATTTGAAAAGATCTGGCATTGGTGGTTAGCGTCTAATCTGGTTGAGCAACCAGAAGGGTATATTAATAATATGGGAAAATAATAATACTGGAGCGAAATTTAATATATATAAAACATGCACCATTATGGAACAATGTGAAGGAGGGAATTGAACAAGAGTCTGATGAACGCAGATAGGGAAGGGATGTTTTTTTTTTAATTTGTTTGTTTTTCTCCTCTGTTGTAGGGTGGGGCTATATGATGGAAATGTTGTAAGTGTTTTTGTTTTTTTCTTGTTGTGAAATGTGAAATAAAAATTAGTTGAAAAAAACCACACAAATCCCTATTCTTTCAGGAGAGGAGAGACAGACCTTTTGTTCCTACTAAGTAGGTACAGCTATAGGTCTCCTCCTTTAGTAAGTCCCATCCCCACACAGTTAGAAACACAAAGGAGGGAACACATGTAACCCCTTGATCTCCCCCTAGTGTTAACCCCTTCCCTGCCAGTGACATTTACACAGTAATCAGTGCATTTTTATAGCACTGATCGCTATATAAATTTCAATGGTCCTAAAAATGTGTCAAAAGCATCTGATCTGTCCGCCGCAATGTCGCAGTCCCGCAAAAAAAACGCAGATTACCGCCATTACTAGCAATGACCTGCATCTGAGTCTCACTCTGGCGAGGTGGTGAGCTGTATTGTACTATATGTGTGTTACATCTTTGCTCTAGTAAGTGTTTCTGTATAGCAGGGTGTTATAATAAATATACCTATGCGGAATACATTATGTTTGCCTTTTTTGCTTTTTATATGATATGATGAGAGTTGTGAACATCAAATTATCCACAAAATACATGAGATAAGGATTGGAGCCATTGTTTTTGGTGAGACACTAGCCTGCTGCTTCTACTTTCCATATGGAGCGAGGAGAGGATGAGATCCATTATTCTATTTGATTAAAGGATAAGGGGGCTGATCTTTGTTTAATGTTATTTTTAGTTTTACTCCAGAATATTTTTGTGTGTGTTTTGTGTGTCAAGTTACCACAACACCATTGATATCTTTTATTATTTAATCTCAAGGAGATTGTTTGGTGTTGGTGTCCCTTGTTAATTTCACATTGTATTTTTGAAATGTACCTGAATCCTCACCAACAACCTGTCCTTTTTGAAGTAAAACACACATAGGCAAGTATAATTCAAACCAAAATTCCTTTATTAAGGGCTCAGAACCAAACAAAGAGGGAGGCAACGCTGGATAAACAGCAGAAATTAGCGAAGCCTGGGACCCCCTGGGCAGACATCAATTCTTGAACATCAAATTTGGTGACCTGAGGAGTCCATATGTAAGGGAGGGCAGTCTGGTCCACAAGTCCCAGAGATCCGGAAAGCAGCAGATGACATCTGTGTCCCCAGGCTGTGGTACCACAAGAGGCTGCATCTTTTGGCCGACCAGACTGAACCCAGGGTCCTCAGTTTCTGGTCTTCCTTCCACGTTTCAATCCTGGCTGTGGCTCTGCTGTTGGAGATGTGGCAGGAGGAGGAGTAGGACCTGGAGGAGGAGGAGGACTAGGAGGACCTGGAGGAGAAGGAGGAGGAGGACCTGCAGGAGGAGGAGGAGGACCATGTGTGAGTTCACAAAGGTGTGTATCAGATGTAATTTGGGCCCTCAACCCCTTATTGAGGGCCTCCAACATTAAGGACTCACACATGAGTTGTTGTCCCTCCTCCATCCTCTGCATTTTAGAGGCAATGATGGCAGTGAAGTCCTCCTCCACGGTGTGTGGTGCCCCCAGGGCCTCTGTAGCCCTCCAAAAGAGGCCTATGGCAGCCTCCTCTAGGGCACTCCTCCTCCTGCCACTTTCTCTTTCCAGGTGTAGGGGAGGGACCTGCAGATCAGGCAGCCTGCTCGGCCTGGCCACCTCCTGGCTGAGACTTCCCTGTGTATGAAAAAGGGACATGGTTTTAGTTTTTGCATCATCAATCACAATCATAAATTAGTACTCCAAACTAACATCTAGTTAACATCATTGATTGGACAACCAGCAATAATTAGAGGAATGCTATACCTGGCTCAAGCTGGGCTCCTCCACATGTTGCTGCCTGGAAGGCCCAGGTTGGGCATCAGAAGCCTCAGCCGGGGGGAAGGAAGCATGGAAGGAAGACTGGGGAGTGATGACCTGGGTTCAGTCTAGCCTGCCAGAAAATGCAGCCTGTCATAGCACCACATCCTGGGGACATAGATGTCATCTGCTGCTCCGGATCTCTGCGAATCCTGGACTTTCTGGCGCTCCCTTACATATGTGCTCCTCAGGCCACCAATTAGGATCTTCAAATATGTGATGTCTGCCGTGGGGATCACCTGCTTCACAATTTCCAACAATTGATCCAGCGCTGCCTTCCTCTTTGTTTGGTTCCTATAATGTGGGTGGTTGATCTCCCACAGACAAGGCAGCTCCCTGAACATGTCAATGAATATTGCCATGAAGTCAGTATCTTGAAAGATATCCATTTTCACTGCAAGACACAACACAAGACAAACCCTAATGTCAGGCCAAACTCTCCTAATCTTGTTACAATATAGGCCTCAATGTAGAAGCAGTATAGGCACAAGTATGTCTCTTACCTTCGTTCTTACGATCGGCGCCTCCAATGCTCCTTCCTCCGCTCACAGATCGTGTGGTACGCTTTATACACACTGCGCATGCGTGTAACTCCGCCCGCCCCTGACGTTCTTTCTAGTCTATTCCCCGCCCCTTTTAGTTCTGCGCAGTGGGGGAAGAGCACATGGCAGATACACAGCAGGTGCGTGCTAATTACAGGAATGAGGAGGAGGAGGAGGAAAGCCCGGATCCGGACACGTCCCGATCCAGAAGGAGAAGATTTAAGGCCACAAATATGTCCTTTGGGGAGATGTTGGAGATGGTGGACATCCTGAAGATGGCCGACTATGATGGAAAGTATGGACCTTACCCCAACCCCAATATCAGAAAGGCCAAGATCATTGCGAAAGTGGTCAAAAGTCTGCACCGGAATTTTGGGGTAAGACGATCGAAAGATCAGCTCAGGAAGCGGTAGTCGGACCTGAAATTAAGAGAGCCCGAGCAGTACAGAAAGATCCGGAGAGTGCTGCAAAAAAGTAAGTAGTTTTGCTGTGTCCCTTTTCTTTTTGTCTTTATTACGTTTGTGCTGCTCCATATGCTTTTCTTAATTGTTGTACAGTTTAAAATGGCAATTTTAATGTTCATGGGCCCGTTATTCGTTCGTATCAAACATTTTTATTTCGGCCTCTAAAACACCATTGTTTAGGCCATATGCATTTTCCTACATTTTTTAGGGCCTACTTGTATGAAAAATATTTGAGAAAAAACAAGGAATAGGGGCGCCTCTGAGAAGTTATCATAAAACACTTTATTACAAACAAAATATCCACTCACATGAAGGTAGGAGAAGTCATGTACAGGAGCATGATGAGGGCTGAAGAGCTGAAAAATGCAGGACTGTAGGCAGAAGCTGTATCAATGTAGCTGAAGCACAATCAAGTCCAGGCAGGCAGGGGTGCAGATGGCTGAGCACATACACACACCGGTGTAATACAATGTAATGTAACACAATTTCAAGATGCTTGAAAAAGGAATGCGGCTATTCCATCCATCTATAGCTAGCAATTTCGGAAACGCGTCGCATATTGATGACGTCACGGCTCGGCGCCGGCCTGTGTCTGCTCTCCAAGCCTCGCTTCCATCCTACACACACGGCCCTGTCTCTCCCCTCGCCACACAGGGACAGTGCGATCGCTGTGGAGATACAGCGCAGCCCTGCCATCCAGCCGGACGTCCTTCTCCCTCTCTTAAATGACATTTATGCCATCATTGGACTGATCCTTTCCTCTTCCACTGGACTACTGACACCATCTTCCAGGGACATTGTATTACACCGGTGTGTGTATGTGCTCAGCCATCTGCACCCCTGCCTGCCTGGACTTGATTGGGCTTCAGCTACATTGATACAGCTTCTGCCTATAGTCCTGCATTTTTCAGCTCTTCAGCCCTCATCATGCTCCTGTACATGACTTCTCCTACCTTCATGTGAGTGGATATTTTGTTTGTAATAAAGTGTTTTATGATAACTTCTCAGAGGCGCCCCTATTCCTTGTTTTTTCTCAGCTATTGGAACTCACTTTTGGTTTCTTGGTGGCTGCCCTGACCGAGATAGCGGTTTTATATTACCAGTGTACACATCCGTACACCATATTCCTGGACAATTGGGTACTACATTGTAAGGTATCTGCATATTGCGCCTTGTTACTTGTTTAGTATGAAAAATATTTGGTTGTGTAGATGGCTTTGTTACTAGAATGAAATGCAAACTAGATTCTGTGTAAGGAGAGGACACTCAGCAGCTGTTTTCACATCTGGACACTGGAGCACTAGTGTGGGACACAAGAACACCATTTTTATTAGGGGGGGCACACAGGTGCTCCAGTGTATACTATAGGGGGTCTCCATCTGTGAAGCTTGTACAAAACAGCTAAAGTATTGCAGCTTGACAAAGGACACTAAAAAAGCTACATCTTGGAACTCTGCCAAAATAGACAATTGTACCCCACTTCCAAGCAATGTTTCCTATTTATAGTTCTGCCATCAAATATCTGTGTGCTAATTATACCATTTTTGTTTTACATAGGGGATAAAAGACTCGGAGGACACCCCTCATCCGAGGAGACCCCCCACCTCTGGAAGAAGGGGAAATACCACAAACACAAGCTGAGCAGGAGGAGGAAGAAGATGTGGTGGAAATTGGCACCACAACAGGTGAGTGTCTGCGACCACAGACTCAGGTAAGAGATGGATGCTGGCAGATTTTTGATACCTGTTTTTGTTTGGTTTCTCTCTTTTTAGGTGATCGTGATGTTATAGATCGAGATCCTTTCACATCAGAAAGTGCCCAGATCCTGATCAGGGAGATCATGGGGTGTAATTTAGAATTGGAAAACCTCAAGAAAAAAATCAATGATGTTATTCAAAAAAATAATAACATCATTGATGTTTTGTGGCGAATTTAAAACCCCACAAAATCACTTTCTTTTTTTGTGTGCTACAATCTTAAAAATTTTTGAGCGATGTTTCGAAAAGCCAAATTTGGAGGATGCACACAGTGTGCCAACATGTGCTATCTGCCATCACGGGAGATCAATGGATGCGTTTTGGGGGTGCAACCCCTTCCTCAATAATAAAGTAGCGGTGAGGAAGGGGTTGCTCCCACAAAACACGTCCCTTGATCTCCCCTGATGGCAGCTAGCACATGTTGACATTCGTAAATTGGTGTGCATCTTCCAAATTTGGCTTTTCAAGGGGTGAATTCACCCCATCTGAACGCAATACTAAACACAGTTCCTAAATACTCATGTCTGATATTGCCTTCAAGTTTTACCATATGTGAACTTTGTAAGTTCAAGATTTTTGTCTTTCTTGTTGGTTTTACACAGGCCTGTTTTATCGTAAATGGACATTTCTATTTTTGATAATGCCACCCCCAAAATTGTTATACAACAAACATGTTGGTTTGTTTTAAAAACCTTTTCTAAATGCACATGTGATTGTGCAGGTATTAAAAAGTTTGTTAATCAAGAATGTGTGGATTATTGTCTCAACGCTACAACACTTTTGTGGTGATGTAATTGCTGTTTTCTGTGAAAATGGGGGTTATTTCCTAAGGGCAAATCCTCTTTGCACTAAAAGTGCAGTTTCAGTGCAGTTTCAAGTGCCCTTGTAGTATAAAAAGTGTCTACGCCTTTAGTAAATAACACCCAACAATGCGTTGTATAAGGTTACACAATCACGCCATTTTCAGGACTCCCCACATTGCTGTCAGGGTCAGCTAAAACAAACACAAGCAGTAAATGTCACCAAAGATTAGCTTTTTTTTTATTTGATAAATGCTTCACAAATTGTCTGGCATATTGATGGCCCCCCTACCCGCAAAGAACTCAAGGTATCTTAACCGGACATCACGGGCACTCAGGGAGGGCAAGCCAGGACGGCCACTTTCAAGCGCCGTCAGGGTTGTATCATGTAGAATTCCGGCCTCAGGCCCAACTGAGCCAGCATAGTTGGCAGAATGTTGGCGTAAAAAGTTATGTAGAACACAGCACGCCAGGATTAGATGATTAAGTTTATACTCCGCCATATGGATGGGTGTCAGAAATAGGCGGAACCGGCTGGCCATGTTTCCAAATGTGTTCTCCACCACTCTTCTGGCTCTGGCCAGCCAGCAACTAAAAACCCTCTGTTCCGGGGTGAGGGTCCTCATCGGGAATGGCTGCATAAAATGGTCCCCCAGCGCAAATGCTTCATCCGCAACGAAGACGAATGGGAGTCCTTCCACATTGTCCTCTGGAGGTGGCAAGTCCAAGCTGCCATTCTGGAGACGCCTGTAGAACTCCGTCTGGGCGATGACTCCACCATCAGACATCCAGCCATTCTTCCCCACGTCCACATACAAGAAGTCGTAATTAGCCGACACCACCGCCAACATCACAATACTATTGAACCCCTTATAGCTGAAATAGTACGACCCCGAGTTGAGTGGTGGGATGATGTGGACGTGTTTCCCATCAATTGCCCCTCTGCAGTTAGGAAAGTCCCACCGCTTGGCAAAGTGGGAGGCCACAGTCTGCCATTCCTGTGGCGTGGAAGGAAACTGTTGAGGAAAACAAAAATAAATTACTATTTTTGCACATAAACATGGCAAGCAGATTAGGCACAAACATTCTTGGCCAACCTCCAGATAGCATTTATTAAGGGGAATTTAACACCAAAGTATAAGGTACACCTATCATATTCCCCCTCCCCCCCCTCTCATGGGCCATTTATAACATTATAGGGGGGGAATCTTGGACAGGTAACCCTCTTCACTTCATTGAGAGATGAATGCCTAAATACAGGGTATTACTTGGAACAGCCCCTCCTTAGTTACACTATTGGCAGCCCACTGGACAGGTAAGAAGTGTCATAATACAAAGATATAAATACACACTGTACACATTTGAGGACATTTGGACATTCTGCTATTACCTATCAAGATAATAATAGAATACAAAAACTTTAAACAGTACCATTGGAAAGTATACAGGCAGGCCCTTGCAATACATGCTTTGGGGAATTCATCCATAAATCTGACCAGTAAAGAGATGGGTATAGTGTGTATGGGTTTGGCAAAGTCAGCAGATAGATGATTGAGGATAGATAGAGAATTGGGATCAGCTGACTTAGCAGTTGGGGGGAGGGAGGGTTTAGAAAAATGATTTGGGGGCACTACAAAAAAAGCCTCTGGCCTCTGAATTTAAAGCACAAATCACATTTCTAAACATTTTAGGGGGTGTTTGGGGTAAAGCACTACTATGGAGCTGATAAAATACATTGTTAAGTGACTACATGAGGTGAATATAGGGGCAGGAGAGCATGTTGGGGAGGTAAGTGAAGGCAGATATGTATGAAGGACTAAAAAAATAATTACATAAAAATCCAGCATGAATGAGAACAAAGGGGACATTCACAGCATATTACAATCATGGTAATTAGGGAATGAGGAAAGAAATACAATATCTTAGCAAACATTAAATACAATAAAATGTGATATTAAAGGATAAAAATCTTACCTTAATATACTCCTTCTGCAGGACCTGGATGATGGCAGAACAGGTCTCTAGGATAATGATCCCCAGAGCCTGCGGGGAGATGCCTGTCGAGAACTTGAGGTCCTGCAGGCTTCTCCCCGTCGCCAAGTACCGCAGGGTAGCGACCAGCCTCTGCTCCGGAGAGATGGCTTGCCTCATGCAGGTATCCTGCCTGCTGATATAGGGGGTCAGCGAAGCCAACAAACGGTGAAATACGGGGTCCGTCATCCTGAGAAAGTTCCTGAAATCATCAGGATTATTCTCATGGATCTCACGGAGCAAAGGCATATGAGAGAACTGGTCACGCTGAAGCAACCAATTCTTGGTCCATGAACTCCTCCCCACCCTGTTCATGGACTGGACTTGTGTCAAGGTCAGGACCCCAACACCAAGCCCCCGCACAGCACGAACTCTACGAGGGGTACGTATACGCAACATGGCTATAAAACAGTCGGCTGCTCAGAACGAAGTAACAGAACGCACTGAAGAACAGCGAGGTCTGTGAAGAGCGACCTGAAAAACAGTAACGAACGAACAAGAACACAATGACTAATTAAAGTCACGCGGAACTTGCTTGCATGCACTGAAGAGCAGAAACAAACCCACAAGCACAAACTGAACCGCAGAAAACGATCTGAAAGCCACGAGTCTGAAAAAGCGCGAATCGTTTCTCACCAAACTTTTACTAACACGAGATTAGCAAAAGGAGCCCAAAGGGTGCCGCGCTTGGTTCTGAACTGGCCTTTTCTAGTCTCGTCGTACATGGTTGACGTCACCGCGTTGTTGGCGGTCGGAAATTCCGACAACTTTGTGCGACCGTGTGTACGCAAAACAAGTTTGAGCCAACATCGGAAAGAATCCTAGGATTTTGTTGTCGGAATGTCCGAACAAAGTCCGACTGTGTGTACGGGGCATTAGTGTCAGAGCTGGCGGGGGACAGATGCAGCAACGGGCCATTACTTGCCTGTCTTTTTCACCTGGCCAGTGAGAGTGGCCAGCGATCAATACCTGGAACCTGGCCACCCAAACATGTTAGCAGCCGGCAGGGATCTCTGGGGCGTCACATTACTGGACTGAAGGTGAGTATTGTTCTGCTTTAAGAAAAAATGTCATCAATAGAGATGGGCCGAACACACCCTTGTTCGGTTCGCAGCAGAATGCCTGAACAGGAGAAAAGTTCAGCCGAACATGAGAAATCAAAAGCCCCCATTTTGAAGGCTTATATGCAAGTTATTGGCCATAAAAAGGGTATGGGGGTCTGGGTAATGCCCTGGGGGACATGTAGTAATGCAAGTAAATTTGTTTAAAAAAAGATAATTTTTAAAGGAGCAGTGATTTTAAAGATGCTTACAGTGAAGCAATAAAAATGAAAAATTCCTTTAAATATAGTGCCTGGGAGTCCTCTTATGCCCCGTACACACGGTCGGACTTTGTTCGGACATTCCGACAACAAAATCCTAGGATTTTTGCCGACGGATGTTGGCTCAAACTTGTTTTGCCTACACACGGTCGCACAAAGTTGTCGGAATTTCCGATCGACAACCACGCGGTCACGTACACCACGTACGACGAGACTAGAAAAGGCCGGTTCAGAACCAAGCGCGGCACGCTTTGGGCTCCTTTTGCTAATCTCGTGTTAGTAAAAGTTTGGTGAGAGACGATTCGCGCTTTTTCAGACTCGTGGCTTTCAGATCATTTTCTGCCGTTCAGTTTGTGCTTGTGGGTTTGTATCTGCTCTTCAGTGCGTGCAGTCAGTTCGTATCAGAGTTTTCTGTGTGATCTTGCCTGCTCGTTGCTGTTTTTCAGGTCGCTCTTCACAGGCCTTGCTGTTCTTCAGTGCGTTCTGTTACTTCGTTCTGAACAGCCGACCGTTTTCTAGCCATGTTGCGTATACGTACTCCTCGTAGAGTTCGTGCTGTGCGGGGACTTGGTGTTGGGGTCCTGACCTTGACACAAGTCCAGTCCATGAACAGGGTGGGGAGGAGTTCATGGACCAAGAATTGGTTGCTTCAGCGTGACCAGTTCTCTCATATGCCTTTGCTCCGTGAGATCCGTGAGAATAATCCTGATGATTTCAGGAACTTTCTCAGGATGATGGACCCCATATTTCACCGTCTGTTGGCTTCGCTGACCCCCTATATCAGCAGGCAGGATACCTGCATGAGGCAAGCCATCACTCCGGAGCAGAGGTTGGTCGCTACCCTGCGGTATTTGGCGACAGGGAGAAGCCTGCAGGACCTCAAGTTCTCGACAGGCATCTCCCCCCAGGCTCTTCTTTGTGGACATTTACTGCTTGTGTTTGTTTTAGCTGACCCTGACAGAAATGTGTGGAGTGCAGAAAATGTCATGATTGTGTAACCTTATACAAAGCACTGTTGGCTGTTATTTACTAAATGCAAAGACACTTTTCACTACAAGTGCACTTGCAACTGCACTGAAACTGCACTTGTAGTGCAAAGTGGATTTGCCCTTAGGAAATTACCCCCATTTTCTCATAAAACAACAATTACATCACCCCAAAAGTGTTGTAGTGTTGAGACAATAATCCACACATTCTTGATGAGCAATCTTTTTAATACCTGCACAATCACATGTGCATTTACCAAAGGTTTTTCTGACAAACCAACATGTTTGTTGTATAACAATTTTTGTGGTGTCATTATCCAAAATCAAAATGTCCATTTTATAGAAAACAGGCATGTGTAAAACCCACAAGAAAGACACAAATCTTGATCTTACAAAGTTCACATTTGGTAGAACTTGAAGGCAATATCAGACATGAGTATTTAGGAACTGTGTTTGATATTGCGTTCAGATGGGGGGAAATCACCCCTGGAAAAGCCAAATTTGGAAGATGCACACAAATTTCACAATGTCAACATGTGCGACCTGCCATCACGGGGGATCAAGGGACGTGTTTTGGGGGAGAAAGCCCTTCCTCAACGCGACTTTATAATTGAGGAAGGGGTTGCACCCCCAAAACGTGTCCATTGATCTCCCGTGATGGCAGATAGCACATGTTGACACATTGTGTGCATCCTCCAAATTTGGCTTTGGGAAAAATCACAAAAACATTTCGCACATTGTAGCAGACAAAAGAAGAAAGTGATTTGGAGGGGCTTTAAACTTGCCCCAAAACATCAATGATGTTTTTATATTTTGGAATAACATCATTGATGTTTTGCTTGATGTTTTCCAATTGTAAATTACACCCCATGATCTCCCCGATCACGATCTGGGCACTTTCTGATGTGAAAGGATCTTCATCCACAACCTCACGATCACCTAAAAAGAGAGGAAACCCAAAATAAATTAGGTCGAAAAAAAAATACCGCCATCCATCTCTTATCGGAGCCTGTGGTCGCAGACACTCACCTGTTGTGGTGACTACTTCCACCACGTCTTCTTCCTCCTGCTCATCTTGTGTTGGGTGGATTTCCCCTTCTTCCAGAGGGGGGGTCTCTGGTCTCCTCAGATGAGGGGTGTCCTCCGAGTCTTTTCTCCCCTATGTAAAACAAAAATGGTATAATTAGCACACAGATATTTGATGGCAGAACTAGAAAGATGAAACATTGCTTGGAAGTGGGGTACAATGATCTATTTTAGCAGAGTTCCAAGATGTAGCTTTTTTAGTGTCCTTTGTCAAGCTGCAATACTTTACCTGTTTGGTACAAGCTTCACAGATGTAGCCCCCCCTATAGTATACACTGGTGCACCTGTGTGGCCCCCCTAATAAAAAGGGTGTTCTGGGGTCCCACACTAGTGCTCCAGTGTCCAGATGTGAAAACAGCTGCTGAGTGTCCTCTCCTTACACAGAATCTAGTTTGCATTTCATTCTAGTAACCAAGCCATCTACACAACCCAATTCTTTGAAGACAAGTATAGGGCCTCAAAATGGTGGCCAAATGCATATGGCCTAAACAATGTTATTTTATAGTCCGAAATAAAAATGTGTGATCCGAACGAATAATGTGCCCATGAACATGAAAGCTGCCATTTTAAACTGTACAACAGTTCCTAAAAGCACATGGAGCAGCACGAACGTAATAAACACAAGAACAATAGGAACACAGCACAACTACTTACTTTTTTGCAGCACTCTCCGGATCTTTCTGTACTGCTCATGTAATTTCAGGTCCGACCACCGCTTCCTGAGCTGATTTTTCGATCGTCGTACCCTGAATTTCCGGTACAGACTCCTGACCACTTTCGCCATGATCTTGGCCTTTCGGACATTGTGGTTGGGGTAAGGCCCATACTTTCCATCATAGTCGGCCTTCTTCAGAATGTCCACCATCTCCAACATGTCCCCAAAGGACATATTTGAGTCCTTTAATCTCCTTCTGGATTGGGACGTTTCAGGCTCCGGCCTTTCCTCCTCCTCCTCCTCCTCGTTGCTCCAATTATCAGGATCCTGCTGTCTCTCGGCCATGTGCTCTTCCTCCACTGCGCCGAATGAAAAGGGGCGGGGAATAGAATAGAAAGAACGTCAGGGGCGGGCGGAGTTATACGCATGCGCAGTGTGTATAAATCTTAATGCGCACGTCTTACGTACGATCTGTGAGCGGAGGAAGGAGCATCGGAGACGCCGATCGTGCTAACGAAGGTAGGATCTAAACTTGGGCCTATACTGCTTCGAAATGGAAGCCTATATTGTAACAAGATTAGGGGAGTTTTGGCCTGACATTAGGGTTTGTCTTGTGTTGTGTCTTGCAGAGAAAATGGATGGGTTCAACAACCACAATTTCCTGCCTCTGTTCATAGACAAGTACAGGGAGCTGCCCTGTCTGTGGCAGGTGAGACACCCCCACTATAATCACAAACAGAAGAGGCAGGCAGCGCTGGAGAAACTGCTGGAGTTGGTGAAGCCGGTGGTCCCCACAGCAACCATCCCTTATTTAAAAGCCAAAATTGGTGGCCTGAGGAGCACTTATCTTAGGGAGCGCAAGAAGGTCACAGATTCCCAGAGGTCCGGAGCTGCAGCAGATGACATTTATGTCCCCAGGCTGTGGTACTACGAGAGACTGCGATTTCTGTCAGACCACACTGAAGTCAGGGAATCCCTCTCTACTCTTCCTTCCACTCTTCCTTCCATCCCAGCTGAGGCTTCCGATGTCCAACCTGGGCCTTCCAGCCAGGAAGAAGTGGAGGAGCCCAGCTGGAGTCAGGTATAGCATTCTTCTACAGATTTCTGGGCAATAAATAAATGATGTTTACTAGATGTTATTATTGATCATTAATTGCTGATTAAAAAAAGTGTTTTACATATCAATAGACAGTAGTGGGCACCAAAAATTGGGACAAGAATGCAAAATGCTGGGCTCAGAAGGATAGTCTGTTATATTTGTTAACATTGAATTTGCAGCAGTCTGGAGGTGAAAATTGTGTGTGATTGATGTAAAAAAAACTAAAACTATGTCCCTTTTTCATACACAGGAAGACCTCAGCCAGGAGGAGGCTGTGGAATGTGGCAGTCAGGAGGAGGCAGGGATTATTAGTGTCAGCCAGGAGGAGGCGGGGATTAGTGGCAGCCAGGAGGAGGCGGGGCTAAGTGTCAGCCAAGAGAAGCCTGGGACCAGTCGCAGCCTGACTGAGTCTCAGGTTCCTCCCCTCCGCCTGCCACATAAAGGAGCCAGGAAGGCCACTCCCAGTCCTGTGCAGGATTCAGCATACAGGCTGATCTAGGAAGCTTCTGTGTCCCTCAGAGCCTTCCCCAGTCCTGAAGAGGCCTTTGCCTGCATGGCTGCCACCAAATTGCTGGGCATGCAGGAGGGCCAACGCAAGATCTCTGAGGACCTGATTTATAAAGTCCTATGTAAGGGGGAGAGTGGGGAACTGACACACAAGACGGATGTCATTGAGATCGACGATCCTCTTCCTCCTCCTCCTCCTGCTGCCACAACTCCACCACCACAGCCAAAGGCTGGAAGGAAGCGTGGAAGGAAGACCAAAGAGTGATGACCCTGGGTTCAGTCTGGTCTGACAAAAGCTGCAGTCTCTCGTATGACCACAGCCTGGGGACACAGATGTCATCTGCTGCTTTCCGGATCTCTGGGACTTCTGGACCAGACTGCCCTCCCTTAGATAAGGACTCCTCAGGCCACCAATTTTGCTTTTAAATAATTGATGGCTGCCCTGGGGGTCCAAGGCTTCGCCCACTTCTGCAGTTTCTCCAGCGTTGCCTCCCTCTTTGTTTATAGTTGTGAGCCCTTAATAAAATTTTTTAGGTAAATTCTACTCTCCTGTGTGTGTTTTCATCCAAAAAGGACAGTTTGTTGGTGACGATTCAGGTACATTTCTAAAGTACAATGTTAAATTAACAAGGGACAACAACACCAAACAATCTCCTACAGATTAAATAGAACAACATATCAATGGTGTTGTGGGAACTTGTCACAAAAAACACACAAACATTTTCAGGAGTACAAATCAAAATCACCAAAAAAAAAATTAAAAAAGAGAAACACAAAAAAAGATTCTACATTAAAGTAACAAAAAAAAAAAAATTATGTTGTCAGATGTGAGAAATCAAAATATATTGAGGGAATCCCGATAAATAGTAACGAAAGAAGTTTGTGAGAAGTGTGTGTGAATATGAGCATCAAAATGACTTAATTCTTGTCACATTATAAAGAAGAAGAGAGTGCGCTGTATTAAACCATTTTTAACATTGCAGCGTGACGAAAGTGCTGTATCCATTGCGAACGCTAAGTTTACCAGAACGAGCTGTCCCTTGTCGGAATTTCTTCTGAGCATGCGTGGCACTTTGTGCGTCGGAACAGGCCACACACGGTCGGAATTGACGCGATCAGATTTTGTTGTCGGAAAATTTTATCTCCTGCTGTCCAACTTTGTATGTCGGAAAATCCGATGGAAAATGTCCGATGGAGCCCACACACGGTCGGAATTTCCGACAACACGCTCCGATCGGACAATGTCCATCGGAAAATCCGACTGTGTGTACGGGGCATTAGTCTGCCTGTATAGAGGCGCATCTGTAGCATGTATAGGACATGCTGCAGCAAAAATGAAATTTATAAAGAAAAAAAACAAGTCAAATCACATTTACATTGACTCACAGTTGCACTTGCTGTCCCTGTAGGTCTGGTATGGATTTCGAGGGGAAACCCATGGCAAAATTAAATGAATTAAAAAAAAAGGCATGGGGTCCCCCCAAGATCCATACCAGACCCTTATCTGATCATGCAGCCCGGCAGGACAGGAAAGGGGTGGGATGAGTAAGCGCCCCCCCTCCTAGACCATACAAAGCTACATGCCCTCAACATGGGGGTCCCCAAAGCACCTTGTGCCCGTTTTGATGGGGACAAGGGAATTTTCCAGACAACCCTGGGCTGTGGTTGTGGATGTCTGTGGGTGGGGGGCTTATCGCAATCTGGAAGCCCCTTTTAACAAGGGGGCCCTCAGATCCCAGCCCCCCTTATGTGAATGAGTATGGGTTACATTGTACCCCTACCCATTCACCAAAAAACTGTCAAAAATAAATAAAAACACAAGTTTTTTACAAGTCCATTATTAAATAAATAAACTGTACAGCACACAGTGCATTTCAGGGCATTTAGCGGGGTGAAAACCCGCTGAACGTCCTGCAAACTAAGCTACCTGCAAAAACCCAGGTATCATTTTTCCTTAAGGTGACTGGCTTTCAGATAAATATGATCCCGGTGGCGGATTCACCACGGGATTACTTTTATAGGCCGCGAGAGGGGTGCCCACCGCGGGAGGGGTGCCCCCCCCTTCCACTGCTTCCCGGTTGTTTCCGAGCTTACCAGAGCCGTTAGTAAGCCCGGAACCGATCCGATGTGGCCGATGGCTAGGCAGGTAGGCAAGTGAGGGCAAGATAGTCCCCACTCGGCTCTATGCCCTTGGAGGACTGGAGCGACCTCCGACATCACTTCCGGTTCTCAGGCTAATAGGAATAATATAGGCAAGGGGGGGGTGTTATAGGGTTATATCCCCAGTTGAATTTTTTTCCATCTGTGTCCCATTGCAGAGATTTCCCTTCACTTCCTGTCCCATGGTCAAACAGGAAGTGAGAGGAAATACCTGCAAATTAAGGGAATTCCTTGGGTACCCAGGTCACCAGAACTAGTGTCCTCATTGGAAGATTTCCCCTCTATTACTTTTCTGGGGACAACCCAAGATTTTCTTTTACTTTCAATGATAATGGTAAATAGGACAAATGGAGAGGGTGAATCTCTTTACGGGGGGCACAGACAGCAATAAAAACTGACAAGCATTCTTTTCAATCTCATTTTATTAAAGGGTGCGGGATTAACAAATGTATTAATCAAGTTACAGAGTATAATACACATGTAGGTTACATACATCAGCGAGGTAAGCTTTTACAGATTATGCATATTCTAAGGCATCCTATCTTTAGTATTCCTGGTGTAGTAGTAATGCATCGTAATATAATAACATGCCACATAGAAGAGTGAATAACAACATGCGTGCGGGTTCCAGTCTACGATTCTATATCAATTATACGCATATCTATGGTGTAATTTGGACCATCTTAATCGGGATGATATGCTGTAGGAATCCCCATTGTCTTAGAGTAAATATCTAGTTTGCGGTTCTATGCTGGGTAGGGATGAGACGAACACCCTCCTGTTCGGTTCGCACCAGAACATGCGAACAGGAAAAAAGTTCAGGAAAAAAGTTTGTTCAAACACACGAACACCGTTAAAGTCTATGGGACACGAACATGAATAATCAAAAGTGCTAATTTTAAAGGCTTATATGCAAGTTATTGTCATAAAAAGTGTTTGGGGACCTGGGTCCTGCCCCAGGGGACATGGATCAATGCAAAAAAAAGTTTTAAAAACGCCTGTTTTTTTCGGCAGCAGTGATTTTAATAATGCTTAAAGTCAAACAATAAAAGTGTAATATCCCTTTAAATTTCATAGCTGGGGGGTGTCTATAGTATGCCTGTAAAGGGGAGCATGTTTCCCGTGTTTAGAACAGTCTGACAGCAAAATGACATTTCAAAGAAAAAAAGTCATTTAAAACTACTCGGGGCTATTGCATTGCCAGTCCGACAATACACATAAAAGTTCATTGATAAAAATGGCATGGGAATTCCCCACAGAGGAACTCCGAACCAAAATATAAAAAAAAAATGACGTGGGGGTCCCCCTAAATTCCAAAGCAGACCCTTATCCGAGCACTCAACCTGGCAGGCCGCAGAAAAAGAGGGGGGGGACGAGAGAGCGCCCCCCCTCCTGAACCATACCAGGCCACATGCCCTCAACATTGGGAGGGTGCTTTGGGGTAGCCCCCCAAAACACCTTGTCCCCATGTTGATGAGGACAAGGGCCTCATCCCCACAACCCTGGCCGGTGGTTGTGGGGGTCTGCGGGCGGGAGGCTTATCGGAATCTGAAAGCCCCCTTTAACAAGGGGACCCCCAGATCCCGCCCCCCCGTGTGAAATGGTAAGGGGGTACCTACCATTTCACTAAAAAACTGTCAAAAATGTTAAAAATGACAAGAGACAGTTTTTGACAATTCCTTTATTTAAATGCTTCTTCTTTCTTCTTTCTTCCTTCTTCCTTCATCTTCTTCTTCTGGCTCTTCTGGTTCTTCCTCCGGTGTTCTCGTCCAGCATCTCCTCCGTGGCGTCTTCTATCTTCTTTTCCTCAGGCCGCTCCACACCCATGGCATGGGGGGAGGCTCCCGCTCTTCTCTTCATCTTCTTCTCTTCTTCATCTTCTTCTCTTCTTCATCTTCTTCTCGAGGCCGCTCCGCACCCATGCTGGCATGGAGGGAGGCTCCCGCTGTGTGACGCGTCTCCTCTTCTGACGGTTCTTAAATAACGGGGGGGGGGCACCTGGTGACCCCGCCCCCCTCTGACGCACAGTGACTTGACGGGACTTCCCTGTGACGTCACGGGTCTGGTATGGAATTTAGGGGGACCCCCACATCTTTTTTTTTTTTTAATTTTGGCTGGGGTTCCCCTTAATATCCATACCAGACCCGAAGGGCCTGGTATGGAATTTAGGGGGACCCCCACGTCATTTTTTTTTTTTAATTTTGGTTCGGGGTTCCCCTGTGGGGAATTCCCATGCCGTTTTTATCAATTAACTTTTATGTGTATTGTCGGACCGGCAATGCAATAGCCGCGAGTAGTTTTAAATGACTTTTTTCCTTTGAAATGTCATTTTGCTGTCAGACTGTTCTAAACACGGGAAACATGCGCCCCTTTACAGGCATACTATAGACACCCCCCAGCTAAGGGATATTATACTTTTATTGTTTGACTTTAAGCATTATTAAAATCACTGCTCCTGAAAAAACGGCCATTTTTAAAACTTTTTTTGCATTGATCCATGTCCCCTGGAGCAGGACCCAGGTCCCCAAACACTTTTTATGAAAATAACTTGCATATAAGCCTTTAAAATTAGCACTTTTGATTTCTCCCATAGACTTTTAAAGGATGCATTCAAATTTGCCGCGAACACTCCAAATTGTTCGCTGTTCGGGGAACTTGCGAACAGCCAATGTTCGAGTCCAACATGAGTTTGACTCGAACTCGAAGCTCATCCCTAATGCTGGGTATATAACCTCAGTTCGTATGCTTGGATGTTAGGTTCAGTGCGGAAAGAGAGCAAGAAGGTAAAAAGAAGAAGGTTAACATAAGGGAGGGGGTAAGGGAGGTTAGAAAGGTTAAAGATCAAAGATCACTCCAGCATGACTATGCAGCAGTTGAGATTGGGTGCCCAGCAGCCCATAAAGTAAAGTCTGCAGAGTAACGAATCATCGACCATAAGGTCCAAGTGATGGAGAACTGTTCCTCCTTCCCAGTTTCCTGCGCCAACAGATGTTCCAGATCTTTTATCTGATCCACTTCAACAGCCCATTCTCCTAAGGTAGGTACGGCCTCTGTTCTCCAAGGATGGGGAATCACCGTCCTAGCTGCAGCCAGAAAGTGACGCAATATATCTTTTTTAATCAACTTAAAGGGTCAGAGATAGGAGGGCTACTTCTGGTGTGGGCTTAATTGAGGTCGCCATCAGCCTGTTGTATAAGTCAAAGACCATCTGCCATAGTTTCCAAATAGGAGGGCAAGCCCACCAAATGTGGAGCATTGTCCCTCTAGAGGACAAGTATCTCCAGCAAGTGTCTGGCAAAGAAGGGTTAAAGCGTTGTATAGTCACAGGGCATCTGTACCATCTTGTCAACAGTTTAAACCCTTTTTCTTGAGTCTTAGTTGCTAGGGAAATCTTATGCGTCAGGACGAATCACTTTTGCCAATCAGCAGGTGAGATAGAGTGTTGTAAATCCACTTCCCATTTCTGTGTGTATGGTGGAAGGTCAGGGGTAGATATGCTCAGTAGCAGGGAGTAAAGTAAGGAGACAATGTGTGTCGGTGGGTCGGGTTGTAACAGTAGTTCATCGAAATTCGATGGATCAGATAGGATATCCGCTAGGGAAGAAAAGGTGCGTACGTATGACACAACTTGACTTCTCTGTAGCCACATGGTTGGGTGTCCTAAAGCTGTCTGGGGAGGTGTGTCCGTTCTTAGAGATGGGTCCGCGCGAAGGGCCAGAGCTAGGCGTCTATGGTTTTCCCTATTCCAGGGTCTGAAACTGACAAGCATTCTAATCCCTCTCCAGTCTATCTAAAACTAAAACAAAAAGTTGTGCCTTTAGTTATACTTTTAAGACATTATTTTTTTTAAAGTCAAAGTGTCAATTTTATTTTCCACTTTTGCTTTTAAGTATAAATGAGAGTCTTTTTGACCCCAGATCTCTCAATAAAGAGGACCTGTCATGATTATTTCTATTACGTATGTTTACAGAGAAACAGCCCCAAAGCATCATGTTTCCACCTCTGTGCTTGACTGTAGGGATTTTGTTCTTAGGGTCATAGTGTCAGGGCTGGGCTCAGCCCTTCCTTCTCTGAGCTAGCCGCTCAGCTGTTGGCTAATTGCCAGCTCCTATCACTCCACAGTGACTCACCTGTTGATGCTCGTTAGTCCTGCCTACTTAAACTGTCCAGTCCAGATGATCTCTGCCTTCACCTTGGTCACATCTCTAGAGACGCTCTCCTGTGTTCCTGTTAAAGACTTGCTTGGCTGACATTCCTTCTGGCTCCAGATCCTGCTCGCTGTTCTTCTACGCTGTTCTCTGGCTCCCTGACGTTTTGGCTTGTCTGACTATGCGTTCTGGTTCCTGAGCTCTGGCTATATTTTGACTACGTTTACTCTGTTTACCTTTTTTTATTATTATTAAACAAGTGTGATTTAACTGTACTTCTGTCTCAGTCTGATTCATGGTTTCGGACAGTAGGCGAAGGCCATGAATTCAGAAGATGCAGTCAATCCACTTGTTGGTAATATTTTTTCCAGATTGGATGAGCAGGATCACTGAATGGATCAGTTTGCCATGGTGTTACAACGCTCCTGAGTCGCACTACTCACCTGGAATCTCTCACTGTGGCTGCTCCGGTACAACCTGTGTTGCAGGCTGTCCCTGCTGCTGCTCTAGTCTCTGTGCAGGCACCCGCATCTAGTATTATCTCTATAAGAGGTATGCCTGTTTCCGCTCTGCTTCCCCAGTGATTTGGGGGCGATCCAGTCCAATGCAGAGGGTTTCTCAAACAGGTTGAGATATATTTTGAGATGCTGCTCCAGGTGTTTCCCACGAATAAAAGCAAAGTAGGTTTTGTGATATCTTTGCTTTCTGAGAGAGTCTTGGCCTGGGTAAAACCTCTATGGGGGACACAAAAACCTGTTGTCTTGAGTTACCCTGAGTTTGTGGCTTCTTTTAAAAGGTTATCTGATTCTGCTGCCAAGTGCCTCATGCCCATCAAACAGAGTACGAGAACTGATGCTGATTTACGCCATTGAATTCCGTACTCTGGCAGCAGAGGTTGCGTGGAACAATGAGGACCTCTTTGCTGCTTTTTCTCATGGTCTCTTGGATACCCTCAAGGATGAGATAGCAGCCCGAGATATACCCACTGAGCTTGAGATGTTGATCATGTATGCCATCCTCATTGACTCCAGACTCAGAGAAAGACTCTCTTTAAGGCTCTGTTTCCACTACTGTGAGTTGTTTTGTGACTTGACACATGTCAAGTCGCATGACAAGTCAAAACCCATGTATTTCAATGGTCCCCATTCTAATTGGTGCGGCTCAAGTCGCAGCGACTCCAAAAAAGGTTCTTGCACTACTTTGTTCCGTCTTCGGTGCGACTTGTTCTCCATAGAAAGGTATTAAGTCGCAATGCAGTCGCATGTACATGTCTGACACCGCAACTTTGTTGTGACTTCCACGGAAGTCTATGGAAGCACATGATCTCTGCTCCTCCCAAATACATCACTTCCTATATTGATGTATGTGAGTGTGGGAGACAGCAGGAAGCATGCCTAGGGCTAGAAAGAACAAGCAACAAGTTCATGACAATGAAGAAATTATTCGGGTTGTCAGACAACGTCCGGCAATATATGACCTCAGAGATCCAGGTTACAAAGATCATGCAAAGAAGGAGAGAGCATGGTTGGAAGCGGCTTGCATATATTGTGATACCTGGGACTCTTTATCAGCTACAGAACGGTCTTCAAAAAGTAAGTGGTTGATATATGCTGCTTAGCACTTTGCGCCTTGCACCTATTTAAATATTCAGCAACCAATGGGTGTGTGTTAACAATGTGCACTGTGTTTTCTTGGTGGGGACCACTTCTCCTGCCTGGAGATCACAATGGTTTGGCAGGAGGGAATCCCCTGTCAACACTATCTGTGTTAATGGTGGAATTTAGCTAGTTTCTTTTCTGCAACCTGTGGCTGCAGGAAAGTAAATGTGTGTGTGTGTGTGCTAGCAAATAATATTTGCCCACGGTCCAAATGATATTAAAGATGGCCCTGTCAACATCCTTCAGCACATGACAAATTATGCAGGTGTCATGGATAATATATCTAGCGGTTGTTTTCCCACCATCCACATCAATTATGCATCCTAGCAAATGAATGACCTATGGGCAGTTAATAAAGATTTTTTTTTGAACTTGGTATTTTCTTTATATTTTGTAGTGCACTCGTTACAAACTCGATGGAGAAGTCTCAAAGACTGCTACAACCGGTACTTACAAAAATTAAAAGAAGGAAGGAGTGGTTCCGGCTCAAAAAGATTAGCCCCATATGCCCATGCCGGGGATCTTGATTTTTTAAAACCGGTGTTGGAAATGCGAGATTAAGTTATCAGCAGGCATATGTTATGAATTTTACATAACAAACTGTAATGCTTACTTTAAAAATATGTGATTTGTATTTCAGAACCCAAGCAAGCTGGGAAGACAGCACACAGGGTTTGGCACAAGAAGATGAGTCAGAGGAAGCTGCTGCGGAGGAGTAGCAAGAACAATTCCAAGACAATGTTGACAAGGAACTGTTCGTAGATGAATCAAGGTCAACAACAAACTCAATGAATGAGGAGGATGCAGAACCAGGGCCTAGCAATGTCTCTAGGCCTTTGCGAAGATCTTCAAGGGGAAGTTCCAGGCCTGTGAAACCCATGGGTAAAATCTTAGATGTAGTCAGTCAGATGTCCACTAAAATGGCTGAAAAACAGTGTGAAGACACAGCATTTCTCACTGTAATTTTAGGCATATGTATATGTAAACAGGTACCCCCAGAGAAAAAATATGCACTCAGGATGGCTTTGATGTCAACTGCTCAATCCTTTGTGGGTGAGGGGCCAACAACATCCTCAGCATATATGCAACCCCTCCTTCCCCAATATCCTCCTTATCAACAATACCCTCACTTTCAAAGTACACAGTATGCTCCACCAATAAACTGGCCATACTGTGACCAGTATGGTTATAAGCTGAATTCCTCAAGGCCACGCATGTTGCATCCAATTCCTGCCCCCACTACCTCTACCCTTGGCCCCCCAACCACTCACCAACTTAGACAGCCTACACCCAGTCAGGTTACGCCTTTTCTTGAAAGGAAATACTACCCAGGACCATCGGTGGATTTCCCTGGACCAACCAATAGTTCAGTTTCCGGGACCACTGAAAACAAAACATACCAGCAATTGTAATTTGATATTATTTTTGCTGTGGTTTTGTTTTTGGTTGTGGTTGCCAAAACAACAACCCAAAATTTTTCGAGTTCATGGAACTTAATTTTTTTTTGCCTTCTTGCAAAAAGATTTTGCTTGTAAAAAAGATTCTGATTATATATTTTATTTTTTGTATGACTTTTATGTTGGTGTTGTTCAAAGTTAAATATTTTATTATTTTATTATTTGTTGTGGTTGTTCAAAATAAAAAAAACAACAAATGGTGTAGTTCACCCAAAAAAAACATGTTTTTGGTGAATTCTTGCACAAAATTCCAGAAAATAAAAATTATTCTGCTTACATTATGCGTTTTCTACTTATCCTTTTTTATAATTTGTGTTAAAGACCTGTTATTCTGCATTTGGATGCAATTAAACATAACAGACATCTAAATAATAGTAAAATAAAAAATGCATGACATACATTATGCAATAGCATCCTGCTGCCAGGGGACAGAACCAGCAGCAGACATAAAATATGACGAGAATCCCTCACACACAGTGGCACCATTGGTTCTGCCCCTACTGGCACTCCATTGTGCACCTTCCAGATAGTGCATGAGGGAATCTTCAAAAAGATAGCCATCACGAATTCTTACAAAATTATGAAGCACACATGGTGCTTTTACTGCAGATATTGCATTCTCAAGTTTTAAATTAATAGGTGTATGTAGCAAATGCCACTTGTTTGCTAAAATGCCAAATGAACATTCTACCACTTGTCTTGCCCTCCTTAACTGGTAATTGAAGATTTGCTTCTCTTCACTCAGACACCTATTGGAATAAGACCTTAATAGATGCTCACTGAGAGCAAAGGCCTCATCCCCAACATACACAAATGGCATTGGCGGCCCATTTGTTCCTGGCAACGGACAGTCCTGTGGCAGGTCTAGACCATTTTCCCTCAACATTCTTCCAAAAGATGATCTTTGGAAAATACTGGAGTCTGAGCTGCTGCCATACGATCCTATGTCTATATAGCTAAAACAATCATTGACATCAGCCACTGCTAGTAATACAAAAGAAAAATATTTTTTGTAGTTAAAGTATTTGATTCCACTGCCGATGGGCATCACTACCCTCATATGTTTTCCGTCAATTGCCCCGAGACAATTCGGGAAATTGCATCGATCCCAGAAAACTTCCGCTATCTTGCACCAATCTTCGCAAGTGGGCTTCTTCAGGACCAAATCCCTAAGGACATTCCAGATGTCTCTGCAGGTATCGTGGACAATATTGCTGATAATAGTTTTGCCAACCAAAAATTTATAATGCAAACTTGCAAAGGAATGTCCAGTTGCCAGGTACCTAAAATGGAACAGTAAATACAGTTTATTATAATGATACATATTAACAATAAGCTACTTCGATATTAGATCAAAAAATGAGCTTGGAAGGAGGTGCCTGAGGAAGTGAAGGAAGAAGAGGAGCAGGATAAAGAAACTGATGATGTAGAGGGAAAATTAATCTTGGAAAAATAATTTCATCCACAATAACATGCTAGGAATTATTATTTCACTTCATGTAAAGAGGATGAAAGAATGATGTGGATATCCAAACGCCACATATGAGGTAAGAAGAAGAAAAAGGAGGTATGAACAGTTACCTCAATGTTATAATCAGTCTTTCAACAGCTGGAATACTCCTTCGGAAACTGGTGTTTTGTCGCTCTAGATGGCTAGAGAGCAAAGCCAACAATTCATCAAAACTGTAAATATAAAATATATGGCTATTATCTACATTGACCATGTAAAAGTCAAAAATTTAAAAATATAGTTCCATTTTTTAAACAATTTGATCAGGTTATAGTTAACACTTTTAGCTATTCAAAACTAAAAATTAGAAAAAGAGTCATGCTGACCAGGCATATACACGTTTTCATAAATATATCTTGGAGCATTTGCAAGTTGACATAAAAAAATTATCTCACCTTCTAATTGACATCCGTGTGTAGTTGAAGAATTTGTCTTCATGAGCACGGAGGTCATTGTAAAGGATCCCAAACTGGCCTCTCCCTTCCCTTTGGGCGATGATGGGATGGATCCAAAATCTATGCCTTCTCCTCCTCCGGTTATCCTCTTCTTCTTCATCTATTAATGCTGCTACAGCAGCCAAAATGACTGCTGACCCAACATATTGCATAGCCAACATGTTTTCTAACCAACATACAACATGTGACAATGAAACAGGAAGGGGAAATAACTAAGCAGGATAAGGAATTACATCACTCTGACTAAATCGCAGAACATCAAAGTCGCACAAAGTCGTTTTTAAAGTCGCATCAAATCGCAACATAAATCGCATTGTAAAGTCGCAGTGTAAATCGCGCGACTTTGGGGACGCAATAGTGGAAACATAGCCTTAAGGAGCGCTTTCAGAAGCCTCCTGTACATTTGTCTCCGAGCTTTGCAGTCCCACCCTTGCCTTCCTCACCTTCTATGCCTCCTGGTACTGAGTCGGTCAGTGAAGATGAACCCATGCACTTGGGCTTCACGCGTCTCTCTGCGGATGAGAGAACCTTTAGGAGGAGGGAGAGATTGTGCCTTTATTGTGGGCAGGCAAGTCACTGTTTGAAGTCTTTTCCTACCCGTCCAGAGAACGCCTGAACCTTCAGGTCCTGTCATGGACTGACCTTAGGTGGCGTTGTTTTGTCCCCAGTTATCTTGAAGGATAAGCCCCTGGTTTCAGTTACCTTTTCTTGGGCTGAGTCGTCCATCGAGATACAGACTCTAATCTACTCTGGGGCTGCAGGCTTGTTCATTGATGCTACCTTTGTATCGAAACACTCGATTCCGCTGCAGCTGCATGACACTCCACTTGCCATTGAGGCTCTTGACAGGAGACCTCTACAGCCTGCCCATGTGACTCATGAGACTGTTCCATTGTCCATGGCCATAGGGGCTCTTCATCATGAGATAATCCAATTCCAAGTTATTTCCTCACCTAAGTCTCCGCTGGTTATTGGTTTTCCTTGGTTACAGATAGGGATGAGCCTAACACCCCCCCAGTTTGGTTCGCACCAGAACCTGCGAATGGACTGCAAATTCGCGCAAACTTTAGAACCCCATTGAAGTCTATGGGACTCGAACGTTCGAAATCAAAAGTGCTAATTTTAAAGGCTAATTTGCATGGTATTGTCCTAAAAAAGGGTTTGGGGACCCGGGTCCTGCCTCAGGGGACATGTATCAATGCAATAAAAAGTTTTAAAAACAGCCGTTTTTTCGGGAGCAGTGATTTTAATGATGCTTAAAGTGAAAAAAAAGTGAAATCTCCCTTTAAATATCGTACCTGGGGGGTGTCTATAGTATGCCTGTAAAGTGGCGTGTGTTTCCCGTGCTTAGAACAGTCCCTGCACAAAATGACATTTTTAAAGGAATAAAAGTAATTTAAAACTGCTTGCAGCTTTAATGTAATGTCGGGTCCCGGCAATATGGATGAAAATCAGTGAGACACACAGCATGGGTAACCCCCCTCCCCCAGTCCATTACCAGGCCCTTTGGGTCTTGTATGGCTATTAAGGGGAACCCCGCACCCAAATTAAAAAAAGGAAAGGCATGGGGCCCCCAGGCCCTATATACTCTGAACAGCAGTATACAGGCGGTGCAAACCAGACAGGGACTGTAGGTTTGTTGTTAAGTAGAATCTGTTTGTAATTTTGAACTGGTACATTTTAAAAGTTTAGCTCCAGCCAAAAAATCTATTTTAAGCTTTTTGGAAAACATAGGGTTATCAAGGGTTATCACCCCTGTGACATTTGTTTTGCTGTCTGTGCACCTCTTCAGAAGATTTCACCTCATTTTCTGTCCCAATAACAAATGTTTTTTGACAATTTGGGGTTTTTAGTAAAACATGGATTGTTGATAGAGCATCAGTGGAGAGGAGACACGTTTTCCCATTTTAACTCTTACAGGAGAGAATTTCCCTTCCTAGGGGTAGATTTCATCTCACTTCCTGTTGTCTCCTTCCATTTGCAAGTAGGAGTCGTTTGTAAGTTGGATGATTGAAAGTAGGGGCCTGCCCTATATACTCTGCAGAAATTGGGGCCTTAGGTGTTGGTGTTGCCACAACACTGTAAGCCCTCACAGTTACTCTTGGTGGGCGCAGGAACGGGCCCTACTGTGAAATATTAGATCAAGAATTGCAATTATATGCCCCTGTTGAACAGGGTCAGAAAAATTGGGCCTTTGGTGGTGGTGGTGGTGGTGCTGGTGCCCCAACACTGTAAGTCCTCACAGTTACTCTTGGTGGGCGCTGGAATGGACCCTGCTGTGAAATATTAGATCAAGAATTGTAATTACATGCACCTGTTGAACAGGGGCAGAAAAATTGGGCCTTTGGTGGTGGTGGTGCTGGTGCCACAACACTGTAAGTCCTCACAGTTACTCTTGGTGGGCGCATTAACGGGCCCTGCTGTGAAAAATTAGATCAAGAATTGTAATTACATGTCCCTGTTGAACAGGGGCAGAAAAATTGGGCCTTACTGGTGCCACAACACTGCAACCCCTCAAAGATACTCTAGTTGGAGCACAGGAACGAGCCCTGCTGCAAAGTATTGCATCAAAAATTGTAATTACATGCCTCTGTTAAACAGGGGCTGAAAAATTGGGCCTTAGGCACTGGTGCTGGTGCCACAACACTGCAACCCCTCACAAATACTCTAGTTGAGCACAGCAACGAACTCTCCTTGCAAAATATTGCATCAAAAATTGTAATTACACGTCCCTGTTAAACAGGGGCTGAGAAATTGGGCCTTGGCCACTGGTGGCGGCGCCCAGAACAAAAAATATTCTTTTAAGCTATCAGCATGATCATTGAGGAGGAAGAGGATAGTCACTCAGCATAACAGGATAGTCACTCAGCAGCAGCATAGGCAGTCTTGAAGGGATCTGACATTTCAAAAAAAATTATTTGGTTACATCAGCATCAGGTGCTTGGTAGCTGGTGGTGATCCAAGACTGATTCATTTTTATGAAGGTCAGTCGATTGACTGAGTTGGTGGACAGGTGCACCCTGTGATCGGTTACAAAGCCTCCAGCAGCACTGAATGTGCGTTCCAAAAGAACGCTGAATGCAGGACAGACCAGTAGCTCAATTGCATACTGTGCAAGCTCTGGCCAGTGATCCATCCTCAAGACCCAGTAACCCAGAGGATTTTCGGTGGGAAAGGTGTCCAAGTCTGATGGAAAGGTGTCCAAGTCAGATCTTGCCCCTAGGTATTCCTGCACCATGTAAAACAGACGCTGGCTATGGTTGCTGGAACCGATCATACCTTGGGGCTGCGGACTAAAAAATTGTCTGCAAGATTGGAAGCTAAGAGAGTGGGACTTTGAGGGCACATAAATATTCAAACTATGAAACAGTAAACATTTATTGTACTTTGAGGTTTTTATTTTAATTTTTACAAAATGACATATTAATTTTAAAAGCAATACAGCATACATGTAACAAAATCTTATTGCATATACTAAGTGGATCCTATCCTGTTTATAACATTCATAACCCTTTTTAGTAGTATGTGCGGTCCAACATTCAGTGACCAAGAGGAAAAAACCTTCCCTATAGGATGGTAATTTATGAATGTGGAAGAAAACTTGGGTTAGGTTACAGGTACGATGATCCACTTTGAATGCTCTCTAGGTGCTCAACATGTTTCACGTTGTGGAACTCTTCTTCAGGAGCTAGAGCTGGTTCTGTTGAATGTGCATAAAAACAGGTATCACAATAGAAGCATATATGAACAACGACAAAAAAACAAAAAACAATAAGCATATATACAAAAATTGATAAGAATTTTCACCCCTTAGAGTAGTGCATGGACAAAAGACCCCATAAAGGAAAGTGGTCTCCCCGGGAACAATTGGTACAACCCGGTGGTTGGGGAGGCCATTAAAGCAACACAGGTAATACCTATGAAAAAAAAAAAAAAAAAAAAAAATATATATATATATATATATATATATATATATATATATATATATATATATATATATATACAGTATATACATTTTTGTACATATTGAGGGATAGGCAGACTTTAATATTGCCGTAGGAGGTATAAAATTTGATTATGAACAATCTCTCATCATATCGCCATGTTTAACGTATGATAATGATAACACACACAGAGGGAGGGAGGGGAAAGGAAGGGGAAGGGAAGGTTTTTGGGAAAGGGAAGAAGAGGAAAAAACAGGGGGAGGGGGAAAAAGGAGGGGGAGAAAAAAGAGGGAAAGGAGAAAACAAGGAGAAAGAAAGAAGGAGGGGAAAAAGGAAAGGGAGAAAAAAGGAAAAAGGAAAAAAAAGGGGGGGGGGGGAGAAGAGGGAAAGCGGAAAAGAGAGGGTTAGTATAAATCTAAACAGCTTCCTAATAGCTTATGTGTATTACATTAAATGTATAGAAAGATTATAGAGCTGGCTTACCATCTGTAGCTTACAATAAACATTTTTTCTGCAGTAGTACAGATAGTAGAGCCGGTAGTCAAACGATTGTAACCGGAAATTAGCTGTATGTATAGGACGTTTCAGAAGTACCCAAATGGCCCCAAGCTCCCAAGATAATAGACCGGAGTGGCCTTAGAAGTGAACACTAGCAGCAGCAAACAATAGTTCTGATATACAAAGGGGGAGAAAGAGACATAATATGAGTCTAAAAGAAAGCATTGTGCACCAAGTGCACATCTGCATTGATTTGAAAATGTTTAGAATAGTATCTTGAATGCTGGGCTGAGTGCTGACTTACCCAAGGTAGATTAGGAGACAGTCTGGGGTATAGCGGTGCCTCTGATAGAGGTGGCGTCCCTCAGCTAAGAAGAGAGGCCGGATATGTGCCTTATATTGGACCCTCGACCGGAAGACGCCAATCCCGTGAGTTCGGCATGTTCCAGCCCCACCAATGGCTGCTGCGCATGCGCCGGACCAAGCCGCCGCCACGCAAGGAAGATCCGATGCAAGGACGGTGATGTTCTCACCGCGCATGCGCCAAGTCAAGCGCAGCCATACGGCAAAGCCCAGCCAATTGCCCAGCAGCAGAGGCGGGGACTAGGCGGGGAACCTGCGGGGTCCCTGTCAATCGCCGCCTATACGGCCAGTGCAGTGGAACTCACCCGGGCAAAACCCAAGAAGCCCCCAAGAGACCACAACCTGGGGGATTGCCATGGAAACACAGCAAAGGGCAAAAAGCAACATACAAACAGATAAACATAAATTAATGTAATATAGTGTAAAATTATTGTGCACAAAAGAGCCTTATTAACAATCAACTAAAGATTATATAGACATAAATCATATCATTCTAACTGATTTAGGTTATATTGATCTTAGATAATAGTGTTGGTTAAAAATCGGGGGAAGTCAGGGGAAATATTTGGTGACTATCAAATTCGAAAATGAAGTTATTCCCTGAATTGAGAAATGTGTGTGTACTGATTAGTATGTCTGTGGAGCCTCTTATGAGTATGAATGTTTAAAGAAATGGTTTGTATGAATGTGATTCATTCAAACCGGGTGCTTTAGTGGTATTAAGGCGTTCGATCCACAAAGTTTCCTTTTGTAATATAAACTTATCCCATTCGCCACCTCCAGTATTTTTGGGGACAATGGCCAGCACTGTAAAAAAGACAGATGAGGTTTCAAAACGGTGATATAAATCAAGATGCCTACTGATAGGTGTAAGCATTTTACCGTTACATGAGTAATAAATATGATCATTGATTCTCTGTCTTAGCTGTCTGGCCGTTTTCCCCACGTAAAAAGCTCCACAGACACAGGTCATCAAGTACACCACCCCTTGTGTGCTGCATGTAGCCGAGAAATTGGGGAGACACAGGCCCAATTTTTCAGCCCCTGTTTAACAGAGGCATGTAATTACAATTTTTGATGCAATACTTTGCAGCAGGGCTCGTTCCTGCACTCCAACTAGAGTATCTTTGAGAGATTGCAGTGTTGTGACACCAGTCCCTAAGGCCCAATTTTTCTGCCCCTGTTCAACAGGGACATGTAATTACAATTCTTGATCTAATTTTTCACAGCAGGGCCCGTTACTGCGCCCACCAAGAGTAACTGTGAGGGCTTACAGTGTTGTGGCAACACCAAAACCTAAGGCCCCAAAATACAATAAATGTTTACTGTTTCATAGTTTGAATATTTATGTGCCCTCAAAGTCCCACTCTCTTAGCTTCCAATCTTGCATCCAAATTATAGGGATGTTGGCACATTTTTAACAAGTACCTACAGTGTCACCCTGGTCTAAGGTACTTTATTAACTAGGACCCTCCTTCTTCTCAATAAATAAATTGTCTGAATGCATCAGTCAGACGGCCACCTTCTCCACCGCTCCTTCTTTGACACATTGTCCAGGAACAGGAGTTTGTAACCTCCCAGTCTCTGGGAACGCATTGCACAGACCTTTCTGAAAGGCCTCCTGAAGATGTTTCATCCTCTGCTCCCTCTGCGATGGCAAGATAAGGTCCGCAACCTTACCCTTGTAACGTGGGAGGGTTGCCAGCCAGTGTTGATCCCTCTCCTTGATACCATGAATACGAGGATCCTTCCGTAGGCTTTGCAAGATCAGGGAGGCCATGCAGCGTAGGTTTGCTGAGGCATTTGGTCCGGAGTCCTCAGGGTCACTAAGGACGACATGATCCGCAGCCACCTCCTCCCAGCCATGTACAAGACCATGGGTTTCTTCGGACTGTAAATGATCACTTGAAGACTGCTGCTGATACTGAGTGCCAGGCTCCACCTCCATGCTGACAAAATCCTCCTCCTCGTCCTCTTCCTGTGTGATTGGCGGGCACGCAAGAACATTGTCTGGATAAAGGGGGCCTTGAGAGGTAAGGAAGTCCTCCTCTTCCTGCCTCTGTTCTGCCTCAAGTGCCCTGTCCATTATTCTACGCAGCGTGTGCTCCAAAAGGTGGACAAGGGGGACAGTGTCACTGATGCATGCACTGTCACTGCTCACCATCCTTGTGGCCTGCTCAAATGGTTACAGGACAGTGCATGCATCCCTGATCATGGCCCACTGGCGTGGGGAAAAAAAAACAAGCTCCCCTGACCCTGTCCTGGTGCCATAGTCGCACAGGTACTCATACTCATTGATGGCCCTCTGCTGCGTGTGCAGCTGCTGCAGCATGGCCAACGTTAAGTTCCACCAGGTGGGCATGTCACCGATTAGGCGGTTCTTGGACAGGTTAAATTCCTTTTGGAGGTCAACCAGCCGAGCACTGGCATTATATGACCGGCAGAAATGCACACAGACTTTCCTGGCCTGCCTCAGGACATCCTGTAAGCCCGGGTACCTGCCCAAGAACCGCTACACCACCAAGTTAAGGATGTGAGCCAAACAGGGCACATTAGTCAGTTGTCCCTGTCGGAGGGCGGAGAGGAGGTTGGTGCCATTGTCGCAAACCACCATTCCTGGCTGAAGCTGGCGTGGCATCAACCACCTCTGAGCCTGCCCCTGCAGAGCTGACAGAATCTCTGCCCCAGTGTGTCTCCTGTCCCCCAAGCACACCAGCTCAAGCACCGCATGGCATCTTTTGGCCTGCATACCTGCGTAGCCCCTTGAACGCCTAAGGAGCACCACTGGTTCCGAGGACAAAGTACAGGAAGAGGCCATGGAGGAAGAAGAAGAGGAGGGGGTGGAGGAGAGAGGTGTGTCAGAATCACCAGTAGTAGCATTTTGGAGACGTGGTGGTGGAACAACCTCCAACACTACTGCACCTTGTCCTGTATCCTCCTTAGCTGCCAGAAGAGTCACCCAATGCGCCGTGAAAGATGGGTAACGTCCCTGTCCATGCCTGCTGGACCATGAGTCAGCGGGAATATGCACCTTACCGCTGGACACCCTGTCCAGCGAGGCCAAGACATTGCCTTCCACATGCCGGTAGAGAGCCGGAATCGCCTTCCATGAGAAAAAGTGGCGTTTGGCAACCTGCCACTGAGGAACCGCACATTCCACAAACTCACAGAAGGGGGCAGAGTCTACCAACTGAAAAGGCAGCAGTTGAAGTGCTAGCACTTTAGCCAAGCTAGCATTCAACCACTGGGCATGTGGATGACTGGGAGCGAACTTCTTTTGGTGGTGCAGCAGCTGGGGCAGGGAAATTTGCCCGGTACAATCTGACGTCGGTGTACCGATAGCAGATTGCCCGCAAGTACTTGGCTGTGACACACCTAATTCTACACCTTCATTCCTCTCAGTGCAGGTCTCAGAGAAGACTGAAGGTATAGTGGGGTTGGAGATCCCAGCTGATGAGGAGCAAGGAGAGATCCTCTTTGTTCTTTGGTGTGGGTCTTTTAGGTACGCTTGCCAACGAACTGCATTGCAGGTCAACATATGTCTGGTCAAGCATGTGGTGCCCAAGCGGGTGATGTTTTGGCCACACGAGATACGCTTGAGACATATGTTGCAAATAGCAGCGGTGGGATCTGATGCACTAGTCTCAAAAAAGGCCCACACCAAAGAACTTTTGGAATAACGCACAGAGACAGCAGCGCCCTGCACATGCGGAGCTCTGCGGTGTGATGCAGTCAGTGTGCTGCCCTTAAGCTGACCCCTGGAGGGCATCCTGCCTCGTTGGTGATGTAACTCCTTCTCCTCTCTCCTATCAGGCACCCATGTGGAGTCAGTGACCTCATCATCCCCTCCCTCCTCATCACTGGAGCAAAGCTGGCAGTATGCTGCAGCTGGGGGAAAATGACTGCCAGATTGCTGTCCTTCTTGGGCACCCCCTCTGACTGGGCTCACGTTACTGCCTTCCTCTAAATACCATCATCGCAGCCTTCAAAACGCTGGGCATCCTCCTGGAGCATGTACCCAACACTGTGGTCAAACAGTTCGGGGGACTCCTCAAGGGGACATGGTGGGGCTAGGGAAGGAGTGACTGATGGCATTGAGCCGAGGGAAGAGGCCACGTTGGTAGCTGCTTTGCCAGACAACTTACCCTGAGCCTGGGTGAGAGAGGATGAAGAGGATGAGGATGGCTTGGTTATCTACTCTACCAAGTCTTCCGCATGTTGCAGCTCAACATGGCCAGCTGCCGAAAAAAAGGACAAGCGTGTCACACGGCCATGTGCTGATGAGGATGCACCGTGTCCACGACCAGCACTGTTGCCTTTAGATACAGGGCTTGCTTGGCTTGTGACTGTCTGCCTCTCCTTGTTGGCCTTCCAGACATACTAATGGCCTGCACTGCAGTCAGATGTAGCTGCACAAATCTGGGATGTATATATATATATATATACTGATTATACAGCAGCTAGCAGAATGCCTGCCTGTGGTATTAATAGGATCAGAAGAAGCACACCAGCACTTGTCTTCAGGTAGCTATAGGTGCAACTGTGCAGGGTACATAGTACACTAACTGTAAATACTTCAAGAGCCTGCCTGTGCTATTAATAGGATCAGAAGAACACAAGCACTTGTCTTCAGGTGGTTATACTGTAGGTGCAACTGTGCAGGGTACACAGTACACTCATTGTAAATACTGTAAAAACACCTGCCTGCCTGTCAGTATATTAGGAAGAGAATAACAGGAACAGATCTAGCTAAACTGAATACAGTGTATATATATATATATATATATATATATATATATATATATATATATATATATATATATACAACACCTGGGATGCATATATATACACAATACACTGTAAGTGCAGCTAACTGACTCGACCTGCCTACTCTATCTAACTTAAATCAAATGACACTGTCTCTCTGTCTATCTATCTCTCTCTGCCACCGCAACACACTACACAGGGCCGCCATGCAGGCGGCCTTATATAGTGTGGGGTGTGTACTAAACCCCCTGAGCCATAATTGGACAAAGCCACCCTGGCTTTGGCCAATTCCGGCTTTCTGTACACACGGTGCTGTGATTGGCCAAGCATGCGGGTCATAGTGCATGCTTGGCCAATCATCAGCCAGCAATGCACTGCGATGCTGCAGTGAATTATGGGCCATGATGCGCCACTCGAATTTGGCGCGAACGGCCCATATCATTCGCAATTCGACGAACGGTCGAACAGGCCATGTTCGTGTCGAACATGGGTTTGACTCGAACTCGAAGCTCATTCCTAGTTACAGAGGCACAACCCCTCTTTTGATTGGCTCTGTGCTGAGGTTCTCTCCTGGTCACCACAATGCAGTAAGACATGCTTCCAGAAGGTAGCCAAGGTCCTGTGCACCTCTTCACTCTCCTCCCTGCCTGAGGAGTACCACGATTTTAGCGATGTCTTTGACAAGGGTCAAGCCTGTAGCTTGCCTCCACACCGGTCGTATGATTGTGCAATTGACCTTCAACCTGGTGCCATACCCCCTCGTGACCGGGTTTACCCTTTGTCGCTCTTGGAGGATTAGGCCATGGAGGAGTATGTTGCAGATGCACTTTCTCGAGTTTCCATCCACAAATCCTCGTCTCCTGCTGGAGCTGGTTTCTTCTTTATGAAAAGGATGAGTGGTGAACTGAGACCTTGTATTGATTATAGGGGTCTTAATTGTTTCATGATTAAGAATGCCTATCCAATTCCGTTGATTATGGAGTTATTTGACCGCCTCAAGGGAGTAACAGTTTTCACAAAGCTTGATTTGAAAGGGGCATATAATCTTGTGAGGACTAAGGAGGGCGACGAGTGGAAAACTGCGTTTAATACCAGAACAGGTCATTATGAGTACCTCATAATGCCTTTTGGCCTTTGTAACGCCCAGCAGTTTTCCACAAATTTATTAACAATGTCCTCCGAGATTTTTTCCAGTTATGTGTGGTGGAAAATATGAGGATATCGTCGAGATAAACCAAGTCCCTGGAGAGCCACCACACAGATGTCTGTCGTGTGCTTCAGAAACTAAGAGAGAACAATCTCTATTGTAAATTGGAGAAGTGCAAGTTCCATTGTGAACAGGTTAAATTCCTGGGTTATGTAATTTCCACTGCTGGTTTTTCGATGGACCCAGAGAAACTTTCAGCAGTCCTACTGTCAGGAAAGGTCCCCATCGCTGGTAATATCGATCATTTGGCATGCAGTACTGAGGTCCACCAGCAGGTGTCTCCTGGCAGTTTGGAGCTTTTTACTGCTGGTATTTTGTCATCTTTGGGCCGCAGCACTGGCGTCCACCAGCGGAGGGATCCTGGCAGTATGGAGCAGGTATTACCCTCTGCAGACAGGCGTCACCTGACTTTAATTAGTAGCTGTAGTATAAATACCTGGCAAGTTGCACATACATCTTGCCTTGGTATTGTCCTTGAGCCCTGACCTGCAGCCTGCATCCTGCATCCTGTTACCCTGATCCTGAAAACCTGATTCCTGTATCTGAAACCTGATTCCTGGTACCTGTTTATCCTGTTCCCTGTCTGTTCCCTGAACCGTGGACCCTGAGCCTTGTATCTGACCCGTCCCTCCTGTGATCCATCCATCCTCTCTTTGTCCTGTTTGTTTCCCTTCCCCAGCTGCTGACTTCCCATTGACGACCCTGGCCTGGCTCTGTTTATGATCTCGGTATTTCCCTTACTTGTATATATTTGTCCTGTTATTATTATTATTTGTGGGGTTCTGTTTGGTATTGGTTGTTGTGCACTGAGTGATATTGGAGGTGGTTGTGTTCTATTTATTCACTTATCCTTAATAAATCATTTATCTTTTCACATACACGTCTGGGTTTCCTCTGTTGCAGTCCACACAGTTCTGGTTTTATCTGGTACATGACACCTACAGTGGCCCCGACCCGTTGGTTTAAGTCCTCTGCAGCGTTTGCTTGGCTTGGCCAACTAATATCGGAAGTTTATTCGTAACTTCTCGTCTCTGGTCAAGCCCCTGACTGATATGACCAGAAAGGACGGTGACCCACAGAGTTGGTCTCCGGAGTCCATTAAGGCCTTTGAGAGTCTCAAGGCTGCCTTTGTTTCTGCTCCTGTGTTGGCACATCCTGATACTATGTTACCTTTTATCCTTGAGGTTGATGCTTCTGAGACTGGAGTTGACGCCCTTCTGTCTCAACGTCCTACCTCTGAGAGCGCTATGCATCCTTATGGCTACTTTTCCATGAAATTGTCACCTGCGAGTGCAATTACGAGATTGGTGACAGAGAGCTGTTAGCGATCATTTTAGCCCTAAAAGAATGGAGACATCTCCTCGAAGGTACCACTGTGCCGGTTCTCATTCTTGCTGACCATAAGAATCTCACATTCTTGTCTGAGGCTAAACGCTTCTCTCCCAGAAGGGCATGATAAGCTCTTTTCTTGTCTAGTTTCAAATACATTGTCTCATTCTTACCCGGTACTAAGAATGTAAGGGCTGACGCTTTGTCACGACAATTTTCCTCCACTTCCAAGATGGAGGCGGTTTTGGTTCCTGTGATTCCTCCTGATCGTATTCTGGCTACGGTCCGCACCAGTCTCACTTCTCCTTTGGGTGACAAAATTCTTGCTGCTCAGGTCCATGCTCCTCCTGAGAAACCTTGTGACCGCTGCTTTGCCCCAGAGAGTCTCCATACTGCAGTGCTCCAGACTTACCATTCTCCCAAGGCTGCTGGCCACCCTAGGAAGAATCAACTCTTTTGGGCCATTTCCCAACAATTCTGGTGGCCTAGTCTACATGCTGATGTAAGCGCCTTCGTAGCTGCCTGTTCCGTGTGTGCTCAGAGTAAGACTCCACGACCCCTTCCAGTGGGCCTCCTACAACCCATACCCAATGGAGAGAGGCTCTGGACCCACCTGTCTATGGATTTCATTCTGGGGTTACCCAACTCCCAGGGCAACACACTTATCCTTATGGTGCTTGATCGGTTCTCGAAAATGTCTCATTGTATTCCACTTAAGAAGTTGCCAACATCTAAGGAACTGGCTTCCATTTTTGCTTGGGAGATCTTTCGCTTACATGGGCTACCCAAGGTGATTGTCCCAGACAGGGGTAGTCAGTTTGTGTACCGGTTCTGGTGAGCCTTTTGTACACAGTTGAGAATTCAGCTTGCTTTCTCCTCTGCGCATCACCCGCAGTCCAATGGGGCCACAGAACGAGCCAATCAGTCTTTGGAGCACTTCCTACGTTGCTATATTTCTGGCCATCATAAAACAACTGGTCAGACCTCTTACCGTGGGTGGAGTTCGCTCACAATAGTGCCTTGAATTCTGCTTCCCGATTGTCCCCATTTATGATGAACTATGGTTTCCATACAGAAATATTGTATCAGCGCAGAGTGGTACTGCGGATACTTATAGAGTATTCTGTGCCACGTCCTATGGTTAAATAGAATAGGAAAGAGATATGTGGGCTTGGACTTTTTAGGCACGATAACAAATATTATACAGTTAAAAACTAAAATTTATTGAAATATAGAAAACATTATTAAAAAGGGGAAGAAAACAGATTCCAAGAATCTGTACACAATTCAATCCATGAAAATGGTTACAACAATACAGACCATACATAGCTCAATGAAATAACAGGTAATTCAAGAATGAGACAAACATCATTTCATCAAGGGGTATTGGATTTGACATGTCGTTGATAGATGTTAATATTTACAGCTCAACATGTTGCTCGCCTAGCGCTTCTTCAGGAGCATGGAACTGAAATATAAGGCATAGAATAAATATAACAAATAATTCATAAATACAAAACATAAACCAAAAAATATATCATATCAATACAAGTCGATGAACACTGCGAATTTGGGCAGGCAAAGGTGGAAACCCTAGTAAGCCAGTCCTAGTCCGAAAGGACCCAAGAAATATTCGTCCACTATAGGGACGCATGCAACATAGTAACAATGGTATATTTTATTTTGTGTATGCTGGTAATGTAATAGTTGAATTTAATGTATAAAGATAGCCAAAGGACCGATAATTCTAGATAAACAATATGTCAATTGGCAAGGGGGGGGAAGAAAAAAGGGAGGGGGGGTTTGGGTTAGGACAAGGGTGGGGGGGGAAGAGGGGAGGGAAATGTGAGGAAAAAGAAAAAGGTAAGAAAGATGAGAAAGAAGGGGGGGAAGATAGGATAGAAGGAAGAAAGGGGGAGGAGGGTCCCCTTTGTAAACTGACCACGGTTTATGATGGCTGCTGAGCCCTGACATCGTGACCAGTTTACATGTCTCCGTCATCTGCTGTGTCTCCTGTCCTCTGTCCTTTCCCCCCTCCCTGCCTGTCTGTCAGCTCCATGTCCGTGCCCGCCCCCTCCCCTCCTGCTGCTAAAATTACAGTTCACAATTCACACTATCCTCTCTGTTTATTAATGTAATCTGCCACTGTGTCTGTGCCTGTGCCTTATAAAAATAATGCAGCTATATACCTGATTTCAGAGCGCCAATCGGCACTCATGTGACTGGACGGTTCTCTCATCCTTTCCTCCTCCCCTCCTGACTGATGTCAGGGGGGAATCTTGGCCCCACCCACTGCAGCTGTCAGGCAGAGAGAGGAGAGAGCCAGCCGGTCATGTGAGTGCTGATCGGTTCTTTGAAATAAGATATATAGCTGCATTATTTTTATAAGGCACAGACACAGTGGCAGATTAGAGGATAGTTTGAACTGCAAACTGTGGGTTATCAAACCTCTTTAATGCCAAAGAGCTCAATTTTGGTCCAATCTAACCACAGCACCTTCTCCCAAGCCTTCTCTGAATCATTTAGATCTCAACTCCAGTCCTCAAGGAGCCCCAACAGGTCACATTTTCAGGATTTTCCTCAGATGAAACGACTGTGGTAATTACTAAGGCAGTGAAACTGATCAATTCACCTGTGCAAAATAATGGTAGGCCTGAAAACATGACCCGTTGGAGTGCCTTAAGGACTGGAGTTGAGAAACACTGATTTAGATGTTCATGTGCCTTCTTGAGGAGGGGGACTCGCCATGTTTGAAGGAAGAAAAATGCTGACAATGACCCTAAGAACACCATCCCTACAGTCAAGCATGGAGGTGGAAACATTGTGCTTTGGGGCTGTCAGGATCTGAGCTCAAACCTGGGCCCTCTTCTGTTTCTGGCAGTGACTCTTCCCGCTAAACTATCTGGGATGCTGGACAGTAGGGATAAGCCCAATGTTCAAGTGGAACGTAAGTTTGACTTGAACATCGGGTCTTTGCCCGTTCGCCGAATTTAGAACATTATGGGGCATCCGCGCCAAATTCGAGCCCCGTCCTTGGCTATATAAGAGCTGTCAAAGCAAAAAGGCAGAGTTTTTCCATTTTTTTCGATCGGGGCTGTTGGCACCATGATTGAAGAGGGATGGACATCGCAGGACACTTTTTTTTTTAAAAGGAATTGTCCAAAACTGTCTCCTGTCATTTTTACATTTTTGACACTTTTTTGGTGAAGGGGTTGGGGTACGAGGTACCCCTACCAATTCACATAGGGGGGGCGGGATCTGGGGCCCCCCTTGTTAAAGGGGGCTTCCAGATTCTGATAAGCCCCCTGCCCGCAGACCCCCACAATCACTGGGCAAAAGTTGTGGGGATGAGGCCCTTGTCCCCATCAACATTGGGACAAGGTGCTTTGGGGGGACCCCAAAGCACCCTCCCCATTTTGAGGGCATGTGGCCTGATACAGTTCAGGAGGAGGGCGTTCTCACACCCCCCCCCCCTTTTCCTGCGGCCTGCCAGGTTGCCTGCTCAGATAAGAGTCTGGTATTGATTTTGGGGGGACCCCAACACCATTTTTTATTTTATTTTGGCGTGGTGTTCCCCTTAATATCCATACCAGACCTGAAGGGCCTGGTATTGATTTTGGGGGGACCCCATGCCATTTTTTAAAAAATTTTGGTGCGGGGTTCCCCTTAATATCTATACCAGACCGGAAGGTCATTTTTTTCAATTATTTTTTATGTATATTACTAGGATCCGGCAATACATTACAGCCGCGAGCAATTTTGAATGAAGTTTTTTCCTTTAGAAATGTCTTTTTGCTGCTGGACTGTTATGAACATGGGAAAGATGTGCTACTTTACAGGCAGACTAAGGGGACCCCCAGACATGATATTTAAAGGAACATTTCATTTTTATTGTTTCACTTTAAGCATTATTAAAATCACTGCTTCCGAAAAAAAACATCTGTTTTTAAAACTTTTCTTTTGCATTGATAAATGTCTCCTGGGGCAGTACTCGGGTCTCCAAACACTTTTTTTGGCAATAACTTGCATATAAGCCTTTAAAATGAGCACTTTTGATTTTTAATGTTCGTGTTTGCACAAATTTTTTGCCTGTTCGCATTTTCTGCTGCGAACCGAACTGGGGGGTGTTCGGCTCATCCCTACTGGACAGCTCCTTGCCTGATCTATTGGACAATCCTGCCTGATCCCTTGGACAACTCTGACTTTTGTCTTGATTGCTGTTGAACCTTAAACCTTTGCTCCTCCCATGAAGGACCTTGACTACAAAACTCTCCTCCTGCATTGACCTTGGCTTGTGACCTCGACTATGAAACTCTCTCCTGCACCGACCTTGGCTTGTGACCCCAACACTGATCCTCGGTCTAGCATTTCAGACTTTCCTATCTCTTGTAGACCTGAGTTTGCCTGCCGTCGTTGGCCATTGGTCTCCACTCACTACAGGTATTCTCCTAACAGGGGCTGTTTCTCTTCTAAAGGTACAGACTGACTTTGTCGTATTGAGGGGCCAGAGGATGGACCCATGTATTCAGTGGTGTTGCTGGGGGGGAGGGTGCGGGCTGCACCAGGTGGCACCCGCCAGAGGGGTGACACCTGTGGGCAGTGGCACCGCTCGCTAACACAGCACAATCCTCACCCCTACACAGCTCACAGCGGAGCGGACCGAAGCCACCTCCCTCTCCTCTCTGTCTACATCTATGGAGGAGGAGGGAGTCCGAGGGACACAAACTGCTGTGCCTATCCCACGTTGTTCTGAGATCTGTAAAGTTTTTAATATAATGCAAATGGGCATGTGCTATGGGAGGGGAGAGGGGGTCTGCACTGATGGAGGGGAGGTCTGCACTGAGGGGGGTGTGCCCTGAGGGAGGAAGGAGTGGGGTCTGCACTGAGGGGGGGTGTGCACTGAAAGGAATTCTGGTCCTGGATGACCACCCTGGTTAACTTCGGCAGACCACCGTGACCCCCAGTACCGTGAGACACCCAATGAAACAGATAGTGGATAGGCTAAACAGGATATACATTCTGAGGAACAGGTTTGACCATAGTGACAAACATAAGGGGAAGGGGGGATGCTGTGCAAGCATTCTAACACAAGTTTGAACTTACACAATAAGGGACTTCATACAACATGGTGGAGTTACACAAAATGGAGTCATGATGGTTCATTCATATTATTACAATCCCTTCTTAAAGGGGTTGTAAAGGTAAAATTTTTTTCACCTTAATGCATTCTATGCATTAAGGTGAAAAAACTTTTGACAGTACCGCCGCCCCCAGGCCCCCCGTTTTACTTACCTGACGCCTCGAATCTTCGCTCCTCGTCCTCGTCAGCTTCATTGCAGCTCAGCCTGGTCGCTGATTGGCTGCAGTGGATGGATTGAAAGCAGCGCAGCCATTGGCTCGCGCTGCTGTCAATCACATCCGATGACGCGGCGCGCCGGGGGGCGGGGCCGAGTGATACAGCGAGCGGCTATAGCCGCCGGCTGTATCACGGGAGCGCGCCCGCAAGCACTCACCACCGTGCGAGGGAGCTCGCATGAAGGTGGTAAATGCTTGCGGGGAGGAGCTGAAACAGCCGCCGAGGGACCCCAGAAGACCAGGTTCGGGGCCACTCTGTGCAGAACGAGCTGCACAGTGAAGGTAAGTATAACATGTTTGTTATTTTAAAAAAAATAAATAAATAACTTTACAACCCCTTTAAGTCATGGACATGACTTAGCCCGTTTCAGTGTAACATACTCATCTTGTTTTTTGTAATATAAGCTGAGGTAAGCTCAATTAGCAGCAGCTGGGTCAGGGGTTCGAGTAGCCCAGAAAATTAAGCACATAACAAGTTTGAAACAAGCATACACAAACAAGATAAAAAGCAAGATCATTATAATAATCATAGCAATGTCTTTCAACCATGAGAATATCCCACTGAGGCCAAACCCTCCTATGTTGTTAAAAGGGCTCCATGTCTTAGCTAGATCCCTTGCTTCAATTTGTAGTTTGTCTACCTCTTTTCTGTGCTGTGCAATGATTTCATAGTAATCGGGTACCTCTACACTGGTGTTATGTATCCAAGTGCAACATTCGTAGTCCTCAGTTATTACGCACAGCCCAGTGAGTGCAGCACTCATACTTTCTATTGCTAGATCATGGAGTTCTAACTGTTTTCTGATAGCGCTTGTCTCTAGGTTTAGTTTTGAAATATCATCAGAATTATTGTCTAATATCTCCTCTAATATTTTAGAGTAGTTGTTCAGCCTTTTCATCATATCAATTCCCCATCCTGTCCCTGAGGGGAACCACGCCCAGCCCATGTCTTTCTCTAAAAACAATTGACTCTTGTGGCAATGCTTGAGAGGGAAACTGGGGTGTGTGCTAGCCTTCAGCAGGTGTCCTCCCTTATTGTCGCCCAATATACCCATTATTGGGATCAGTGATGCAAGGTAACACCATTCCTGAGGGTCCATGGGAATCCATGGATGACATGTTTTCGCACAACAGATGTATGTACTGTTTCCCAAGGCTAGCGGCTGAGTACTGAGGAGTTGTTGTGTATCAATAAAGAGACCTGCAAGTGCTAGGAGTGAAAGCAACTATCCCATCTCAGTGTCAGCATTAGTATTGCTCATAAGGGTGTATAATGTGTCATGTAATTACAGTCTGTGGTGGTAAAAGGTGTGGAGAAGTCTGGGGCCATGGAGAAGTTAATTTTAGTATGGCTACATACCTCTCCACCCTGCAATGAATTTCCCAACCTAAAACACCAATCAGGGAAGTGACTTCTGCCCATGGCTTGAAAGGTGACGGTGTTGTTTCTTAATGCTATTGGTACTTTAGTGAGGGTAATGGGAGATGTTCCATTCAGGAAGGGGGTGATATTCAAGGGCACAGCCATAAGAGGGATACATGCTGTGCTAGGATGTAGTTTACTACATATCCAACATTTTTCATATCCTGATTTCTGGGCATAGCTATATTTAAATTTAAGTAACAAAATGTTTTCTGTGAAACTATCAGTTTTGGTTCCCTCATAATCCAAATACACATCCCTTCTATGTCTAATAAGTGTATTTTTAGTGGTGTTATTGGGTAGGCCACATATACCTCTAAGGGCCCCCAAGTCTTCAGTATGATAAATACAGTGAATTTTTATCCATTTTGGTAAGCACACCATCAAAGTCATCAAGAACAGGAGGCCCAAGGCCTTCCCAGAAGTCTGTGGTGAAATAAGCGAGGTCATCTTTTTCAGAGTCTTGACCACCTGCTTAACTCACTGTTCGAGGAATTGTATCACCTGCTTCACCTCTTTATGCTTTATCTTGCTTCTTATGAATGAATTAATGATTTGTAAAGCGCTGCAAATGCAAACTGAATCGCCTCAAGGCGCTAAATGCTTTTAGTGTTGAACAGCTTCTTAGAAGAGGAAGGTTTTGAGTTTTTTCCTGAATGCCAGATGATTTTCTTCCATGCGGATGTGAGTCGGAAGAGTATTCCATAGCCGAGGTCCCTGGACTGTGAATCTGCGTTCTCCCCTTGCTTTGTAGCGGTATTTGGGAATGAGGAGGAGGTTTTGGTTGGATGATCGCAGATTGCGATTGGGTGTGTAGTGTTTTATTTTCTCTCGGAGGTATTGAGGGGCGTCACCTTGTATGCATTTGTGGGTGAGGCAGAGCGTCTTGAATGGGATCCGATTCTTTACCGTTAGCCAATGTAGGCTCCTCAGGAATGGGGAGATGGACTCCCAGGGTTTTTTGTCTTGCCGCCACGTTTTGAATGGCCTGTAGGCCCGCAAGCTGATATTGGGGTAAGCCTATGTAGAGTGAGTTTGCGTAGTCAAGACGGGAATTGATGATTGTTCCAACTACTGCTGCTTTTTCCTTTTCTGGGATAAAAGGAATGAGTCTGCGTAGCAGGCAGAGGAGATGGTGAGATCCGCTAACTACTGAACCTATTTGTGTATCCATTGTCATTTCTGAGTGAAAGATAACTCCGAGACTCTTGGCTTTGGTGCTTGGAGAGATGGTCCGTCAGAAGATGGTGGGAGGTATCCATGGAGTCTTGGATTTGGGATTTTGGTTAGCGTGTAGGAGGAGAAGTTCTTTTTTAGACCCGTTGCGTTTGAGGGAACTAATGGTCATCCAGTCATCTATCAAAGTGAGACACTTCTCTGGTTGTTGATGGTGGTCTTTTTGACCGGTGATACGAAAGTAGATTTGGGTATCGTCAGCGTATGAGTGGAAGCAGAGGTCTGATTTTTTGATGATTTTGAGGAGTGGGCGGATGTAGATGTTGAATAGCACTGGCGACAAGGGTGAACCCTGGGTGACTCCACAGGAAATTGTATGGGTGTCAGAGGTGAATGCTCCCAGTTTCCCTGTCTGAGAGCGATTCTCTAAGAAGGATGCAAACCATTTTAGGCTCGAATCTGTGGCTCCTGCAACTTCTGTGAGGCGGACAAGTAGAGTATTGTGGTCCACTGTATCAAATGCTGCACTAAGGTCTAGCAGTATCAGGAGACATGATTCTCCATCATCTGCTGCTTCGAGGGCATCATCCCAAATTTTTAGAAGTGCCGTTTCTGTGCCATGGCCTGATTGTAGAGTGTCAAGAAGTTGATGTGTGTCCAGGTGGCGTTGTAACTGTTGTACTACCACTTTCTCCATAATCTTGGAGATGGTGCTAAGGCTTGTTATCGGTCTGCGGTGGTTAGGGTCCTTAGGGTCGAGATTGGGTTTCTTTAGCAGGGGTTTGACGATGCCTTGCATGAGGGAGGTTGGCACAATCCCTTCTTTGAACGACTGATTTATGAGGTGTGTTATAGTGGAAGCCAGGATGTCAGAGCATTCTTTCAGGAGTTTCGTGGGAATTATGTCATTTGGTGATGTGCTGTCTCGAAGGCTTCTCATAATGGTTTTAGTCATGTCAGTGGTGATCGGGGTCAAGAAGAAGTCCGGCGGTTGTGTGATGTTCGTGTTGATGTCCTCTTTTTGCTTTGGTTGGGTGAGGTTGGTTGTTCCTTCTTAGGTGTTTGGTTCACCTTCTTCACACGACTGGCATGGATCCAAGCCTGTTGTCCCTCTACCAGAATGGCTGTTCGGGTAACTGCGATCACTGTAGTCGTGGGTCCAAATGGGTACTCTTGCTTCTTGGTATGATTCAGTTGCTGGATCACTACGATGTCTTCCACCTGGAAAGGGTGAGTAGGTTCCTGTGAAGAAAAAGGGGAGGTGCGAGCGACACGTTTTTCAACTCTGTCCAAGGTTTCAATCAATTTCTTAGCATACTCCTCCTGTATAAGATCCCCTCTTTCTAACATTAGTGGCTGTCTGGCCCATGGGGTGGGGAAGGGTCTGCCCATCAAGACCTCGAAAGGGGAGTAACCTGTGGTCTTCGAGGGAGTCATTCTTACCTCTGCAAGGACTGCAGAAAGTACGTTTTTTTCCATCCATTGAAAGTTCCCTCTGTAGCTTTCCTGATTTTATCTTTAAGTGTCAAATTCATTCTTTCTACTATCCCTGAACTCTGGGGGTGGTATGGGATGTGAAACTTCCAGTCAATCTTCAGTGTTTTCACTAAATCTTGACACACTTTGGCTATGAAGGCAGGGCCATTGTCTGACTTAATTTAAAGTGGACAGCCCCATCTTGGGATTATTTCCTGTGTAAGGATTCTGACTACTGTTTGTGCATCTTCCTTTGTGATGACGAACACTTCTGTCCATCGTGAGAACATATCTACTATCACAAGTAAATATTCTTGTCTCTTGCCTAGTTTGGGCATGTGTGTAAAATCAATCTGAAGGTGAGTAAATGGTGTGGACGGGTAAACGGGGTGTTCATGTTTTGCCTTGTGTGGATTTCTTGGATTGTTCCTCAGGCATGTAATGCATCTTGCAACATATGATTTTACTAATGAGGGAAGACCGGGATGAAAAAATCTTTTTCCAATAATCCACATGTAACCTGCCAGCCTCTATGTCCTACTCCATGATATTGTGAGATAAATAGGGGTGCACTAGCTACGGGTATGCATGGTCTCCCCTCTTGGCAGATGAGCCCCGATTCAGGACTTTTTTGCACTCCTTCAATGTTCCATTTCCTAATGTCCTCGAGGGTGGCATGGACCTGGAGGTCAGATAAGATTTGGTCTAGAAGGGGTATTTCTGGAGCTAGGAAGGGCATTTGTATTGTGGCCTCTTGCCTGTTAGCTGCTTCTTTTGCTATTCTATCTGCCAGTGCGTTTCCCCTAGCGATGTCATCCTGTTGTCCTGTGTGTGCTTTGCAATGGAGGATGGCTATTGTTTTTGGAAGTTGTATTGCTTCTAAACAGACTTGTAACCAAAGTGGAGTGTGAGATGGATTTACCATCAGCCGCTATGTAACCCCTTCTTTGCCAAATTACTCCAAAATCATGTGCAACCCCGAATGCATATTTGGAATCAGTGTATATGTTCACGTCTCGCCTCTCAAAGAGCTGACAGGCTCTTGTGAGTGCGATCAGTTCTGCCGCTTAAGCTGACTGAAAGGGAACTGGGTTTGCTTCTAGTATCACATTGGGTAGTTGAACTACAGCATACCCCGCATGATATGTACTATCATTTGGCCTTGAACAAGAGCCAACTACAAATACATTTTGTGCATCAGGGAGGGCAGTTGAAGACATGTCAGACCTGGGAGATGTGTCTTGGTGTATGAGATCCATGCACTCATGTTGAGGCACTATCTCATCTTCCTCACCCTTCAAACCTAGTAAGGCATTCAGGATAGAAGCAGGACCAGAGGTGGGCTATGTATATATTATCCCAAGTAGGGATGAGCTTCGTGTTCGAGTCGAACCCATGTTCGACTCGAACATCGGCTGTTCGATCGTTCGCCGAATTGCGAACGTTATGGGCCGTTCGCGCTAAATTCGTGTGGCGCGTCACGGCCCATAATTCACTGCGGCATCGCAGTGCATTGCTGGCTGATGATTGGCCAAGCATGCACTATGACCCGCATGCTTGGCCAATCACAGCGCCGTCAGTAGAGAGAGCTGTAATTGGCCAAAGCCAGGGTGGCTTTGGCCAATTATGGCTCAGGGGATTTAGTACACACCCCACACTATATAAGGCCGCCTGCACGGCGGCCCTGTGTAGTGTGTGTTCCGGTGTGCTGAGAGATAGAGAGAGAGAGAGAGACAGTGTCATTTGATTTGAGTTAGATAGATTAGGCAGAACAGTCAGTCAGTTAGCTGCACTTACAGTGTATTGTGTATATATATGCATCCCAGGTGTTGCATATATATATATACACTGTATTCAGTTTAGCTAGATCCGTTCCTGTTATCTTCTATCTAGACTATTTACATTTAATGCAGTGCGTCCTGCTCACAGTGTTCAGCTAGATCCGTTCCTGCTATTTACATTTAGTGCAGTGCGTCCTGCTCACAGTGTTCAGCTAGATCCGTTCCTGTTATCTTCTAGACTATTTACATTTAGTGCAGTGCGTCCTGCTCACAGTGTTCAGCTAGATCCGTTCCTGCAATTTACATTTAGTGCAGTGCGTCCTGCTCACAGTGTTCAGCTAGATCCGTTCCTGCTATTTACATTTAGTGCAGTGCGTCCTGCTCACAGTGTTCAGCTAGATCCGTTCCTGCTATTTACATTTAGTGCAGTGCGTCCTGCTCACAGTGTTCAGCTAGATCCGTTCCTGCTATTTACATTTAGTGCAGTGCGTCCTGCTCACAGTGTTCAGCTAGATCCGTTCCTGTTATCTTCTAGACTATTTACATTTAGTGCAGTGCGTCCTGCTCACAGTGTTCAGCTAGATCCGTTCCTGTTATCTTCTAGACTATTTACATTTAGTGCAGTGCGTCCTGCTCACAGTGTTCAGCTAGATCCGTTCCTGTTATCTTCTAGACTATTTACATTTAGTGCAGTGCGTCCTGCTCACAGTGTTCAGCTAGATCCGTTCCTGTTAAATTCCTACTGACAGGCAGGCTTGTCTGGTTACAGTATATAAAGCTACCTGAAGAAAATTACAGGTGTTCTATTTGATCCTATTAGTACCACGGTCAGGCAGCTAGACTATTTACATTTAGTACAGTGCGTCCTGCTCACAGTGTTCAGCTAGATCCGTTCCTGTTATCTTCCTACTGACAGGCAGGCTTGTCTGGTTACAGTATATAAAGCTACCTGAAGAAAATTACAGGTGTTCTATTTGATCCTATTAGTACCACGGTCAGGCAGCTAGACTATTTACATTTAGTACAGTGCGTCCTGCTCACAGTGTACAGCTAGATCCGTTCCTGTTATCTTCCTACTGACAGGCAGGCTTGTCTGGTTACAGTATATAAAGCTACCTGAAGAAAATTACAGGTGTTCTATTTGATCCTATTAGTACCACGGTCAGGCAGCTAGACTATTTACATTTAGTACAGTGCGTCCTGCTCACAGTGTTCAGCTAGATCCGTTCCTGTTATCTTCCTACTGACAGGCAGGCTTGTCTGGTTACAGTATATAAAGCTACCTGAAGAAAATTACAGGTGTTCTATTTGATCCTATTAGTACCACGGTCAGGCAGCTAGACTATTTACATTTAGTACAGTGCGTCCTGCTCACAGTGTACAGCTAGATCCGTTCCTGTTATCTTCCTACTGACAGGCAGGCTTGTCTGGTTACAGTATATAAAGCTACCTGAAGAAAATTACAGGTGTTCTATTTGATCCTATTAGTACCACGGTCAGGCAGCTAGACTATTTACATTTAGTACAGTGCGTCCTGCTCACAGTGTTCAGCTAGATCCGTTCCTGTTATCTTCCTACTGACAGGCAGGCTTGTCTGGTTACAGTATATAAAGCTACTTGAAGAAAATTACAGGTGTTCTATCCCAGCTTAGTGCAGCTACAGGCCATTAGTATGTCTGGAAGGCCAAGAAGGAGAGGCAGACAGTCACAAGCCAATAAGAGAGGGCAAGCAGGCTCTGTGTCTAGTGCTGGTCGTGGAGACGGTGCATCCTCATCAGCACGTGGCCATGGGACACGCTTGGCCTTTTTTTCGGCAGCTGGCCGTGTTGAGCCGCAACATGCGGAAGACTTGGTCGAGTGGATGACCAAGCCGTCCTCATCCTCCTCATCCTCTCTCACCCATGCCCAGGGTGCTTTGTCTGGCAAAGCAGCGGCCTCTTCCCTCAGCTCAATGTCATCAGTGACTCCTTCCCTAGCTCCACCATGTCCTCATGAGGATTCCCTCGAACTGTTTGACCACAGTGTTGGGTACATGCTCCAGGAGGATGCCCAGCGTTTGGAAGGCTCTGATGACGATACTGAGCTCGATGAAGGCAGTAACATGAGCGCGGACAGAGGGGGTGCCCAAGAAGGACAGCAATCTGGCAGTCATGCTCCCCCTGCTGCAGCATACTGCCAGGTTTGCTCCAGTGATGAGGAGGGAGGGGATGATGAGGTCACTGACTCAATGTGGGTGCCTGATAGGAGGGAGGAGGAGGAGGAGGAGGAGGAGGAGGAGGAGGCGGCAGCACATCACCAACGAGGCAGGATGCCCTCCAGGGGCCAGCCTAAGGGCAGCACATTGACTGCATCACACCCCAAAGCTCCACATGTGCAGGGCGCTGCAGTCTCTGCGCGTTATTCAAAAAGTTCTTTGGTGTGGGCCTTTTTTGAGACGAGTGCATCAGATCGCACCGCTGCTATTTGCAACATATGTCTCAAGCGTATCTCGCGTGGCCAAAACATCTCCCGCTTGGGTACCACATGCTTGACCAGACATATGTTGACCTGCCATGCAGTTCGTTGGCAAGCGTATCTAAAAGACCCACACCAAAGAACAAAGAGGATCTCTCCTTGCTCCTCATCAGCTGAGATTTCCAACCCCACTAGACCTTCAGTCCTCTCTGAGACCTGCAGTGAGAGGAATGAAGGTGTAGAATTAGGTGTGTCACAGCCAAGTACTTGTGGGCAATCTGCTTTTGGTACACCGACGTCAGATTGTACCAGGCAAATTTCCCAGTTTGCTCCCAGCCATCCACATGCCCAGCGGTTGAATGCTAGCTTGGCAAAATTGCTAGCACTTCAACTGCTGCCTTTTCAGTTGGTAGACTCTGCCCCCTTCCGTGAGTTTGTGGAATGTGCGGTTCCTCAGTGGCAGGTACCCAAACGCCACTTTTTCTCACGGAAGGCGATTCCGGCTCTCTACCGGCATGTGGAAGGCAATGTCCATGCCTCGCTGGACAGGGCGGTCAGCGGTAAGGTGCATATTACCGCTGACTCATGGTCCAGCAGGCATGGACAGGGACGTTACCTAAGTTTCACGGCGCATTGGGTGACTCTGCTGGCAGCTGGGAAGGATGCAGGACAAGGTGCAGTAGTGTTGGAGGTTGTTCCGCCACCACGCCTCCAAAATGCTGATTGTGACACACCTCTCTCCTCCACCCCCTCCTCTTCTTCTTCCTCCATGGCCTCTTCCTCGGAACCAGCGGTGCTCCGTAGGCGTTCAAGGGGCTACGCAAGTACGCAGGCCAAAAGATGCCATGCGGTGCTTGAGCTGGTGTGCTTGGGGGACAGGAGCCACACTGGGGCAGAGGTTCTGTCAGCTCTGCAGGGGCAGGTTCAGAGGTGGTTGACGCCACGCCAACTTAAGGCAGGAATGGTGGTTTGCGACAATGGCACCAACCTCCTCTCTGCCCTCCGACAGGGACAAATGACCCATGTGCCCTGTTTGGCTCACGTCCTTAACTTGGTGGTGCAGCGGTTCTTGGGCAGGTACCCGGGCTTACAGGATGTCCTGAGGCAGGCCAGGAAAGTCTGTGTGCATTTCCGCCGGTCATATAATGCCAGTGCTCGGCTGACGGACCTCCAAAAGGAGTTTAACCTGCCCAAGAACCGCCTAATCTGTGACATGCCCACCAGGTGGAACTCAACGTTGGCCATGCTGCAGCGGCTGCACACGCAGCAGAGGGCCATCAATGAGTACCTGTGCGACTATGGCACCAGGACAGGGTCAGGGGAGCTTGGTTTTTTTTCCCCACGCCAGTGGGCCATGATCAGGGATGCATGCACTGTCCTGTCACCATTCGAGGAGGCCACGAGGATGGTGAGCAGTGACAGTGCATGCATCAGTGACACTGTCCCCCTTGTCCACCTGTTGGAGCACACGCTGCGTGGAATAATGGACAGGGCACTTGAGGCAGAACAGAGGCAGGAAGAGGAGGACTTCCTTAGCTCTCAAGGCCCCCTTTATCCAGACAGTGTTCCTGCGTGCCCGCCGATCACACAGGAAGAGGACGAGGAGGAAGAGGAGGAGGAGGAAGATTGTGTCAGTATGGAGGTGGAGCCTGGCACTCAGCATCAGCAGCAGTCTTTAAGGGATCAGTCCCAAGAAACACATGGACTTGTACGTGGCTGGGAGGAGGTGGCTGCGGACCATGTCGTTCTTAGTGACCCAGAGGACTCCGGACCGAATGCCTCAGCAAACCTACGCTGCATGGCCTCCCTGATCCTGCAAAGCCTGCGTAAGGATCCTCGTATTCGTGGTATCAAGGAGAAGGACCAATACTGGCTGGCAACCCTCCTTGATCCACGTTACAAGGGTAAGGTTGCGGACCTTATCTTGCCATCGCAGAGGGAGCAGAGGATGAAACATCTTCGGGAGGCCTTGCAGAAAGGTCTGTGCAACGCGTTCCCAGAGACTGGGAGGTTACAAACTCCTGTTTCTGGACAACGTGTTGCTGAGGCTTCGGTCAGTCAAAGAAGGAGCGGTGGAGAAGGTGGCCGTCTGACCGATGCGTTCAGACAATTTTTTGGTCCGCAGCCCCAAGGTATGATCGGTTCCAGCAACCATCGCCAGCGTCTGTTTTACATGGTGCAGGAATACCTAGGGGCAAGATCAGACTTGGACACCTTTCCCACCGAAAATCCTCTGGGTTACTGGGTCTTGAGGATGGATCACTGGCCAGAGCTTGCACAGTATGCAATTGAGCTACTGGCCTGTCCTGCATCCAGCGTTCTTTCGGAACGCACATTCAGTGCTGCTGGAGGCGTGGTAACCGATCACAGGGTGCGTCTGTCCACCGACTCGGTCGATCGGCTGACCTTCATAAAAATGAATGAGTCTTGGATCACCACCAGCTACCAAGCACCTGATGCTGATGTAACCGAAAAATTTTTTTTGAAATCTCAGATCCCTTCAAAGACTGCCTATGCTGATGCTGAGTGACTATCCCTGAGTAATTATCCTCTTCCTCCTCAATCATCACGCTGATAGCTTGTAAGAACATTTTTGGTTCTGGGCGCCACCACCAGTGCCTAAGGCACAATTTTTCAGCCCCTGTTTAACAGGGGCGTGTAATTACAATTTTTGATGTAATACTTTGCAGCAGGGCTCGTTCCTGCATTCCAACTAGAGTGTCTGTGAGGGGTTGCAGTGTTGTGGCACCAGCACCAGTGCCTAGGGCCCAATTTTTCTGCCCCTGTCTAACAGGGGCGTGTAATTACAATTTTTGATGCAATACTTTGCAGCAGGGCTCGTTCCTGCGTTCCAACTAGAGTGTCTGTGAGGGGTTGCAGTGTTGTGGCACCAGCACCAGTGCCTAAGGCCCAATTTTTCTGCCCCTGTTTAACAGGGGCGTGTAATTACAATTTTTGAAGCAATAATTTGCAGCAGGGCTCGTTCCTGCGTTCCAACTAGAGTGTCTGTGAGGGGTTGCAGTGTTGTGGCACCAGCACCAGTGCCTAAGGCCTAATTTTTCAGCTCCTGTTCAACAGGGGCATGTAATTACAATTCTTGATCTAATATTTCACAGCAGGGCCCTGTGAGGGCTTACAGTGTTGTGGCCACAGCAACACCTAAGGCCCAAATTTCTGCTGAGTATATAGGGCAGGACCCTACTTTCAAACATCTAACTTACAAACGACTCCTACTTGCAAACGGAAGGAGACAACAGGAAGTGAGATGAAATCTACCCCTAGGAAGGGAAATTCTCTCCTGTAAGAGTTAATATGGGAAAACAATTTCTCCTTTCCACTGATGCTTTCCAATCCTTGTTCCACAAAAAAACCCAAATTTTCAAAAAACATTTTTCATTGGGACAAAAAAGTGAGGTGAAATCTTCTGAAGAGGAGGAAAGACAGCAAAACAAATGTCACAGGGGTGATAACCCTTCCCTATGTTTTCCAAAAAGCTTAGAAAAGATTTTTTGGCTGGAGCTAAACACGTTAAAAATGTTCAAAATTACAAACAGATTCTACTTAACAACAAACCTACAGTCCCTGTCTTGTTTGCACCGCCTGTATACTGCTGTTCAGAGTATATAGGGCCTGGTGGCCCCACACCTTTCCTTATTTTAATTTGGGTGCGGGGTTCCCCTTAATATCCATACAAGACCCAAAGGGCCTGGTAATGGACTGGGGGGTACCCATGCCGTTTGTCTCACTGATTTTCATCCATATTGCCATGACCCGACATGACATTAAACCCGCAAGCAGTTTTAAATGAGATTTTTTCCTTTAAAAATGACATTTGGTGCAGGGACTGTTCTAAACATGGGAAACATGCGTCACTTTACAGGCATACTATAGACACCCCCCAGGTACGATATTTAAAGGAATATTTCACTTTTTTTTTTTTACTTTAAGCATCATTAAAATCACTGCTCCCGAAAAAACGGCCGTTTTTAAAAGTTTTTTTTGCATTGATACATGTCCCCTGGGGTAGGACCCGGGTCCCCAAACCCTTTTTAGGACAATACCATGCAAATTAGCCTTTAAAATGAGCACTTTTGATTTCGAACGTTCGAGTCCCATAGACGTCAATGGGGTTCTAACGTTCGTGCGAACTTTCGGTCCGTTCGCGGGTTCTGGTGCGAACCGAACCGGGGGGTGTTCGGCTCATCCCTAATCCCAAGTTTTGGGTTGGACAACAAGATCACCTCATAGCCGCTCAACCTTTGAGCCGACGTGTTGAGTGTGGATGTTCTTTACCAGGATGGACACATTGTGAGTAGTATGCAGTGTGGTTGCATGACCCAGGGTAAATGAAGTATCCAAAACCATCACACGGGATGCTAAAGCTCGGAGACACGCCGGCATACCCTGTACCGGCATAGGCACAACCCTTGAAAAAAATGTAATAGGGCGGAGTTTGCCCCCATGCTCCTGTGCTAGAACTCCCGCCATGGTTTTACAGTTGTCCCTGGCAAAATAGTGAAACATCTTGCCATATTCAGGTAATCCAAGACCAGGAGCTGTGACCATTGCAGTTTTAAGATACACAAAAGCATTACACATTTCATCATTCCATTTTACACAATCTGGCATGTCAATATTTCTGGCTTGTCTCAGGAGGTTAGTAGGAACAATCAGTAGGAGAGAGGTTTGCTCTGCATTGTTTTTATGTGAGTACATCTACTTAAAGATTTTTAATAAAGCATTACCTGGTTCACTTCACTATCAAGTACACTTGTCCTGCATATTCCTGTACATACATACCTGAGATGTGGAGGCTGAGCTAGGATCCGCGCTGGTCCAGGACCCCTGATAGGACCATGGCCACTTGTAATCAGCTGCCATTAGGATAACCCAACACCGGCAAGCGTGGATATAGGGACGCGATTGAGGCTCAGGACCTGGCGTTTTAGCTACAATTCATGCGGTTGACCTAGCACCGCTAGGTAAGGGGCCACTGCTTACATTAGTGTTTTATGCACGAAGAGGACACTGAGTGAATTGCATCCCAGACACCCCACTGTTGTTTTGTTGAATACACCAGAACTTGCTTTTGCACCTTTAATGACTTTTACACTGGCACTTTAAGTTTGCTGCAATTACTGGCATGTCATTGGTCATTTGTTTCGCAGGCCAGCACAATATATTTTATATGACTATTATTGGGACATTTATTTATATTATTTATTATCCGCATTGCGTTGGATTGATGTGTTTTATTTGCGATATCTAGATCACCTTTAAGCACTGGCACTTTGTACGTTTTGCAACATTTATAAGGATATGTTTTTGATGGTTATTTCTGATTTATTCTATGTATTTTTATTTAGAATTATTCACATGAAGTAGTGTTTATGTCCCTTTGTGCACCAACACATGATTATCTAGATTTATATGTTTTTAGTGTCAACACTTATTTATGCGATTTAACATGCAATTTTTTTTGTCATTTAGTATATACCAATTGAAAAGAATTTTTTATGCACTTTTTTCACATACACATGATGCTGATTATTAAGACTTGAATGTTTTTTAGTGTCAACACTTATTTATGCGATTTATGCGATTTATTATGCGATTTTTTTTGTCATTTTATTAATTGACCACAGACAGAGATTTACAGCTTTCTTCTGGTTAGCGCAGCAACTCCCCCCTTATACCTCAGTTTGATTTTGGGCTTATGTCTGACCCTTGCTTCGGTGCATGCAGCTGTCCAGTCGCATACGTGCGTTTTTACTATTTTTCTGAGTTCTTATTTTCTTTTCTTTTTCCAATTGGGTAGCGCAGGAATATTCTTATTACATTTCACAATCTGTCTTGCTATCTCCTGTACTATGTCTGCATTCTCTGACCACCTCTGTATCATTCATGTCCGCATCCTCTGACCACCTCTGTACCATGTGTGCATCCTCAGACCACCTCTGTATCATTCATGTCCGCATCCTCTGACCATCACTGTATCATTCATGTCCGCATCCTCTGACCACCTCTACACCTTGTGGGCATCCTCAGACCACCTCTGTATCATTCATGTCCGCATCCTCTGACCACCTCTGTATCATTCATGTCCGCATCCTCTGACCACCTCTACACCTTGTGCGCATCCTCAGACCACCTCTGTATCATTCATGTCTGCATTCTCTGACCACCTCTGTATCATTCATGTCCACCTTCTCTGACCACCTTTGCACCATGTGTGTACCATCAGACCACCTCTGTATCATTCATGTCCGCATCCTCTGACCACCTTTGCACCATGTGCGCATCCTCAGACCGCCTCTGTACCATGTGCGTATCCTCAGACCACCTCTGTATCATTCATGTACGCATCCTCTGAGCACCTCTGTATCATTCATGTCTCCATCCTGTGACCACCTCTGTACCATGTGTGCATACTTAGACCACCTCTGTACCATGTCCGCATCCACTGACCACCTAGTCTGTATCCTGTCTGCAATCTCCGACCATCTCTGTACCATGTCTGCATCCTCTGACCACCTCTGTACTATGCCTGCAGCCTCTGACCACCTCTGTACCATGTCTGCAGCCTCTGACCACCTCTGTACTATGCCTGCAGCCTCCGACCACCTCTGTACCGTGTCTGCAGCCTCTAACCATTTCCTGTATCATGTCTACAATCTCTGACCATCTCTTGTCTTGTATCATATCTGCAGTTTCTGAGGGGAAGCCTGGAGAGGCATCGAAAGTTAGAACGCTGCCGGATGGGGATTACGGGAGGAGTCAGTGTGGACTGTGGAGAAGAGACTGTAGGATAAAAGCAGAGCCACCAAGCTGGAACCAACTGACTGAGCCCTGCATGGTGCACCTGAGAGGAGGTCAGTGACATCGCCGTCAGGCCAGTCTGGGGGGGTCACTGGTGTAAGGGGGGTGTGAATAAAATAATGTAAGGGGGGCGTGGCCTAGCACCGGAGGAAGATGGCAGCTTAATCAGAGAGCTCCGCCATCCAGGGCTTCCAGACAGTATTTAATTAGCGGGATAAACCTCCCACACAGCAGCGAGGATGACTGGGAGAAGCTCCTCAGCCACCCGGTCCCTGCAGGATTCATCTATGCAGCTGAGCCGCAATATACCGGCTATGTTCCGCACGCAACCGGGGCACCCACAGGCCGCTTCTCAGGCCTCGGACCGGAGTTTCCCCACCGGCACCGCCGACACTCTTGGAGCCTCCATTACCGCAGGTACGCTCAGCGCGCACCCCTCTCCCCTATTGTGCCTAGCAGACCTCCAGATGGTTGCCACTGACATTAAAAGCACATTATATGTAGCCATATCTGACCTTAAAACGGACATAAGAGCTGTAGCCTCTAGGCTGGAACACGTGGAAGCAGCGGCCATGACACATGGGGGCAGCAATACAGCAAGTACAAAAGGTCACCAGTGTCCATGCCCAGCATCTAATAGAAATGCACAGACACATGGAGGACCTGGATAATAGAGGTTGCAGATGCAATTTACGTGTGAGAGGCATACCAGAATCCGTTGAAGGGCCCCAGTTACAGGCTACTATTTGGGCCATCTTTAACACTCTGCTGGCAGGCCACCAGATGAACCTGTGGAGATGGAAAGGTGTCACAGAGCGCTCAGGCCGAGGGGCAGAGACACTGACCCCCCTAGAGATGCAGTATGCTGCCTAGTGAACTTTGCTCAAAAGGAAGAGATATTATGACTTGCGCGCAATCAGGATCATCTGGAGCATGAAGGGGCATGTATTCAATTGTTCCAGACTTGTCAACCATTACTCTGCAGCACAGGAGAGACCTCCGTCCCTTGCCACAAACCCTGCGTGACAGACGCATCCCCTACCGGTGGAAATTCCCCTTCTGCTTACAAGCAACTGCAGGCAACCACACAGCACAATTGGGAACCCCTGCTGACTTGCAACCCTTTTGTGATACTTTGGGCATCCCTGCGGTGGATGTCCCGGACTGATATAGTGCATTTATACAACCAGACCCTTGGATTCCCATGCAGCCTGAAACTACGCCGAGATCACAAAGACAAAGGCAGAGGAGGCGCAGAAATTCAAATGCTTCACCACCGAGGTTTCGGGGGGACATGGAAACAGAGGAAAGCCCAAGAGGATACCTATCCTCTGTCCGACGCAGAACCGATCGCTAACTCTATGACAGAGTGACGGGTGAGCAGATTAGTATCACCCATATGATTCTACCCTGAACTCCGAGACTTAACCTTTGTCATAGGTAACCAAGTTACCTTTATTTAGCACCCTCACAAGAGCAGCCCTCGCTAACTGGAGATCAGTGCCTGATGACTATGTATTTGGCACGTGCCAGATAGCCCAGTGACCTACAGCCTTATTGGAACAGGACAACAGGTAATACCCCCAGGCCTGGGGGTGAATATACCTATACTTCCTGCCTCAGTTTAGGTTACACTGAAAGCTATGTGGAAACGCAGTGAGCAGACAGGTGTCCTAGACACAGGACTTGGCCACACAAAAGTGGAGGGACACGTTCCCCTACTCACAGGGAGTCATACAGAACTTTGCAAACCTACTTAAACTATGTGTGATTAACGTTTCTCAACAGCTAACATTGAGCAAACCCAAAGCGAAGATTTTGGGAACCGCGGTGCTCCCTCACTGGACATTTAATGGAACCTGCCAAATACTGCACATATTCCAAGTAACCCTTTATTTTGCCCCTACAGCTGGGTCACTTAGTTATAATGACATGTGCTGGTGGGCGAGACACGCTGCTCATTCCTAATTGATGGAAAGAATACGCGGCTCTTGTGAATACCAAAACACCAGTATAACCATGTTTCCTGACTAGGTTGCATACAGGGGCTCTGTTGTTTGACATTTTTCTACTTTAATTGTTTACAGTTTTATATACATACTAAATTTGGTTATATTTATAGGTTTTTATATGAATAATCGTGCCCCTCATTGGATAGCGGGGGAATCCAGCGGGCTCTTAGCAGCTACTGTTGGGACCCCCGAGACCCAACCCCAAAGATGGTAATACTGTGAGTTGCTTCTGGGCTTAGAAGTGTTATTAGACAAGCAAAAGCCTTGATTTAAAATAAGAAGGAGTGGGGGTTGCAACACTCAATGATCTCAATAATATGCATACATGATTGCCTACAGGGCCTCATGGCCAGGGGCCCTGAATCACCTGGATCGGAATCTTGGGATCCGGGGGGAATGCTGGGTCCTTTGGAAATGGTGCATAGATGAACCGATTCAGAGATTGCTCATGTTCTCTTAAACATTGAATACTCAAGGGATGAGCCCAAATGTATATGTTATATGTTATTTACATTTTGTTTAATTCACTAAGTGTATGTGGGGGGGAAACAAAGAAACAAATAAAAAGTATTAATTTACTTATAGAGATGCATCAATCCCAACCTCTGAAGTTTATTAGCCTGTCAGAGGGAGATAACAGAGGAAGGGAAACACTCCTGACAGTATTTAGAGTAGATGACTACTGAAGGGATATAGCTGGTACTCGTAGACTCCTTTAGTGGAGGTATATCCCATTCTGATCACGCTCCAACCTGGAGGCCTTTGGGTGGCGATAGCATCTGGACTCACCCCTGATGTTAGGTCTTTTCTCCACTCCAAAGAGGCAGGTTCCTCCTTTGAACATTTCCGGAATAGTATATCTTCATTCCTCTTTTTAGGTAGACTCCTTACTAGGTGGACTACAGGACTACACCCGCCACTGGTAGATCTAACACTTTGCCCATATTAGGGGCATCCACTAAGTAAACGTAGGGGTCTCCAGTTGGTACTGGAACCACCTACTGAGCATACCTAAGCTGCCAATTTCCACTTTCTCTCAAGCCACACTCCGTCTTCCCACCCTTTAGCTCCATCCCCTCCCCCCTTTTCCTTTATCTTCCTGAGTTTTCCTCTCTTTCTTTTCTGCACTCTTTTTTTCTCTCACCTTCCCTATTCATCTCCCCCTTTTCTTCCCCTCCTTTTCTCGTGCGAGCCCTCTCCGTCTACTAAAAAGTCTGACGAATCCTAAACGATCTTACCTCGCTCAATATTGTCTTCTGCAGTACAATCATCAGCTCCTCTATCTCTCAAGGTGCTTTTGCTAAATGTTAAAGGTCTCAACATTCCAGAAAAGCGTAGCAGTGTTCTAGCCGAGGCTCACCGACTTAGAGCACAAATCATATTCTTACAAGAAACCCACTTTAAGATGGGTTCTGTCCTACGCTTAGCAGATAGACGTTTCACAGAGGTTTACCATGCGACCTGTGCTGACTCCAAAACCAAGGGAGTCTCCATTTTATTGGCTAAGTCCCTGATGTTTCACCTTACTAACCAACTTATAGACCCCGAGGGTAGATTTATATTTCTCAAAGGCATGTGGAAAGACAAACCTGTAACCTTTGCAAATGTATACTGTCCTAATTCAGGCAGGGTACCCTTCCTGAAAAATACCCTTCTAAAACTGACCTCATTTCATTGATTTTGGGAGGGGTCTTTAATATGGCATTAGATCCGCTCTTAGACACCTCTACTGGCAACTCCACATTCCCCTATTCTGCGCTACGTCAAGTGAAACTTCAGCTAGCTGCCCTCATACTACATGACACCTGGCGCACCCTCAACCCCAGAGAGAAAGACTTCACATGTTACTCGACACCGCACAATAGATACTCGAGACTGGATTATATTTTCATACACCAGGCTGACCTGTCATACCTTGCGGACGCTACCATCAAAAATATGGCACTCTCGGACCATCATCCAATCACAATGACTCTAAGATTCCCACAAAGAGAGGGGTTTACCAAGATGTGGAGGCTAGATGCATCCATATTGGCAGACCCGGGAGCAGTGGCGGCTGGTGAAGTTTTAGGATGGGGGGGGGCGCCAGACCCCGCCCTTCCTTTTTGACCCCTCCCACTTGGTGAAAATGGATGTGGTTTCAGCGAAATAGTGGGCGTGGCTCTAAGGTGGTGTGGTTAGCGTCTGAGATGAACGAGGGATGGAGGGAGAGGGAGAGAGGGACAACAGGCCTAGATCCTACACAACAATAGAAATGCGTATTCTAGAAAGTTTAACAATCAGCAGATAAAGATATTCCAAACACCTGGTGTTAGCGCTTCAATCATCCCGGCACCATGGTTGTTATGGTGTCAGGATGATTGAAGTGCATTATTTCTATTATTACATTGTAATATAAAATTAAATCATTCAACTCACCATAATGTAGAATCAGTGGGAGCCCCGAGTGTGTCACTAGTCACGTCGCCTACAATCAGATGCCATCAGGTGTCCCCAGCAGTCCGTCCTTACATGCAGCCTGTGTCACATCAAATGCAGCCTTTGTCACATAAAATGCAGCCTCTGTCCCCCCAAATACAGCCTCTGTCTCCCCAAATACAGCCTCTGTCCCCCCTCAAATGCAGCCTCTGCCCCCCCAAATGCAGCCTCTGTTCCCCCCCCCCCCCAAATGCAGCATGCCTGTGTCCCCATTACATGCAGCATGCCTGTGTCCCATTAAATGCAGCCTCTGTTCCCATTAAATGCAACCTCTGTTCTCCCAAATGCAGCCTCTGTTCTCCCAAATGCAGCCTCTGTCCCCCCCAAATGCAGCATGCCTGTGTCCTATTAAATGCAGCCTCTGTCCCCCCAAATGCAGCCTCTGTCCCCCCCAAATGCAGCATGCCTGTCCCCCCCCAAATGAAGCCTCTGCCCCCCCCCCCAAATGCAGCCTCTGCCCCCCCAAATGCAGCCTCTGTCCCCCCCAATGCAGCCTCTGTCCCCCCCAAATGCAGCATGCCTGTGTCCCATTAAATGCAGCCTCTGTTCCCCCAAATGCAGCCTCTGTCCCCCCCAAATGCAGCCTCTGTCCCTCCCAAATGCAGCCTCTGCCCCCCAATGCAGCCTCTGCCCCCCCAAAATGCAGCCTCTGTCCCCCCCAAAATGCAGCCTCTGTCCCCCCCAAATGCAGCCTCTGTCCCCCCCAACACAGCCTCTGTCCCCCCAAAATGCAGCCTCTGCCCCCCCAAAATGCAGCCTCTGTCCCCCCCAAATGTAGCCTCTGTCCCCCCCCCCAAATACAGCCTCTGCCCCCCCCAAAATGCAGCCTCTGCCCCCCCCCAAAATGCAGCCTCTGTCCTCCCCCAAATACAGCCTCTGTCCCCCCCAAATACAACCTCTGTCCCCCCAAAATGCAGCCTCTGCCCCCCCCAAAATGCAGCCTCTGTCCCCCCCCAAATACAGCCTCTGCCCCCCCAAATACAGCCTCTATCCGCCCCCAAAATGCAGCCTCTCCCCCCCCAAATGCAGCCTCTGCCCCCCCCCAAATGCAGCCTCTATCCCCCCCAAAATGCTGCCTGTCCCCCCCCAATACAGCCTCTGTCCCCCCAAATGTAGCCTCTGTCCCCCCCATTCTCCACACAGTGCCAGCGGTACTTACCTTGGGTCTCCTGCGGTATCCTCCTCCTCACACTGGCACCAGCATTCTTCCTGTTTCCTCTCTCAGGCGCAATGAGAGAGAGAAGCAGGAAGTGACATCTGACTCAGGGCAGATGTCAATCAAATCTGAAGTGCCGAGTAGCTTCCGCCCGGCGCCTGTAGTATGTATTACTATGGCGGAAGCTACTCGGCGCTTCAGAAAATGCCACAAGGCGGGCTAAACGCCCGCAAATGCAGCGCCACGTCTGCAATCTCGTGATTGCATAGACGTGGCGCTTCCTATAAGTGCACTGTGTCCAGCGTCGCACTGTGTCCGGCGTCCGAACACAGTGCACTTAAGGACCTTTTTTTTCCTTTTTTTTTTAAAGGGCCAGTAATAAAAAAAAAATTATTATTTTTTTTTTTACTTTTTTTTGCTGCCTGGAGGGGCGAGGGCGGCCCCAAGGCGCCCCCTATGGACGGGCCGCCACTGCCCGGGAGACGCAGAACACATTAGACAGGCCCTCCGGGACTATTTGCATAACAATGACACACCGGATGTGACTCCCATGGTTCAGTGGGAGGCACATAAGTGTGTCACACGGGGACATCTACTAGCTATAGCAGCCAGAAAAAAAGGGAACACTAAGCAACGATACTGGCTCTCTATGGGAAAATGACCAGACTAGAAACCCAGCATAAACGCACCAGAGATATTCAAGTAGCACAAGAGCTAGCGGACACAAGAGCACTGTTAGTTGAAGAACTTTTCAGAAAGGCGCAAAAGCGACACATTATGTCACAAAAATTATTTTATGAACAAGGCAACAAACCAGGGAAACTACTGGCTAGGTGCATGCAAAAGCGTACACTGGCTTTAACAGTCCACCATGTGACTGATCAATCAGGGAAAACCCACACTAAAAATGAGGACATTGCACAACAATTTTTACATTTCTATAGTAAATTTTACAACCTTAATGAAACGATCCGTGGCCCTGCGGAGGACGAGGCACACTCTAGCTTGATGCGGGAGTTCCTAAGCAAATTCAGCCCGCAAGCATTGTCGGATAACGACCGTGCCGCACTGGAGGCACCCTTGTCCTCTGAGGAGTGGGAAGCAGCACTGAAGACCACAAAGCCGGGCAAGAGCACAATATTATAAGTGTTACGCGGAGCTCTTAAAGCTACTGGCACACTGGCTACTGATTCTTGCCCCTCAGATTCCTTACTAGAGGCGTTTATCACAGTGATTCCCAAGGATAATAAAGACCCCGCTGATGTGACCAGCTATCGGCCAATCTCGCTTCTGAATGTCGACATAAAGCTTTTCTCGAAAATCCTAGCAACTCATTTATCGTATCATGTCCCGGCCTGGGTGGGAAGAGATCAAGTAGGCTTTGTCCTGGGCAGGGAAGCCAGGGACAATACTATTAAAGCCCTAAATTTACATCATTGGCTGACCTCTACCCAGAGAGAAGGGTTTTTCCTTGCAATGGATGCAGAGAAGGCGTTCGATAGGGTGGCCTGGGACTATATGGATGCAGTCTTGGATGCTCTTGGATTAGGGAGCTGTATGCGTACCTTTATTAGAGCGCTTTATGTAAATCCAAGAGCCAGAGTCAAGGTCAATGGCCGCCTATCGGACGTCTTCCCCATCCATAACGGTACAAGACAGGGATGCCCTCTTTCACCCCTACTATACATCCTAACCCTAGAGCCCCGCCTTAAGATGCATCAGAGCTAACCCAAACATAAAAGGTATAGAAGTCCATGGCAAGGAATACAAGATTGCAGCCTTTGCGGACGACATTTTGCTTTTCCAATCAGTGCCATTGACGTCCCTACCAAACCTCATGCCAGTTCTCGAACAATCCAAATGTATATCTAACTTGAAAATCAACTACTCAAAATCGTTGGCATTGAATGTGTCCTTACCGAACAATACAGTACGGTTATGCCAATCAAACTTTCCCTTTAAATGGAAAACAGATGCCATCACTTATCTGGAGATTCAACTCCCCAGTAACCTAGATACTCTTTATGAAAAGAACTTTTTATCTGAGCTGAAAAATATACAACATGACCTACAAAAATGGGATGTCCCCACCCTGTCCTGGTTTGGAAGGGCCTCTGCTCTGAAAATGACAGTTCTCCCACGCATACTATATAAAATGCAAATGGTACCAATACGCCTACCGACAACTTTTTTTGCAGCCTACAAGAAGATGTGTAGATCTTTCCTCTGGGGCTCCAAAGCGGCACGTATCGGGTGGGCGAAATTAGTGTTACCCAAATCCAAAGGCAGAATTGGCCTCCCGGATATACTGTGTTACTACTGGGCGATACACATGACTAGGGTTGTAGACTGGAGGATTCATGCCTGTTACAAAGACTGGGTAGACCTCGAACGACTAATTTCGGGGTGCGATCTTCGTCTACTCCCTTGGTTCTCCAAGAAACCTACAAGTCCACATCTACACTCACACCCCCTCATTGGGGCAACACTTCATGAATCCGATAGGGTATGTAAAACACATGCGCTGTCAACCACAGAATGCTCAATCACTCCAATAAAAGGAAACCCTGACTTTCCCCCAGGGCTAGCCAAGTCCTACCTAACACAAGAATGGCCATATACAGAGATGCTCGCGAAGCATTTCTTCCATAGGGGCAATTTCGTGCGACAACTAGACCTAGCAGCATTGTCCAAAACCAAATCCTTTCCCTTTTGGCCCTACATGCAATTGAAACATTTTCTAGATGACCCGGGGAGAAGGGAAGGATTTACAAAAATAACCACCATGTTTGAAACCCTATGCTCGAGCTCAGCTCCCCAGAGTCATGTGATCTCAGCACTCTATGCTTCTATGTTTGGAGAGACCCGCTCCTTACTGCATGCAGACCATGCATTCTGGGGATCTGTGCTGGACAGGGAGTTGGAAGACACAGACTGGGATCACATCCACCTACTCATACACAAGGGGTTGCTCAATGTAAACGTACAGGAAAATGAGTGTAGGGTTAACCGAGATGGTAAAAAACCCCAGAATTGCTTCATAGGATATTTCCAACGGTATCAGATAGATGCTGGAGATGTGAGAAGGAAACGGGCACCTTTCTCCATGTGTGGTGGACATGCTTATTAACAGAGCCTTACTGGAGGAAGGTGCATGAAGTGACAACTACCATTTCCTCCCTACCTCTAGAATTTACGCCAGAGCAATATCTCCTTCGCCTGTATAAAATCCCCCAAAAGAAATACTTTAAGTCGGTAGCCATGCATATGATTAACGCTGCTAGATCCAAATTCCCCCCGGGACCAAAAACTGGATACAACGCATCAACCGTATAGAGACAATGGAGGAGCTGATTCACACCTCACAGGATAGAATATCTAGCTTTTCAGCTGTCTGGGGAGCAGGGCTCACCTTTAAAAATTCAAAACAATATCAAGTACTGATACAGAGTAGCGACTGATCCTTGGCAAAGAGATTATGTCAGTGTGACTGATGTCTAGTACAAAGACAGTGTTATGTTCTTCTTCATACCTGGAGCATCAGGTAGCTTTGGTTTATTAGGAAACTTCACTAAAGGTAGACGGAGAGGGTAGCTGGTGGAACTTTCCGCCCCCTCTCTGTCTGGCAGCCAATCTCTATGCCACTTCCCCAATTGTTCATCCTACCCCCCCTCTTCTCCCCCACACCTCTCCCCCCCTCCCTCAAACATAGTCATGAGTGTGGGTTGACCTCCAAATAAACACTTTATTATGCGGGAGAAAAGAATCAGTCCCATTCCCTAGCATTCATCTAGCATGAGCTATTCTTCTCCACAGATGTTACAGCAGTTTTGATCTGTTCAGCCATATGATATGTCTACTGTTGATCAATGTTTTTGCACTTTGTATGTGTACATTTAACTTGTATGCTGTTGAATTCATAAAATAAACTTTTATTGGAAAAAAAAAACGTAAGGGGGCACTGATATAAAGGTTCCCCCTTATCCCTTATATCAGTAACCCCCCCTTACGTTGGTGTATTCACTCTGCAGAAGGCGAACTCTGGTCACCAGAGTGCCCCCCCACTTCAGAGTTCCAGGTGTTCCTCTTTACATCAGTCTGCAGTAGGGATGAGCTTCGAGTTCGAGTCTAACTCATGTTCGACTCGAACATTGGCTGTTCGCAAGTTCACCGAACAGCGAACAATTTGGGGTGTTCGCGGCAAATTCGAATGCCGCGGAACACCCTTTAAAAGTCTATGGGAGAAATCAAAAGTGCTAATTTTAAAGGCTAATATGCAAGTTATTGTCATAAAAAGTGTTTGGGGACCTGGGTCCTGCCCCAGGGGACATGGATCAATGCAAAAAAAAGTTTTAAAAACGGCCGTTTTTTCAGGAGCAGTGATTTTAATAATGCTTAAAGTCAATCAATAAAAGTGTAATATCCCTTTAACCACTTGCCGACCGCCTAACGTATATATACGTCGGCAGAATGGCACGGGCAGGCAGAATCACGTACCTGTACGTGATCTGCCTCCCGCGGGCGGGGGGTCCGATCGGACCCCCCCCCGGTGCCATCGGCGGTCGGCATCTGACTGGGAGCGTCGGGAGGCGAGGGGGAGACCATCCGATCGTGGCCCCCCCCTCGCGATCGCTCCCAGCCAATGGGAATCCTCCTCTGCCTGTGTATAGTTTCACACAGGCAGAGGATGTGATGTCATCTCTCCTCGGTCTGGCAGTTTCCGTCCCAGCGCCGAGGAGAGAAGACATGTAAGTGCACAACACACAAACACACACAGTAGAACATGCCAGGCATACCTTACACCCCCGATCCCCCCCCGATCGCCCCCCGATCCCCCCCCAATCACCCCCCCCCCCCGTCACAAACTGACATTAGCAGTATTTTTTTTTTTTTTTTTTTTTTTTTTTCTGATTACTGCATAATGTCAGTTTGTGACAGTTACAGTGTTAGGGCAGTGAATATTACCCCCCTTTAGGTCTAGGATACCCCCCTAACCCCCCCTAATAAAGTTTTAACCCCTTGATCACCCCCTGTCACCAGTGTCACTAAGCGATCATTTTTCTGATCGCTGTATTAGTGTCGCTGGTGACGCTAGTTAGAGACGTAAATATTTAGGTTCGCCGTCAGCGTTTTATAGCGACAGGGACCCCCATATACTATCTAATAAATGTTTTAACCCCTTGATTGCCCCCTAGTTAACCCTTTCACCACTGATCACCATATAAGTGTTACGGGTGACGCTGGTTAGTTTGTTTATTTTTTATAGTGTCAGGGCACCCGCCGTTTATTACCTAATAAAGGTTTAGCCCCCTGATCGCCCGGCGGTGATATGCGTCGCCCCAGGCAGCGTCAGATTAGCGCCAGTACCGCTAACACCCTCGCACGCAGCATACGCCTCCCTTAGTGGTATAGTATCTGTACGGATCAATATCTGATCCGATCAGATCTATACTAGCGTCCCCAGCAGTTTAGGGTTCCCGAAAACGCAGTGTTAGCGGGATCAGCCCAGATACCCGCTAGCACCTGCGTTTTGCCCCTCTGCCCGGCCCACCCAAGTGCAGTATCGATCGATCACTGTCACTTACAAAACACTAAACGCATAACTGCAGCGTTCGCATAGTCAGGCCTGATCCCTGCGATCGCTAACAGTTTTTTTGGTAGCGTTTTGGTGAACTGGCAAGCACCAGCCCCAGGCAGCGTCAGATTAGCGCCAGTACCGCTAACACCCACGCACGCACCGTACACCTCCCTTAGTGGTATAGTATCTGATCGGATCAATATCTGATCTGATCAGATCTATACTAGCGTCCCCAGCAGTTTAGGGTTCCCACAAACGCAGTGTTAGCGGGATCAGCCCAGATACCTGCTAGCACCTGCGTTTTGCCCCTCCGCCCGGCCCAGCCCAGCCCACCCAAGTGCAGTATCGATCGATCACTGACACTTACAAAACACTAAACACATAACTGCAGCGTTCGCAGAGTCAGGCCTGATCCCTGCGATCGCTAACAGTTTTTCTGGTAGCGTTTTGGTGAACTGGCAAGCACCAGCCCCAGGCAGCGTCAGGTTAGCGCCAGTACCGCTAACACCCACGCACGCAGCATACGCCTCCCTTAGTGGTATAGTATCTGATCGGATCAATATCTGATCCGATCAGATCTATACTAGCGTCCCCAGCAGTTTAGGGTTCCCACAAACGCAGTGTTAGCGGGATCAGCCCAGATACCTGCTAGCACCTGCGTTTTGCCCCTCCGCCCGGCCCAGCCCAGCCCACCCAAGTGCAGTATCGATCGATCACTGTCACTTACAAAACACTAAACGCATAACTGCAGCGTTCGCAGAGTCAGGCCTGATCCTTGCGATCGCTAACAGTTTTTTTGGTAGCATTTTGGTGAACTGGCAAGCACCAGCGGCCTAGTACACCCCGGTCATAGTCAAACCAGCACTGCAGTAACACTTGGTGACGTGGCGAGTCCCATAAGTGCAGTTCAAGCTGGTGAGGTGGCAAGCACAAGTAGTGTCCCGCTGCCACCAAAAAGACAAACACAGGCCCGTCGTGCCCATAGTGCCCTTCCTGCTGCATTCGCCAATCCTAATTGGGAACCCACCACTTCTGCAGCGCCCGTACTTCCCCCATTCACATCCCCAACCAAATGCAGTCGGCTGCATGAGAGGCATTTTCTTTATGTCCTCCCGAGTACCCCTACCCAACGAACCCCCCAAAAAAGATGTCGTGTCTGCAGCAAACGCGGATATAGGCGTGACACCCGCTATTATTGTCCCTCCTGTCCTGACAATCCTGGTCTTTGCATTGGTGAATGTTTTGAACGCTACCATTCACTAGCTGAGTATTAGCGTAGGGTACAGCATTGCACAGACTAGGCACACTTTCACAGGGTCTCCCAAGATGCCATCGCATTTTGAGAGACCCGAACCTGGAACCGGTTACAGTTATAAAAGTTAGTTACAAAAAAAAGTGTAAAAAAAAAAAAAAACACATACAAAAATATAAAATAAAAAAAAAATAGTTGTCGTTTTATTGTTCTTTCTCTCTCTATTCTCTCTCTCTATTGTTCTGTTCTTTTTTACTGTATTATATTCTGCAATGTTTTATTGTTATTATGTTTTATCATGTTTGCTTTTCAGGTATGCAATTTTTTATACCTTACCGTTTACTGTGCTTTATTGTTAACCATTTTTTTGTCTTCAGGTACGCCATTCACGACTTTGAGTGGTTATACCAGAATGATGCCTGCAGGTTTAGGTATCATCTTGGTATCATTCTTTTCAGCCAGCGGTCGGCTTTCATGTAAAAGCAATCCTAGCGGCTAATTAGCCTCTAGACTGCTTTTACAAGCAGTGGGAGGGAATGCCCCTCCCCCCCCCAACGTCTTCCGTGTTTTTCTCTGGCTCTCCTGTCTCAACAGGGAACCTGAAAATGCAGCCGGTGATTCAGCCAGCTGACCATAGAGCTGATCAGAGACCAGAGTGGCTCCAAACATCTCTATGGCCTAAGAAACCGGAAGCTACGAGCATTTTATGACTTAGATTTCGCCGGATGTAAACAGCGCCATTGGGAAATTGGGAAAGCATTTTATCACACCGATCTTGGTGTGGTCAGATGCTTTGAGGGCAGAGGAGAAATCTAGGGTCTAATAGACCCCAATTTTTGCAAAAAAGAGTACCTGTCACTACCTATTGCTATGATAGGGGATATTTACATTCCCTGAGATAACAATAAAAATGATTAAAAAAAAAAAAAAAATGAAAGGAACAGTTTAAAAATAAGATAAAAAAATAATAATAATAAAGAAAAAAAAAAAAAAAAAAAAAAAAGCACCCCTGTCCCCCCTGCTCTCGCGCTAAGGCGAACGCAAGCGTCGGTCTGGCGTCAAATGTAAACAGCAATTGCACCATGCATGTGAGGTATCGCCGCGAAGGTCAGATCGAGGGCAGTAAGTTTAGCAGTAGACCTCCTCTGTAAATCTAAAGTGGTAACCTGTAAAGGCTTTTAAAGGCTTTTAAAAATGTATTTAGTTTGTCGCCACTGCACGTTTGTGCGCAATTTTAAAGCATGTCATGTTTGGTATCCATGTACTCGGCCTAAGATCATCTTTTTTATTTCATCAAACATTTGGGCAATATAGTGTGTTTTAGTGCATTAAAATGTAAAAAAGTGTGTTTTTTCCCCAAAAAATGCGTTTGAAAAATCGCTGCGCAAATACTGTGTGAAAAAAAAAAAATGAAACACCCACCATTTTAATCTGTAGGGCATTTGCTTTAAAAAAAATATATAATGTTTGGGGGTTCAAAGTAATTTTCTTGCAAAAAAAAATTATTTTTTTATGTAAACAATAAGTGTCAGAAAGGGCTTTGTCTTCAAGTGGTTAGAAGTGTGGGTGATGTGTGACATAAGCTTCTAGATGTTGTGCATAAAATGCCAGGACAGTTCAAAACCCCCCCCAAATGACCCCATTTTGGAAAGTAGACACCCCAAGCTATTTGCTGAGAGTCATGTTGAGTCCATGGAATAATTTATATTGTGACACAAGTTGCGGGAAAGAGACAACTTTTAATTTTTTTTATTTTTTTTTGCGCAAAGTTGTCACTAAATGATATATTGCTCAAACATGCCATGGGAATATGTGAAATTACACCCCAAAATACTTTCTGCTGCTTCTCCTGAGTACGGGGATACCACATGTGTGGGACTTTTTGGGAGCCTAGCCGCGTACGGGACCCCGAAAACCAAGCACCGCCTTCAGGCTTTCTAAGGCCGTAAATTTTTGATTTCACTCTTCACTGCCTATCACAGTTTCGGAGGCCATGGAATGCCCAGGTGGCAAAAAAACCCCCCAAATGACCCCATTTTGGAAAGTAGACACCCCAAGCTATTTGATGAGAGGTATAGTGAGTATTTTGCAGACCTCACTTTTTGTCACAAAGTTTTGAAAATTGAAAAAAGAAAAAAAAAAATTTTTTTTTCTCGTCTTTCTTTATTTTCAAAAACAAATGAGAGCTGCAAAATACTCACCATGCCTCTCAGCAAATAGCTTGGGGTGTCTACTTTCCAAAATGGGGTCATTTGGGGGGGGTTTGTGCCACCTGGGCATTCCATGGCCTCCGAAACTGTGATAGGCAGTGAGGAGTAAAATCAAAAATGTACGCCCTTAGAAATCCTGAAGGCGGTGCTTGGTTTTCGGGGCCCCGTACGCGGCTAGGCTCCCAAAAAGTCCCACACATGTGGTATCCCCATACTCAGGAGAAGCAGCTAAATGTATTTTGGGGTGCAATTCCACATATGCCCATGGCCTGTGTGAGCAATATATCATTTAGTGACAACTTTGTGCAAAAAAAAAAAAAAAAAAAAAAAATTTGTCACTTTCCCGCAACTTGTGTCAAAATATAAAACATTCCATGGACTCAACATGCCTCAAAGCAAATAGCTTGGGGTGTCTACTTTCCAAAATGGGGTCATTTGGGGGGGTTTTATGTCATCTGGGCATTTTATGGCCTTCAAAACTGTGATAGGTAGTGAGGAGTAAAATCAAAAATGTACGCCCTTAGAAATCCTGAAGGCAGTGATTGGTTTTCGGGGCCCCGTACGCGGCTAGGCTCCCAAAAAGTCTCACACATGTGGTATCCCCATACTCAGGAGAAGCAGCTAAATGTATTTTGGGGTGCAATTCCACATATGCCCATGGCCTGTGTGAGCAATATATCATTTAGTGACAACTTTTTGTAATTTTTTTTTTTTTTTTTTTTTTTTGTCATTGTTCAATCACTTGGGACAAAAAAAATGAATATTCAATGGGCTCAACATGCCTCTCAGCAAATTCCTTGGGGTGTCTACTTTCCAAAATGGGGTCATTTGGGGGGGTTTTGTACTGCCCTGCCATTTTAGCACCTCAAGAAACGACATAGGCAGTCATAAATTAAAGGCTGTGTAAATTCCAGAAAATGTACCCTAGTTTGTAGACGCTATAACTTTTGCGCAAACCAATAAATATACACTTATTGACATTTTTTTTACCAAAGACATGTGGCCGAATACATTTTGGCCTAAATGTATGACTAAAATTGAGTTTATTGGATTTTTTTTAGAACAAAAAGTAGAAAATATCATTTTTTTTCAAAATTTTCGGTCTTTTTCCGTGTATAGCGCAAAAAATAAAAACGGCAGAGGTGATCAAATACTATCAAAAGAAAGCTCTATTTGTGGGAAGAAAAGGACGCAAATTTCGTTTGGGTACAGCATTGCATGACCGCGCAATTAGCAGTTAAAGCGACGCAGTGCCGAATTGTAAAAAGTGCTCTGGTCAGGAAGGGGGTAAAACCTTCCGGGGCTGAAGTGGTTAAATTTCGTACCTGGGGGGTGTCTATAGTGTGCCTGTAAAGGGGCGCATGTTTCCTGTGTTTAGAACAGTCTGACAGCAAAATGACATTTTGAAGGAAAAAACTCATTTAAAACTACTCGCGGCTATTGCATTGCCGACAATACACATAGAAGTTCATTGATAAAAACGGCATGGGGGGGGCGTGGCCTGGACGGAGACCTAGATGGCTGCTTGAGACCTGAGCTCCTGTAGACTGGGGACCGTGGCTTGATACTTGGGGAGAATTCAGCACTAAAAACGCCATGAATAGAGCAACCAGGAGCTCCTCCACCTCCCGCACCCCCGCCGAGACCGGGACACAGCTGAGCCGCAATATACCGGAGATATTCCGGACTCAGCGCCAGTCGACGCACGCGGCCCCACAGGCGCCCTTGCAGGCCCAAGCACCGGACTCCCCTGAAAGAGCATCCGCTTCTCAGATGACAGGGACGGGGACACCCCCCCTCCTGCAGACCCAGCCGCCCAGCCTGCTGGACCTGGAGAAGTTTGCAGCTGACATCAAGAACACAGTGATGGGAGCCATTGCTGACCTCCGCTCAGACTTCCAAACAGTGACTCGGCGCATCAGCGATGTAGAAGAAACCACTCAACATCATGCTGCAGCCATTCGCCAAGTTCAGGGAACTTACGATGCACAGCTTACACACCTTCTAGATCTTCACAGACATATCGAAGATTTAGACAACCGCGGACGCAGACACAATATCAGGGTGCGTGGCGTGCCTGAAAATAATGACCCTGGCCTTCTACAGCAAACTGTAAGTAACATCTTTAATGAACTAATAGACCGACCGGCTGATTCTCCAATAGAGATGGAAAGAATACATAGAGCATTGCGCCCTCAGCCCCGAGATAATGAGCCACCCAGAGATGTAATTTGTTGTATAGTGAATTTCCCCCTGAAGGAGGAAATCCTTAGGAAGGCGAGGGAAAAAGGCCGGATCATTCATAATGGCACCGAGATTAAACTATTTCAGGACTTATCGCAGATAACCTTACAGAATAGAAGGGCATTGCGCCCCCTGCTGGAAGCTCTGCGGTCTCGGAACATACAATATCGCTGGAAATTCCCCTTCGGGTTATCTGCAGCCGCAAGGGGGCGCTCGGCCCTGCTCCGCACCCCAGAAGACCTACAGGCTTTCTGTGACCAGCTCGATCTCCCCCGCATAGATCTTCCAGAATGGTATTCTTTCTACTATCCGACGGAACCGTGGCTTCCTGTCTCTCTTAACCCGTCCCCGAAAGCACAGCGACAAAGATCGAGAAGACATCGAGACGGGCCTTCCTCTCCTAACAACCGATCTTCACGACGAGATATATACCAACAAAACCCTGGATCTCCGTCTTCACCTCCAGCTAGAAGAGACCGCATGGAAGCCTAACAAGCAACACTTTTTCAGCAAAATTTGATTCGCCTACGCCATGTGACTGCCCCTTGCCATCTGTTCTCACGCCTGTGTTTTTTTTTTTTTTTTTTTTTTTTTTATGGGTTTTTTACCCCCCTTGTTTTTTTTTTTTTTTTTTTTTTTCTTCTTCTCTTCCCCTCTCCCTGTGTTTATCTTTATTTTTGTTACAGTATAGATGACACGCCTGACCTGCCATCAAAAATCCTCACCAGATGATGTGAATGACTCACAGGCACGCAACTCCTCCTGTCCACCAACCTCCTGGCCTCAACTATGGCCGTTTGGCCATGGGACAAGCGGCTTATGCAGGCAAGATCAGGTATACCCCCACACAGGACAACCTTACTGGGAAGGTAAGATAAGGGGAACTGTGTGTACATGACCGTCTAGTCCCTACGCCCTGCTGGGCCTTGTCCTTTGCCATTCCCCCTTCCTACTCCCTGTGCAACAGATCCTAAGGGGACCGTACCTAGACCACCACAGTGACTCTCATTGGATCACTTAGATCCTTACACTTCACCCTGGAGCGTGGGCAGGAGGCTTGTTGGCTTGACTTCTTGCTGCTGCATTACCGGACATACCGTACCACCGAATGCAAGAACGTGGACCTCCCCTCTCCAATACGCTAGGTCCTTACCTTGTGATCTCCAATATGCCTCCAGTTGGCTTAACCATCACCCATCCACATCCAAGTGACTCTGAATTCCACCTTATGTTAAGTTAAGGTCCTTGGACTTAATTTAAGCTGCCTGTCCTGGGATAACCAGCATTGGGTAGAACGGGAGGAAATGCATACAGCTATGAAGTTACGTGATGATGCCTCCCTATATGCAATGTTTGTAACCCCCCCATGCACAAAGTCTTATCCACGGAATTACATGCATACTCTCCGGGGCACTTAATCAGTCTGAATTAGGGGGAGGAGGGCTGGGACTGAATCCCTGACCCTTTCTGGTTGAATCACCCACAGTACCATGGCCCCATACTTAGTCTATTCCACCTGGATTTCTAAACACCACAGGGAATCCCCTGTGGTGTGTGGCAAAAACTGTCCCCCTAAAAAATTCGATCCTGATTTGCATAAAAATCCCCCCCCCCTTTTTTTTTTTTTTTTTTTTTTTTTTTTACTAGTATTGGCTTCGTGAGGGGAGAATATGCATGGGATCCCATACACCCCTAATGTATCCCCAGGCTGTAACCCACATTCTATATTTTATGTTCTAAATGTTTGCAAACGGCTGCCAGAGGGTACACCATACACCCACATTAGCGATTGACGCGTGAAGTACTCCGAGTCTCTGCGACTGCCCTTCTTTTCTTTGTGTGCCTACTTAGACCGGTCCCGTCTCAGGACCAACTAGGGGTCTTTTCCTTTTAGACCCTTTTAAGCACTCCAGACTCTCGGGGACTACATACGCAACCCCCTTGCTGCTAGATCACTTTCGATAGTAGCAATAATAAATAACAATAAATATTTAACATTTAACATTTAATGAATATTTTTTTCTTTTCCCTTTTTTTTTTTTTTTTTTGGGAGCCAACCTGCAGAACTACATCGAGCATATATATATATATATATTGAGCATTTATCTTAAGGTTCCTAACCCCCCCCTCCTCCCCCCCCTTTTTTTTTTTTCGGCATGGTGACTTATGGGGGCAAGCTCCACCCAATCAGATAAGGAGTCCTCGAGTTTCAATAGATTTTAGGTCAAGTAGACATTGTTTTTCTTTCTCCAGAGGCTCTTGAAGGCGTTAAACGTTGCTCAGATATAGGAGAGGTCAGCCCTTGGCCTCGACAGCCGTACATACTGTTTCAGGTTATATGTTACATACTATAGGTTAACTATATGCTAACTTTTTACTTGTTAAGTTAATGTTTCTGGTTGATACGCTCAAATTGCAAAACTGTTATGGCTCCCCAAGGCCATTAGCATACACTTCATACACGATCCCTTTCCCATGGTCCCCAGTTTGCGGAACCACCTGTGGGTTTTCCGTTCGTACCTACGCTCCCACACAGCGGTTTCCATTGGATTCCCGCTGACCTACCAGCTTCCCCATCTATAGGTGGAATAGCAAATCTATTTCTACCTCTGGTAAATCACTAAATCCCGTATCTCCCATACCCTACCCCTTTTGCTTGTTGTCCCCTACCGTTCCTCCCTAGTCTTTCCTCCTCTCTCCTCTGCTTTTTTCCTTTTTCTGTTTTTCTGTTTTTTGTGTATTTTCCCTTTTTTCCCTTTTTTTTTTTCTTTTCTTTTTTTCTCTTCTCTCTTTGTATCTTCCACTTTCCTGTGCCTCAACTGCTTGGTGTTTCCTCTCCATGCTTACCCCTATTGTGGAAGGGGGTCCGCTCCCCCCTACTCTGGGTAATCCCCCGCCCCCCCCGGCTGACCGAGTTCCACCCACACTGATTCCCTGAGGGCTTACTATTAACTTGCTCTTCCTAATCACTTTTATGGAAAAGACCATGGCGCCCACTTCATCCCTTACGATGAAGTGTGTATCATTGAATGTTAAGGGCCTTAATCTCCCAGAAAAAAGATCTCAGATTCTGAACTCACTGACCAAACACAAAGCGCAATTCATTTTCCTTCAAGAAACACATTTCCGCTCTGATGCGGTGCCTAAACTATCTAACCATATCTATCGAACAGCACTGCACTCCACCAACCCAGTAGCAAAAACAAAGGGGGTTTCGATCTTAATCTCCAGACATGCCAACTTCCACCAGACTGACTCACTTATCGACCCAGAAGGCAGGTACATTTTTATCAAAGGTACATATGCCTCGAACCCAATTACATTAGCTAACATCTACTGCCCCAATGAACATCATGTTTCCTTCTTCAGAAAAATTTGCGACCTACTTTCGACTTTTCAGTCAGGTTTGGTTCTGCTGGGAGGTGATTTTAACGCCCCGCTGAACCCTATCCTGGACTCTTCGTCGGGAGCCTCTACCCTACCATATCGAGCCCTTCGGCAAATCAAAATGCAACTCCAAAACCTTACACTCCATGACGCTTGGCGTACCATGTACCCTTCTGTGAGGGACTACACTTTTTACTCGGCGCCTCACAGCAAATATTCGAGAATTGATTATTTCTTTCTCTCCCAAAAGGACCTAGCCCTACTCCAACAAACAACCATAGAACCAATGTTCCTATCCGATCATCATCCTATCACAATCACCCTTTCCTACCCTGAATCTAGCGCAAGAACAAAAACATGGAGACTGAACCCCTCTTTACTCAATGACCCAATGACGGTAGAACACTTAAAAACCTGTATAGACCTTTATTTCAAGGAAAACACTACCCCAGATGTCTCTACTGTGTCCCTCTGGGAAGCACATAAGTGTGTATTACGTGGCGAGCTTATTACACTCGCAGGGAAAGCCAAACGGTTACACCAAGAAAACATAACTTCTTTGATCATGAAGATCAAAAAGTTAGAAACGGCCCACAAACAGTCGCACGCTCAATCCACCTTACAAGAATTACTACATGCCCGATCACTTCTTTTGGAAGAATTAGGTAAACAAAATAGGAAACGCTACGTTCTTGGCCAAAGAGTTTTCTATGAGCATGGAAACAAATGCGGGCGTCTTTTGGCCCGCACGATTCAAGCCTCTAGAACCTCATCAACGGTTCATCACGTGCGAAATGCTCAGGGACTACTCTTACCCAGGAACGACGATATAGCGAAAGAATTTGAGAATTTTTATGCCAGACTTTATAACTTACACCAGAATCACCCCGGAACACCCGCGTCAGCCGCACGAGTCGACCGCATTAGAGAGTTTCTCTCGCAACATTCTCCAAAACAAATTTCCGCCCAACAATCTCAGGACATGGAATTACCTCTTACGAAAGGGGAACTAGAGCTGGCAATTAAACAGATGAAAACTGGCAAGAGCCCAGGCCCAGACGGCTTCTCTCTCCAGTACTACAAGACATTCCTAGACTCCCTTGCCCCGAAATTTCTCTCCACCTTTAATGCTTTTTCAGACCCCCAGATTGTACCAGAAGGAATGCTTATGGCTCACGTAGCGGTAATCCCTAAAGAAGGTAAGGATCCCACCCAAGTCTCAAACTACAGGCCCATATCGCTACTAAATGTAGATATCAAAATATACGCAAAAATCTTGGCCAACAGATTGCTCCCTTTGATCCCTGAACTCATTTCTCCAGATCAGGTAGGATTTGTCCCTGGAAGGGAAGCCAGGGACAACACTATCCGTACCCTGAATCTCCACCATTGGCTCACATCTTCTAAGTCACAAGGGTTCTTCCTCTCCCTCGATGCCGAGAAGGCGTTTGACAGGGTGGCCTGGGATTATATGCGGGAGGTGCTGGTTGCTGTTGGCCTGGCGCCCCGCATGCTCTCACATGTACTAGCCCTGTATTCTAATCCTTCTGCCAAAGTAAAGGTTAATGGCCACCTGTCAAACGCCTTCCCCATCAGCAATGGGACACGCCAGGGTTGCCCCTTATCCCCCCTAATTTATATTTTGACGCTGGAGCCCCTCCTCAATAAAATAAGATCCAACCCTGACATTGGAGGTCTGACTGTCGGTAGAAGGGAATTTAAGGTCGCAGCCTTCGCAGACGATATTCTTCTGTCCCTGAGCTCGCCCCGCATCTCACTACCCAACCTACTAAAAGATCTTGAACTTTTTGGCACTTTATCAAATCTCAAGATCAATCACTCAAAATCTATTGCCTTGAATGTGACTCTTCCCGCCCAGGAGGTAATCCACTGTCGAGATGCCTTTCCTTTTCGATGGGAAGAGGGGGCGATCACTTACTTGGGAATCAAAATTACCGCGCGGATGTCAGACCTCTATATGTCTAATTTCCACATAGCCCTCAGCAAAATTCAAAATCATTTTAAGGAGTGGATGGGCTTGAACGTCTCCTGGTTTGGCCGTTCGGCATTAATTAAAATGATCATTTTGCCAAGATTACTTTATCTTATGCAAACCATCCCTATCCACCTTCCCCCGGCCTTCTTCGCAGCTTATCGCAAAGCATGTTCCACCTTTATATGGAAAAACTCTCCACCCCGCATAAAATATTCCCGCCTAACGACGCAGAAAAAGAACGGGGGTATTGGCCTACCAGACTTATATAGATATTACCTGGCGTGTCACCTCACTAGGATAGTAGACTGGAACATCCACAGTAACATCCACAATATCAAAAAGATCTGGGTAGTCCTGGAAAATTCACTGATACCAGGGCCTCTACACTTACTTCCCTGGCTGTCTTACAAACCCTGGTCACAGAAGATAATATCACACCCCCTGATTTACCCCTCCCTGCTGGCCTTTAGAGGAGCAATGAAATTGGGGTTAGCTGCCTCGGTACCTGGTCCCCTAACTTCCTTGAGAGAAAATCCAGACTTTCCCCCTGGTGACTCCTGCTCCTATTTGATACGCGAATGGCCACATGATGACGTCTTAACTCTCCACTTTTTCTCAGAGGGATCCCCTCTCCCATATGAAAGACTAGTTAACACGTCCAAGATTGCTTCTTTTCCCTTTTGGTCGTATCGACAAATCCGCCACTTTCTCTCGTCCCAACCACACCAATCTTGTTGGACCAAACAACTCACTCCCTTTGAATCCCTTTGCTACTACAAAACACAACAAAGGCACTTAATCTCCTCAATATACGCCCTCCTTTCATCTTCACCTGCATTAACCTCTCACCCGGCATCTTCACAGCTGGCCTGGGACAAAGACTTTCAAACACCCCTCCCTACAGAAGGGTGGGACACTGTCTATGAATACGCACACAAATGCTCACTAAATGTTGCAGTCCAAGAAAATGGCTACAAAATTGCTACGAGGTGGTATAGGACCCCATCCCGACTGCACAAATTCTCCCCCTCTATCCCTAACACATGCTGGAGATGCGGCAAGCAGGAAGGGACAATGCTCCACATATGGTGGGACTGCGAACGCATTCAGCCTTTCTGGAGGAAGGTCAGTGAAATCATTTCACACATCACTACAGTTACCCTGGACTACACCCCCGCACAATTTCTTCTACATCACACCTCTTTACCCAAAAAAACATACTATAAGTCTCTGGCTATGCATTTGGTGAATGCCGCCAGATTATGTATCCCGGTGCATTGGCGTTGCAAGCACACCCCGTCCATTGGAGAATGGTACAGGAGAATTTCTAAAATAAAAGAGATGGAAGAATTGATTCATATTTCACAGGAAAGAACACATACATTTTCTTTCACCTGGGCGTGCTGGAATCACTATGTGACTACTGAACGCTATCGCCAACATGTACTATAAAAAGAGATATGTGAACTCTAAACCTAACGGTGGACTCCCGTCGGTGGGGGGGGATGTGGGGGGAGGTGGGCCTTCCGGGGGGAGTGCTCTGGGGCGCCTTCTCAATCTATCCCCTTCATTTTTGATCCCTTCTTCCTCATTATTTTATTTGTGTACTTGTTTGTTGTTCCTCTTCCCTTGTTGTCCCTCTCTCCCTTCCTGCCTTATCCTCCTGATTCTACCCCTTTCCGCCCTCCCTTCTCCTTCTTCCCCTATACCCCATTTTCTTTCTTCCCAACTTCGGCTTCCTACATGGAAGCAGATCTTCCTAACCGTGTCTTTACAGAATCCTACACAGATGCTTGCAAGGGTACTTCACTTAGAGACATGAACTGGGGCCAACCGTATCACCTATCTCCTGGCCGGGGTTGGTCTTAACTGCTCAGGGGGGAGAGGGGGGAGGGGAAATATGAATAACGATCCTCCACCCCATAGCTATTATATTCTGCATATCTGGTTGCGTTACCAGTACTGTATTATCTTAACATATATTGGATGTACCCAGCATTTCTTAAGCTTCCATACCCTGTTTGTTAATTACATTTCTGTGTCATTTGATTTGAATTGTGAACTGTAACTTGCTTTTTTAACACTAAATAAAATCTTTATGGAGAAAAAAAAAAACGGCATGGGAATTCCCCAAAGGGGAACCCCGAACCAAAATTAAAAAAAAAAATGACGTGGGAGTCCCCCTAAATTCCATACCAGGCCCTTCAGGTCTGGTATGGATATTAAGGGGAACCCCGGCCAAAATTTAAAAAAAAAAATGACGTGGGGTTCCCCCTAAATTCCATACCAGACCCTTCAGGTCTGGTATGGATTTTAAGGGGAACCCCGCGCCAAAAAAAAAAAAAAAAACGGCGTGGGGTCCCCCCAAAAATCCATACCAGACCCTTATCCGAGCACGCAACCTGGCAGGCCGCAGGAAAAGAGGGGGGGACGAGAGCCCCCCCTCCCTCCTGAACCGTACCAGGCCACATGCCCTCAACATTGGGAGGGTGCTTTGGGGTAGCCCCCCAAAACACCTTGTCCCCATGTTGATGAGGACAAGGGCCTCATCCCCACAACCCTGGCCGGTGGTTGTGGGGGTCTGCGGGCGGAGGGCTTATCGGAATCTGGAAGCCCCCTTTAACAAGGTGACCCCCAGATCCCGGCCCCCCCCCTGTGTGAAATGGTAAGGGGGTACATAAGTACCCCTACCATTTCACGAAAAAAGTGTCAAAAATGTTAAAAATGACAAGAGACAGTTTTTTGACAATTCCTTTATTTAAATGCTTCTTCTTTCTTCTATCTTCCTTCATCTTCTGGTTCTTCTGGTTCTTCTGGCTCTTCTGGTTCTTCCTCCGGCGTTCTCGTCCAGCATCTCCTCCGCGGCGTCTTCTATCTTCTTCTCCTCGGGCCGCTCCGCACCCATGGCATGGGGGGGAGGCTCCCGCTCTTCTCTTCTTCTTTTCTTCTCTTCTTCTCTTCTTCTTTTCTTCTTTTCTTCTCCGGGCCGCTCCGCAATCCATGCTGGCATGGAGGGAGGCTCCCGCTGTGTGACGGCGCTCCTCGTCTGACAGTTCTTAAATAACGGGGGGGCGGGGCCACCCGGTGACCCCGCCCCCCTCTGACGCACGGTGACTTGACGGGACTTCCCTGTGACGTCACGGGGAATGCCACAGGGAAGTCCCGTCAAGTCACCGTGCGTCAGAGGGGGGCGGGGTCACCGGGTGGCCCCGCCCCCCGTTATTTAAGAACTGTCAGACGAGGAGCGCCGTCACACAGCGGGAGCCTCCCTCCATGCCAGCATGGATTGCGGAGCGGCCCGGAGAAGAAAATGAAGAAGAGAAGAAGAGAAGAAAAGAAGAAGAGAAGAGCGGGAGCCTCCCCCCATGCCATGGGTGCGGAGCGGCCCGAGGAGAAGAAGACAGAAGACGCCGCGGAGGAGATGCTGGACGAGAACGCCGGAGGAAGAACCAGAAGAGCCAGAAGAACCAGAAGAACCAGAAGATGAAGGAAGATAGAAGAAAGAAGAAGCATTTAAATAAAGGAATTGTCAAAAACTGTCTCTTGTCATTTTTAACATTTTTGACACTTTCTTCGTGAAATGGTAGGGGTACTTATGTACCCCCTTACCATTTCACACAGGGGGGGGGCCGGGATCTGGGGGTCACCTTGTTAAAGGGGGCTTCCAGATTCCGATAAGCCCCCCGCCCGCAGACCCCCACAACCACCGGCCAGGGTTGTGGGGATGAGGCCCTTGTCCTCATCAACATGGGGACAAGGTGTTTTGGGGGGCTACCCCAAAGCACCCTCCCAATGTTGAGGGCATGTGGCTTGGTACGGTTCAGGAGGGAGGGGGGGCCGCACTCTCGTCCCCCCCTCTTTTCCTGCGGCCTGCCAGGTTGCGTGCTCGGATAAGGGTCTGGTATGGATTTTTGGGGGGACCCCACGCCGTTTTTTTTTTTTTTTTTGGCGCGGAGTTCCCCTTAAAATCCATACCAGACCTGAAGGGTCTGGTATGGAATTTAGGGGGAACCCCATGTCATTTTTTTTTTTTAATTTTGGCCGGGGTTCCCCTTAATATCCATACCAGACCTGAAGGGCCTGGTATGGAATTTAGGAGGACCCCCACGTCATTTTTTTTTTTTAATTTTGGTTCGGGGTTCCCCTTTGGGGAATTCCCATGCCGTTTTTATCAATGAACTTCTATGTGTATTGTCGGCAATGCAATAGCCGCGAGTAGTTTTAAATGAGTTTTTTCCTTCAAAATGTCATTTTACTGTCAGACTGTTCTAAACACAGGAAACATGCGCCCCTTTACAGGCATACTATAGACACCCCCCAGGTACGAAATTTAAAGGGATATTACACTTTTATTGTTTGACTTTAAGCATTATTAAAATCACTGCTCCTGAAAAAACGGCCGTTTTTAAAACTTTTTTTTGCATTGATCCATGTCCCCTGGGGCAGGACCCAGGTCCCCAAACACTTTTTATGACAATAACTTTCATATAAGCCTTTAAAATTAGCACTTTTGATTATTCATGTTCGTGTCCCATAGACTTTAACGGTGTTCGCATGTTCGAACGAACTTTTTTCCTGTTCGCATGTTCTGGTGCGAACCGAACAGGGGGGTGTTCGGCTCATCCCTAGTCTGCAGGGGGAATTCTGCAGAACCTGATGTAAATGGGAACTCTGATGTAAAAGGCAATGCTGCAGACCCTAATGTAAGTGGAAACTCTGATGTAAAGGAGAATGCAGTGGACTCTGATAAAAGATGGTCTCTGGTAACCAGAGCCCTCCCCCCCCTACATCAGAGTTCCCCCTTAGATCATGATCTGCAGAATTACCCTTTACGTCAGAATTCCCTTGCACTGTAAGGAGGGAAGCCTGAAGACTTTGATGTAAGGAGGAACTCTGTGTTTTTGACATTTGTTTAACTTAAACACATTACTAATAGCACTAGCTACATGTTTATAGTGGAAATATTGATATTTGCACTGTTTAGCACAGAAAACTGGCATTTTAGGTACTTTTTGCAACATTAAAAACTTTGGCTCTGTTAGTAAATTTCATGATTTTTTCTAGTAAAAAAATTGGTGCTGTTTGTAAATTTTGGCATCCTGCCAGTAAATTGCACTTCGGGGGGTTGGCAACACTGAATCCTGGTAACCAACTACAAGAAAAGTCTTACCTCTGTTCTTGCCAACAAGGTTTTCTCCACCAAGTACTAAGTCGTATTTTACATGGGGATCAAATACTTATTTTACTCACTGAACTACAACTCAATTTATAGCATTTGTTTTATGTGATTTTTCTGGATTTTTGGGCCATATTCTGTCTCTATCATTTAAAATACACCTGTGATAAAACATTATAGACCCTTCATTTCTTTGTAAGTGGGCAAACTTACAAAATCTGCAGGGGATCAAAAAATGATTTTCCCCACTGTATAATATTTGGGTGTTCTAAGTAATTTTCTAGCAAAAAATACAGATTTTTACTTCAAAACAACAAATGTAAAAAAAATCCTGGTCTTAAAGTGGTTAAACCTTTGCAAACTCAGATGGCAATCATACCTCAGTCAGCACTATTCCCATGACTGCTTTATAAATATATTTATGATTATATTACAGTAAAATGTAACCACCTTATTTCAAAAGAATATAAATAGAACTCAAACATTAAAGCTTAGTTGAAAGCAGAAATCAAAGAGGTGAAGTTCAGCATTGCAGGACGATGGATTCCACAACACATAAACTCTATCATGTACATGGAATGGATCCCAGAAGTTATCTTGATATGTATTTCTCTAATAAGGAGGACATGGTCTTTGCAGAGGATATTTTAAAATTTCCAATGGCGATGATTCACTATCAGCTTTGCACCGGTATGTACAGCATAGATTGATATTTTCAACAAAAAAGACTAATGTTGGTAATAAATCTAATGCCGCGTACAGACGAGTGGACTTTTCAACCGGACTGGTCCGACGGACTTTTGACAGACTTTTGACAGACTTCCGACGCACTTTTTAATGAACGGACTTGCCTACACACGATCACACCAAAGTCCGATGGATTCGTACGTGGTGACGTACAGCGGACTAAAATCAGGAAGTTGATAGCCAGTAGCCAATAGCTGCCCTAGCGTTGGTTTTTGTCCGTCGGACTAGCATACAGACGAGTGGATTTCTGGGTCCGGCGGAGTTACGACGTAAAGATTTGAAGCATGTTCCAAATCTAAAGTCAGTCAGATTTTCGACTAGAAAAGTCCGCTGAAGGTCCGATGAAGCCCACACAGGATTGGATTGTCCGCCGGACTTGGTCCGTCTGACCAGTCCGGTCGAAAAGTCCGACCATGTGTACGCGGCATAAGAGTATCACTCACTTAAGCAGCAGTCCCCATAGCTCTGACCTTACAGCTTCCTATTTCTGGTAGAGGGAGAATGCTTTATTTCTTATGCCCCGTACACACGGTCGGATTTTCCGATGGAAAATGTCCGATAGGAGCGTGTTGTCGGAAATTCCAACCGTGTGTGGGCTCCATCGGACATTTTCCATCGGATTTTCCGACACACAAAGCTGGAGAGCAGGAGATAAAATTTTCCGACAACAAAATCCGTTGTCGGAAATTCCAATCGTGTGTACACAAATCCGACGGACAAAGTGCCACACATGCTCAGAATAAATAAAGAGATGAAAGCTATTGGCCACTGCCCCGTTTATAGTCCCGGCGTACATGTTTTACGTCACCGCGTTTAGAACGATCGGATTTTCCGACAACTTTGTGTGACCGTGTGTATGCAAGACAAGTTTGAGCCAACATCCGTCAGAAAAAATCCTAGGATTTTGTTGTTGGAATGTCCGAACAAAGTCCGACCATGTGTACGCCCTATAACTCAAAAATCAAGCTGTTGCTATAGGAAAAAGTAAATACTGTACCTCACTGTGGGCTCTTCCACATTTTTTTGTGTTACAATCTGCAATTGAAATTGATTTGATTGATATTTTATAACACTGAAGTGCATGAAATTAAATTGAATTTGTAAATAAATAACAACGATCAACACAAAAAAATTGGTTTTCCTCTGGAGCAATCAATCGCCCTCTGATTTAGTATAATTGGTTGAATGAAGTCTACTTTTGGGTAATTAATGTTCCTGGAGTAAGCAAGTCCAGGATAAGAGTTTAGACCAGTACCAATCAAGGTTGGGTTCTAGAAATAATTTTTGGAAACGTCGCCAGTGGGTTTTAAAAAACATTTTATTGTGAAAAGCTGCCTTGGGTGCCACTTCCATGGGAGGCAAACAACAACTTCAAGATTAAGCCTCTGTCCATTTACTCCATCCAATGGCACAATGAAGGGATGGAGAACTTTAACTTGAGGTGGAGAGGTCAACATTGGCAGCCTGATCCAAAGAAGATTATTGTAAAACAGAATCATAAACTGGTACCACATTATGATGAGATGATAACAAATGATAATTTATTTCTTATGACTGTTTTATTTGGTGAATCACTCTTGTCATTACTTTTTATGTATTTGCTTGCAAAAGGTAAATTCACAAACATTATCATACTCGTTTTCTATCTTTAAGGCCCAGTTTACACTTGTATGACTTGTCATGCAACTCCCGCATTGGATCGGCGTTCTGTCTATCAAAGGCACCGGGCCAAAAGGTGGAGCTATGTGACGTGAGCCCCGGGAACACTGGAAGTTCTAATGAAAGCTCTTACATCGGGCAATTCAGCTCTCTGCTGATGCGGACAGCTCGCCTCTTCCTTTCCTCTCTCTTCCCCTGGCTGGGAGACTGTGCCGGCAGTGCTCTTATCCTCACTGGGCCCCACTCGGCTGTGGGCCCCATAGAGCCCGCATGGGTCGCTATGGTGGTAGTTACGCCCCTGCCCCACATCAAACTCACTCTTTGAGAAAACTTCCTTCCATCTCATGAGCTGGGCTTTTGCCCTCTCCATCCAAGCAGGCGTAAGGGAGGTGTTTTTCGGGTAGAAATTCTCTATAGGAATCTCCTCTTCGGGTCCCCTCTCTACATCTTTTTTTTTTTTTTTTTTTTTTATTTATATTAGAAAACCGGTTTACCGGGGCATACAGCAAAAACGTAACTGCAAACAACAGCAATACATACATAGGTGCAGGTACAGTGTGTGCCGTGTATTAACAAACATTGGAAAAAACATGATATTCCTTCTCCATAGTTTTGGGAGGCATAAAAGATTTTACAGTGTTGATGTCCTACAAAGTATTTACTGCGGTATAGTTTCTGATCTCTGTCCCATTTAGTAGCATCAACTTCTGAAACCATCTTTCTTGTGTTTTCTACTACGCCTCTGTCTGTCAGTGTTTCATGTATGTGGTTTCAGCGCTAGAGTGTAACTTAATCCCGGATTTAGCGGCTTCCCATTTATTTTATTATTTCAAGAGAAGAGAAAAGAAGAATAGTTATTGAGAAAAAGAGCAGGTTAGTAAGGTAGATTGGGAATAGATAGAATTAGAAGGGGAAGGGGAGAGGGGTGTGAGGTGGGAGGGGGTTGTACATGTGGGGGGGGTGGGGGGGAGGTTGTGAGTCTGAATGACGATTCTCAAGTCTGTGTATTTGCCTGTGTCTCTCTATTCTTGTTCTTATAAACAGAGTGTATTATAACCTCATCTGCCCTGTAGTGCCTGGCCTTCTTCTGAGTACTTGAACATGTTCCATGATTGCCATGTTTTGGTGTACGTTTCCTGTCTGTTTTGGCTTGTGAGGATTAGGTCCTCCATCTGGTTTATTTCCTCCACTTTTTGGAGCCAAAGGGCTATGGTTGGTGCTTGGGTGGATTTCCAGAAGATTGGGATACATGTTTTTGCCGCGTCTAGTAGGTATCGTACCACTGACTTCTTGTATACCCGTGCGGGGGTGTCGTTAGCATGTAAAAGGAAGTATGCTGGTTCATCTGGCACAATGCGGTCTGTGAATTTTTGTGTTAATTGGCGGACTTCTCTCCAGAAGCTCTGGATTCTAGAACAGGACCAGAAGATATGGAGGAGTGTGCCTTTTTCTTCTTGGCATCTCCAACAGGTGTCTGATGCCGATGGGTATATTGTGTTAAGAAATGCTGGGGTTCTGTACCAGTGGGTAAGGATTTTATAGTTCGTTTCTTGGATCTTAGTGCATAGTGAGGATTTGTGGGTGAACTGAAGGATGTGTTGTTTTTTGCTGGTGGTAAACTGACAATTTAGTTCTTTTTCCCATTTGGCGAGGCCTCGAACTGTGTAATCCTCTGCTGGGGCGATTAACATACCGTAGGTTAGAGAGAGTGAGTGTGGTAGGGGCCCAGTTCCCGTACATATATCCTCCATAGGTGTAAGGGTTTGGTCGGTATCATTGGGTGGTGGCATACTGCTAAGGAAGTGTTGGAGCTGTAATGCTCTCAAAAAATCCAGACGGAACTGTCCTTCTGGGTCAGTCAGCTCTGTGATAGTCTTCCACCTGCCTCTGAAGCTGAAATGCGAGGCTTGATATAATCCCCTCTCTCTTAGTTCCCGAAACCCTCCATCGCCCATTCCTGGTTCGAATAAAGGGTTTCCTATTATGAGTTTAAGTGGTGAATTACGAGAAAAAAGGGAGGAAGAGTCAATCAGATGGGCACATACTCGCGCCGTGTTACCTATTAACGGGTGTCGTTTGAGGTCTGTTGGGAGTGCGGTGTAGCTCCATGGGATCCTGTGTATAGGGGTCGTGCTTTGTGCTTGTTCAAGTTGTGTCCATAATTTGGTGGGTGTATGTCGGCACCAGTCAATGAGCCTTCCTAAGTGTGTTGCTCTATAGTAGGTCTGGAGTTCAGGCATTGCCAGTCCTCCATATTTTTTGGGCAACGAAAGAATCCTCCTGTGTATTCGTGATTTCTTCCCTGCCCAAAGGAATTTGGTAAATATTGATCTTACTTGGTTGAAGTAGCTTACGGGTATGTGTACTGGGATGGTCTGTAGCAGATACAGGAATTTGGGTAAAATTGCCATCTTAAGGATGTTGCAACGTCCAAACCAGGAGTGAAGTCCACCATTCCATTTATCTAGCAATAGTTGAACTTTTTTTTAACAGAGGTGGGAAGTTAAGCTTGAACAATTGGGAGAATGTCGGGGGTATGTATGTACCTAGGTATTTCAAGGCTGTAGTGGTCCATTTCAGATGGAAGCTGTTTTGGAGTTGTGTGAGTTGTGGTTGTGGGATTCCCAGTCCCATCGCTTCGGACTTACTGAAGTTAATTTTCAGATTGGCTAGTTGGCCATAGGTGTGGAATTCTTTCATAAGGTTGGGGAGGGAGATGGTTGGGTTCGTGAGGGAGAACATCAAGTTATCTGCATATGCAGAGACTTTAAATTGTTTTTTATTTACTTCTACGCCTGTGATGTCTGGGTTCAGTCTAACGTGACATAGAAAAGGTTCCAGGGATAGTGCAAAGAGTAGTGGTGATAGGGGGCAGCCTTGACGGGTCCCATTAGTGATAGGAAAAGCTTCCGAGATTACTCCGTTCGCCCTTACTCTGGCCGTTGGGTCTGAGTAGATGGCGGAGATCCAGTGTATCATTTTTTCCCCTAGACCTATATGTTTTAGTGTCGCAAACATGAACCTCCAGCTGACTCGATCGAACGCTTTTTCGGCGTCTGTTCCTAGTAGAATGCATGGGGATTTGGTATTGTTAGCTATATGAAGTAGGTTAAGAACTTTAATCGTATTGTCCCTAGCCTCCCTATTTGGGACAAAACCTACTTGGTCTAGGTGGATTAGTGAGGCAAGGTGCTGCTGTAGTCTGGTGGAGATGATCTTAGTGAAGAGTTTTAGGTCTGTATTTAAAAGAGAAATCGGGCGGTAGGAGCCACATTGGCTTGGGTCTTTGCCCTCTTTTGGTATAACAGAGATTTGTGCTTGTAGTGTGGATTTATAGAACTGTCCCCCTGTGCCTAGATTGTTATATAGTTTGACCAGGTGTTGACCAAGTGAGGGGAGAAGGATCTTATAATAGGGGATTGTGAGCCCATCTGGACCTGGTGCTTTACCCGATTTAGAGTTTTTAACAGCGGTTTGCAGTTCGTTCAGCGTGATTGGGTCTTCTAGTAATGATTTTGCATCATCAGGGAGGGTCGGCATGAGGGAGGATGATATGTATTCCGTCAGTTTATCGGGGGGAGTTGGTATCTCCTTTAGATTGTATAGAGAGGAGTAGAAGGAACTAAACTCTCGCACAATGTGTTGAGGTAGAAAGACTTTCTGGCCTTTAGGGGACATAATGTGGGGTATATATGAGGTCAATTTCTGTTCTCGTAACGCTTGAGCTAATAGTCTTCCGCATTTGTTTCCGGATTCATAGTGTATCTTCTTACATACTTGTATGGCCGCTTTTGCTTTATACCTTAAGAGGTCGGTGATCTGTGCACGGACCGTGTCTAGTTCTATTTCTAGTTGTTTAGTGGGTGTTTGTTTATGACGTGTTTCTAGTGTTTCTAATTTTTGAAGCAAAGTATTCAATTGTGCAACCCTTTGCTTTTTGAGTCGTGAGCCATGTTTGATGAGTATCCCTCTAATAACGGTCTTATGTGCCTCCCAGACTAGTCCTGTGTCACAGTCGGGGGTGGTGTTTGTGGAGAAGTAGTGACCTATCTCTCTAGTCACCTCAGCTAAAACTTCTGGGTCTTTCAGTAGTCCCTCGTTTAGTCACCACGGTGGTTTCTGTGTTGACCTCAGGTCTGGGAGAGTGTATCGCAGTGTGATCGGAGCATGGTCCGACCATGTTATAGAACCTATAGTGGTCTCTTTAATCGCTTGTAGATCCTTGTGGGGGATCAGAAAGTAATCGATTCTGGAATACGTCTGGTGAGGTTTAGAGAAAAAAGTGTAGTCTTTTTCCCCCGGATGAAATAGTCGCCATGCGTCGATCATTTGTGAGTTGTGTAGCGTTGTGCCTATACGTTTGCGTAAGTCTCGCGAGGTGGAGGATGTTCCAGTGGAAGTATCTTTCGTAGGGATAAGGGGAACATTAAAGTCTCCCCCTAGTATCAAGTGTCCGTCTGAGAATTGCGATAGTAGGTCCAGGTGACGTTTGAGGAATCTGTCTTGTTGTGTGTTGGGGACGTACAGATTAGCTAAGGTTACTTTTGAGTCTCCTATCTTCCCTTTTATGAAGAGGAATCTGCCTTCTTTATCATACTTTACTTCCGTGAGTGACCATGGGATTTTGGATGATATTAGAATGGAGACCCCTCTAGTTTTAGCCTCTGTGTACTTTGAGTGGTATACCACTGGGAAAAATCTGTTCCGAAGTGTCGGAAGAGAGCCCTCCCTAAAGTGGGTTTCCTGCAAGAAAACAATGTCAGCCCCCAAGCGTCTCATGTCATTAGTTAGCATGCGTCTTTTCTCCGGCGTGTTTAGGCCTTTCACGTTAAGAGAGACTATGTTTATGGAGGTCATGATTTTGGGTGGTGGGTGGGATGTTATACAAGATCTGGGTAAAAGGGAGGGGGTGGGGGGGGATTGAGGGGGGGGAATAAGGGTTGAGTGAAAGGGGTATAAAGCGGGTGCAGTAGAAAAGGTGGGGTAAGCTCAGAGAGAGGAAGAAGAAAAAAGTGAAAGGCTGTCACTAGAGAGTGCAGCTTAGTGTCAGTACTAAATTAGCCAATCAGGCTAGAACGCTCCCCAGACTCTGTACTGGGAATGGAGCGCTGTCCTATGTGGGACGGTGGATAGACAGGGCCGGGAAGTGAGCTCCCGAACCTCCCCCTCCACCCCCGGCCATCTGTGGTTGTTATATGTGCGTGCAAAGTGCCATTAGCAGTCATCTAACGAGTTAGTGAGTTGTGACATTACTGGCATACTAACTATCCAAATATAGCTATCAAGTGGAGTATGGTGAAGCATATAATGGAATGAGATAAAACGGAGCTCCCATACCTAGAGCCCAAGGAACACAGTTGCAGAACATAAAACAAAATAATAATAGTAATAACTCAGTAAGTGCAATAAAACAAGTAATGCATCTCTCCCCATCCAGCTGCATATAAGATGGTCGAACCAGTTAGGATGAACTAGCAATGAACTGTATTGTAAGGCTTATAGCCAACTTAGGTTCGACCCTGTCATATGCAAAGCAGGACCCCTATTTTGTGATTGCTCAGTCCCGCACCGGGACGTGCCAGGGTGGTCTGACTCTTCCGTGCCCATTAATTTATAACTGTTAAACATATGTGGAATGTGGAATGTGGAATCCCCCCCTCCCACCACTACTCAAACCGTTTGTTCATGGATATCGACTTGCACACAGGCGGTAAGGTTAAAGCCCGTAAATGCTAGTTGGGAACTGAGCTTCCCATCGTGCACAGTTTCTGTAGCGCTGGTAGTCCATGGCGTGCTGACCTCCGGGTTCGAGGTGCCAAGGTGCAGTGATGATTGTCGTTTGAGTCACATCCCCTGTCGTTTCTATGTCCCTCAGCTTCCCGCATCCACATGGCCAGCATGGCCCCCAACAGCCAAAGAGGGAGTGTCTCTGAGTGCCCCGATTAAGCCTGTGCATCTGAACGGGAAGGGGCAAGATATAATGGTCATGCGAGGACATGTTCTGAGCTCTAGAGCTTAAGGGGTCTGCTGTGTGTTTTACCCGGGGGTGGGGTGGATATCATTGGCAGCTAGGCCTTTCAGGGGGTCTTTCAGTTCTCCACACCGACCAACATCTGGCTTATTATACCCACGGGGGCTGGAAGGAGGGGGGGAGCCTGGGTAGAGGGAAGTAAGGACAAAGTTTGTCAAATTCCCCCCCCTCAAACAGATAATAATGGCCATGCTACAATTCCCTGTGTGCGGGGACAAAGTACCTTTCAGTCTGTCCTGGATGGATCAAGCTGGATTGGGAAGGGATGGACACGGGCCTACTCACGCTGTTCTCCTTCGGAGGCCGTCCTGTGTCTCCTTCTATTCCTCTGGTGGCGGGGAGGGAGAGGTCCGTGTAGCCTCAGAGGGCCCGATCGGCCTTGTGGACGTGGTAGTAGCTGGAGCCAGTCAGGGACTTGTATCGGTTCTGTGTCCATGAACCTGAAGAGCGCCGGAAGGTCTGCAGTGTTTTGCAGGGAGAAGGATCCTGAGTCGTTGCGGAACATTACTGAGAACGGATATCCCCATCTGTATGTCAAGCCTTTCTGTTTGGCGAGTTCCAGGAGAGGACGGAGGAGGGCTCTACGTCTCAGTGTAGCCCTCGATAAGTCGGGCAGTATTCTGGCCTGTTTACCTCCCACTTCTACCTCTCCAAGCTCCCAGGCCCGGCGTAGGATGGCTTCCTTCTGCGTGTAACGGTGTAGTCTGCATACTACATCTCGCGGTCTGCTCGGATCTTCAGATCTGGGGCCAAGAGTTCTATGGACTCTGTCCAGTTCGATGTTGAGATCGGGGTCATCCAGCACCGTACGGAATATTTCCTTGACCGTCTCCCCTAGGTTTTCCGCTGCCGTTTCCTCTGGGATCCCCCGGAGCCGCAGATTGTTCCTGCGACTCCGGTCCTCAATATCTTCCAGGTGCAGCTGGAGGGCGACGGCGGAGTCTCGGTGTATGTCTCTTGCTTGTTCAAGCGCCACTACTCTTCTCTCCAAGACGGTCACCGAGGCCTCCCCCGTGTCTATGCGTTCTGCCAGTGTAGCCACCTCTCCTTGTACCTCCTGCATATCCCGTCGGTGTGTCTCTTCCAACTTAAGGATGAGTGCCTCAATGTCCGAACGGGTGGGGAGGGCCTGAAGCAAGGCCCTAATGTCCTGATCAAGCCTACTGGGTTCCGGGGAGTGTGGGGACGCCATCGTGCTCCCTGCCGAACCTCCGTCGATGCCCGGGAAGTTGTTAATACCGTCCTGGGAGCAGGATGGGGCTGGATGTTCGCTCCGTCTGGAGGCCTTCTGCTTCTCGCCACGTGGTAGGCCCCGCGGCACTGCTACCGTGGCTCCCGGGGATTTGCCCTGCAGTTGCTGGAAATAGTGGCGGATCTCTCCAGGGCTCCTTCCAGCGGGTGTTCTCCGTGTAGTTGCTCTTGTCCTGTGCTGTTTGGCTGGTATCATGCCTCTGGCAAAGTGGAGATAGCCGGGGTTTCGGGACAGGCCGGGAGCTCTGAGAAAAAGCAGCTTCACTCAGCCATGTCCAGGCCACGCCCCCCCCTCTACATCTTTTGGCGAAACCGGGGTTGCTTGATTCGCCTGCCCAAGCAGCATTCTTGCTGGTATCTTCACAGGTAAGGCTGTCGTGTTCCGAACACTGACTGAGACTCTCCCCCTGCTTCTCTTAAGTGCCTTAGTAGATAACACTTTGGGAAGTATCTCCAGACCCACATTCTCTTCCTGAGTGTCTGTCTCCAAGACAATGAAAGGACCAGGTCGTCTCCAGCTCAACTTAACAGAGGCCCTCATGCATACCACTTCACCCGGTTGTAGTAGTTATTCACCTCGGTCTAAACGCCAAACTTTTCCCACTCCTTCTGGTGGGGCCTTCTGTTCGTGTACTATGTCCTCGTACACTTGGGTTAGTATGGGATGTACCTTCATGGTCGGGGCACTTTCCTTCTGTACAAGTGGTGTCAGGAGTCTTCTGACCAGATCAGTGTTTGTTCCGATGATGAGGGAACTTTTGTGGGCCCCAGGGGGTCGGGGGCATACAACCGCCAGAGTGTCGAAAGTTTCCCCCTTTCCAGGCCACACTTGGGTCAAAGGTGAGTTTGATAGGTATATATCCCTCATAAGGAAAGTTCTGGGTACCTAGACCCCATATCTCCAATTCTTCCAACTTTTGCAGGGGCAGATGCTTGAGATGCTTCATGTAGAAGTCTTTGTATAATAAGGTCACTTGAGCTCCGGTATCCAACAGTGTCTTGGCATAGATTCCTTCTACCTGAATTGGGATGATCATAGAGTGTCCCACTAAGTTCCGGGGAAATTCGCCCTGAGTGTTCGGCTTCTTCTGCCTACTAGAGTGCATCTTGACTCCTCGTTTCCATGGACGCTCCCTCAACTTCATTCTTCTCCTTTCTCTCAAAACTTTGGGAACTTGGGTTTTGTTGGAGTTGACGACAGTTACAGGGCGCCCAGTTGACTCCTTCACTGGGGCCCTTTAAAGTTTTCCGCCGGCTTTTGACATTGTACTGCTGCTCTCGGACTTGGGCACACGTTCCCGAAATGCCCAACCCCTCCACAGTTGAAACAACGTCCAGATCGGCTTCTGAAGGTGGAGTCTGGTACTCTCTTCGATTTTTCTGTTCCTCCATTGGGCGGATTTGGGGGTCTCGTGGTCAGCAAAGCCATCATTTCCATTAACTGAGCCACCTGAGTCTTTAGAAGCTCCAACAGTGTGCTTTGGTTCTTGAATGTTCTCCTTCTTCCTTTCTAGAATAGCTTCTTCCTCCCTTACAATCCGAATTAGATCTGGGTACTTCAATATGCCTCCATCTTGGCGGGTTCTTAACTGGAGGGTGATGGGGTCCAGGGGCTGGGCACCCCTTAGGACTTGTTTGGCTCGAATCTCATCCACCTTACAAGGATCTAGTCCCTTCTTCAGTAATATCTGGTGAATGACCTTGTCCAGCCGTCTCATATAGTCTGACAACTTCTCTCCAGCTTCCTGATAGGTGTGTTCTAATTGGTAAATTAGGTCGGAAACCTTTTCAGTACGTTCAAACACATCTTGCAGGATATCTAAGTAGTCTTGGGCTACACAGTTCTGTTTGCTAAGCTTTAAATTTCGAATGGCCTCAGAAGCAGGCCCCTTGAGACTCTCAGTAATCCGTTGTTTCTTCTGTGTTTCAGGGATGTCCCACTCATCCAGCACCTGCGTGATCTCTTCCAACCATTCCTCAAAGGTATCTTCTCCTTTGGGTACAGGCCGTTGGCCCGAGAAAATGCCCAGTTTTCGGTACCCAGTCCCTGAGTAGGTTGGGTTCCCTTTTTGACATTGGGGCACCAAATTTCCCAGGGCTGTGATGAGTTCTGGCTCAATTGCAGCTGGTGCTGACTGTGATGGAACCTTGATTCCTGTGGAACTCATTTGGGAGAAGGGGGCAGGACTCTCCCCATCTTCCCTTGGGTGGGTCAGATAAAATTTGGTCTTGTCAGCGAGTTCAACACTTGGACCCCTGAAATTTTCCAGAACTCCCTTCCTCCATTCCAATAATGCATAGGTGCGGAATGTCTCATGGTCGGGCCTAACTGCGACCACCTTGGCTCTTTGTCCTGGGGATAGTGTTTTTACCACTTGGTTAATGTGTTCCTTCTCCCAGATATCTCCCCAGAGTTCCATGGCCACACTCGCTTCTGAGCAGACACCTTCTGCCTTACACCACTGTGCCACAGTGGGGGGATCCATTCTAGGCTTCTAAAGAGGGTGTTTGGCTTTAGAGTGACAGTTATCCCAGACGAGCCCCCACATGTAGCAATAACTCTCGGTGGAGCTGCTGATTTAAGCGGGCCTGCCCTCTATGCTCTTCACCCTTCTTAAATTGTTCAATCCCCTTGACACAACTGTAGTGCAGTGTTGTAACAATATGAATATCAACTTTAACCCACAATATACACATATGGTTATAGTTACCTCTACCTGGGTGCTGGTAACTCCACCTGCAGGAGAAATGACAACACTGCACACAAATTTCAATAATAACCAAAAATAACTTCTTTCTTTGGGTAAATAATATATTTATATAAAGAGTTAGTACAGCAACGATACTATCACACCAACGTAGTGTTATGCCCCGTACACACGGTCGGACATTGATTGGACATTCCGACAACAAAATCCTAGGATGTTGGCTCAAACTTGTTTTGCGTACACACGGTCGCACAAAGTTGTCGGAATTTTCGATCGCCAACCACGTGGTCACGTACACCACGTACGACGAGACTAGAAAGGGCCAGTTCAGCACCCTTTTGGCTGCTTTTGCTAATCTCGTGTTAGTAAAAGTTTGGTGAGAGACGATTCGCGCTATTTCGCGCTATTTCAGACTCGTGGCTTTCAGATCGCTTTCTGCGGTTCAGTTTGTGCTTGTGGGTTTGTATCTGCTCTTCAGTGCATGCAGCGAGTACCCTTGACTTGTCATTGTGTTCTTGTTCGTTCGTTACTGTTTTTCCGGTCGCTCTTCACAGGCCTTGCTGTTCTTCAGTGTGTTCTGTTACTTCGTTCTGAGCAGCCGACCGTTTTCTAGCCATGTTGCGTATACGTACTCCTCGTAGAGTTAGTGCTGTGCGGGGGCTTGGTGTTGGGGTCCTGACCTTGACACAAGTCCAGTCCATGAACAGGGTGGGGAGGAGTTCATGGACCAAGAATTGGTTGCTTCAGCGTGACCAGTTCTCTCATATGCCTTTGCTCCGTGAGATCCGTGAGAATAATCCTGATGATTTCAGGAACTTTCTCAGGATGACGGACCCCGTATTTCACTGTTTGTTGGCTTCGCTGGCCCCCTATATCAGCAGGCAGGATACAGTAGGTGACCGCAATATTGTGTCAATCTCGCCGCACTTCTCGGCGAGATTTGACACCTACGAGCCCCGTCGCAGGAGCCAGCGCCGAGATGGCTCACTCATCGGGAAAGGAAAACTTTGTTTTCCTTTCCCGATGAGTGACAGGCAGTGCTGACAGCTGTCTAGTATGAATCCTGAGGCGGGAACACCGCGCCAAATTTTAAATGAAGAAACCGGCGTGGGTTCCCCCCTCGGGGGCATACCAGGCCCTTAGGTCTGGCATGGATCGTAAGGGGAACCCCCTATGCCGAAAAATCGGCGTGGGGGTCCCCCCAAATCCATACCAGACCCTTATCCGAGCACGCAGCCCGGCCGGCCAGGAAAGGGGGTGGGGATGAGCGAGCGCCCCCCCCTCCTGAGCCGTACCAGGCCGCATGCCCTCAACATGGGGGGGTGGGTGCCTTGGGGGAGGGGGGGCGCCCTGCGGGCCCCCCCACCCCAAAGCACTTTGTCCCCATGTTGATGAGGACAAGGGCCTCTTCCCGACAACCCTGGCCGTTGGTAGTCGGGGTCTGCGGGCGGGGGGCTTATCAGAATCCGGGAGCCCCCCTTAATAAGGGGGCCCCCAGATCCCGGACCCCCACCCTGTGTGGGTCTCCCCAGGAGAAGTCGGAAGGAGACCCCCCAAAGTCGAAAGAAGATCCCGGAGCTGACTAATAAATTATTCTTAAAACCTGTGTACTGTGTTTTTTTTTATACTGACACTTTTCCCTAGGTGAATGGGTAGGGGTACCATGTACCCCAAACTCATTCACACAGGGTGGGGGGCTGGGATCTGGGGGCCCCCTTATTAAGGGGGGCTCCCGGATTCCGATAAGCCCCCAGCCCGCAGACCCTGACAACCAACGGCCAGGGTTGTCGGGAAGAGGCCCTTGTCCTCATCAACATGGGGACAAGGTGCTTTGGGGTGGGGGGGCCCGCAGGGCTCCCCCCCTCCCCCAAGGCACCCACCCCCCCATGTTGAGGGCATGCGGCCTGGTACGGCTCAGGAGGGAGGGGGCGCTCGCTTGTCCCCACCCCCTTTCCTGGCCGGCCGGGCTGCGTGCTCGGATAAGGGTCTGGTATGGATTGGGGGGACCCCCACGCCGATTTTTCGGCATAGGGGGTTCCCCTTACAATCCATGCCAGACCTAAGGGCCTGGTATGCCCCCAAGGGGGGAACCCACGCCGGTTTTTTCATTTAAAATTTGGCGCGGTGTTCCCGCCTCAGGATTCATACTAGACAGCTGTCAGCACTGCCTGTCACTCATCGCGGAAGGAAAACAAAGTTTTCCTTTCCCGATGAGCGAGCCAGCGCGATATTCACAGTACCCTGTCGCCGAGAACCAGCGCGATGGTATCGCGCTGGAAACACAATCTCGCGGCCAGGTACTGTACCTGCATGAGGCAAGCCATCACTCCGGAGCAGAGGCTGGTCGCTACCCTGCGGAACTTGGCGACAGGGAGAAGCCTGCAGGACTTGAAGTTCTCGACAGGCATCTCCCCCCAGGCTCTGGGGATCATTATCCCAGAGACTTGTTCTGCCATCATCCAGGTCCTGCAGAAGGAGTATATGAAGGTAAGATTTTTATCCTTTAATATCACATTTTATTGTATATAATGTTTGCTAATATATTGTATTTCTTTCCTCATTCCCGAATTACCATGATTGTAATATGCTGTGAATGTCCCCTTTGTCCTCATGCATGCTGGATTTTTATGTAATGATTGTTTTTGTCCTTTATACATATTTGCCTTCACTTACCTCCCCAGCATGCTCTCCTTCCCCTATATTCACCTCATGTAGTCAATAAACAATGTATTTTATCAGCTCCATAGTAGTGCTTTACCCCAAACACTCCCTAAAATGTTTAGAAATGTGATTTGTGCTTTAAATTCAGGCAGAGTGCCAGAGGCTTTTTTTTGTAGTGTCCCCAAATCATTTTTACTAACCCTCCCTCCCCCAGCTGCTAAGTCAGCTGATCCCAATTCTCTATCTATCCTCAATCATCTATCTGCTGACTTAGCCAAACCCATACACACTATACCCATCTCTTTTGTGGTCAGATTTATGGATGAATTACCCAAAGCATGTAATGCAAGGGCCTGCCTGTATACTTTCCAATGGTACTGTTTAAAGTTTTTGTATCCTATTATTATCTTGATAGGTAATAGCAGAATGTCCAAATGTGCTCAAATGTGTACTTTATATCTTTGTATTATGACACTTCTTACCTGTCCAGTGGGCTGCCAATAGTGTAACTAAGGAGGGGCTGTTCCAAGTAATACCCTGTATTTAGGCATTCATCTCTCAATGAAGTGAAGAGGGTTACCTGTCCAAGATTCCCCCCCATAATGTTAGAAATGGCCTATGAGGGGTGGGGAATATGATAGGTGTAACTTATACTTTGGTGTTGTAAAATTCCGCTTAAGAAATGTTATCTGGATGTTGGCCAAGAATGTTTGTGTCTAATCTGCTTTCCATGTTTATGTGCAAAAATACTAATTTTTTTTGTTTTCCTCAATAGTTTCCTTCCACGCCACAGGAATGGCAGACTGTGGCCTCCCACTTTGCCCAGCGGTGAAACTTGCCACCTCCAGAAGAGAATGTGGAAGTATTCCCATTCGTCTTTGTTGCGGATGAAGCATTTGCGCTGGGGGACCATCTTATGCGGCCATTCCCGATGAGGACCCTCACCCCAGGAACAGAGGGTTTTTAATTACCGGCTGGCCAGAGCCAGAAGAGTAGTGGAGAACACATTTGGAATCCTGGCCAGCCAGTTCCGCCTATTTCTGACACCCATCCATATGGCGGAGTATAAACTTAATCATATAATCCTGGCGTGCTGTGTTCTACATAACTTTTTACGCCAACATTCTGCCAACTATGCTGGCTCAGTTGGGCCTGAGGCCGGAATTCTAAATGAAACAACCCTGACGGCACTTGAAAGTGGCCATCCTGGCTTGCCCTCCCTGAGTGCCCATGATGTCCAGTTAAGATACCTTGAGTTCTTTGCGGGTAGGGGGGCCATCAATATGCCAGCAAATTTGTGAAGCCTTTATCAAATAAAAACAAAAAAAGCAAATCTTTGTTGACATTTACTGCTTGTTTTTGTTTTAGCTGACTCTGACAGAAATGTGGGGAGTCCTGAAAATGGCGTGATTGTGTAACCTTATACAAAGCACTGTTGGGTGTTATTTACTAAAGGCAAAGACACTTTGCACTACAAGTGCACTTGAAACTGCACTGAAACTGCACTTGTAGTGCAAAGAGGATTTGCCCTTAGGAAATAAGCCCCATTTTCACAGAAAGCAGCAATTACATCACCACAAAAGTGTTGTAGCGTTGAGACAATAATCCACATATTCTTGATTAACAATCTTTTTAATACCTGCACAATCACATGTGCATTTAGAAAAGGTTTTTAAAACAAACCAACATGTTTGTTGTATAACAATTTTGGGGGGCATTATCAAAAATATAAATATCCATTTAAGATAAAACAGGCATGTGTAAAACCAACAAGAAAGACACAAATCTTGAACTTACAAAGTTCACATTAGGTGGAACTTGAAGGCAATATCAGACATGAATATTTAGGAACTGTGTTTGATATTGCGTTCAGATGGGGTGAAGTCACCCCAGGAAAAGCCAAATTTGGAAGATATACACCAGTTTACGAATGTCAACATGTGCTAGCTGCCATCACGGGGGATCAAGGGACGTGTTTTGGGGGAGAAACCCCTTCCTTTTAGCTACTTTATTATTGAGGAAGGGGTTACACCCCCCAAAACGCGTCCATTGATCTCCCGTGATGGCAGATAGCACATGTTGGCATACTGTGTGCATCCTCCAAATTTGGCTTTTCTAAAAATCGCTAAAACATTTTTAACATTGTAGCACACAAAAAAACAAAGGGATTTGGAGGGGTTTTAAACTCGCCCCAAAACATCAATGATGTTTTTATTTTTTTGAATAACATCATAGGTTGGACTTGATGGACTTGTGTCTTTTTTCAACCTCACCTACTATATATGTATCATTGATGTTTTTCTTGAGGTTTTCCAATTGTAAATTACACCCCATGATCTCCCCGATCAGGATCTGGGCACTTTCTGATGTGAAAGGATCTGGATCCACAACATCACGATCACCTAAAAAGAGAGAAACCAAACAAAAACAGGTATCAAAAATATGCCGGCATCCATCTCTTACCTGAGCCTGTGGTCGCAGACACTCACCTGTTGTGACAATTTCCACCACGTCTTCTTCCTCCTGCTCTTCTTGGGTTGGGGGGATTTCCCCTTCTTCCAGAGGTGGGGGGTCTGTGGTCTCCTCGGATGAGGGGTGTCCTCCAAGTCTTTTCTCCCCTATGTAAAACAAAAAAGCTATACTTAACACACAGATATTTGATGGCAGAACTATAAATAGGAAACATTGCTTGGAAGTGGGGTACAATTGTCTATTTTGGTAGCGTTCCAAAATGTAGCATTTTCAGTGTCCTTTGTCAAGCTGCAATACTTTACCTGTTTGGCACAAGCTTCACCGATGGAGACCTCCCCTATAGTATACACTGGAGCACCTGTGTGGGCACCCCTTATAAAATGGTGTTCTTGTGTCCCACACTAGTGCTCCAGTGTCCAGATGTGAAAACAGCTGCTCAGTGTCCTCTCCTTACACAGAATCTAGTTTGCATTTCATTCTAGTAACAAAGCCATCTACACAACCAAATTAGTTTCATACAAGTAGGGCGTAAAAAATGTGGCCAGATGCATATGGCCAAAACAATGGTGTTTTATAGGCCGAAAGAAAAATGTTTGATACGAACGAATAATGTGCCCATGAACATGAAAGTTGCCATTTTAAAATGTACACTTTTAAGAAAAGCACATGGAGCAGCATGAACGTAATAAACATAAAGAATAGGAACACAGCACAACTACTACTTACTTTTTTGCAGCACTCTCCGGATCTTTCTGTACTGCTCATGTTCTCGTAATTTGAGGTCCGAGCACCGTTTCCTGAGTTGATCCTTTGATCGTCGTACCCCGAAATTCCGGTCAGACTCCTGACCACTTTCGCCATGATCTTGGCCTTTCTGACATTGGGGTTGGGGTAAGGTCCATACTTTCTGTCATAGTCGGCCTTCTTCAGGATGTCGACCATCTCCAACATCTCCCCAAAGGACATATTTGAGGCCTTAAATCTCCTTCTGGATCGGGACGTGTCCGGATCTGGGCTTTCCTCCTCCTCCTCCTCGTTCCTGTAATTAGCACGCACCTGCTGTGTATCCGCCATGTGCTCTTCCCCCACTGCGCAGATGAAAAGGGGCGGGGAATAGACTAGAAAGAACGTCAGGGGTGGGCGGAGTTACACGCATGCGCAGTGTGTATAAAGCGTAACATGCGTGCGTATTACGTACGATCTGTGAGCGGAGGAAGGAGCATCGGAGGCGCCAATCGTAAGAACGAAGGTAAGAGACAAACTTGGGCCTATACTGCTTCTAGATTGAGGCCTATATTGTAACAAGATTAGGAGAGTTTTGGCTGACATTAGGGTTTGTCTTGTGTTGTGTCTTGCAGTGAAAATGGATATCTTGAATGATACCGACTTCATGGCAATATTCATTGACATGTTCAGGGAGCTGCCTTGTCTGTGGGAGATCAACCACCCACATTATAAGAACCAAACAAAGAGGAAGGCAGCGCTGGATCAATTGTTGGAAATTGTGAAGCAGGTGATCCCCACGGCAGACATCACATATTTGAAGATCCTAATTGGTGGCCTGAGGAGCACATATGTAAGGGGGCGCAAGAAAGTCCAGGATTCGCAAAGATCCGGAGCAGCAGATGACATCTATGTCCCCAGGATGTGGTACTATGATAGGCTGCATTTTCTGGCAGGCCAGACTGAACCCAGGTCATCACTCTCCAGTCTTCCTTCCACGCTTCCTTCCCCCCCAGCTGAGACTTCTGACGCCCAACCTGGGCCTTCCAGGCAGCAACATGTGGAGGAGCCCAGCTTGAGCCAGGTATAGCATTCCTCTAAATATTTCAGGTTGCCCAATCAATGATGTTAACTAGATGTTAGTTTGGAGTACTAATTTATGATTGTGATTGATGATGCAAAACATTACAATGTCCCTTTTTCATACACAGGGAAATCTCAGCCAGGAGGTGGCCGGGCCGAGCAGGCTGCCTGATATGCAGGTCCCCCCCTACACCTGCAAAGAGAAAGTGGCAGGAAGAGGAGTACCCTAGAGGAGGCTGCCATAGGCCTCTTTTGGAAGGCTACAGAGGCCCTGGGAGCACCACACACCGTGGAGGAGGACTTTGCTGCCATAATTGCCTGTAAAATGCAGCGGATGGAGGAGGGCCAACAACTCATGTGTGAGTCATTAATGTTGGAAGCTCTCAATAAGGGGTTGAGGGCTCAAATAACATCTGAGACCCACATTTGTGACCTCACACATGGTCCTCCTCCTCCTCCTCCTCCAGGTCCTACTACTCCTCCTCCTCCTCCTCCAGGTCCTACTAGTCCTCCTCCTCCTCCAGGTTCTTCTCCTCCTCCTGCCACATCTCCAACAGCAAAGCCACAGCCAGGAAGGAAGCGTGGAAGGAAGACCAGAAAGTGAGGACCCTGGATCCAGTCTGGTCTGGCAAAAGATGCAGCCTCTTGTGGTACCAGAGCCTGGGGACACAGATGTCATCTGCTGCTTTCCGGATCTCTGGGACTTCTGGACCAGACTGCACTCCCTTACATATGGACTCCTCAGGCCACCAATTTTGATGTTCAAGAATTGATGTCTGCCCTGGGGGTCCAAGGCTTCGCTAATTTCTGCTGTTTATCCAGCGTTGCCTCCCTCTTTGTTTGGTTCTGAGCCCTTAATAAAGGATTTTGGTTTCAATTATACTCTCCTATGTGTGTTTTCCTTCAAAAAGGACATTTTGTTTGTGAGGATTCAGGTACATTTCAAAAATATAATGTGAAATTAACAAGAGACACCAACACCAAACAATCTCCTGGAGATTAAATAATACAAGATAATAATGGTGTTGTGGTAACTTGACACACAAAACACACACAAAAATATTCTGGAGTAAAACTAAAAATAAAATAAAACAAAGATCAGCCTTTGAAAAAATACAAACCTAAAATAAAAAAAAAAAATCTGCCTTTAAAAAAAAAAAAAAAATGTTGTCAGATGTGACACATCAAAATATATTGAGGGAATCCCGATAAATAATAAAGAAATAAGTTTGTGAGAAGTCTGTGTGAATATGAGCAGCAAAACTACTTCATTCTTCTCACATTATAAAGAACAAGAGAGTGCGCTGTATTAAACCATTTTTAACATTGCACCGTGACGAAAGTGTTGAATCCATTGCGAACGCTAAGTTTACCAGACCGAGCTGTTCCATTTCAGAATTTCTTCTGAGCATGCGTGGCACTTTCTGCGTCGGAACAGGCCACACACGTTCGGAATTGACGCGATCGGATTTTGTTGTCGGAAAGTTTTATAGCCTGCTCTCAAACTTTGTGTGTCGGAAAATCTGATGGAAAATGTCCGATGGAGCCCACACACGGTCGGAATTTCCAACAACATGCTCCGATCGGACATTTTCCATTGGAAAATCCGACCGTGTGTACGGGGCATTATAGTATAAGAAATGGTTATGACAATCAATAACAGACAAAGATATATATATATATATATATATATATATATATATATATATATATATATATATATATATATATATATATATATATATATATATATATATATGTATATATATATATATATATTTGTATAAATCTATACCCTGGAGCTCCCCCTGCTCTAGACCTTAAAGTCACTATCCTTTGTAACTAAATGCAGGGCCCTGCAATGAAAAGGTAGTCCTGACGTCTTCAGTCTTCGCTAGCTTTTATAATTGTAATCCGCAAAGGGGTTCCTCCTGGGTGTTGCGCAGTGTAATGTAACACACTAAAACAATTGTAATCCAGCAGATTGACTAAGTGTTCTCATATGAAGAAAACAAACATCTAGCATCCGCTCTTGAATACTGAAGTCTATTCAGATGTGAAGTTCTCCAACTTAACTTGTTCCGTGGGACTATCAGTCCCAGCAACACTCTGTGCAGTTCTAAATGTGTGTGTAGTATTTAAATAAACTTCTGGGTGTTAACCCTCTCACCACACAGGATCCGAGCAGGTGGATGCCTCAGTTTCAGCAGTTCTCAGTCAGTATGGAGCCACCACCTCGCCGTCACACTGTTCCGTTCACTAACGACCAGGAGTCCTCGGTTATCTCCCCACGGGTCTCCGGAATGATCACTTCTGCTGTCCTAGCATACTGTGATGTGATGGCAGGATCCTTGCTCCGCTCCTTTGCAAAGTAGGCTGCAACCCTGTGGGACACACACCCACAGAGTCCTTCTGGCAGGCCACGCACCCCAGGAACAAGAGACCTAAAATGGCCGCTCCTTACCCTTTTATATCCTCCCACAATGCAGTTCAGTTCTCACCTTGTCCAGGAGCATTGTGGGTGGGTCAGAGCTAAAGTTCCAAAGTAAACAATAAATCACTTCCATGTCACTTCACTTAATTATAAAACGTAAACATCTTGTACTTTCTCAATTGTCCACAAGATGGCACTAACACAACGCATGTACTATGTAACACACATATGACTAGGAACACAATTTGTCAGCGCTACACTAACTTTTAAATACTACAGCTGCCTGTGGTACTGTACTAATAGGATCAGAATAACACCACTAATTTTCTTCAGGTAGCTTTAGGTGCACACTGTGCAGAGAACGCACAACACTAACTTGTAAATACTGCAGCTGCCTGCGGTACTGTACTAATAGGATCAGAAGTACACCACTATTTTTCTTCAGGTAGCTTTAGCTGCACAGTGTGCAGAGGACGCACTACACTAACTTGTAAATACTGCAGCTTCCTGCGGTACTGTACTAATAGGACCATAAATTTTCTTCAGGTAGCTTTAGGTGCACATTGTGCAGAGGACGCACTAAACTAACTTGTAAATACAGTAGCTGCCTGCCTGTGTTATTAATAGGATTAGAAGATTTTCTAATTTTCTTCAGGTAGCTTTAGGTGCATACTGTGCAGAGGACACAGTACACTAACTGTAAATACTGTAGCTGCCTGCCTGTGGTATTAATAGGAGCAGAACACCAGCAATTGTCTCCAGGTAGCTTTAGGTGCACACTGTGCAGAGGACGCACTACACTAACTGTAAATACTGTAGCTGCCTGCCTGTGGTACTAATAGGATCAGAAGAACACCACTAATTTTCTTCAGGTAGCTTTAGGTGCACACTGTGCAGAGAACGCACTACACTAACTTGTAAATACTGCAGCTGCCTGCGGTACTGTACTAATAAGATCAGAAGAACACCACTAATTTTCTTCAGGTAGCTTTAGGTGCACACTTTGCAGAGGACGCACTACACTAACTTGTAAAAACTGCAGCTGCCTGCGGTACTGTACTAATAGGATCAGAAGAACACTACTAATTTTCTTCAGGTAGCTTTAGGTGCACACTGTGCAGAGGATGCACCAAACTAACTTGTAAATACTGCAGCTGCCTGCGTTACTGTACTAATAGGATCAGAAGAACACCACTAATTTTCTTCAGGTAACTTTAGGTGTACACTTTGCAGAGGACACAGTACACTAACTGTAAATACTGTAGCTGCCTGCCTGTGGTATTAATAGGAGCAGAACACCAGCAATTGTCTCCAGGTAGCTTTAGGTGCACACTGTGCAGAGGGCGCACTACACTAACTGTAAATACTGTAGCTGCCTGCCTGTGGTACTAATAGGATCAGAAGAACACCACTAATTTTCTTCAGGTAGCTTTAGGTGCACACTGTGCAGAGAACGCACTACACTAACTTGTAAATACTGCAGCTGCCTGCGGTACTGTACTAATAGGATCAGAAGAACACCACTAATTTTCTTCAGGTAGCTTTAGGTGCATACTGTGAAGAGAACGCACTACACTAACTTGTAAATACTGCAGCTGCCTGTGGTACTGTACTAATAGGATCAGAAGAACACCACTAATTTTCTTCAGGTAGCTTTAGGTGCACACTGTGCAGAGGACGCACTACACTAACTGTAAATACTGTAGCTAATAGGACTAGTAGGATCAGAAGAACACCACCAATTTTCTTCAGGTAGCTGTAAATACTATAAAAACACCTGCCTGCCTGTCAGTAGTAGGAAGAGAATAACAGGAACGAATCTAGCTAAACTGAATACAGTGTATATATATATATATATATATATATATATATATATATATATATATACATGACATTGTCTCCGTTCCCAGTGGAAGCCTGTTTAGGGGAAACATGTCGGGTGGAGCTAGAGGCTGTTGATGCCATCATGTTTTTTTAGTTTTTTTCCCCATGCAGTCAGTCGGTTTGCTCCCTCGCTGCATGTCTGCTAAAATTTGCAGTTGAACTTTTTAGCTGTTTTTAGCTGTTTTTTATCTGGTTCCCGTTTGCTGTGCACTTTTGAAGTTGTTGATTTGCGGTTCCTAGAGTGCTGTGTGTCATTGCTGTGATTAACTGCAGTGGAATTTGTTGAAGTGACTGTGAAAAAGTTTTTTAAAATACATTTTTTTTGAAATACACATCTGCACTATGGAGTTTCTCCCGCTTTGTTCCCACTGAGGTGTTTGGCTATACTATGGATAATTCAAAGACTTAAAATATTCTGGAGTTGTGAAATCCTGTATACCAAAAACAGAGGATACCTGTTCTGTGAATTGGGTAAAGTGGATGAAGATCCTACAACTGACATCCAGGTGATATTCAGGGAAGCCGGCAGGCTAATGCAACAAGCCTGTTTGATCTCCCTAACCAGAGATCCATCTGATCCGGTAAGCGGCCTCTTCTACTATATTTTCTGAATAGGAAGATCACCGTTGTATTCCAGTAGAAGATTTATTTCATTATCAGCATAATATACATTTCTATGAGGACTGAGTTTGAATACATATTTTTTATTGTTTAAATCCTTACACAGGATATTCACGGGGAAGAAGTTCTCACTGACAGACTATTTTTTTCTAGCACTATTTTTGAGGTGTGGAGTGAATACTACATTGTTGCTGACCAAAGAGTCTTTTTGCAACATTGTGGCTGGTGTCACTATATCACTATATTTCACCATATGATGTTCACAATATTATTTTGAGTAATGAGTGGATGCTACATTGTTGCTGACCAAAAGTTTTTTTAGCAACATTGTGGCTAAAAAAGTGTCACTATACCAACATTTTTTACTATATTGTTTTCACAATATTGTTTGGAGCATGGTAATTCAATATTTAGCGGAACTATAACAAACTCTTCAATAAGTTTTTTTCACATAAATTATTTTGGATATTTATTATTCAATATCACACCTATAGGGTTCAAAACACTAAGGATTACACACACTGTATAATACACACTGTGTCAGGATGCGCGCTTGTCACTATATATGTATGGTCCATCGGGCTTGCCTGGGTCTTAGACGTTTAGCTGTTCGCAGGTATTCCAGGTTCTTGTGGTCAGTAAATATCAAGACAGGATGGAGCGCCCCTTCAAGCAGATACCTCCACTCCTCCAAGGCGAACTTGATGGCCAATAACTCTCTATCGCCTACATCATAGTTTCTTTCAGGGATGCTTAATTTCCTGGACGCAAAAGCTATGGGATGCAGAAGAGCCTTGGGCCCTTGTCTTTGTGAGAGGATGGCACCAGTAGCGGTCTCTGAGGCATCAACTTCCAGAATGAAAGGCAAGGCTGGATCCGGGTGTCGTAAGACTGGTGCAGATGAGAATAGTGCTTTTAATTTTAAGAACGCTTCCTGAGCTTCCGAGGACCATTGAAACCGATTATGCTGGCGTGTAAGTTGAGTGATGGGAGCTACGATAGCTGAAAACCCTACAATAAATCTTCGGTAAAAGTTTGAGAAACCTAAGAACCGCTGTACCCCTTTTCTATCTACAGGAGCTGGCCATTCTTGGATTGCTTTGACCTTTTGGGGGTCCATCTCACCGTCAGTTGAGATTATGAATCCTTAAAATTGCACTGTGGTCTTTTTGAATTCGCATTTCTCCACCTTAAGGTATAGCTTGTGTTTTCTGAGGATCGAGAGAACCAGTTTGACATGTACCCGATGAAGTTCCATGGTGGCTGAGAAAATGAGAATGTCATCTAGGTAGACTACTAGGAAGTTGTCAAGATATTCGTGAAAGATGTCATTCACTAGGTGTTGGAACATGGCCGGGGCATTGCAAAGTCCAAACGGCATCACCAGGTACTCATAGTGTCCAAACCTGGATCTGAAGGCGGTCTTCCATTCATCGCCTGCTCGGATCCGGATAAGAATGTATGCGCCACGCAAGTCCAGCTTGGAAGAGATGCGGGCGGATCTGAAACGTTGGAATAGTTCCGGGATGAGAGGAAGCGGGTACCGATTCTTGATGGTAATCTTATTTTGTTTCCCTGTAATCAATGCAAGGTCAGAGGGATCCATCTTTTTTCTCTACAAAGAAAACACCAGCTCCGGCCGGTGATGACGAGGAGCGAATGAACCCTTTCTCAAGATTTTCATCAATGTATGTTTTGAGAGCCTTTAATTCTGTTTCAGACAAAGGAAAAATGCGGCCAAAAGGGATTTCAGCACCTGGCAAGAGATCTATAGGGCAGTCATAAGGCCGATGGGGTGGTAGACAGTCAGCCTGTTGTTTATCAAATACATCTTTGAATTCCAGGTAGCCTATGGGTACATGTTGAAGACTATCGGACATGGTTGTAATGGTAGAAACAGAGGCTGGGGCCGGAAGAAGGCAATGTCTGGAGCAATATTGGGATGAGAAAGAGACTTCTTTTTTATTCCAGTTGATCTGTGGTTCATGGGCTTGAAGCCATGGGAGTCCCAAGATAATGGGGAACATAGGGGAAGAGATGATATCAAAGCGCAAGTATTCTTGGTGGCCTGTATCAGTGGTGGTAAGGATGGGTCTGGTTTCCTGAATGATAGGCCCAGAGCGGGGAAGAGACCCATTGGCTAGGTGGACCTGTAGACTTTGGTTCTTAGTGGTTAAAGGAACGTGCAAGCTTGCGGCCAGTGAGGCATCCAAAAAACAGCTACACGCTCCGGAGTCAACTATAGCGGGTAGGTGAACTTCCTTTTCCGGTAGCTGTAAGGAGACAAAAAGAGTAACATAAGACTGAGAAGAACCGGAAACTTGTTGGTTAATAGCAGACCGTAGGTAGGACTTACTGGGTCCCACGGGGCAGGAACGGAGGAAATGTCCAGAACCCCCACAGTAAAGGCACAGATTGCCCTGGCGCCTACGTAGTCTTTCCTCTGAAGTGAGTGGGGCACGGACTAGATCAAGCTGCATCGGCTCAGCTTCAGGAGTGGTAGAGACTGGTGGAGCCGTGTAGGATGGATGGATAGGAGTCAGTTTAGGCATCATCCAGGTAGGGCGAGGAGTCTGGAAGCACTCTGCACGTCGCTCACGCATGCGATGATCCAGTTTAGTGGTAATTTGGATGAGGTCTTCCAGGGAATCAGGGGTCTCAATCCTGGCCAGCTCATCCTTCAAAGCTTCAGACAGCCCTTGACGGAACTGGTATTTGAGGGCAGGTTCATTCCAGCCAGTATCAGCTGAACACTTCCGGAACTCTACGATATAGTCCTCTACTGGTCTTCGTCCTTGGCTTAGGTTATGCAATAAGGCTTCGGCCGTGGCCGTGCGCTGGGGGTCGTCGTATAGTTGTGCCATACCTTCGAAGAAGGTGTCTACCGAATTCAGTATGGGGTTCCTCTGTTCCATTAGGCTATGAGCCCAAGCTTGCGGTTCATCAGCCAAGAGGGAGATGATGAAGCCAACTTTTACCACCTCCGACGAAAAAGTCCTGGGTTGCAGAGCCAAATACAGGGAGAAAGCATTTTTAAAAGCCCTGAACTTTTTTACGATTGCCGGAGAATCGCTCTGGTGTGGGAACCCTGGGTTCTGGAGCGGCCATGACCACGGTGGGATTAGTTGGTATCTGAGAAGAGGAACCTCCACTGGGAGGTACAGAGGCTGCGGCAGGAGCTGGAGATGGTCCGGAAAGTTGTTGAAGGCGGCCGTCAATTTGGGCGTCTTGCAACTTTTGGACGGCCTCAGTGAGAGCCGAGACCTGCTGACACAGGATCTCCAATGGGGAACGCGCTCTGTCGGCCTCTGACATGGCTGGTTTGTACTGTCACTGATAGTACTCACCGAGGCCGAGATGCCGAGAGAGGTTCGCCCTTGCGACTAAGCACAGTCTGCCCCCTGGAGGTGGTACAGGGAGGGAACGGCACGAAGAGGCACAGGCTACCCCAATGGACTGTGGGTGACTTGCTTGTGGGGTCTTCGGCAGAGAAGAGCCGCTGTGCAGGTACTGGTAGGCAAGGTGCAGCCGAAGACAACAGGTGGGAAGTCCAGAACCAGGCTGAGGGTCAAACACCATGACGGTGATATGGCACTGCAGCATTTGCCGGGTAGGATGACAAGATATGGAGGTACAGGCAGGAAGTCAGGCTAGGAGATAGTCCAGATAACAGGCCGAGGGTCAAACACAGGAGATTGGTAGGAATCCGATAAACAAGCCGAGGTCAGGTCCAGGAGAGAAGCAGAGAAGTCCAAAGGCAAATCCGGGTCACAACAGGTAGTCAAGCAGAGATACAGGATACAGGTTCAGATAACACAGGAAGCTGAGACAAACCAGCAACTTGTTTGACTCTCTGAGCGCTTTTTATAGGCTGCCCAGGGAATCATGTTGGGTGTGCACCAGTGCGCGTGTGTGTGAGTGCCATAGCGCCGAGCTGCTAACGCGCATGCGCCGTTCCACCGGGAATGCGTGAAAAATGACCGGACCAGAACGAAGGCTTCTTATGACAGCCTGCCTGTGGTATTAATAGGATCAGAACACCAGCAATTTTCTTCAGGTAGCTTTAGGTGCACACTGTGCAGAGGACACAGTACACTAACTGTAAATACTGCAGCTGCCTGCCTGTGGTATTAATAGGATCAGAACACCAGCAATTGGAGCTGCCCAATGGGGAGAGCTTCTCCCTGCATCACTTCGCCAACTGCAGAACGCAGGGTTGGTTTACCTCATGCAGTGCCAGTGTGGTGCCTTCTACGTAGGTAAAACAAGACAAGAACTTGGGAAACGAGTTGACAAGCATATGCAGAGCATGCGCATTGGTAACCTATGTTTACCCTTGGGAAGACATGTCGCTAGACAGCATAATTATCGACTACCTTCCGTGAATTTTACAGTCCTAGATAGGATTCATTTGCCAATTAGGGGGGGGTGACTGGAACAAGGTTCTCCTCCAGCGGGAAATGCGCTGGATAAGATACCTTAGAGCCACTACCCCCCCTGGTTTAAATGAGACTGAAAGCTTCAGACCCTTTTTGGAGGGTTTCAGCTCTGGGAAAACGGACTAATACAGATTTAAATGCAATGCACCTCTTTCTCTGTTTTCACCTCTCTATCTTCACTCATTGGGCATTATACTCTCGAGCTACTTATATATAATTCTATGGCCTTTGGGCCACTTCTATATTCAGAATAGATACTTAAAGGGCCCTATCAACAGCTCATTGGGCTAGTATGGTTTCTAATGGGATATTCCTAGTTGGTTGTCATGTACTCCAAATTGCTAAGATTTTGATTCCACAACCTACCTAGTCAAATTTTATAGGAGAGTTTTCTAATCAATTCAATTTACTTAATGAAATTAATGAAAACGATATTAATGAAATAGATAGGATTCATTTGCCAATTAGGGGGGGGTGACTGGAACAAGGTTCTCCTCCAGCGGGAAATGCGCTGGATAAGATACCTTAGAGCCACTACCCCCCCTGGTTTAAATGAGACTGAAAGCTTCAGACCCTTTTTGGAGGGTTTCAGCTCTGGGAAAACGGACTAATACAGATTTAAATGCAATGCACCTCTTTCTCTGTTTTCACCTCTCTATCTTCACTCATTGGGCATTATACTCTCGAGCTACTTATATATAATTCTATGGCCTTTGGGCCACTTCTATATTCAGAATAGATACTTAAAGGGCCCTATCAACAGCTCATTGGGCTAGTATGGTTTCTAATGGGATATTCCTAGTTGGTTGTCATGTACTCCAAATTGCTAAGATTTTGATTCCACAACCTACCTAGTCAAATTTTATAGGAGAGTTTTCTAATCAATTCAATTTACTTAATGAAATTTACTTTGTACAGTTTACTTTAACTCTATTTCAATATATATTTTTTCATATGATTGCTGTTTTAATCGCTGTTATCACATATGCATTTTGTATATAACAACTTTGTATTTTCGCTTCTCAGTTCTAAGATTGTGGGTTCGGACATACCATCGCTCCCCCTGTTTTTCTATCCCTACCCGGCACAGGGGGGCCACGATTTTTATCGTGGCCCATATACCCCTAGGACACCAACTATCACTCGGTGCCAGGGGGTTTTCTCACTGTGTCGGTGGTTATTAGTCCTAAATAGGTCTTTGTCCTTTGGCCCCTAATATTGAGGTTAAATGACATATATACTGTTCTAAAGGGTTTAGGCAATCTATATGCAATAGAAAATGGCATACATTAATGTTTTCACCTATTATAAATGTAACCCGTCACTCTCCATGCCCTACAGAGTTTTATATAGAGGCTTGCTTTAAACACAAACTTTTGTTCCCTGTGGTCTATCCATCTAATCCCTATTCCATACTAATAAATGCCATCTTTGTAGCGGCGGCGTCATTTAACTTCGGCGCTGCACTTACTGCCAACAACCACTGTACATACACGGTGCTGTCTAAGTTATACAGCGCCTCCCCCTTCTATTTGGACAAGCGTCGGAGTCACGTGACTCCAACGCTGTATGTGTCACGGGCAGACATTTGAGTGGTGCTGTCCAGGTTACACAGCGCTTCCTCTCTCCATTTGGATAAGCGTCGGAGTCATGTGACTCTGACGCCACACGTGTCACGGGTAGACACTTGAAGCATATTGTGTTGCCTTGGTGACATGACGCCTCTCTCCTCCCCTCTCTCGGCTAACCGCGCCTACACCCCATAGGATATGGGAAGGGGAGGCGTGGCGCCGTAGCTGGGGGACGTAATGGCGTCCCTCACCATAGCAACAATTAGTCACAAGACGCTCCCCCCAAGCCTCCTATAAAAGGATACTTCATGCAAGGGGCGGGATGATGCCCAGCCGAAACCGTGCCCCTTGCTCTGCACTACCAATGGGCAGGAGAGTACTACTAGATTGATGAGACGCCCAAAACACATGCCATGCCTATATCCCCTTTACTAGGACGCCAGGGACAGCCTAGGGCAGCATTCTACATTTGGCTTCTAACCGAGAGGCACTCCAGGACCAGGGCTCACTGTTGCTGGCAATTTGGAACTCTACCATACATACTCTATACGAATAGTAGAAGGTAATTTCATTTAAAATCCTTGACCCCTAGGTTTTGGGGAACATAGTTCCCCGAAATGTATTATTATTCTTATTTATTCTCTTTTTTCATTCCCTATTTATCCAAATATTGTGTTTTTTCTTCATGGCTGCCAAATACTGTTTTTTTCAAATATAGAAAATGGTGAAAAAAACTGCGCTTAAAACCAAGTGCAAAAAAATATAAACTATGAAAAGCAGCAAACCTCACAAAAACATCAATTGTAAATAAGCATAGGGATAAATAATAGGTTGCGCTAATCTTGATAAAACATAATAAATAATTAACAGTGAAAAAAAATTCATATGTTGATCATAAAATCAATATGCAAAACTTAATAATAAAGGGGGGAAAAATCCATAGGGTAAACCATCAGTGAAGGGTTGTGAAAAAGTCCATAAAAATAAAAAATCAATTCGGTGTTATAAAGATTCAAATTGAGTGTAATTCAAATCACCACCATGAAACATATAAAGTCCAAGTGATGAAGATAAAAATCTGTGATGACAAAGGGGGGTCCACCACCAGGTATGGAAGGGGTTACTCCTTACCAAAAGGCCATGATCCCCCACCACAGAGGATCACAGCAAGCAGGAATCTTTAAAGTTAAATGGGAACTGTCAGCGATGTCCACCAGAGGTCGTCTCCTCAGCAACAACTCCAACAACCCAGGGCATCGGTACCAAAAAATAAGAGGGGCTCACATAGTGTAAAACCACTTACATTTATTAAAATAAGATAAAAGTACAGATGTACACTTACAAATAATCAATGGAATAACAGCCTTAAGTCCGGCTCCGTGGCCACCGGAGCACGGACAAACCCGTCCTACTGGAAAGCAGCTCGCTTGGGGGTGACGTCAGCGCGTCGTCTGGCTCCGCCCTACGCGTTTCGTGACATCATCACGTCTTCCAGTGCCCCTGGAAGACGTGATGATGTCACGAAACGCGTAGGGCGGAGCCAGACGACGCGCTGACGTCACCCCCAAGCGAGCTGCTTTCCAGTAGGACGGGTTTGTCCGTGCTCCGGTGGCCACGGAGCCGGACTTAAGGCTGTTATTCCATTGATTATTTGTAAGTGTACATCTGTACTTTTATCTTATTTTAATAAATGTAAGTGGTTTTACACTATGTGAGCCCCTTAAGGCTGTTATTCCATTGATTATTTGTAAGTGTACATCTGTACTTTTATCTTATTTTAATAAATGTAAGTGGTTTTACACTATGTGAGCCCCTCTTATTTTTTGGTACCGATGCCCTGGGTTGTTGGAGTTGTTGCTGAGGAGACGACCTCTGGTGGACATCGCTGACAGTTCCCATTTAACTTTAAAGATTCCTGCATGCTGTGATCCTCTGTGGTGGGGGATCATGGCCTTTTGGTAAGGAGTAACCCCTTCCATAACTGGTGGTGGACCCCCCTTTGTCATCACAGATTTTTATCTTCATCACTTGGACTTTATATGTTTCATGGTGGTGATTTGAATTACACTCAATTTGAATCTTTATAACACCGAATTGATTTTTTATTTTTATGGACTTTTTCACAACCCTTCACTGATGGTTTACCCTATGGATTTTTTCCCCCTTTATTATTAAGTTTTGCATATTGATTTTATGATCAACATATGAATTTTTCTTCACTGTTAATTATTTATTATGTTTTTTCAAATATACCCGGCCGTTCCGTAGAGGATATTAAACAATATAAGCAATTGGTGACGAGAACCCCTGTCAGCACTGGGAAGGCGTTTTTCTTGCAGTTACATGTTAAATGTAAGTTGTGTCGTGTTTTTTTAAATTGGTTTAAATGCGACTATCTAGATACAGGCGATATGTATACATATGATTTGTAACAATGCTATTTTTGAAACTTTAGAACGTGATGCAATTCTTCCCTGAGGAAGACTTTGTTTTGATATTATAAAGTTGAAACGCGTTGGAATTTCACTACTGGACGCCATTGCATCAATTTAGGTGGAGATTGTATCTAGTAGCAGGATGTATCACTATGTAGGAGCCATAGCTCCCTGCTTTCTTCCATGTTATCTGATGACCTTTTTAATCGCACAGTATTTCAAATAATTATCTTGTATGTTTACTTTTATTTTACCTCCTTTTGTATCAATAAAATAAAAACCCTTTTTAATACAAAATACTTTTGTTATTACATTGCCTTAAAAATCCCATATTGAGGTATATATTAGTTTTTTTCAATGAACTATGTTGCCTCAGTTGAGCCTGAGGCCGGACTTCAAGAAGAAACCCTGATGGCGCTTGAAGCTGGCTGTCCTGGCTTGCTCCCCAAAGTGCATGCAAAGTAAGACAGAAGTATGTCAAGTACTTTGCGGGTAGGGGGGCCATTGATATGCCGAAAATGTTTAAGAAACACTTTCAAAATAAAATTTTTAGTTAAACTGAAATAAGATTTACTTAGATTTACTGCTTGTGTTTCTTTTAGCTGTCTCCTAGGTTCTCCAATGGGCTTTTCTTTTGGCCATTTTCTTCAATAGTGCAAATTTATTTGATACATGAGGTGGCAATCTCTTCTTCAGCTAAATATTATTATGTTGTGGGTCTGCTACACACACATCTTGTTTTTGTTGTTAATGTATGTAATGCATTACTGATAAAAATATACATCATTTTCAGCACCATGAATGAATTTTGGTAAGTCACGAAAATGGTGTGATTGTGGCAAATTATAAAGCACCGTGGGAGTTATTTACTAAAGGAAAATCCACTTTGCACTCCAAGTGCACTGCAAAAGTGCACATGAAACTGCACTTGAAACTGCACTGAAAGTGCACTTGTAGTGCAAAGTGGAGTTGCCTTTAGTAAATAACCCCCATTTCAGTGTAAACACCAACTTAGTCCAAAAAATGATATTGAGCCTTGAAAGAAGAAGCCACACATTGTTGAATAGAAAACTTTTTACTCTCTGCACATTCACATGTGCGTTAGAAAAGGGTTTTTGAACAAACCAACATATTTTAGTAATAACATTTTTTTTTTTGGACAGTACAAATAGCCTTTTTGTGTTAAAACAGGCATGTTTAAAACCATAAAACAATACACAACTCAGGAACTTACAAAGTTCAACTTTGACAAAGTGAAGGCAATATCAGACATTAGTATGTCCAAACTGTGTTGATATTGCCTTCATCAGATGGGGTGATGTCACCCCTGTGAAAGCCAAATTTTGAAGATGCACACAAATTGACAGTCAAAATAGGGATTTCCCTCCTGATCCCATGCCTAATGTCAACATGTGCTAGCTCCCATTATGGGGGATCAATGGACGTGTTTCGTGGGTGCAACCCCTTCCTCTCATCTACTTTAGTTGTGAGGAAGGGGTTGCACCCTCAAAACGCATACCTTGATATCCCGTGATGGCAGATAGCACATGTTGGCACACTGTGTGCATCTTCATAATTTGGCTTTTAAAATTTTGGAGAAAAGTTAGAAAAATAGAAAGAATTTGATAAATTTTGGTGTGTTTTTGATTCTGCCTAAAACATCAATGATGTTTTTGAGTCTTTTTTCAACACCATTGAAGTCTTCCTTGATCTTCTGTAAATCCCGATTGCACACCATGATCTCCCTGATGAGGACGTGTGCACTTGTGAAATGTGTTTCTACTTCAACAACATCCACATCACCTAAAAAAAAAAAACACCATGTATTATAAATATGCAGGCATCCATCTATTACCTGAAGCTGTGGTCTCAGACACTTACCTGTTGTGGTCACTATTTTGTCCACTTCATAAACCTCTCCTTCCTCCACATCCTCTGGTTGTTGTTTTTGGATTTCCCCTTCTTTAGGAGGTTGGGGGTCCCTGGTGACCTCAGAAATCCCGAATCTTTTCTCCCCTATGTGAATAAAATAAAGGTATACTTAGCACTGGGGATGAGCTTCAGCTGTTCACCAGTTCGCCGAACAGCGAACAAATTGGGGTGTTCGCGGCAAATTCGAAAGCCGCGGAACACCCTTTAAAAGTCTATGGGAGAAATCAAAAGTGCTAATTTTAAAGGCTTATATGCATGGTATTGTCATAAAAGTGTTTGGGGACCTGGGTCCTGCCCCAGGGGACATGTATCAATGCAAAAAGAAGTTTTAAAAATAGCCGTTTTTTCAGGAGCAGTGATTTTATTAATGCATCAAGTGAAACAATAAAAGTGTAATATTCCTTTAAATTTCGTACCTGGTGGGTGTCTATAGTATGCCTGTAAAGGGGCGCATGTTTCCCGTGTTTAGAACAGTCTGACAGTCTGACAGCAAAATGACATTTCAAAGGAAAAAAAGTCATTTAAAACTACTCGCGGCTATTAATGAATTGTCAGTCCGACAATACACACAAAAATTCATTGATAAAAACGGCATGGGATTTCCCCACAGGGGAACCCCGAACCAAAATTTAAAAAAATGTGTGGGGATCCCCCTAAATTCCATACCAGGCCCTTCAGGTCTGATATGGATATTAAGGGGAACCCCATGCCAAAATTTTAAAAAAACGGTGTGGGGGTCCCCTTCAAAATCCATACCAGACCCTTCAGGTCTGGTATGGATTTTAAGGGGAACCCCGCGCCAAAATAAAAAAAAAAATGGGGTGGGGTCCCCCCAAAAATCCATACCAGACCCTTATCCGAGCACGCAACCTGGCAGGCCGCAGGCCACATGCCCTCAACATTGGGAGGGTGCTTTGAGGTAGCCCCCCAAAGCACCTTGTCCTGATGTTGATGGGGAAAAGAGCTGCGGCCTGCCAGGTTGCGTGCTCGGATAAGGTTCTGGTATGGATTTTTGGGGGGACCCCATGCCATTTTTTTTTTAATTTTGACGCGGGGTTCCCCTTAATAGGCCCTTTAGGTCTGATATGGAATTTAGGGGGACCCCCATGCATTTTTATTTTGGTTCGGGGTACCCCTGTGGGGAAATCCCATGCCGTTTTTATCAATGAACTTTTATGTGTTAATAGCCGCGAGTAGTTTTAAATGACTTTTTTTCCTTTGAAATGTCATTTTGCTGTCAGATTGTTCTAAACACGGGAAACATGCGCCCCTTTACAGGCATACTATAGACACCTCCCAGGTACGAAATTTAAAGGAATATTACACTTTTATTGTTTCAGTTCAAGCATTATTAAAATCACTGCTCCCAAAAAAACTGTGTTTTTAAAACTTCTTTTTGCATTGATACATGTCCCCTGGGGCAGGACCCAGGTCCCCAAACACTTTTTATGACAATAACTTGCATATAAGCCTTTAAAATGAGCACTTTTGATTATTCATGTTTGAGTCCCATAGACTTTAACAGTGTTCGAACAAATTTTTTGCCTGTTCGCAAGTTCTGCTGCGAACCGAACTGGGGAGTGTTCGGCTCATGCCTTCTTAGCACACAGATATTTGAGGCAAGAAATAGGAATATGAAACATTGCTTGGAGGTGTCGTACAATTGTCTGTTTTGGCAGAGTTTAAAGCTGAAGACATTATTTTTTCCCTTTACAAAGCTGGAATACCTACCTTTTTTGTTAAAGTATCACACATGTAGAGACCCCTAGTATCCACTCTAGCACCTGTGTGGGACACCCTAAAAAGCTTGTTCTGGTGTCCCACACTAGTGCTCTTGCGTCCAGATGTGTAAACAGCTTATGAATGTCTCTTGATTCTTCTGTACTGATCCTGCTCCCTCAATTTGAGGTCTGACCATCCTTTCCTCAGTTGATCCTTGGAGCGCCGTACCCCAAAATTCTTCGGCAGACTTTTCACAACTTTAGTCATGATCTTGGCCTTTCTCACATTTGGGTTTGGGTACAGTCCATGCTTCCTGTCTTAGTTGGCCCTCTTGAAGATGTCCACCATCTCTATAAAGGCCATATTTGAGGCCTTAAATATCCTCCGGGATCGGGACATATGTGGCTCCGGGCTTTTGTCGTTGCTGTTGCTGCTGTCTGCATGCACTTGTTGTCTCTCCGCCATGTGCTCTCCCACTGCACCGAAAGCCAAGGGACGGGGAATAGACTAGAAAGAATGTCAGGGGCGGGCGGAGATTCACGCATGCGCAGTGTATATAAAGCGTTACACGCATGTGTCGTACACGATCTGTGAGTGGAGGAAGGAGTAGTGTAAGCGCAGATCGTTCTAACAAAGGTACAATTATAACTTGGTGCATCAGTGGCCTATACTGCTTCTAGATTGAGGCCTATATTGGAAAATGATTAGGAGAGTTTAGCCTGACATTAGGGTTTGTCTTGTGTTGTGTCTTGCAGAGAAAATGGATCTATTCAATGATGAGGACTTTATTCCCATATTCATTGATATGTACAGGGAGCTGCCCAGTCTGTGGCAGGTAAACCACCCCTTTTATAACAATAAACCAAAGAGGAAGGCAGCGATGGATCAATTGCTGAAATTTGTGAAGCCGGTGATCCCCATGGTAGACATCCCCTATTTGAAGGCCCTAATTGGTGGCATGAGGAGCACTTATAATAGGGAGCGCAAGAAGGTCAAGGATTCCCAGAGATCAGGGGCTGCAGCAGATGACATTTATGTACCCAGGCTGTGGTACTATGACAGCATTTTCTGGCAGACCAGACTGAACCCAGGCCAGCACTCTCCAATCTTCCTTCAAGGCTTCCTTCCACCTCAGCTGGGGCTTCTGACATCCTACCTGGGCCTTCCAGCCAGGAAGAAGTGGAGGAGCCCAGCTTGAGCCAGGTATAGCATTGTTCAACATATTTCTAGTGAAATAATTAATGATATTAACTAGATGTTATTATTTATCAGTAATTTCTGATTTTACAAAGTGTTTTACATATCAATAGACAGTAGTAGCCAAGACAAGAATGAAAAATGCTGGGGTCAGAATGATAGTCTTTTCTATTTATTAACATTCAATTTGCAACAGTCATGAGCTGAAAATTGTCTGTGATTGATGAACCAATAACTAAAACTATGTCCCTTTTTCATACACAGGAAAGTCTCAGCCAGGAGGAGGCCATGGAAAGTGGCAGCAAGGAGGTAGCGGGGGTAAGGGGCAGCCAGGAGGTGGCCGGGCCCAGTAGCCTGCCCGAATCCCAGGTCCCTCCCCTCCGCATGCCACAAAAAAGTCCCAGGAAGAGGAGTAATCTGGAGGAGGCAGCACTTGGCCTATTTTGGAAGGCTACTGCGGCCCCCAGAACCCCATAGTTGCCAACAGTGGCGATTTTCCCGGGACAATCCCGATTTTGGGACCCTCGTCCCGATGGGAGGCCGTCCCGAATCGGGATTTTTAGTTTTGTCTCTGAAAAACCAGGAATGTTTGGCTCTGGAGCAGTTTTCCGGCTCTTGACTCCAACAAAATGGCTGCCTGCGCCCCTGTGAGAGCTTTGCTCTTGTGTTTCAGTTACATCACCTCTTGTTCCTCATGTTTGGTGGAGAGGGAAGGGGCAGATCCGTGCACCCAATGAATCGGCTTCTCTCTTCACAAATCTCCAGCCTGGGTTAGCTGCACGGATCGGATTTAACTTCATCTCCTTACAGGAAACAATGGGAAATTAGTGAACTGAGCCTGATTTTAGATACAAGAAGGATGGATTCATGATTTTAAAATGATGTGAAATGACTAACATTCCTATGTGATTATTTATATTATTCAGCTCACTAAAATGTCTAACGATAATAATATACTGTATAATGTTCATGCTGTGCACATGGGGGATAGGAACATATTGTCTTAGCCTTCCAGTTGCATTGTGGCACCTCTGATTTCTGTCACATGTGGAGATGTGTTGGATAAGGAGGTTTTTGCAGAGCTTGAATTTTCCCTTGTGTGTGCAGAACTCCAGGCTTTCCCTTCATGCACTGTCTGTGACACATGACAGACCACAAGATTATGCAGAGCTCAGCATTCAGTACACCTTCAGATAACATGCTAGTGTCCTAAATGGGAATTCAGCACTGACAACAAGTGTTATATATGCTGAGGTATCTATGGGAACAGAGCAGCAAACCATAACCTTCCAACATGTCATGTGTGACAGGCATGACAGATAACTTCAACCACATATCTGTAAATACTGCTAGTGCTATGAGCAATACCGGTTTTTCTTCCTTCTCCCTCTCTTATTGGTTGTTTTAGTAGTGAGTGAGCAGTAGTGGCCATATCTATACCCGAGAGGCCCTAAATTCCAGCAATACTATGAAAAGTGATTTAATGCCAGCTCTTCTTCCCACCCCCTCCACAAACTTCTATTCAAAATGTTGTTTTCTGAGACCAGGAAGGACTGTAAGACCCCTTTCACACTGGGGCGGTTTGCAGGCGCTATTGCGCTAAAAATAGCGCCTGCAAACCGACCCGAAACAGCCGCTGCTATGTCTCCAGTGTGAAAGCCCCAAGGGCTTTCACACTGGAGCGGTGCGCTAGCAGGGCAGGATAAAAAGTACAGCTGGCAGCATCTTCGGAGCGGTGCTAGCAGGACCTCTGCAGAGGCGCTTTGCAGTGGTTTTTAACTCTTCTTTGGCCGCTAGCGGGGCGGGGCGAAATACCACCGCTAAAACGACAGTAAAGCCCTGCTAATAATAGCGGCGCTTTACGGCCGACGCACCTCCCGCCCAAGTGTGAAAGGGGCCTAATGTAAGCAAATAACTGCTAAAATGTAGGGACTCCTCGTTGCTTCATTCTGCTTGGTTGTTTATGGATGAGCAGTAGAGGCCACATCTATTCCTGAGAGGCTTTAGGTTCCAGCAAGACAATGCAAATCGATTTGATGCCAGCCCCTCTTCCCTTTCTCCACAAACCCTACTCAAAATGGTGTTATCTGAAGCCAAGAAGGGCTGCAATGTAAGTAGGGAACCGCTGTAATTTAGGGTCTCTGGGTTGTTTTAGTAGTGAGTTAACACAAAATAATGTAATGCCAGCCCCTGTTTGTCTCTCTCCACAGCTTCGCTGCCGGGGACACCAGATGTAAAGGAGGGCTCCACTGCTGGGGACACTAAATTTAAAGGAGGGCTCCACTGCCAGGGACACCAATTTCAAAGGATGGCTCCGCTTCCAGGGACATCAGATGTAAAGGAGGGCTCCACTGCCAGGGACACCAGATGTAAAGGAGGGTTCCACTGCCTGGGACACTAAATTTAAAGGAGGGCTCCACTGCCAGGGACACCAAATTTAAAGGATGGCTCCGCTGCCAGGGACACCAGATGTAAAGGAGGGCTCCGCTGCAGGGGACACCAGATGTAAAGGAGGGCTCCACTGCCTGGGACACTAAATTTAAAGGAGGGCTCCACTGCCAGGGACACCAAATTTAAAGGATGGCTCCGCTGCCAGGGACACCAGATTTAAAGGAGGGCTCTGCTGCCGAGGACACCAGATGTAAAGGAGGGCTCCAATGCCTGGGACACTAAATTTAAAGGAGGGCTCCACTGCCAGGGACACCAAATTTAAAGGATGGCTCCGCTGCCAGGGACACCAGATGTAAAGGAGGGCTCCACTGCTGGGGACACCAGTTGTAAAGGATGGCTCGGCTGCCAGGGACACCAGATGTAAAGGAGGGCTCCGCTGCCGGGGACACCAGATGTAAGGGAGGGCTCCACTGCCGGGGACACCAGATGTAAAGGATGGCTTTGCTGCTGGGGGACACCAGATGTAAGGAGGGGCTCCGCTGCCAGGGACACCATATGTAAAGGAGGAAAGGTGTCCTGGAGCATAGAAGGAAATCTCACAGTAACATCTAGTCCTGTCCTCTGTGAACTTTTCAATATTCAACCAAGCGAAAAGCAATATAGGGTACCCTTACCGGACGCGGTGGACTCACAGGCCGTTGGCGGTGAGTCATACGAGCTTACACCGTTAGGTACGGTAAGGTTATAGCTGTCCTCGATCCATGACGAAATGGTCCTGGATGGGTCCCCAATCCTGAACTGTACCACGAATTCGTCGTTTTGGGTCTCATGCAATTGAGACAGAGAGAGAAGGAGAAAAAAAAAAAAGCTCCACATAGTGTGAAATCCGGATAACCAGAAACTTTTATTGTATAAAAAAGTTCCAATAAAAAATCAGGTTAAAACAAAGTTTGAATGGACAAAAAAATATTATGTTTTAGCGCAGTAAACAGATAGTTGTGATGGCGTCATACACCCGATGCGTTTCGTCTACAAAGACATCAACTGGGGTAAAAACTTTTTACCCCAGTTGATGTCTTTGTAGACGAAACGCGTTGGGTGTATGACGCCATCACAACCATCTGTTTACTGCGCTAAAACGTAATATTTTTTTGTCCATTCAATTATTGTTCAATACATAGCACATTGCTTTATGATTTTTTAGATCACTTGATTTGTGTACACATGTTATGATTAATCTGTTCAATATATACTATTTATGGGTCTAGCAGGACCTAATTTTGATATATGCACAGGTGTCTCATATAACACTTCATATCAATGTTTATTGGCACAATATAGCGCTACACTTTTCTTTTTTTCATTGATTTATACAATTAGTCTAATTGGTGGTGTTGGCTGCTTGATATTTTTTGGGTTGGCGCAGCAGTTTTTTCTTATTTTAATATGTAAAGGAGGGCTCCACTGCTGAGGACCCCAGATGTAAAGGGGGGCTCCACTGCTGGGGACACAAGATGTAAAGGGGGGCTCCACTGCCAGGGACACAGATCTGTAAAGAGGGCCTCTGCTTCTGGGGGCACCTGATGTAAGGACGGACTCTGTTGGGGGCACCTGATGTAAGGACAGACTCTGCTGGGGGCTCCTGATGGCATCTGGTGGCAGGCGACGGGGCAGGTAACATGTTTGGGGTCCCACTGATTCTGGATTATGGTGAGTTGAATGATTTCATTCTATATTACGATGTAATAATAGTAATAATGCACTTCAATCACCCTGACACCATAACAACCATGGTGCCGGGATGATTGAAGCGCTAACACCAGGTGTTTGGAGTGTCTTTATCTGCTGATTTGTTAAACTCTGGAATACACATTTCTATTGTGGTGTAGGATCTGGGCCTGCTGTCCCTCCATCCCTCTTTCCTTCCCTCGTTCTTTCCTTCTTTCTCTCTCCCGCCCTCTTTTCCCCTTTCTTTCTCCATCTCTCATTCATCTCAGACTCTAACCACACCCCACTGAACCACGCCCATGTAAGCCACGTCCACTAATTGACGTAAACCACGCCCATATTTTGGTGCTGCGCGTGCCAAATTTTTCCTCTTTTATCCATTTAACGCCTACAAACACATGCCCCGCTCCCTAATTATAATAAGACTCCGCCTACAGCCAAAAAAGTGTCCCTAAAAACTTTTTTACAATGTTGGCAACTATGGAACCCCTCCCCCAATAATCAAGAGGACTCTGCCTACATGGCAGCCTGCAATATGCAGGAAATGGAGGAGAACCAGCGCCTCTTATGTGAGGAAGTTATGTTACAAGCCCTAAATAAGGGGTAGAGGGGTGAACTCACAAGCCAAAGCCACATTTGTGAGTTTAACCACGGTCCTCCTCCTCCTCCTCCACCGCCTGAGAGTGATGGCCTGGGTTTGGTGTGGTCTTACAAAAGACGCAGGCTGTTGTAAGACCACAGCCTGGGGACATATATGTTATCTACTGCTATTCCTGATCTCTTGTAGTTCTGGACCGGATTGTGCTCACTATTATAAGGACTCCTCAGGCCACCAATTTTGACTGTAAAATAAATGATGTGTGCCCTGGGGTACAAAGGCTTCACAAATTTCACCAATTTCTCCAGCATTGCCTTCCTCTTTATTTTGTTATGACCCATAATAAATGGCTATTTATTTTTCAAATACTTGCCTATGTGTTTAACTTCAAAAAGGCCAGTTTGTTTGTGAGTAGGCAGGTACATTTCAAAAATACAATGTCAAATTAACAAGGGACACCAACACCAACCACCTTGAGGTTAAAAAATACAAGATAATAATGGTGTTGTGGTAACTTGACACAAAACAAAAGAAAAAATTATGGAGATCACTATAAAAAAAAAAAAAATAGGAGATCTGGATAAAAAAAAAAAAAAAACACTTCAACCAAAAAGTCTAAACATTATTATGGAGATCTGACGAAAAAAAAAAAAAAACAATTATTCCTGAGATCATGAGAAATAATAAAGAAATCAGGTTGTCAGAACTCTGTGTGAATATGAGCAGTAAAACAACTTCATTATTCTAGCATTCTAAAGAAGAAGAGAATGCGCTGCATTAACCGCTTGCCGACCGTCCGCCGCAGTTATACTATGGCAGAATGGCACAGGCAGGCGAATCGCCATCATGGTACGTCGGTACCATAGACGACCACTAGGGGGCGCGCGCGCCCCCTGTTCTCCCACCCACGGAGCCGATGCGAGTGCCCGGCGGCCTCGATCACCGCCGGGCTTCCGCGATCGCTCGGGGCACACAGAGAACCGCGTGCTGTGTGTGTAAACACACAGTTTCCGGTTCTCTGACTGGAGAACTGACAGATCCTCTGTTCATACAGAGTATGAACAGGCGATCTGTTAGTTTCCCTGCACAGTCCACATCCCCCTTCAGTTAGAACACTTCCTAGGACACACATTAACTCCTTCACTGCCCCCTAGTGTTAACCCCTGCACTGCCAGTGACATTTTTACAGTGCATATTTAATCACACTGATCGCTGTATTAATGCCAATGGTCCCAAAAATGTGTCATAATGTCGCAATCACAATAAAAATCACTGATCGCTGCCATTACTAGTAAAAAACAAATTATTAATAAAAATGCCATAAAACTATCTCCTATTTTGTAGACGCTATAACTTTTGCGCAAACAAATCAATATACGCTTAGTGCAATTTTTTTTACCAAAAATATGTAGAAGAATACGTATCGGCCTAAACTGAGGAAAAAAATGTTTTTTTTAATATTTTTTGGGGATATTTATTATAGCAAAAAGTAAAAAAAAATGCGTTTTTTTTCAAAATTGTCGCTCTTTTTTTTATAGCGCAAAAAATAAAAACCGCAGAGGTGATCAAATATCACCAAAAGAAAGCTCTATTTGTGGGAAAAAAAGGACATAAATTTTGTTTGGAAGCCACGTCGCATGACCACGCAATTGTCATCTAAATGGACGCAGTGCCAAATCGCAAAGAGTGCTCTGGTCTTTGGCCAGCCAAATGGTCCGGGGCTGAAGCGGTTAAAAGATTTAAAAATTTGCAGCGTGACGAATGTGCTATCTCCATTACGAACGCTAGTTTTACCAGACCGAGCGCTTCCGTCTCGTAATTGATTCTGAGCATGCGTGGAACTTTGTGCGTCGGAATTGTGTACACACGATCAAAATTTACCAGAACGGATTTTGTTGTCGGAAAATTTTAGATCCAGATCTCAAATTTTGTTTGCCGGAAATTCTGACGGAAAATGTCCGAAGGAGCCTATACATGGTTGGAATTTCCATCAAAAAGCTCCCATCGAACATTTTCCGTTGGAAAATCCGACCGTGTGTACGGGGCATAACAGTTTTTTTTGCAAGCTGAACAAAAAAAATGAAGAGCTCTGAGGAGCCGCTTTCCTAACTTTCCAATGTTAGCGATCTCCCCGGCTGAGCTATTGTGTTCTGACAAGGGCCCCTGCGAGAACACACTGGTCAGCGCTCTAAGCCATTGGCTGAGAATGCTGATGGGGTGGTGATCAACAAAACTTTTTCGGTCATGCCCCTTCAACAGAAGGGCCGAATGTCAGGCAATTTCTATTGAATTAAACAAACAGGTGGGGTTCTTGCGAGCCACAAGTGGACCAATGCCTCTAAGGAGTAAAACAACTATATTTAAAGCAGCAAACACTTCACCACGTTTCATTCCGTGTATTTGAATATAAATAAAATCAATTGTGCTCGCGCTAAAAATGTGAATTGAAAAAAAATATGAATATATATATAAACTGAGTATAAAATATAAACTAATTGTGCAAAAATGTTAAACCATAATTAGTATGCTAATAAAAATATACATGTAAAAATATATATATAATGTGCAATCCTTATATGTAAAATTCACAAAGTGCATCCACATAAAAGTGCAATCCTTATATAAAATGCTGAAAGTGCATCATGCATGAATATAGACCTAATTAATAAGTGCAAATCCTGTGACAATCAAGTGTCCAAACAAAATACGATCAGTAGATTCAAACTGAAACAAAGAAGTGCAAGAACGGAGACGGGACGGAGCTGTCAGCAGGGAAGGAGAGGAATATACACCACACCGCACGCCATACGAGCCACTGCTAAACGAAATACACCTGTATAGTTTGGTGCACTGTAGCACCTGCATACTGTGAGTACCCTCCTGGAGGAACTTCTTTTACTTTAAATAAATCCCTTACTATATTACACCATGGAGCTTTCTTTTTCTCTTTTATGAATGATGTTTTACCTGTGGGGATTGGACATACATCATTGCATCCTGAGTGAGCCCAGGAGTGGCCCCAATGCTTCTTTTGACACTGTTTAACTACCGTGTCACACGAATAGAGGTGAGCGCAAGCACAAGTGGGGGATCACGGGAGAGCACATCCAGCTTGTTGTGATTTGGACACTTTTCAGGAGAAGCTTGATGAACACTTAATTCATGGACACTGTTTTCTTGCACTTCTTTGTTTCAGTTTGAATCTACTGATCGTATTTTGTTTGGACACTTGATTGTCACAGGATTTGCACTTATTAATTAGGTCTATATTCATGCATGATGCACTTTCAGCATTTTATATAAGGATTGCACTTTTATGTGGATGCACTTTGTGAATTTTATATATAAGGATTGCACATTATATATATATATATATATTTACATGTATATTTTTATTAGCATACTAATTATGGTTTAACATTTTTGCACAATTAGTTTATATTTTATACTCAGTTTATATATATTCATATTTTTTTTCGATTCACATTTTTAGCGCGAGCACAATTGATTTTATTTTTATTTAATTTCTATTGAATTGGTCTATGCCACCTGACATGCGGCCCGTGTGTGCGGCCCTTAAAGGAGTTGTAAAGTCAGAAGTTTTTTTTATCTTAATGCATTCAATGCATTAAGATAAAAAGCCTTCTGTGTGCAGCAGCCGCCCCAGCACCCCTAATACTTACCTGAGCCCCATCTCTGTCCATCCATGTCCATAAGTGTCTCGGCCGTCCGAGACACTCTCTGCTGATTGGCTGAGACTCAGCAGCGGTACCCACTGCTGTCAATCAAAGTTAGTCAGCCAATCAGGAGAGAGAGGGGGTGGGGCCGGGCCGCAGTTCCATGTCTGAATGGACACAGGGAGCTGTGGCTCGGCTCGGGTGCCCCCATAGCATGCTGCTTGCTGTGGGGGCACTCAACAGGAGAGAGGGGCCATTAGAGCCGAAGAGGGACCTGAGAAGAGGAGGATCCTGGCTGCTCTGTGCAAAGCCAACTGCACAGAGGAGGTAAGAATGTCATGGTCTATTCCCCTTTCCAAAACCAGCCCCCCTTTTCCTGTGCCCTTTGGAATGCACGTTCTGTCTGCAACAAACTCACCACCCTTCATGACCTCTTTATCACAAATTCCTTTAACCTACTTGCCGTTACTGAAACCTGGCTTTATGAATCAGATACTACTTCTCTTGCTTCCCTCTCCCATGGGGGCCTTCTCTGGACTCACTCCCCAGACCAAGTGGACGGAAGGGAGGTGGAGTGGGAATCCTTCTAGTCCCATGCAGCACCTATCAGGTACTTCACCCACCTCCCTCTCTGACACTCTCCTCTTTTGAGGCACATTGCATTTGTCTATTCTCTCCCATTTCTCTAAGAATTGCAGTCATCTACCGGCCCCCTGGACCAGTATCAGCCTTCCTTGATGACTTCTCTGCCTGGCTACCCTACTTTCTCTCTTCTGAAATCCCCACAATTATTCTCGGGGACTTCAACATCCCTGTTAACACTAACACTACTATTACTTCTAAACTTCTCAGTCTAACCTCATCGATTGACCTGAAGCAATGGAAACAGGCTCCTACCCACTCCAACAGCAACAACCTTGACCTTGTCTTCTCCTATCTGTGCACTCCGTGCAACCTTTCCAATAATCCACTCCCACTCTCTGATCATAACCTTATTAGTTTTGCTCTCTCTCTGTCTTCCACCTCTTCTCCCTCCAACTGCCTAACAGTTACATGTAGAAACCTTCGCCATCTCAACCCTTCTCTTCTCTACTCTGCTACTGATCACCTCTATGACAAAATCTCACCTCTGTCCTGCCCCAACCTAGCCACTTTCATCTACAACAGCTCACTGTCTTCCTCCCTAGACAAGCTTGCCCCCCTCACTACACGCAGAATTAGGCCCTGACTGCTACAACCCTGGCAAACAGATGACACCAGAAGTCTCAGAAAACGTAGCTGTGCTCTTGAGCGCCTGTGGCGTAAGACTAAGATCCAGGATGACTTTACACAATATAAATCTGTCCTCCTAAAATGCTATTCCTGCCTTCACACTGCCAAACAGACCTACTTTATCACACTCATTAACACCTTCTCATCCAGTCCACGTCAACTCTTCTCTACCTTCAACACTCTACTCTGTCCTCCACTGCCTCCACCCACCAACTCACTCACTGCCCAGGAGATTGCCAATCACTTCAAAACTAAGATTGATACAATTCATGACGAGATCGCCAATGAGCAAAAACCTCCCCCATGCAACACCCCATATCCACAGATACAATCATGAATTCCCTCATTCAACCCTGCTACTATTACTGAGGTTGCTAAACTTTTATCTAACACTCATCTAACCACCTGCCCCCTGGATCCTGCTCCCTCGCAAATGCTACGCTCACCCTCTGACTCGATTCTACACTCTCTAACTCACATTTTCAACCTCTCCCTCTCTTGTGGCATCTTCCTAAACTCTCTAAAACATGCGCTAGTCACCCCCATACTTAAAAAGCCCTCACTGGACCCCACCAATCTCAACAACCTACGTCCTATCTCCTTACTCTCCTTCTCCTCCAAACTTCTTGAAAGACTGGTCTACAACCGACTAAGCGACCATCTGACCATGAATAAACTTTTTGATCCCCTTCAGTCCGGTTTTCGCCCTCAACACTCCACGGAAACTGCTCCCCTTAAACTCTCAAATGACACAGTGGACCACCCCCTCCTCCTCAAAAACTCCACTCCTTTGGTCTCCGTGACTGTACTCTTCACTGATTCTCATCCTACCTATCCCACTGCTCCTTCAGTGTCACTTACAACTCTACTTCCTCCTCTCCTCTTCCTTTCTCCGTTGGGGTCCCCCAAGGTTCTGTTCTTGGACCTCTCCTTTTTTCAATCTACACCACCTCCTTGGGTCAGTTGATTGCCTCCCACGGCTTTAAATATCATCTCTACGCTAATGACACCCAAATCTATCTCTCCACCCCCCAGCTCTCTCCATCTGTCTCCTCACGCATTACCAACTTACTAGCACATATCAGCCTGGATGTCACATCACTTCCTCAAACTCAACCTAATCCAAAACCGAGCTCATGATATTTCCTCCCTCAGGTGCCACTTCCCCTGATTTCTCTGTCAATATCAACGGCTCAACTATCAACCCATCTCCCCACGCCAAGGTCCTAGGTGTAACCCTGGACTCTGAACTAACCTTTCGACCCCACATTCTATCACTATCCAAAACTTGTCGCCTCAATCTCCGCAACATCTCCAAGATACGCCCCTTCCTAACCAATGTCACCACAAAGCTTCTAATCCACTCCCTGGTCATCTCCCGCCTCAACTACTGCAACTCCCTCCTCATTGGCTTACCTCTAAATAGGCTATCCCCACTTCAGTCCATCATGAACGCTGCTGCCAGGCTCATCCACCTCACAAACCGCTCAGCGTCTGCTACACCCCTCTGCCAATCCCTCCATTGGCTGCCACTCAGTCACCGAATTAAATTCAAGATACTAACTATAACTTACAAAGCCATCCACAACCTGGCCCCCAGCTACATCTCTAACCTAGTAGCAAAATACCAACCTAATCGTTCTCTTTGCTCCTCCCAAGACCTCCTGCTCTCAAACTCCCTTGTCACCTCATCCCATGCTCGCCTTCAGGACTTCTCCAGAGCCTCTCCCATCCTCTGGAATGCTCTACCCAAATTTGTCTGATTTTCTCCTACTTTATCCACTTTCAGACAATCCCTGAAAACTCATCTCTTCAGAGAAGCCTATCTGGCCCCCACCTAACAACTGTACATTTATCTTCTCAATCAGCACATCACCCACAGTTATTACTGTGACGAACGCGGGTGTCAGATCCCTGCCCTCCTCGCTAACTCGCGACAAAGGACCGGCCAACCTCACACCACGCTGTCACTTATGTAACAATGCCACTCTCCGCTGCGCCCAGCACAAAGATTTTCCAGCTTGCAGGACCACAATCTAGGTGCGAGCAGCCTGAGAGTGATTGTCACTGGGCTAATTACACAATTAACCCTTTAACTGCCACCACCCCCGTTTAAAAGACAGAGCCGGGGGAGACTCGTAATTTTGCAATACCAATTATAATTTTATAATAAGCGTCTGCCACACACACTGTCACCACAGACAGGTCTGCTCAGAGTCTTACTCTACAACAGTAGCGCCCTTCAAGAGGCAGGTTCGTTTATAGCTTGCATTAGGAGCTTTAGAGACAAGGTTAACACTTTCCTTCAAAACAAGTCTAAACATGCCATATCTATAACGTATAGCCTGCTTTGGAGGAATAAGTGGTCCCAGGGGTTTCCCATATGACCTGACATAGGGGTGTCTGGACTTGAAACGTTCCATATTATCTGAGGAAGCTAAATATGTCCAGATTATGTATGTGCTATTACTAAGTCAGAAGTTATGAAACATGCTGAAATTTCATACTTATTCTAGGGAGGTGTATTCAGAAGACTTTACGACCGAGGCCTGTTTGTTCTCTGAGTGGGGAGGGTGACAGTTTTACGACAGGCCTGAACACTGCCCTTACAACAAATGTTTTTCTACTGACTTAGCCTGGCTCTGTTTTCTCTGTTGAGATAACCTTTTCTGTTGAACTTAAAAAGCTTTGAATTCCTAAGGTGGGGAAGACGGAGTTCAGAGTTCTCTGTGAGGTTACATGGTTAGCAAAACTGTCATGGCTACTTCCACACAAGATGGCAGCTAGCTACAGCTTGTCATGTCCCGTACTTGATATCGTTACAATTACCTCTTGTATCTCTTGACCTTCCCTATTAGATTGTAAGCTCTAAGGAGCAGGGCCCTCTGATTCCTACTGTATTAAAGTGTATTGTATTTGTACTGTCTACCCTCAAGTTGTAAAGCCCTACGTAAACTGTTGGTGCTATATAAATCCTGTATAATAATAATAATAATAATAATAATAATAATAATGTTTGTTATTTTTATAGAAGAAAAAACGAGACTTTATAATCAATTCTGAATATAACCTGTAGATGTTGCTGATAAATTAAATACGGAACCAAAATTTACGTTCTTCACTTGCAGAATATTGGAAACTTTCCCTGTAATGCCCATTTAGTATTCTATTCAGAGAGGAAATTCAGGAGAAAGAAATGCACCTAAAATAGTTTATCAAGCAGGGTTTTAAATGTGATTCTGAACAGGAAAACATAACCTCTCCGGAGGTGTTACCACTTGCTGACTGCGTTGTTAATGCACGGATACTGGATTTCATCAAGAAAAATTAAAATAAATGCATTTTAATCTCTGACCACCACTGTACCATGTGCACATCCTCAGACTACCTCTGTATCATTCATGTCCGCATCCTCTGACCACCTCTGCATCATTCATGTCCACATCCTCTGACCACCTCTGTACCATGTCCACATCCTCTGACCACCTCCTCTGTATCCCGTCCACATCCTCTGACCACCTCTGTACTATGTCCACATCCTCTGACCACCTCTGCATCATTCATGTCCACATCCTCTGACCACCTCTGTACCATGTCCACATCCTCTGACCACCTCCTCTGTATCCCGTCCACATCCTCTGAAACCTCTGTACTATGTCCACATCCTCTGACCACCTCTGCATCATTCATGTCCACATCCTCTGACTACCTCTGTACCATGTCCACATCCTCTGACCACCTCCTCTGTATCCTGTTCACATCCTCTGACTATCTCTGTATCATGTCTGCATCATATGACCACCTCTATACCATGTCTGCAGCCTCTGACCACCTCTGTACCATGTCTGCAGCCGCTAACCATCTCCTGTATCATGTCTGCAATCTCTGGCCATCTCTTGTCTAGTATCATATCTGCAGTCTCTGAGGGGAAGCCTGGAGAGGCATTGAAAGTTAGAACGCCACCGGGATGGGGATTACGGGAGGAGTCCGTGTGGGCTGTGGAGAAGAGACTATAGGATAAAACCAGAGCCACCAAGCTGGATTTGACTGACTTAGCCCTGCGCGGTGCACCTGAGAGGAGGTCAGTGACATCACCGTCAGGCCAGTCTGAGGGGGGGGCCACTGGTGTAAGGGTGGAGTGAAAACAATAAAGGTTCACCCTTATATCAGTAACTCCCCCCCCCCTTACGTTGGTGTATTCACTCTGCAGAAGGTGAACTCTGGTCACCAGAGTGCCCCCCACATCAGAGTTCCAGGTGTCCCCTAAAGTGGAGAGCATAAGAGTAGTGGCATTAAAGGAGAGAAGGGGAGAAGATAAGGGAAAGAGAGGAGAGGGAGAGAGAAGCTAGCCTATCATCGGGAGGGGCCCCCACCCCCTTTTGAAATGCTTGTAATTTTAAGGTTGGACACCAGGTATGAGAGAAATACCCATAAACTGCGCCCATGGTTCCCAGATAGCTTCGAATTGCACTTTGGTGACGTATAGAACGCTCGAGAGTTTCTCTTGGGACATAAACCATGATATTTTACAAATAGCTGCCTTGAAGGAAACCTTGGGTTGTTTCCATGTTTTGGCAATGGTGAGTTTGGAACCTAGGAGGATGAAGTGTATTAGTTTACATGACCGTTTTGGTGTCTTAGGTAAGTTGTCATTGAGAAGAGCTATGGCTGGGGTTTTCGGGATTTGGATTTTCGTTATTTTTCGAATCAGGGAGAATATCTTGCTCCAGTAGGGCCTCAGTCTGGGGCATTCCCACCATATGTGGGCCATTGAGCCCAAGAGCTGACACCCTCGGAAGCACTTGGGGTCTGCTGTTGGGAACATTTTGGACAATTTGTCCGGGGTGAGGTACCATCTGGTAATGACCTTGATACTAGATTCAATAAGGGAGATATTCTTAATGCCCTTAAAGGATCTGTTGAAGGAGCTTCTCCATTTATCAAGGTCCCAGTCGAGGGAAAGATCACTCTACCAGGCTAGCATGTAAGGAGTCTTTTGGGATTGAAGGGCTAGTGACTGATAGATGATGGAGATCCCTCCCCTCTGTTCCATGGATCGCCAGTGGCCAGTTTTTAGTTTCTGATGTAAAGGAGAATGTAGTGGACTCTGGTAAAAGGTGGTCTCTGGTGACCAGAGCACCCCCCTTTACATCAGAGTTCCCCTTTAGATCATGATCTTCAGAATTCCCCTTTATGCCAGAATTCCCTTGCACTGTAAGGGGGAACCCTGCAAACTCTGATGTAAGGAGGAACTCTGCGTTTTTGACATTTGTTTATCGTAAATACTTTACTAATAGCACTAACTACATGTTTATAGTGTAAATATTGATCTTTGCACTGTTTAGCAGTGAAAAATGTCATTTTAGGTACTTTTGCAGTGTCATAAAAAAAATTGACTCTGTCAGTAAATTTCATGAAATTTACCAGTAAAAAATTGGCAGTTTGTAAATTTTGGCATCCTGCCAGTAAATTGCACTTCACGGGGGGGGGGGGGGGGGGGGTTGGCAACACTGAATCCTGGTGACCAACTACAAGAAACGTCTACCACTGTGTATGCCAGCAAGGTTTTCTCCACCAAGTACTAAGTCGTGTTTTGCATGGGGGTGAAATACTTATTTTACTCACTGAACTGCAACTCAATTTATAGCATTTGTTTTATGTGGTTTTTCTGGATTTTTGGTTGATATTCTGTCTCTATCATTTAAAATACACCTATGATAAAAAATTATAGACCCTTCATTTCTTTGTAAGTGGGCAAACTTACAAAATCTGCAGGGGATCAAAAAATTATTTTCCCCACTGTATAATATTTGGGTGTTCTAAGTAATTTTCTAGCAAAAAATACAGATTTTTACTTTAAAATTAAATTTGTAAAAAAAAGCCTGGTCTTAAAGTGGTTACAGCTTTGCAAACTCAGATGGCAATCACACCTCAGTCAGCACTATTCCCATGACTGCCTTATAAATATATTTATAATTATATTACAATAAAATGTAACCACCTTATTTAAAAGGAATATAAATAGAACTCATACATTAAAGCTTAGTTGAAAGCAGAAATCAAAGAGGTGAAGTTCAGCATTGCAGGACGATGGATTCCACAACACATAAACTCTATCATGTACATGGAATGGATTCCAGAAGTTTTCTGGATTTATATTTCTCTAATAAGGAGGACATGGTCTTTGCAGAGGATTTTTTAACATTTCCAATGGGGATGATTCACTATCAGTTCAGCACAGGTATGTACAGCTTATATTGATGTTTTTAACAAAAAAGACTAATGTTGTTAATAAATCTAAAGCCTCGTACACACGATCAGATTGTTGGCCAACAGAGCGTCAGACTTTTGTCCGAAGGGTGTGTGCCGGGATCTTGTCTTGCAAACTAACGGCACACAATTGTTGGCCAACAACAAGTGAAGTTGTTGGAAAATTTGAGAACCTGCTCTCAAACATTTGTGGCCGGCAATTCCGACAGCAAATGTTCGATGGAGCATACACACGATCGGACTTTCCGACAACAAGCTCACATTGAACATTTCCCGTCGGAAAGTCCGACCGTGTGCATGCGGCATTAATCATTATATTATCACTTTTTATGTATTTGCTTGCAAAAGGTCAATTCACAAACATTATCATATTTGTTTTCTATCTTTAAGCCCCAGTTTACACTTGTACGACTTGTCATGCACCTTTGGACCCCAAAGTCACATGCCAAGTTGCACCCCATGTTTTCCAATGTACTGTTCATATTTGTGCAACTTAAGACTCATGCACACAGGGTGTTTTTCCTGCTGCTTTTAGGAGCATCATGCGTTTTTTTTTTACAAATTTAAAATGTCTTTCCATGTTATTCTATGTGTCCACATAGGCTTTTAGGAGCTTTTAGTGGCAGGGGCATTTTCAAGCTGCAAAAAACCCCAGGCCAGTGCGTTTTTAGGCAGCAGCGTTACAGCTGTAAAAACGCCTGACATGGCTAAATGCATGTTAATGCTGTATACAGCATTAAGCCGCGTCAAGCGTTTTTAAGCTGTAGTAATTGGATTTGGGAGTGGAAAATAGAAGAGGGCAGAGAAACACTGCTAAACGCTAACGCAGCATGTAAGGGGGAATCCTGCAAACTCTGATGTAAAGATGAACTCTGTGTGCATTAACACCATTAACGCCAATGCAAAACACTTGTAAAAGCGCGTTTTTCCTGATGTCGGTACTGGCTTTGCAGCTTGTTTTTTTTTTAATGCCCTGTCTGTGTGCATGAGGCCTTAAAGTCACAGCGACTTTAAAGTAGTTCTTGTACTACTTTGGTCAGATTTTCATGAATGGAGCCTAAATGATCAGAACAGATGTAGAGCAAAGTGACTGTTTCTCTGCGAATGACCCTCTGACCCCTTTATACTCTCCTTACCCTCTCTCTCTCTCAGTCTTAGCTCCTTGCTCATCTGGCGCTTTCATATATAGAGGATAATGTGACATATAATGGCTGGCCTAGCAGGAAATCCCAGAGCCATATTATATATTGGTTGGGATTTTTTAAAGCTATTTTCATCTAGCAGTGTCATTAAATGCCAAATGTTATGAAAGTGTGAAATCTTTTTTTTGGCAGTGAAATTAGTTTCGGGTAAGATAACATCTGAATCTCTAATATCCCTCCAGGTCGAGTTAAGGGTACACTTTTGATTGACATCAGCCTTGGTTCCTTCATTCACCTTCTTTATTCCGCCTCCAATTCCTTCAAAAGAATAGTCCTATTAAGATTCCAAGAGAAATGTATTATGGAACTGAGCAGATGGCTACATGACCGTACCGGAGCATATGATTGGTCGCATACATCATCAGCCGCAGCTGAGTTAGAAGGAACGAGGTGATTTGTCCCCTTTCTGATTTTTGCATTTTAGGTTACAGAATATTGTTTCTTTAAAGGCAACTTCTATTGTTTTTGAGTATATTTAATTTATAATATACTTTTTTTCATGTTTTTAGTCAGGTAACTTTGAAATATTGTATTTGAAAAGTTCAAATCTATATTTTCGTCCAGCAGATGGAGCTCTCAGCTCTTTATAATGTTTTTATTCTGGGCTATCTTGATCTACTGTGTTGAAAAAGCCTATTCACATTGTTTAAAGTAGAAGTCCAGTCAAATCTAAACTTAACCCTGCTCTCACCCCCATTATAAGCCCTATACCAACTACTCTGTAAAGAAAGGATGTCTATGCTTACCTATTCTGAGGGCCCTCCAGTCCAAACCGACTACAGATGCCCCATAGTAAGCCTATGGGTGAAGAGAAATCACTGCTCAAGGTCCGTCTCCACCTGTACCACCTCAAGTGCACACTACCAGGTGCTGGCCCTGTCCATTACAGGCTTCACAGTAGAGGAAAAGGGTCTAGTCGGCCATACATCTGATAAAATCACCTTAATTTAGACATATTCCAAAATAGACTCTCCACAATGTACAATTGAGGGAAAATAGCACTAGCTGGTGTGCAATTTTCCCTTGATTGTACATTGTGGAGTGTCTATTTGGAATATATCTAAATTAATGTGATTTTATCAGCTGTGTGGCTGACCAGACCCTTTTCCTCTACTGTGACGCCCGTAACGAATAGGGTCAGCACCTGGTAGTATGCAGTGAAGGTGGTACAGATGGAGACCAACCTTGAACGGTGATTACTCGTAACCTGTAGGCTTACTTTGGGGCACCCTTAGTCAGTTGTCCCTCCAATACAGTGAAGCCGGCTCTGGAAGCCGATCATATGACAACCAGACCATTTTCCTCTACCGTGAGGCCTTTGGGTGATGTCACCACCCAGGTACTGCAGCCGTTGTTGGCAATCTCTCCTCTCCATGGAAGCCGGCTGCTAGGGAGATCATGTGACTGGACCAGAGCACCTTCAGAATAGGTATGTATAGATATCTTTCCTTTACAGGGCAGTTAAGATTGGGCTTAGAATGGAGGTGGGAGCAGGTTGAAGTTTAGAGAGTATTTGATTGGACTTCTACTTTAATAGCTCAATCTGTAATTTATATATAGAACTTAGATCAGTCACTCCTTGGAGTTGAGCAGTTCCAGGTCTCTCTAGTTTTTCTGATAGACATCAGCTTGGGTGTCACCAATGCAGACAAAGGATTTCAAATGCTTTGAAGTCAATAGGGGTACTTTTGGTGGTCATTTTTGGCCCTTTGATAAGGGAGGTGTATTAAAAAATCCCAGCCGGCCTGTGTTGCATAACCAGCTGGTATTGGCTCATTAACATGTAGAAGAGAAAAGTACAGAGATCTTGTACTTACTGTAATTGCTCATTAACCACTTGCTTACTGGGAACTTAAACCCTGTTCCTGCCCAGGCCAATTTTCAGCTTTCAGCGCTGTTGCACTTTGAATGACCATTGCGTGGTCATGCAACACTGTACCCATATGACATTTTTATCATTTTTTTCACACAAATAGAGCTTTCTTTTGGTGGTATTTAATCACTACTGGGGTTTCATAGTTTGTTACAAAATTTTTCAAACAGGTCATTTTTCTCCTTTATTGATGTGCGCTGATGAGGCTGCACTTATGGGCACTGATAGGCTGCACTGATGGGCACCGATAGGTTGCACTAGTGGGCACTGATCAGGAGGCACTGATAGGTGGCACTGATGGGCACTGATACGTGGCACTGAAAGGTGGCACTGATAGGTGGCACTGATAGACACTGGTAGCTGACACTGATAGGCAACACTGATAGGTGGCACTGGTGATGCGAACCGGTGAGCACTGCTTGGCAGCACTGGTGGACACTGATTGGCAGCACTGGTAGACACAGATAGGTGGTACTAGTGGGCACTGGTGGGCACTGCTTTGCAGTACTTATGGGCACTGGTAGGTGGCACTGGTGGGCACTGATGAGGCGGCAGTGCCTGTGTGAGTGACCGATGTCCCGTTTACAGATGCTGGTAATCGGCTTTTTTTTATCCTCACGCTGTCAGCGCAAGAAGGAAAAGCCTATTACTTGCTTCTGTTTACATTATGTGATCAGCTGTCATTGGCTGACAGCTGATCACGTGGTAAGGAGCTGGGATCGGCCCCTTACTCCGATCTGTGATCAGCTGAGTCTCATTGACTGGATGAATAAGGTGAATATTTATGCATATAACGAGATGTATTTTATATATATATATATATATTAAAACTGAGTTCTAGGCAGATATAAAAGACTCAGATTAACGGAGCTCTGTAATCATTTTAAATGCAAACAGTGTACCTGAATCCAACCTGCTATCCACCTCTTGCAGTCTCTGTACTACAGGACTGGAGTGTGAGAGGAAAAAGCAGCACATGTTCATGTGGTGATAGAAGGAAGGAGCAGAGTGACAGAGAGACAAGACCAGGGCCGGTCCTAGACGGGGTGCACGGGGTGCAGTGCACCCGAGCGCCAGAGAAGTGGGGGCGCTGAAGCGCCAGAGTGCTCCCCTCCCTCCTCCTCCTCTTGTTTGTGTCCAGCGGCGCCTCTCTGCCGGTGTTCTAAGAAGAAAGGCGCCGCTGTATTAACTGCTCAAGCCGGGGGTTGAGAATGGGGGGCAGAGCGGCTGGTCTCTGTGTGGAGAGAGACCAGCCGTGAGTGATGTCGCGCGCGGGGGGAGGGGGGGAGGAGCGGTCCGTGCTGACACATTCTCCTCCTCTCTGTGTCTCTCGCTCCTGCTGCCTGCTGTGTACACTTCTGTTCTCCACCCGGGCGGCGCGGCTGCACACTGTCCTCTCCTCTCCAGCTGCCGCCCGGGTGTTTTTATGTACTGTACCCTAATGGAGGGGGGGGTCTGTACTAATGGAGAAGGGGGGTCTGCCTTGGGGGGTCATTACTAATAGAGGGGGGTCTGTACTAATGGAGGGAGGGTCTGTCCTGGGGGGTCTGTAGTAATGGAGAGGGGGTCTGTCCTGGGGGGTCTGTAGTAATGGAGGGGGGGTCTGTCCTGGGGGGTCTGTAGTAATGGAGGGGGGTCTGTCCTGGGGGGTCTGTAGTAATGGAGGGGGGTCTGTCCTGGGGGGTCTGTAGTAATGGAGAGGGGGTCTGTCCTGGGGGGTCTGTAGTAATGGAGAGGGGGTCTGTCCTGGTCGGTCTGTAGTAATGGAGGGGGGGGTCTGTCCTGGGGGGTCTGTACTAATGGAGGGGGGGTCTGTACTAATGGAGGGGTGTCTGTCCTGGGGGGGTCTATACTAATGGAGGGGGGTCTGTCCTGGGGGGTCTGTACTAATGGAGGGGGGTCTGTCCTGGGGGGGTCTATACTAATGGAGGGGGGTCTGTCCTGGGGGATCTGTAGTAATGGAGGCGGGGTCTGTCCTGGGGGGTCTGTACTAATGGAGGGGGGTCTGTCCTGGGGGGTCTATACTAATTGAGGGGGGTTTGTCTTGGGGGGTCTGTACTAATGGAGGGGGGTCTGTCCTGGGGGGTCTGTACTAATTGAGGGGGGGTCTGTACTAATGGGGGGTCTGTACTAATGGGGGGTCTGTACTAATAGAGGGGGGTCTGTACTAATGAAGGAGGGGGTCTGTCCTGGGGGGTCTGTACTAATGGAGGGGGGTCTGTACTAATGGAGGTGGGGTCTGTCCCGGGGGGTCTGTACTAATGGAGGGGGGTCTGTCCTGGGGGGGTCTGTACTAATGGAGGGGGGTTTTCCTGGGGGGGGTCTGTACTGAGGAAGGTCTGTACTGAGGAGGGGTTTATACTTAGTGCGGGTTCTTCACTGATGGAGGGGGTCTATACTTAGTGTAGGGGGGTCTGTACTGAGGGGCGACTATAGTTGGTGGAAGGGGGAGTGACCCCAACCCTAGTGATGCCAATGCAGCTGCGGGCTCATCTTTCCCCCCTCTCCCCCCTCCCTCTCCCCCCTCCCTCTCCCTCTCGCGCACGCTGCTGTACTAGTGAGCAGCGCTTGCCAGCACAGCTGACCACTATGTATCTTACCCCGCCTTCATATGCCCAGGGAAGAAACAGAATAGAAAAAGGAGCAGAGAAGAGGATTGTGGGACATGTAGTCCCGAGGACTGGCAGCCCCACTGTAACACGGAAACTGGAGCTCACACAGCATGCTCAGCTGAATGGGAGAGAGAGAGCCAGGAGTCCGGGAAAGCTTTCAGGGAAGTACACCCAGGACTCCAGAGGGAGAGGACATTGCTGAGGGAACCCCATCAGAGAGAGAACCCCGCTGCCCTGCGCCACCAGAGGGAAAGCCACACAGCCTAGCACCATCCCTGGTGGAGAAAGGAATGGAGTCATTGTCAGAATACAGATCTGGGTGCTATCCAGCGGAGTCACCACGGGCAATTCAGAGTGAGCTGACTCCTGATCAGAGGAACCGTTGCTGTATCGCTGGGTCAGGTGAGAGGGTCGATTGGCCATTATTTACTAACGTCCATAGGAAATGCAGTCTCTGACCATCTCCTGTACTATGTCTGCAGTCTCTGACCATCACCTGTATTATGTCTGCAGTCTCTGATCATCTCCTGTACTATGTCTGCAGTCTCTGATCATCTCCTGTACTATGTTTGCAGTCTCTGACCATCTCCTGTAATATGTCTGCAGTCTCTGATCATCTCCTGTATTATGTCTGCAGTCTCTGATCATCTCCTGTACTATGTCTGCAGTCTCTGATCATCTCCTGTACTATGTCTGCAGTCTCTGACCATCTCCTGTACTATGTCTGCAGTCTCTGATCATCTCCTGTACTATGTCTGCAGTCTCTGATCATCTCCTGTACTATGTTTGCAGTCTCTGACCATCTCCTGTAATATGTCTGCAGTCTCTGATCATCTCCTGTATTATGTCTGCAGTCTCTGATCATCTCCTGTACTATGTCTGCAGTCTCTGATCATCTCCTGTACTATGTCTGCAGTCTCTGACCATCTCCTGTACTATGTCTGCAGTCTCTGATCATCTCCTGTACTATGTCTGCAGTCTCTGACCATCTCCTGTACTATGTCTACAGTCTCTGATCATCTCCTGTACTATGTCTGCAGTCTCTGGTCATCTCCTATACTATGTCTGCAGTCTCTGATCATCTCTTATATCCTGTCTGCAGTCTCTGACCATCTCCTGTACTATGTCTGCAGTCTCTGATCATCTCCTGTACTATGTCTGCAGTCTCTGATCATCTACTGTACTATGTCTGCAGTCTCTGACCATCTCCTGTAATATGTCTGCAGTCTCTGATCATCTCCTGTACTATAACTGCAGTCTCTGATCATCTCCTGTACTATGTCTGCAGTCTCTAATCATCTCCTGTATTATGTCTGCAGTCTCTGATCATCTCCTGTACTATGTCTGCAGTCTCTGATCATCTCATGTACTATGTCTGCAGTCTCTGATCATCTCCTGTACTATGTCTGCAGTCTCTGATCATCTCCTATACTATGTCTGCAGTCTCTGATCATCTCATGTACTATGTCTGCAGTCTCTGATCATCTCATGTACTATGTCTGCAGTCTCTGATCATCTCCTGTACTATGTCTGCAGTCTCTGATCATCTCCTGTATTATGTATGCAGTCTCTAACCATCTCCTGTACTATATCTGCAGTCTCTGATCATCTCTTATATCCTGTCTGCAGTCTCTGATCATCTCCTGTAGTATGTCTGCAGTCTCTGATCATCTCCTGTAGTATGTCTGCAGTCTCTGATCATCTCCTGTAGTATGTCTGCAGTCTCTGATCATCTCCTGTACTATGTCTGCAGTCTCTGATCATCTCCTGTATTATGTCTGCAGTCTCTGATCATCTCCTGTACTATGTCTGCAGTCTCTGATCATCTCCTGTACTATGTCTGCAGTCTCTGATCATCTCCTGTATTATGTCTGCAGTCTCTGATCATCTCCTGTACTATGTCTGAAGTCTTTGATCATCTCTTATATCCTGTCTGCAGTCTCTGATCATCTCCTGTACTATGTCTGCAGTCTCTGATCATCTCCTGTACTATGTCTGCAGTCTCTGATCATCTCCTGTACTATGTCTGCAGTCTCTGATCATCTCCTGTACTATGTCTGCAGTCTCTGACCATCTCCTGTAATATGTCTGCAGTCTCTGATCATCTCCTGTATTATGTCTGCAGTCTCTGATCATCTCCTGTATTATGTCTGCAGTCTCTGATCATCTCCTGTACTATGTCTGCAGTCTCTGATCATCTCCTGTATTATGTCTGCAGTCTCTGATCATCTCCTGTACTATGTCTGCAGTCTCTGATCATCTCATGTACTATGTCTGCAGTCTCTGATCATCTCCTGTACTATGTCTGCAGTCTCTGATCATCTCCTATACTATGTCTGCAGTCTCTGATCATCTCCTGTACTATGTCTGCAGTCTCTGATCATCTCCTGTACTATGTCTGCAGTCTCTGATCATCTCCTGTACTATGTCTGCAGTCTCTGATCATCTCCTGTATTATGTCTGCAGTCTCTGACCATCTCCTGTACTATGTCTGCAGTCTCTTATCATCTCTTATATCCTGTCTGCAGTCTCTGATCATCTCCTGTAGTATGTCTGCAGTCGCTGATCATCTCCTGTACTATGTCTGCAGTCGCTGATCATCTCCTGTATTATGTCTGCAGTCTCTGATCATCTCCTGTATTATGTCTGCAGTCTCTGATCATCTCTTATATCCTGTCTGCAGTCTCTGATCATCTCCTGTACTATGTCTGCAGTCTCTGACCATCTCCTGTACTATGTCTGCAGTCTCTGATCATCTCTTATATCCTGTCTGCAGTCTCTGATCATCTCCTGTACTATGTCTGCAGTCTCTGATCATCTCCTGTACTATGTCTGCAGTCTCTGATCATCTCCTGTACTATGTCTGCAGTCTCTGATCATCTCTTATATCCTGTCTGCAGTCTCTGACCATCTCCTGTACTATGTCTGCAGTCTCTGATCATCTCCTGTACTATGTCTGCAGTCTCTGATCATCTCCTGTACTATGTCTGCAGTCTCTGATCATCTCCTGTACTATGTCTGCAGTCTCTGATCATCTCTTATATCCTGTCTGCAGTCTCTGACCATCTCCTGTACTATGTCTGCAGTCTCTGATCATCTCCTGTAGTATGTCTGCAGTCTCTGATCATCTCCTGTACTATGTCTGCAGTCTCTGATCATCTCCTGTACTATGTCTGCAGTCTCTGATCATCTCCTGTACTATGTCTGCAGTCTCTGATCATCTCCTGTACTATGTCTGCAGTCTCTGATCATCTCCTGTACTATGTCCCCAGTCTCTGATCATCTCCTGTACTATGTCTGCAGTCTCTGATCATCTCCTGTACTATGTCCCCAGTCTCTGATCGTCTCCTGTATTATGTCTGCAGTCTCTGACCATCTCCTGTACCATGTCTGCAGTCTCTGATCATCTCTTATATCCTGTCTGCAGTCTCTGATCATATCCTGTACTTTGGCTGCAGTCTCTGACCATCTCCTGTATTATGTCTGCAGTCTCTGACCATCTCCTGTATTATATCTGCAGTCTCTGATCATCTCCTGTACTATGTCTGCAGTCTCTGACCATCTCCTGTACTATGTCTGGGGGCTCTTTCTAACAGACTCTCTAACAGAAGCCCTCTCTGTGTGCATCAGAGAGACCCCCCTCCAGGTCTCATTAGTGTACTCTCTTCCTGTATTTTCTTTATTAAAAGATCACAGGAGGATCCCAGGGTAACAAAGACTTCTTAGGGGAGCATCTCTGTGTTTGAGTCATTGCCATAGAAACATTTGTAAAGGGGAGGAGTTGGTAAGATGACCACGCCCATGTGGGGGCACCAAAAATATTTCTGCACCCAGGCGCTGGTGACCCTAGGATCGGCCCTGGACAAGACCATCACTGTGCTGCTTCTCATATCACTGTCCAGTCACAGAGTGGGGAGGGTCCAGGACAACCTGGGCTAAGAGGAAGTGGGTTCAATGATCCCCGCCATCAGACCGAGGATATCAAGTGGCAGAAAAATGGTACTATGGGGGATATCTCTGGACTGAAGGTGAATATTGCAGAAAAATCTGGTTGTATTATTTTATAATTTTATCTTTTAACATGCTATTCATCTTTTTATTTGTATCTTGAGTTCTGTTTTTTTTTTTTAAATCCTAGAATTGATAGATAATAGGGGTGCAACGGATCAAAAAACTCATGGTTCGGATCATTCCTCGGATCAGAGTCATGTATCGGATCAAAAAAATCTCCCTACTGTAATATCCACAATCTCCCCACTGTAATAATCACAATCTTCCCCACTGCTGTAATATCCACGTCATCTCCCCACTGAAATACCCACGTCATCTCCCCCACTGTAATATCCACATCATCCCCCCACTGTAATATCCACATCATCCCCCCCACTGTAATATCCATGTCATCTGCCCCACTGTAATATCCACGTTACCCCCCCCCACTGTAATATCCATGTCATCTCCCCCACTGTAATGGACATCTCTCCCACTGTAATAGACATCTCCCCCACTGTAAAAGACATCTCCCCCACTCACTGTAATATCTACAATCTCTCCCACTGTAATAGACATCTCCCCCACTCATGTTGAATTTTAAAAGCAGCAAACTTCTGTCAGATTAGCAAACCTGTGAGATGAGCAGGGCTGACGCTGCTTTTAAAATTCAAGATCTAAGTAGTCAGACGGAGTTGTAAGTCCTGTATTTCACTATATAAACTGACTTTACTGATATAAATACGTGTAAAATGCAAAACTCCGGTGGGTGTACCAACATGTCCGCTTTCCCCCTTCTTAGTGTATTCTTACTGTGGATGAGTGTGGGGTGTAGCAAGATGGCGGCGACGGGACGTCACTTCTGTAGCAAACTGCGATGGGTCGCCGAATATGCCATTACACCGGCCAGAGGGGTGATGACGTCAGCGCGCAGCTCACCGCCGCCGGGTGTACCAAAATGGCCGGAGCTAGGCCGAAGCCGCTCCGAACAGGTTGACCCGTTCAGATCACGGATCGGTGACAATCCGTTGCACCCCTAATAGATATAGTATAGAGCAGATATAAAATAAAATCATGTTTATTTGTATTTGATCAGAAATTAGGGGATGTGTTTTCCAGTGTAGCACCCTGATGTCTAGGCAGGGTTGCTCCTAAATATACCTGTCAGGTGTATTGGCCTTGGCCAATTGTTAGGAATCAATTGAGTTCACCCTAAGCCTGGAATTGCTGCACTTCTCTCTTCTGTCACTAGATGGCCGGGTATCTGGTGACATTAGATAAGACAAGGGCATTGCAAGGACAGTTGGGAATGGATTAAGGTGTCTCAGCCAATAGGCAGGGATCTTCTTGGGTCCCTTGGCCTGCTGGGAGAGCCTATTTGTTTGGGTGGGGTCAGGTGGTCCGGGATTCGGTGCCACCTGGACGGCTTTCTGGGTGGACGTGTGTTGTGCTGTCCAGGCTGCTAGGCCAGAGTTTGGGCCTATCCCTGGCTAGGGATGAACCAGAACCTGCGAACGGACCGAAAATTTGTGCAAACTTTAGAACCCCGTTAAAGTTTATGGGACTTGAACGTTCAAAATCCAAAATGCTAATTTTAAAGGCGAATATGCAAGTTATTGTTCTAAAAAGGGTTTGGGGATCCGGGTCCTGCCCCAGGGGACATGTATCAATGCAAAAAAAAGTATTAAAAATGGCCGTTTTTTCGGGAGCAGTGATTTTAATGAAATATTCCTTTAAATATCGTACCTGGGGGGTGTCTATAGTATGCCTGTAAAGTGGCTCGTGTTTCCCGTGCTTAGAACAGTCCTTGCACAAAATGACATTTGTAAAGGAATAAAAGTCATTTAAAACTGCTTGCGGCTTTATTGTAATGTCGGGTCTCGGCAATATGGATAAAAATGAGTGAGACAAATGGCATGGGTAACCCCCCCAGTCCATTACCAGGCCCTTTGGAATCTGTTTGTAATTTTGAACTGGTACATTTTTAAAGTGTAGCTCCAGCTCCAGCCAAAAAATCTATTTTTAAGCTTTTTGGAAAACATAGGGAATTATCACCCCTGTAACATTTGTTTTGCTGTCTGTGCACCTCTTCAGAAGATTTCACTTCACTTTCTGTCCCAATGACAAATGTTTTTTGAATATTTGTGGTTTTTAGTGAAACAAGGATTGGTGATAAAGCATCAGTGGAGAGGAGACATGTTTTTCCCATATTAACTCTTACAGAAGAAAATTTCCCTTCCTAGGGGTAGATTTCATCTCACTTCCTGTTGTCTCCTTCCGTTTGCAAGTAGGAGTCGTTTGTAAGTTGGATGTTTAAAAGTAGGGGTCTGCCCTATATACTCTGCAGAAATTGGGGCCTTAGGTGTTGGTGTTGCCACAACACTGTAAGCCCTCACAGTTACTCTTGGTGGGCGCAGGAACGGGCCCTGCTGTGAAATAGTAGATCAAGAATTGCAATTACATGCCATTGTTGAACAGTGGTAGAAAAATTGGGCCTTTGGTGGTGGTGGTGCTGGTGCCACAACACTGTAAGTCCTCACAGTTACTCTTGGTGGGCGCTGGAACGGGCCTTGCTGTGAAATATTATATCAAGAATTGAAGTTACATGCACCTGTTGAATAGGGGCAGAAAAATTGGGCTTTGGTGGTGGTGTTGCCACAACACTGTAAGCCCTCAGTTACTCTTGCTGGGCGCAGGAATGGGCCCTGCTGTGAAATATTAGATCAAGAATTGTAATTACATGTCCCTGTTGAACAGGGGCTGGAAACATGCACCTGTTAAACGGGCAGAAAAATTGGGCCTTAGCCACTGGTGGCGTTGCCCAGAACCAAAAATGTTCTTAAAAGCTATCATCAGCATGAAAATTGAGGAGGAAGAGGATTGTCACTCACCATCAGCATAGGCAGACTTGAACAGATCTCACATTAAAAAAAAAAAATATTCGGTTACATCAGCATCATGTGCTTGGTAGCTGGTGATCCAAGACTGAATCATTTTTATGAAGGTCAACCGATCGACTGATTTGGTGGACAGATGCACCCTGTGATCGGTTACAAAGCCTCCAGCAGCACTGAATGTGCGTTCCGAAAGAACGCTGGACGCAGGACAGCCCAGTAGCTCAATTGCATACTGTGCATGCTCTGGCCAGTGATCCATCCTCAAGACCCAGTAACCCAGAGGATTTTCGGTGGGAAAGGTGTCCAAGTCTGATCTTGCCCCTAGGTAATCCTGCACCATGTGAATCAGACGCTGGCGATGGTTGCTGGAACCGATCATACCTTGGGGCTGTGGACTAAAAAAACTGTCTGAACGCATCGGTCAGATGGCCACCTTCTCCACCGCTCCTTCTGTGACTGACCGAAGCCTCAGCAACATGTTGTCCAGGAGGACCAGGAAATTGTAACCTCCCCAGGCTCTGGAAACGCGTTGCACAAACCTTTCTGCAAGGCCTCCCGAAGATGTCTCATCCTCTGCGTCCTCTGCGATGGCAAGATAAGGTCCTCAACCTTACCCTTGTAACGTGGATCAAGGAGGGTTGCCAGCCAGTAATGATCCCTCCCCTTGATACGACGAATATGAGGACCCTTCCGCGGGTTTTGCAGGATCAGGGAGGCCATGCAGGGTAGTTTTGCTGAGGTATTCGGTCCAGAGTCCTCTGGGTCACTAAGGACGACATGATCCACAGCCACCTCCTCCCAGCCACGTACAAGTCCATGGGTTTCTTCAGACTGTAAATGATCCCTTGAAGACTGCTGCTGATGCTGAGTGCCAGGCTCCACCTCCATGCTGACACAATCCTCCTCCTCCTCTTTCTGTGTGATCGGCGGGCACGCAGGAACACTGGATAAAGGGGGCCTTGAGAGGCCTTGAGAGGTAAGGAAGTCCTCCTCTTCCTGCCTCTGTTCTGCCTGAAGTGCCCTCTCCATTATTCCACGCAGCGTGTGCTCCAACAGGTGGACAAGAGGGACAGTGTCACTGATGCATGCACTGTCACTGCTCACCATCCTCGTGGCCTCCTCAAATGGTGACAGGACAGTGCATGCATCCCTGATCATAGCCCACTGGCTTGGGGAAAAAAAACAAGCTCCCCTGACCCTGTCCTGATGCCATAGTCGCACAGGTACTCATTGATGGCCCTCTGCTGCGTGTGCTGTGCTGCTGGACCATGAGTCAGCAGTAATATGCACATTACCACTGACTGCCCTGTCCAGCGAGGCCAAGACATTGCCTTCCACATGCCGGTAGAGAGCCGGAATTGCCTTCCGTGAGAAAAAGTGGCGCTTGGGAACCTGCCACTGAGGAACATTCCACAAACTCACAGAAGGGGGCTACCAACTGAAAAGGTAGCAGTTCAAGTGCTAGCAATTTAGCCAAGCTAGCATTTAACCGCTGGGCATATGGATGGCTGGGAGCGAACTTTTTTCGGTGGTGCAGCAGCTGGGGTAGGGAAATTTTGCCTGGTACAATCTGATGTCAGTGTACCGATAGCAGATTGCCCCCAAGTACTTGGCTGTGACACACCTATTTCTACACCTTCATTCCTCTCAGTGCAGGTCTCAGAGAGGACTGAAGGTATAGTGGGGTTGGAGATCCCAGCTGATGAGGAGCAAGGAGAGGTCCTCTTTGTGCTTTGGTGTTGGTCCATTAGGTACGCTTGCCAACTAACTGCATGGCAGGTCAACATATGTCTGGTCAAGCATGTGGTGCCCAAGCAGGAGATGTGCCACGCGAGATACACTTGAGACATATGTTGCAAATAGCAGTGGTGGGATCTGATGTACTTGTCTCAAAAAAGGCCCACACCAAAGAACTTTTGGAATAACGCACAGAGACAGCAGTGCCCTGCATATGCAGAGCTCTGCGGTGTGATGCAGTTGGTGTGCTACCCTTAAGCTGGCCCCTGGAGGGCATCCTGCCTCGTTGGAGATGTGCCTCTTCCTCCCCCTCCTCCTCTCTCCTATCAGGCACCCACATGGAGTCAGTGACCTCATCATCCCCTCCCTCCTCATCACTGGAGCAAAGCTGGCAGTATGCTGCAGCTAGGGGAACATGACTGCCAGATTGCTGTCCTTCTTGGGCACCCCCTCTCTCTGGGCTCACGTTACTACCTTCCTCTAGCTGGGTACCATAATCGGAGCCTTCAAAATGCTGGGCATCCTCCTGGAGCATGTACCCAACACTGTGGTCAAACAGTTCGGGGGACTCCTCGGGAGGACATCGTGGGGCTAGGGAAGGAGTGACTGGTGCCATTTAGCTGAGGGAAGAGGCAGCGTTGGCAGCTGCTTTGCCAGACAAAGTACCCTGAGCCGGGGTGAGAGAGGATGAGGAGGATGAGGACGGCTTGGTCATCCACTCTACCAAGTCTTCCACATGTTGTGGCTCAACACGGCCAGCTGCCGAAAAAAAGGACAAGCGTGTCCCACGGCCACATGCTGATGAGGATGCACCGTCTCTATGACCAGCACTGTTTCCTCTAGACACAGAGCCTGCTTGCCCTCTTTTATTGGCTTGTGACTGTCTGCCTCTCCTTGTTGTCCTTCCAGACATACTAATGGCCTGCAGTGAGATGTAGCTGAACAAAGCAGGGATGTATATATATATATATATATATATATACTAAAACTGCAGCTAGCAGAATCAACTGCCTGCCTATAGTATTATTAGTATGAGAACACCAGCACTTGTCTTCAGGTAGCTTTTGGTGCACACTGTGCAGAGGATGCAGTACACTAACTGTAAATACTGTAACTGCCTGCCTGTGGTATTAATAGGAGCAGAACAACAGCAATTGCCTTCAGGTAGCTTTAGGTGCACACTGTGCAGAGGACGCAGTACACTAACTATAAATACTGTAGCTGCCTGCCTGTAATATTAATAGGATCAGAAGAACTCCACCAATTTTATTCAGGTAGTTTAGGTGCACACTGTGCAGAGGACACAGTACACTAACTGAAAATACTGTAGCTGCCTGCCCGTGGTATTAATAGGAGCAGAACAACAGCAATTGTCTCCAGGTAGCTTTAGGTGCACACTGTGCAGAGGACACAGTACACTAACTGTAAATACTGTAGCTGCCTACCTGTGATATTAATAGGATCAGAAGAACACCACCAATTTTATTCAGGTAGCTTTAGGTGCACACTGTGCAGAGGACGCAGTACACTAACTGTAAATACTGTAGCTGCCTGCCTGTGGTATTAATAGGATCAGAAGAACACCACTAATTTTCATCAGGTAGATTTAGGTGCTCACTGTGCAGAGGACACAGTACACTAACTGTAAATACTTTAGCTGCCTGCCTGCCTGTGGTATTAATAGGAGCAGAACAACAGCAATTATCACCAGGTAGCTTTAGGTGCACACTGTGCAGAGGACGCACTACACTAACTGTAAATACTGTGCCTGTCTGCGGTATTAATAGAATCAGAAGAACACCACTAATTTTTTTTTTCAGGTAGCTTTAGGTGCACACTGTGCAGAGGACGCACTACACTAACTGTAAATACAGTAGCTTCCTGCCTGTCGTATTAATAAGATCAGAAGAACACTACTAATTTTCTTCAGGTAGCTTTAGGTGTACACTGTGCAGAGGACACAGTACACTAACTGTAAATACTGTAGCTGCCTGCCTGTGGTATTAATAGGAGCAGAACACCAGCAATTGTCTTCAGGTAGTTTAGGTGCACACTGTGCAGAGGACGCACTACACTAACTGTAAATACTGTAGCTGCCTGCTTGTGGTATTAATAGGATCAGAAGAACACCACTAATTTTCTTCAGGTAGCTTTAGGTGCACACTGTGCAGAGGACACAGTACACTAACTGTAAATACTGTAGCTGCCTGCCTGTGGTATTAATAGGAGCAGAACAACAGCAATTGTCTCCAGGTAGCTTTAGGTACACACTGTGCAGGGGACGCACTACACTAAATTGTAAATACTGCAGCTGCCTGCGGTACTGTACTAATAGGATCAGAAGAACATCACTAATTTTCTTCAGGTAGCTTTAGGTGCACACTGTGCAGAGGACGCACTACACTATATATATATATATATATATATATATATATATATATATATATATATTTGTATAAATCTATACCCGGGAGCTCCCCCTGCTCTAGACCTTAAAGTCACTATCCTTTGTAACTAAATGTAGGGCCCTGCAATGAAAAGGTAGTCCTGATGTCTTCAGTCTTTGCTAGCTTTTATAATTGTAATCTGCAAAGGGGTTCCTCCTGGGTGTTGCGCAGTGTAATGTAACACACTAAAACAATTGTAATCCAGCAGATTGACTAAGTGTTCTCATATGAAGAAAACAAACATCTAGCATCCGCTCTTGAATACTGAAGTCTATTCAGATGTGAAGTTCTCCAACTTAACTCGTTCCGTGGGACTATCAGTCCCAGCAACACTCTGTGCAGTTCTAAATGTGTGTGTAGTATTTAAATAAACTTCTGGGTGTTAACCCTCTCACCACACAGGATCCGAGCAGGTGGATGCTTCCGTTTCAGCAGTTCTCAGTCAGTATGGAGCCACCAACTCGCCGTCACACTGTTCCGTTCACTAACGACCAGGAGTCCTCGGTTATCTCCCCACGGGTCTCCGGAAAGATCACTTCTGCTGTCCTAGCACACTGTGATGCGATGGCAGGATCCTTGCAGCTGCTCCGCTCCTTCGCAAAGTAGGCCGCAACCCTGTGGGACACACACACCCACAGAGTCCTTCTGGCAGGCCATGCATCCCAGGAACAAGAGACCTAAAATGGCCGCTCCTTACCCTTTTATATCCTCCCACAATGCAGTTCAGTTCTCACCTTGTCCAGGAGCATTGTGGGTGGGTCAGAGCTAAAGTTCAGAAGTAAACAATAAATCACTTCCATGTCACTTCACTTAATCATGAAACGTAAACATCTTGTACTTTCTCAATTGTCCACAAGATGGCACTAACACAACTTATGTACTATATAACACACATATGACTAGAAACACAAGTTGTCAGCGCTACATACTCCCCCTGCTTTAAATCTTTGGTCCCCAAAGATATGTAAGACCTTGTTCCTGCTACACATCTTAGCCTCTAAACGCGAGCACAGGACCGACAGGAGCCTCCCACCAGTTCTCAGGTGTTGGAAAGCTACTCTGTGTACCCACAACTGTCACTTTAGTATCAGATAAAGGTGTGCCAAGGGGTGAAACAGGGCTCTCATTGTCCAGATTGACTGAGGAGGAGCTAGACTCATCAACATTCCTTTTGCTGGTAATCTTTGTTGTTTCAGTACACTCGGCCAATGTATCGTATGTTAGTCTCTTGGGTGGGCGAATGTTCCTCTTTTCCCTTTGTTTTTTTGGTGTGTCCCCTATTTCTGGATGGACACCATTTTCTTCTACTTCAGTGGGAGATAAACACTTTTCAGCTTTCCCAGACAATGGCACAAACTCTGGAGCTTCTGGCCTGAGGGCCTCACTACTCTCCTCAGCTGTGGGTGATGAAACACTCACCTCAATTTCAGGTATATTAGATGACCACAAACAGCTAATGTCCATCTCTCTCTCCTCACTGTCTTCAGTTGTCAAAGCCCCAGATTGGGATCTAGTTACAGGCCGTTGTGCAACTTCTGATGTAGATGATATCTCCTCCTCGGGGATTATCCTGACTGCAACAGTAAGGGGCAAAAGGTGATTCCAATGCCAAGTCTTAGTTGGTCCAGCACTTCCTTCTGGCCTGATTTCAAATACTGGAAGTCCTGAGAGCTGTTTACACACAACGTATGGCTGTGATCTCCAGAGATTCGCCAACTTGTGTTTGCCAGGAATACCCAAATTCCTTAATAAGACTTGGTCACCGGGTTGAAGATCTTGGACCCTCACTTTAAGGTCAAAGTTTCTTTTATTCCTACTCCCTCTGCTTTCTGACAGAGTCCGAGCCTTCTCATAAGCAACCTTCAGACTCTTCCTCAGCCTATTTGTATATCCTCGATGAGAAGCCTCTGATGTGTGATCCAGAGAAGTTCCAAAAGCCAGGTCCACTGGTAACCTAGCCTCACGCCCAAACATCAGCTGATAAGGTGAATATCCTGTGACGTCACTCTTGGTCCTGTTATATGCATGCACTAAAGCGGCAATATGCTTACTCCAGTTGGGCTTTTGTTCAGAGGTCAGTGTCCCCAACATATTAAGAAGAGTTCTATTAAACCTCTCCGGCTGAGGCTCTCCTTGCGGATGATAGGGTGTAGTTCTGGACTTTTGAATTCCCAGTAGATCCAGCAACCTCCTGATGAGTGTACTCTTAAAGTCCCTTCCTTGATCTGAGTGGTTTCTCTGTGGTAAGCCGTAATGGACAAAGAACTTGTCCACTAATGTCTTTGCCACTGTGACTGCCTTCTGCTCTTTTGTGGAGAAAGCTTGAGCGTATCTGGTAAAATGGTCTGTAACTACCAGAATATTTCCATGCCCACTCAAGTCAGATTCTAGACACAGGAAGTCTATGCAAACTAGATCCATGGGAACCTTGGCTTGATAAATGTCCCATTGGGGCTGCCCGTTGTGGCAGAGTCTTTCTCTGGATGCACCTATGGCAGGAGTGACAGTAACTCTCCACTTCTTTCCTCATGTAAGGCCAGTAGAATCTATCTCTTATCAATTGAAGAGTCCTTTCTGACCCCAAATGTCCATGACAATCATGCAGAGCAATTAACACTGTCTCTCTGTGCTTCTCTGGCAGCAACAGTTGCCACTTCTCCTCCGGATCTTCAGAGGTGCCCCTTCAGTAGACCACCCTTTGCAACAACTGCAACCGATCCCACTCTTTATGTAACAGCAGAGCTTCTTTTCGGGCGCTTTTCAAAAGTAGATCAGGGTGTTTACCCTCCAAAGCTTCCAATACCAAGCTGCAGAGTGGATCCTCTTGTTGATCTCTCCTAAGATCTTTCCTTGATAATTTAGGTAAACCCTCTGCAGCAATCTGGGAGACATTACAGTAATACCTGGGTACTCCTGCTGTAGTCACTCCAATCTCTTCAGCTCTGGCTCCACCTTTCTCCTGCTTTACTGCTCCTTCACAAAGAGCTCTTACCCCCTCAGGGGCAAGTTGAGTCCAATCCTCTTGGGAGCTCAGGGGACTGTGGGGTCTTCTCGACAGCACATCTGCATCTCTGTTGCCCACTCCCGGTTTGTATTTCAGGCTGAAGGAGAATGTTGAGAGAGCAGCCAACCACCTATGGCCTGTGGCGTTCAATTTTGCGGTGGTGAATAAGTATGTGAGGGGGTTGTTATCTGTTTTAACTACAAATTCGGCACCATATAGATAATCTCAGCTTGTCTACCACAACCCACTTCAAGGCCAGAAACTCAAGTTTATGAGTTGGGTAGTTCTTCTCAGCAGGAGACAAGCTTCGGCTCACATAAGCAACAGGCCTTAATTGTCCATTGTGATCCTGATAGAGCACTCTGCCCAGCCCATCTCGGCTGGCATCCACGTGCAGTTCATAGGGCTTGGTAGGATCCACATAAGCTAACACTGGAGCAGTTGTAAGACTCTTCTTCAATAGACTCAATGTCTCCTCACATTCCTGAGTCCACTGATCCAGAATAGATTCCCTTTTCTTCTGGGGCCCTTCTTTTTGTTTCCCAGATTTCTCCGAATCCACATCAGCCTCTTCCTGATTCTTTAGTAGTTCTGTAAGTTGGTAGGCTATTTTTGCGAACCCCTCCGCAAATCTCCAGTAGTAGGAGCAGAATCCTAGGAAGGACCTGAGCTCAGTCACATTCGTGGGCCTTGGCCAAGAGGTAACAGCTTCCAATTTCTCAGGATCAGTTGCTATGCCTTCTTCAGACACAATGTGCACCAGATAGTTCACTGAAGATTGATAGAATTGACATTACTCCATTGAAAGTTTCAAACCCTCTTCATGTAGCCTCTTTAGAACCTTTTCCAGTCGCTCTTCATGCTCTTCAACAGTTTGGCCAAACACAATGATATCGTCTAAGTATACTAAGACCTCAATCAAGTTCATGTCACCTACTGTCTTCTCCATGAGCCACTGGAAAGTTGCTGGGGCCCCAGACAGACCTTGTGGCATCCAGTTGAATTCATAGAACCCCACGGGGGTGATGAAAGCAGTCTTCTCCTTATCCTTAGGACTCATGGGGATCTGATAATAGCCACTCTTCAGATCTAATACACTGAACCACTTCGCCCCTGACAGGCTCTGTAGGGCATCTTCTATGCGGGGGGTAGTGTATTGATCAGGGATGGTCCATCAGTTCAGAGTCCTGTAGTCGATACACAGCCGGATTGACCCATTTTTCTTCCTCACTACCACTATCGGAGAGGCGTATGGACTCCTGGACTCCTTGATAATTCCAGTCCTTTTTAGCTCAGCCAGCTGTTCTCGGAGGTCTTCAAGGTCTCCTAATGGGATACTCCTGACCCTTTCCCGGAAGGGTTTGTCTTCTTCCAGCTGGATCTTGTGCTCTGCACTCTTGGCATACCCCACATCAAACTCACTCTTTGAGAAAACTTCCTTCCATCTCATGAGCTGGGCTTTTGCCCTCTCCATCCAAGCAGGCGTAAGGGAGGTGTTTTTCTGGTAGAAATTCTCTATAGGAATCTCCTCTTCGGGTCCCCTCTCTACATCTTTTGGCGAAACCGGGGTTGCTTGATTCGCCTGCCCAAGCAGCATTCTTGCTGGTATCTTCACAGGTAAGGCTGTCATGTTCCGAACACTGACTGAGACTCTCCCCCTGCTTCTCTTAAGTGCCTTAGTAGATAACACTTTGGGAAGTATCTCCAGACCCACATTCTCTTCCTGAGTGTCTGTCTCCAAGACAATGAAAGGACCAGGTCGTCTCCAGCTCAACTTAACAGAGGCCCTCATGCATACCACTTCACCCGGTTGTAGTAGTTATTCACCTCGGTCTAAATACCAAACTTTTCCCACTCCTTCTGGTGGGGCCTTCTGTTCGTGTACTATGTCCTTGTATACTTGGGTTAGTATGGGATGTACCTTCATGGCCGGGGCACTTTCCTTCTGTACAAGTGGTGTCAGGAGTCTTCTGACCAGATCAGTGTTTGTTCCGATGATGAGGGAACTTTTGTGGGCCCCAGGGGGTCGGGGGCATACAACTGCCAGGGTGTCGAAAGTTTCCCCCTTTCCAGCCACACTTGGGTCAAAGGTGAGTTTGATAGGTATATATCTCTCATAAGGAAAGTTCTGGGTACCTAGACCCTATATCTCCAATTCTTCCAACTTTTGCAGGGGCAGATGCTTGAAATGTTTCATGTAGAAGTCTTTGTATAATAAGGTCACTTGAGCTCCGGTATCCAACAGTGTCTTGGCGTAGATTCCTTCTACCTGAATTGGGATGATCGTAGAGTGTCCCACTAAGTTGCGGGGAAATTTGCCCTGAGTGTTCGGCTTCTTCTGCCTACTAGAGCGCATCTTGACTCCTCGTTTCCATGGACGCTCCCTCAACTTCATTCTTCTCCTTTCTCTCAAAACTTTGGGAACTTGGGTTTTGTTGGAGTTGACGACAGTTACAGGGCGCCCAGTTGACTCATTCACTAGGGCCCTTTGAAGTTTTCCGCCGGCTTTTGACATTGTACTGCTGCTCTCGGACTTGGGCACACGTTCCCGAAATGCCCAACCCCTCCACAGTTGAAACAAAGTCCAGATCGGCTTCTGAAGGTGGAGTCTGGTACTCTCTTCGATTTTTCTGTTCCTCCATTGGGCGGATTTGGGGGTCTCGTGGTCAGCAAAGCCATCATTTCCATTAACTGAACCACCTGAGTCTTTAGAAGCTCAATCTGGGGGTCATCCTCCATCACCTTAACTGTTCAGACTCCAACAGTGTGCTTTGGTTCTTGAATGTTCTCCTTCTTCCTTTCTAGAATAGCTTCTTCCTCCCTTACAATCTGAATTAGATCTGGGTACTTCAATATGCCTCCATCTTGGCGGGTTCTTAACTGGAAGGTGATGGGGTCCAGGGGCTGGGCACCCCTTAGGACTTGTTTGGCTCGAATCTCATCCACCTTACAAGGATCTAGTCCCTTCTTCAGTAATATCTGGTGAATGACCTTGTCCAGCCGTCTCATATAGTCTGACAACTTCTCTCCAGCTTCCTGATAGGTGTGTTCTAATTGGTAAATTAGGTCGGAAACCTTTGCAGTACGTCCAAACACATCTTGCAGGATATATAAGTAGTCTTGGGCTACACAGTTCTGTTTGCTGAGCTTTAAATTTTGAATGTCCTCAGAAGCAGGCCCCTTGAGACTCTCAGTAATCCGTTGTTTCTTCTGTGTTTCAGGGATGTCCCACTCATCCAGCACCTGTGTGATCTGTTCCAACCATTCCTCAAAGGTATCTTCTCCTGTGGGTACAGGCCGTTGTCCCGAGAAAATGCCCAGTTTTTGGTACCCAGTCCCTGAGTAGGTTGGGTTCCCTTTTTGACACTGGGACACCAAATTTCCCAGGGCTGTGATGAGTTCTGGCTCAATTGCAGCTGGTGCTGACTGTGATGGAACCTTGATTCCTGTGGTACTCATTTGGGAGAAGGGGGCAGGACTCTCCACATCTTCCCTTGGGTGGGTCAGATAAAATTTGGTCTTGTCAGCGAGTTCACAACTGTAGTGCAGTGTTGTAACAATATGAATATCAACTTTAACCCACAATATACACATATGGTTATAGTTACCTCTACCTGGGTGCTGGTAACTCCACCTGCAGGAGAAATGACAACACTGCACACAAATTTCAATAATAACCAAAAATAACTTCTTTCTTTGGGTAAATAATATATTTATATAAAGAGTTAGTACAGCAACTATACTATCACACCAACGTAGTGTTATGCCCCGTACACACGGTCGGACATTGATCGGACATTCCGACAACAAAATCCTAGGATTTTTTCCGATGGATGTTGGCTCAAACTTGTTTTGCGTACACACGGTCGCACAAAGTTGTCGGAATTTTCGATCTCCAACCACGCTGTCACGTACACCACGTACGACGAGACTAGAAAGGGCCAGTTCAGAACCAAGCGCGGCACCCTTTGGGCTCCTTTTGCTAATCTCGTGTTAGTAAAAGTTTGGTGAGAGATGATTCGCGCTATTTCAGACTCGTGGCTTTCAGATCGCTTTCTGCGGTTCAGTTTGTGCTTGTGGGTTTGTATCTGCTCTTCAGTGCGTGCAGCGAGTACCCTTGACTTGTCATTGTGTTCTTGTTTGTTCGTTACTGTTTTTCAGGTCGCTCTTCACAGGCCTTGCTGTTCTTCAGTGCGTTCTGTTACTTCATTCTGAGCAGCCGACCGTTTTCTAGCCATGTTGCGTATACGTACTCCTCGTAGAGTTCGTGCTGTGCGGGGGCTTGGTGTTGGGGTCCTGACCTTAACACAAGTCCAGTCCATGAACAGGGTGGGGAGGAGTTCATGGACCAAGAATTGGTTGCTTCAGCGTGACCAGTTCTCTCATATGCCTTTGAGATCCATGAGAATAATCCTGATGATTTCAGGAACTTTCTCGGGATGACGGAACCCGTATTTCACCGTTTGTTGGCTTCGCTGACCCCTTATATCAGCAGGCAGGATATCTGCATGAGGCAAGCCATCACTCCGGAGCAGAGGCTGGTCGCTACCCTGCAGAACTTGGCGACAGGGAGAAGCCTGCAGGACTTGAAGTTCTCGACAGGCATCTCCCCCCAGGCTCTGGGGATCATTATCCCAGAGACCTGTTCTGCCATCATCCAGGTCCTGCAGAAGGAGTATATGAAGGTAAGATTTTTTATCCTTTAATATCACATTTTATTGTATATAATGTTTGCTAATATATTGTATTTCTTTCCTCATTCCATAATTACCATGATTGTAATATGCTGTGAATGTCCGTCCCCTTTGTCCTCATGCATGCTGGATTCTTATGTAATGATTGTTTTTGTCCTTTATACATATTTGCCTTCACTTACCTCCCCAGCATGCTCTCCTGCCCCTATATTCACCACATGTAGTCAATAAACAATGTATTTTATCAGCTCCATAGTAGTGCTTTACCCCAAACACCCCCTAAAATATTTAGAAATGTGATTTGTGCTTTAAATTCAGGCAGAGTGCCAGAGGCTTTTTTTTGTAGTGTCCCCAAATCATTTTTACTAACCCTCCCTCCCCCCCAACTGCTAAGTCAGCTGATCCCAATTCTTTATCTATCCTCAGTCATCTATCTGCTGACTTAGCCAAACCCATACACACTATACCCATCTCTTTTGTGGTCAGATTTATGGATGAATTACCCAAAGCATGTAGTGCAAGGGCCTGCCTGTATACTTTCCAATGGTACAGTTTAAAGTTTTTGTATCCTATTATTATCTTGATAGGTAATAGCAGAATGTCCAAATGTGCTCAAATGTGTACAGTGTGTATTTATATCTTTGTATTATGACACTTCTTACCTTTCCAGTGGGCTGCCAATAGTGTAACTAAGGAGGGGCTGTTCCAAGTAATACCCTGTATTTAGGCATTCATCTCTCAATGAAGTGAAGAGGGTTACCTGCCCAAGATCTCCCCCCATAATGTTAGAAATGGCCCATGAGAGGGGGGGGGATATGATAGGTGTAGCTTTTACTTTGGTGTTGTAAAATTCCCCTTAAGAAATGTTATCTGGATGTTGGCCAAGAATGTTTGTGTCTAATCTGCTTTCCATGTTTATGTGCAAAAATACTAATTTTTTTTTTCCTCAATAGTTTCCTTCCACGCCACAGGAATGGCAGACTGTGGCCTCCCACTTTGCCCAGCGGTGAAACTTGCCACCTCCAGAAGAGAATGTGGAAGGACTCCCATTCGTCTTTGTTGCGGATGAAGCATTTGCGCTGGGGGACCATCTTATGCGGCCATTCCCGATGAGGACCCTCACCCCAGGAACAGAGGGTTTTTAATTACCGGCTGGCCAGAGCCAGAGGAGTGGTGGAGAACACATTTGGAATCCTGGCCAGCCGGTTCCGCCTATTTCTGACACCCATCCATATGTTGGAGTATAAACTTAATCCTGGCATGCTGTGTTCTACATAACTTTTTACGCCAACATTCTGCCAACTATGCTGGCTCAGTTGGGCCTGAGGCTGGAATTCTAAATGAAACAACCCTGACGGCACTTGAAAGTGGCCATCCTGGCTTGCCCTCCCTGAGTGCCCTTGATGTCCGGTTAAGATACCTTAAGTTCTTTGCGGTAAGGGGGGCCATCAATATGCCAGCAAATTTGTGAAGCCTTTATCAAATAAAAACAAAAAAAAGCAAATCTTTGTTGACATTTACTGCTTGTGTTTGTTTTAGCTGACCCTGACAGAAATGTGGGGAGTCCTGAAAATGGTGTGATTGTGTAACCTTATACAAAGCACTGTTGGGTGTTATTTACTAAAAGCAAAGACACTTTGCACTACAAGTGCACTTGAAACTGCACTGAAACTGCACTTGTAGTGCAAAGAGGATTTGCCCTTAGGAAATAACCCCCATTTTCACAGAAAGCAGCAATTACATCACCACAAAAGTGTTGTAGCGTTGAGACAATAATTCACACATTCTTGATTAACAATCTTTTTAATACCTGCACAATCACATGTGCATTTAGAAAAGGGTTTTAAAACAAACCAACATGTTTGTTGTATAACAATTTTTGGGGGGGCATTATCAAAAATATAAATGTCCATTTAAGATAAAACAGGCATGTCTAAAACCAACAAGAAAGACACAAATCTTGAACTTACAAAGTTCACATTTGGTAGAACTTGAAGGCAATATCAGACATGAGTATTTAGGAACTGTGTTTGATATTGCGTTCAGATGGGGTGAAGTCACCTCAGAAAAAGCCAAATTTGGAAGATATACACCAATTTACGAATGTCAACATGTGCTAGCTGCCATCACGGGGGATCAAGGGATGTGTTTTGGGGGAGAAACCCCTTCCTCTCAGCTACTTTATTATTGAGGAAGGGGTTGCACCCCCCAAAACGCGTCCATTGATCTCCTGTGATGGCAGATAGCACATGTTGGCACACTGTGTGCATCCTCCAAATTTGGCTTTTCTAAAAATTGCTAAAACATTTTTAACATTGTAGCACACAAAAAAACAAAGGGCTTTGGAGGGGTTTTAAACTCACCCCAAAACATCAATGATGTTTTTATTTTTTTGAATAACATCATAGGTTGGACTTGATGGACTTGTGTCTTTTTTCAACCTCACCTACTATATATGTATCATTGATGCTTTTCTTGAGGTTTTCCAATTGTAAATTACACCCCATGATCTCCCCGATCAGGATCTGGGCACTTTCTGATGTGAAAGGATCTGGATCCACAACATCACGATCACCTAAAAAGAGAGAAACCAAACAAAAACAGGTATCAAAAATATGCCGGCATCCATCTCTTACCTGAGCCTGTGGTCGCAGACACTCACCTGTTGTGGTGACAATTTCCACCACGTCTTCTTCCTCCTGCTCTTCTTGGGTTGGGGGGATTTCCCCTTCTTCCAGAGGTGGGGGGTCTGTGGTCTCCTCGGATGAGGGGTGTCCTCCGAGTCTTTTCTCCCCTATGTAAAACAAAAATGCTATACTTAACACACAGATATTTGATGGCAGAACTATAAATAGGAAACATTGCTTGGAAGTGGGGTACAATTGTCTATTTTGGCAGAGTTCCAAAATGTAGCATTTTCAGTGTCCTTTGTCAAGCTGCAATACTTTACCTGTTTGGTACAAGCTTCACCGATGGAGACCCCCCCTATAGTATACACTGGAGCACCTGTGTGGGCACCCCTAATAAAAATGGTGTTCTTGTGTCCCACACTAGTGCTCCAGTGTCCAGATGTGAAAACAGCTGCTCAGTGTCCTCTCCTTACACAGAATCTAGTTTGCATTTCATTCTAGTAACAAAGCCATCTACACAACCAAATTAGTTTCATACAAGTAGGGCGTAAAAAATGTGGCCAAATGCATATGGCCAAAACAGTGGTGTTTTATAGGCCGAAAGAAAAATGTTTGATACGAACGAATAATGTGCCCATGAACATGAAAGTTGCCATTTTAAAATGTACACTTTTAAGAAAAGCACATGGAGCAGCACGAACATAATAAACATAAAGAATAGGAACACAGCACAACTACTTACTTTTTTGCAGCACTCTCCGGATCTTTCTGTACTGCTCATGTTCTCGTAATTTGAGGTCCGAGCACCGTTTCCTGAGCTGATCCTTCGATCGTCGTACCCCGAAATTCCGGTCAGACTCCTGACCATGATCTTGGCCTTTCTGACATTGGGGTTGGGGTAAGGTCCATACTTTCCGTCATAGTCGGCCTTCTTCAGGATGTCGACCATCTCCAACATCTCCCCAAAGGACATATTTGAGGCCTTAAATCTCCTTCTCCTTCTGGATCGGGACGTGTCCGGATCCGGGCTTTCCTCCTCCTCCTCCTCGTTCCTGTAATTAGCACGCACCTGCTGTGTATCCGCCATGTGCTCTTCCCCCACTGCGCAGAACGAAAAGGGGCGGGGAATAGACTAGAAAAAACGTCAGGGGCGGGCGGAGTTACACGCATGCGCAGTGTGTATAAAGCGTAACACGCGTGCGTATTACGTACGATCTGTGAGCGGAGGAAGGTGCATCGGAGGCGCCGATCATAAGAACGAAGGTAAGAGACAAACTTGGGCCTATACTGCTTCTAGATTGAGGCCTATATTGTAACAAGATTAGGAGAGTTTTGGCTGACATTAGGGTTTGTCTTGTGTTGTGTCTTGCAGTGAAAATGGATATCTTGAACGATACCGACTTCATGGCAATATTCATTGACATGTTCAGGGAGCTGCCTTGTCTGTGGGAGATCAACCACCCACATTATAAGAACCAAACAAAGAGGAAGGCAACGCTGGATCAATTGTTGGAAATTGTGAAGCAGGTGATCCCCACGGCAGACATCACATATTTGAAGATCCTAATTGGTGGCCTGAGGAGCACATATGTAAGGGGGCGCAAGAAAGTCCAGGATTCGCAGAGATCCAGAGCAGCAGATGACATCTATGTCCCCAGGATGTGGTACTATGATAGGCTGCATTTTCTGGCAGGCCAGACTGAACCCAGGTCATCACTCTCCAGTCTTCCTTCCATGCTTCCTTCCCCCCCAGCTGAGGCGTCTGGGCCTTCCAGGCAGCAACATGTGGAGGAGCCCAGCTTGAGCCAGGTATAGCATTCCTCTAAATATTTCAGGTTGCCCAATCAATGATGTTAACTAGATGTTAGTTTGGAGTACTAATTTATGATTGTGATTGATGATGCAAAACATTACAACCATGTCCCTTTTTCATACACAGGGAAGTCTCAGCCAGGAGGTGGCTGGGCCGAGCAGGCTGCCTGATATGCAGGTCCCTCCCCTACACCTGGAAAGAGAAAGTGGCAGGAAGAGGAGTACCCTAGAGGAGGCTGCCATAGGCCTCTTTTGGAAGGCTACAGAGGCCCTGGGAGCACCACACACCGTGGAGGAGGACTTTGCTGCCATAATTGCCTGTAAAATGCAGCGGATGGAGGAGGGCCAACAACTCCTGTGTGAGTCATTAATGTTGGAAGCTCTCAATAAGTGGTTGAGGGCCCAAATAACATCTGAGGCCCACATTTGTGACCTCACACATGGTCCTCCTCCTCCTCCTCCTCCAGGTCCTACTCCTCCTCCTCCTCCTCCTCCAGGTCCTACTAGTCCTCCTCCTCCTCCAGGTTCTACTCCTCCTCCTGCCACATCTCCAACAGCAGAGCCACAGCCATGAAGGAAGCGTGGAAGGAAGACCAGAAAGTGAGGACCCTGGATCCAGTCTGGTCTGGCAAAAGATGCAGCCTCTTGTGGTACCACAGCCTGGGGACACAGATGTCATCTGCTGCTTTCCGAATCTCTGGGACTTCTGGACCAGACTGCACTCCCTTACATATGGACTCCTCAGGCCACCAATTTTGATGTTCAAGAATTGATGTCTGCCCTGGGGGTCCAAGGCTTTGCTAATTTCTGCTGTTTATCCAGCGTTGCCTCCCTCTTTGTTTGGTTCTGAGCCCTTAATAAAGGATTTTGGTTTCAATTATACTCTCCTATGTGTGTTTTCCTTCAAAAAGGACATTTTGTTTGTGAGGATTCAGGTACATTTCAAAAATACAATGTGAAATTAACAAGAGACACCAACACCAAACAATCTCCTGGAGATTAAATAATACAAGATAATAATGGTGTTGTGGTAACTTGACACACAAAACACACACAAAAATATTCTGGAGTAAAACTAAAAATAAAATAAAACAAAGATCAGCCTTTGAAAAAATACAAACCTAAAATAAAAAAAAAATCTGCCTTTTTAAAAAAAAAAAAAAAAAATTTTGTCAGATGTGACAAATCAAAATATATTGAGGGAATCCCGATAAATAATAAAGAAATAAGTTTGTGAGAAGTCTGTGTGAATAAGAGCAGCAAAACTACTTCATTCTTCTCACATTATAAAGAAGAAGAGAGTGCGCTGTATTAAACCATTTTTAACATTGCACCGTGACGAAAGTGTTGAATCCATTGCGAACGCTAAGTTTACCAGACCGAGCTGTTCCGTCTCAGAATTTCTTCTGAGCATGCGTGGCACTTTCTGCGTCGGAACAGGCCACACACGTTCGGAATTGACGCGATCGGATTTTGTTGTTGGAAAATTTTATAGCCTGCTCTCAAACTTTGTGTGTCGAAAAATCCGATGGAAAATGTCCGATGGAGCCCACACACGGTCGGAATTTCCGACAACACGCTCTGATCGGACATTTTCCATTGGAAAATCCGACCGTGTGTACGGGGCATTATAGTATAAGAAATGGTTATGACAATCAATAACAGACACAGATATATATATATATATATATATATATATATATATATATATATATATATATATTTGTATAAATCTATACCCGGGAGCTCCCCCTGCTCTAGACCTTAAAGTCACTATCCTTTGAAACTAAATGCAGGGCCCTGCAATGAAAAGGTAGTCCTGACGTCTTCAGTCTTCGCTAGCTTTTATAATTGTAATCCGCAAAGGGGTTCCTCCTGGGTGTTGCGCAGTGTAATGTAACACACTAAAACAATTGTAATCCAGCAGATTGACTAAGTGTTCTCATATGAAGAAAACAAACATCTAGCATCCGCTCTTGAATACTGAAGTCTATTCAGATGTGAAGTTCTCCAACTTAACTTGTTCCGTGGGACTATCAGTCCCAGCAACACTCTGTGCAGTTCTAAATGTGTGTGTAGTATTTAAATAAACTTCTGGGTGTTAACCCTCTCACCACACAGGATCCGAGCAGGTGGATGCCTCAGTTTCAGCAGTTCTCAGTCAGTATGGAGCCACCAACTCGCTGTCACACTGTTCCGTTCACTAACGTCCAGGAGTCCTCGGTTATCTCCCCACGGGTCTCCGGAATGATCACTTCTGCTGTCCTAGCACACTGTCATGCGATGGCAGGATCCTTGCAGCTGCTCCGCTCCTTCGCAAAGTAGGCTGCAACCCTGTGGGACACACACACCCACAGAGACCTAAAATGGCCGCTCCTTACCCTTTTATATCCTCCCACAATGCAGTTCAGTTCTCACCTTGTCCAGGAGCATTGTGGGTGGGTCAGAGCTAAAGTTCAGTAGTAAACAATAAATCACTTCCATGTCACTTCACTTAATCATAAAACGTAAACATCTTGTACTTTCTCAATTGTCCACAAGATGGCACTAACACAACTTATGTACTATATAACACACATATGACTAGAAACACAAGTTGTCAGCGCTACACTAACTTTTAAATACTACAGCTGCCTGTGGTACTGTACTAATAGGATCAGAAGAACACCACTAATTTTCTTCAGGTAGCTTTAGGTGCACACTGTGCAGAGAACGCACACTAACTTGTAAATACTGCAGCTGCCTGCGGTACTGTACTAATAGGATCAGAAGTACACCACTAATTTTCTTCAGGTAGCTTTAGCTGCACAGTGTGCAGAGGACGCATTACACTAACTTTTAAATACTGCAGCTGCCTGCGGTACTGTACTAATAGGACCATAAATTTTATTCAGGTAGCCTTAGGTGCACATTGTGCAGAGGACGCACTAAACTAACTTGTAAATACAGTAGCTGCCTGCCTGTGTTATTAATAGGATTAGAAGATTTTCTAATTTTCTTCAGGTAGCTTTAGGTGCATACTGTGCAGAGGACACAGTACACTAACTGTAAATACTGTAGCTGCCTGCCTGTGGTATTAATAGGAGCAGAACACCAGCAATTGTCTCCAGGTAGCTTTAGGTGCACACTGTGCAGAGGACGCACTACACTAACTGTAAATACTGTAGCTGCCTGCCTGTGGTACTAATAGGATCAGAAGAACACCACTAATTTTCTTCAGGTAGCTTTAGGTGCACACTGTGCAGAGAACGCACTACACTAACTTGTAAATACTGCAGCTGCCTGCGGTACTGTACTAATAAGATCAGAAGAACACCACTAATTTTCTTCAGGTAGCTTTAGGTGCACACTTTGCAGAGGACGCACTACACTAACTTGTAAAAACTGCAGCTGCCTGCGGTACTGTACTAATAGGATCAGAAGAACACTCCTAATTTTCTTCAGGTAGCTTTAGGTGCACACTGTGCAGAGGATGCACCAAACTAACTTGTAAATACTGCAGCTGCCTGCGGTACTGTACTAATAGGATCAGAAGAACACCACTAATTTTCTTCAGGTAGCTTTAGGTGCACACTGTGAAGAGAACGTACTACGCTAACTTGTAAGTACTGCAGCTGCCTGCGGTACTGTACTAATAGGATCAGAAGAACACCACTAATTTTCATCAGGTAGCTTTAGGTGCACACTGTGCAGAGGACGCACTATACTAACTTGTAAATACTACAGCTGCCTGTGGTACTGTACTAATAGGATCAGAAGAACACCACTAATTTTTTTCAGGTAGCTTTAGGTGCACACTATGCAGGGGACGCACTACACTAACTGTAAATACTGCAGCTGCCTGCCTGTGGTACTAATAGGATCAGAAGAACACCACCAATTTTCTTCAGGTAGCTGTAAATACTATAGAATGCTGAGGCACCACCAGGAAGACCCATCATTAATGGGATTCAATCGATCAATGCAAGACTAGGGGAATATGTGGACAAATTCTTGCAACCCCTAGTACCTAACACTAAAGCTTATCTACGTGATACCAAACATTTATTACAAATATTAAAATCTCTGACCCTGGACCCTAATGGAAGATATCTGTTAGCAACTGCGGATGTTGCTTCACTGTACACAATAATTGAACATAGCGATGCAATAGAAGCATCTAAATGGGCTATGGATTCATTCAGCCATCTCATTTCTAAACAGAAAAGATTTCTTCTTAGAAGCCTGGCCTTTGGTATTCAACATAACTACTTCTGGTATAATGATAATTATTTTCGACAACTAACGGGTATTGGGATGGGAGCTAAATATGCCCCAAGTGTAGCCAACATATTCATGGCAAAATGGGAGGAGGATGCCATATTTTTAAATACTCCAAAGGAACTGGTTCTATATAAAAGATTCATAGACAATTGTATTTTTATTTGGAAGGGTGATGAACTGAGTTTAAGATCCTTTTTCCAACGTTTGAATATGAACCAAAAAAATATTAAACTTGAACATCAAATTAGTGAGACTAAAATCCAGTTCCTTGATCTTGAAATAGAACTAACAGCCAATATCATCAGCACAAAAACTTTCTTCAAACCGGTGGAAAGGAACAGCTATATACCAGTAACGAGTTGCCACTATGAGCCATGGTTAATCAACATTCCAAAGGGCCAGTTTATTCGCTTACGGAGAAATTGTTCAGAAAATAATGACTATCTTAAACAAGCTCAGTGGATAGGTAAGAGGTTTGAAGAAAAAGGGTACAATAAATATTTTATGGAAGAAAAAATAACAGAAGTCAATCAAACCTCAAGAGAAGCGCTGATCCAAGATAAAATCAAGGTAAATGACAAAACAGATGACATACCTCTGATAATGGACTTCAGTATACAACACAGGAGGATGGAGAGGATTATAAAAAGACATTGGTCTATTTTAAAAACTGATACTACTTTGGCAAATATACTCCCAGAAAAACCGAGATTCATTTATAGACGAGCTCCAACTCTAAGGGACATCATAGCTAAAAATGTACCCAACCCACCCAAGAGAATAACTGATTTAACCTTTTTTCAGGGTAAAGGATTCTATCCCTGTAAAAGGTGTTATGCCTGCATAAATACTAATCAAAATGGATACAGATGTCAGAAATTTTCTTCAACAAATACTGGACAAGAATTTGAAATAAAGGATTTTATATCTTGCAGGACTGAGGGGGTGGTATATGCTTTACAGTGCTCCTGCTCCCTCCAATACATTGGCAGAACGAAGCGACCAATGTGGAAGAGAATAAGAGAGCATATCCAGAACATTAGAAAAGGCTATCCAAAACACAGTGTTTCAAAACATTTTGATAGGTATCATAATAGAGACCCTAGGGGTCTCCAATTCTGGGCTATTCAAAAGTATAAGGCTCATTGGAGGGGTTCCCATAAAGTGAGGGAACTCAGCAAGAATGAATCCAAATGGATATTCCAGATGGGTACATTAGAACCCCATGGTTTGAACATTGAATTCGACCTGAATTGTTTTATTTCTGATTTTTAGAGGTTTTTCAGATTTATATATATATATATATATTTTATGGTATATATTTTATTTTAATATTTTTTATTTTATATTTTTTATTTTTATTTATTTTTTGGTCCAATATTCTCATTATTTGTCCAATACCAGTTTTTGTGGCAATATTTGGTTCAGTTCTAGCATATAAATAATGGTCATCATCCATTTTTGCAATATTCTATCATGGAACTTTTAGATTTTAATTTTATATTTTAATATTATTTCCCTATTTCTTATATCATATCTTATTTTAATTTTATATATGTATATTTATATATCATGTCATCTTGTTTACTCCGTTTTCCATACATTTTATGAGCAGAGCATGTGGATACCCCATTTTTGTGATATCATGGGGCACTGGTGAATTATCAAAACCATTAGAGACAATGCTTTGCCATACACTCCCTCTGTGAGATGTTATACCAATTGTGACCACTGGAGGGAGTTGAAGAATTAAACGTGATTAGAGATATCAATATATATATTTTTTACTTTTTACACACTGCTTTTTTTACACATTGAATCGTGGTTTTGATAAACCAACGATATTCATATGAATTACATGTCTAATAAAAGTAGGTTTTAACAGGATTGAAGTTTAAGCAGGAAGCAGAATGATGACAAACTCATGCTGTAGCCATGGCAACCACTCTGCTGTTGTGCTATAAAGCTGAGTCCGTCAGAGCTTGTATTATCCTTGAAAAAGTCACGTGACTGTGATGTAACACGTGGGAGGAGCCAAGGACGCTCTGTGCAGATCAGCAGTATCACACAGTGTACTGCACTGAATCTGCTCCTGTCTAAGGCAGCTGACTGCTATAGTAAAACCTGCATATGCCTTATCATTATAAGGCACACGTGAGTGGATTGAAGTGTGCCTGTGTACCTTGGTATCCTAACTATTGCACAATGATTGTTTTTTTCTCTTATCTGCCTGTTTATGATTCTCACATTGGTTGTGAATAGAAGCAAAAAACACATTGGTACTATCAATGAGCACCTTAATTAAGCGTTTTTAAACAGCTTTGCTAGTGATCAAAAGCTCTATACCAATCAGGATTCTACACCTGTATAATTGAACCTTCTGAATACATCCCTATATATTTATTTTTATGTGGATTTTTTATGTGAATTTTTTACACATTTGGTGTCACTAATTTTTTATAATTTTACACTATTTTGATTGCTGGATTTTATAGGAATTTTTACTCACCGCTGGATTTATTTGACTATTTATATTTATTCTTATATATTCATTTTCATTCACATTGTGAAGCGCTTCAAATATCATTATTTATAAAAACACCTGCCTGCCTGTCAGTAGTAGGAAGAGAATAACAGGAATGATCAGAACACCAGCAATTGTCTTCAGGTAGCTTTAGGTGCACACTGTGCAGAGGACACAGTACACTAACTGTAAATACTGTAACTGCCTGCCTGTGGTATTAATAGGAGCAGAACACCAGCAATTGTCTCCAGGTAGCTTTAGGTGCACACTGTGCAGAGGGCGCACTACACTAACTGTAAATACTGTAGCTGCCTGCCTGTGGTACTAATAGGATCAGAAGAACACCACTAATTTTCTTCAGGTAGCTTTAGGTGCACACTGTGCAGAGAACGCACTACACTAACTTGTAAATACTGCAGCTGCCTGCGGTACTGCACTAATAGGATCAGAAGAACACCACTAATTTTCTTCAGGTAGCTTTAGGTGCATACTGTGAAGAGAATGCACTACACTAACTTGTAAATACTGCAGCTGCCTGCGGTACTGTACTAATAGGATCAGAAGAACACCACTAATTTTCTTCAGGTAGCTTTAGGTGCACACTGTGCAGAGGACGCACTACACTAACTGTAAATACTGTAGCTAATAGGACTAATAGGATCAGAAGAACACCACCAATTTTCTTCAGGTAGCTGTAAATACTATAAAAACACCTGCCTGCCTGTCAGTAGTAGGAAGAGAATAACAGGAACGAATCTAGCTAAACTGAATACAGTGTATATATATATATATATATATATATATATATATATATATATACAACACCTAGAATGTGTATATATATATATATATATATATATATATATATATATATATATACACAATACACTGTATGTGCAGCTAACTGACTCGCCTGCCTACTCTATCTAACTTAAATCAAATGACATTGTCTCTCTGTCTATCTATCTCTCTCTCAACCCCAGAACACACTACACAGGGCCGCCATGCAGGCGGCCTTATATAGTGTGGGGCATGTACTAAACCCCCTGAGCCATAATTGGCCAAAGCCACCCTGGCTTTGGCGAATTACGGCTCTCTGTACAGACGGCGCTGTGATTGACCAAGCATGCGGGTCATAGTGCATGCTTGGCCAATCATCAGCCAGCAATGCACTGCGATGCCGCAGTGAATTATGGGCCGTGACGCGCCACTCGAATTTGGTGCGAACAGCCCATATCATTCATAATTCGGCGAACGACCGAACACATGATGTTCGAGTCGAACATGGGTTTGACTCAAACATGAAGCTCATCCCTACTGATTATACTGCAGCTAGCAGAATCAACTGCCTGCCTGTGGTATTAATAGGATCAGAACACCAGCAGTTGTCTTCAGGTAGTCTTAGGTGCACACTGTGCAGAGAACACAGTACACTAACTGTAAATACTGCAGCTGCCTGCCTGTGGTACTAATAGGATCAGAAGAACACCAGCAATTGTCTTCAGGTAGCTTTAGGTGCACACTGTGCAGAGGACACAGTACACTAACTTTAAATACTGCAGCTGCCTGCCTGTGGTACTAATAAGATCAGAAGAACACCAGCAATTTTCTTCAGGTAGCTTTAGGTCCACACTGTGCAGAGGACACAGTACACTAACTGTAAATACTGCAGTTGCCTGTGTCACTGATAGTACTCACCGAGGCCGAGATGCCGAGAGCGATTTGTCCTTGCGACTAAGCGTAGTCCGCCCCCTGGAGGTGGTACAGGGAGGGAACGGCATGAAGAGGCACAGGCTATCTCAATGGACTGTGGGTGATTTTCTTGTGGGGTTTTCGGCAGAGAAGAGCCGCTGTGCAGGTACTGGTAGGCAAGGTGCAGCTGGAGACAACAGGCAGGAAGTTCAGAACCAGGCTGAGGGTCAAACACCGTGACGGTGATATGGCACTGCAGGATTTGCAGGATAGGATGACAAGATATGGAGAGTCCAGGTACAGGCAGGAAGTCAGGCTAGGAGACAGGAGATATTCCAGGTAACAGGCCGAGGGTCAAACACAGGAGATTGGTAGGAATCCAATAAACAAGCCGAGGTCAGGTCCAGGAGAGAAGCAGAGAAGTCCAAAGGCAAATCTGGGTCACAACAGGTAGTCAAGCAGAGATACAGGATACAGGTTCAGATAACACAGGAAGCTGAGACAAACCAGCAACTTGTTTGACTCTCTGAGCGCCTTTTATAGGCTGCCCAGGGCATCACGTTGAGTGTGCACCAGTGCGCGTGTGCGAGTGCCGTAGCGCTGAGCCACGAACGCGCATGCACCGGAACACCTTTCCGCCGGGAATGCGTGAAAAACGCCCGGACCGGAACGAAGGCTTCTTCTGACAGTGCCCCCCCCCCGAGGGATGGCCTCTGGATACCCAAGGTCGACATTAGTTCTGGATGCTCTCTGTGAAATGCCTGGAGAAGATGTGGGGCATGTAGATTCCTGGCTGGTTCCCAGGAGTTATCCTCAGAAGGATACCCCTTCCATTTGATCAGGTACTGTAGCTGTCTACCATTTTTTCTGCAATTTAGAATTTTTTCCACCTCAAATTCGTTTTCTCCGTCGATTAGGACCGGTGGCGGTGGAGGTCTCTCTCTGTCTGAAAAGGGGCTGGGAACAATAGGTTTTAAGAGGGATGCATGGAAGACTGGATGCACCTTGTAAGCATCAGGTAGAGCTAATTCAAAAGCCACTGAGTTGATTACCCTTTTTATTTTAAAAGGACCTATAAACTTTGGCCCCAGTTTCCGGGAGGGAATTGGCAGTCTGAGATGGATAGTTGATAGCCACACTTCCTCGCCTACTTTGAAGGCCGGATTCTCCTTCCTTCCCCTGTTGTAGTACTTTTGATAGTCCTCCTGGGCTTTTTGCATAGCTGCTTTGATCCTTTGGAAATGTAACTGGATAGAGTTTACTCGGCCCTGCACAGCAGGGACAGATATTTCCGGGATGGAAACTGGGAGAAAGGAAGGGTGAAATCCAAAATTAGACCAGAAAGGTATCTGGTTGGTAGCGGAATGGATGGAGTTGTTATATGCAAACTCCACATATGGCAGGAGGGAGGACCATTCATCCTGGGAATCGGAACAGAAGCATCGGAGGTATTGTTCCAGGGTCTGGTTTGTCCTCTCCGTCTGGCCGTTACTTTGGGGATGATAAGCAGAGGACAGACAAATCTTTATTTCCAAGGTTTTGCATAATTCTCTCCAAAATTTTGAAGTGAATTGAACCCCTCTGTCAGAGGTGATGCTCACCGGGGTACCATGAAACCTGATAATTTCCTTAAAGAACATGTTAGCGGTAGCAGAGGCGGAGGGAGTACCCACCATGGGCAGGAAGTGTGCCATCTTTGAAAGTCAATCAATTACGACAAAGATAGTCATGAACCCCCCTGATGGAGGCAAGTCCACAATAAAGTCCATGGAGATTTCTGCCCATGGGCGTTCAGGGATGGACAAGGGTTTAAGCAGCCCCCACAACTTTGTATTTGCTGTGCTGGCAAGGAATGCAGGATGAAACATAGTTCTTGCAGTCTTGTTTCCAGCCTGGCCACCAAAAGGAACGTGAGATCAATTCCATGGTCTTTTGTGACCCAAAATGGCCTGCCAACTTGTGGTCATGAAAGGACTGTAAGGTTAGGAGCCTAGATTCCAGCGGGACAAAGATTTTTCCGTGAGACCAAAATAGATCATTGCGTTTCCCCATAGAAGATACATGGGGTTCAGAACATTGAGCGGATGCGGATTTGATTGCGGACATTAGGTCCCCTTGGGTAACCAGGAGGAAATTTTGCAGAAACAGGATGGTGCTTGGCTCTGTTACCTGAGAAGTTTCATGGAACATCCTTGAAAGTGCGTCCGCTTTTCCGTTCTTAGAACCTGGTCTATAAGAGATGTGGAAGTTAAATCGGGAAAAGAAGAGGGCCCATCGGGCTTGCCTGGGTCTTAGACGTTTAGCTGTTCGCAGGTATTCCAGGTTCTTGTGGTCAGTAAATATCAAGACAGGATGGAGCGCCCCTTCAAGCAGATACCTCCACTCCTCCAAGGCGAACTTGATGGCCAATAACTCTCTATCGCCTACATCATAGTTTCTTTCGGGGATGCTTAATTTCCGGGACGCAAAAGCTACGGGATGCAGAAGAGCCTTGGGCCCTTGTCTTTGTGAGAGGATGGCACCAGTAGCGGTCTCTGAGGCATCAACTTCCAGAATGAAAGGCAAGGCTGGATCCGGGTGTCGTAAGACTGGTGCAGACGAGAATAGTGCTTTTAATTTTAAGAACGCTTCCTGAGGTTCCGAGGACCATTGAAACCGATTATGCTGGCGTGTAAGTTGAGTGATGGGAGCTACGATAGCTGAAAACCCTACAATAAATCTTCGGTAAAAGTTTGAGAAACCTAAGAACCGCTGTACCCCTTTTCTATCTACAGAAGCTGGCCATTCTTGGATTGCTTTGACCTTCTGGGGGTCCATTGCGACACCGTCAGTTGAGATTATGAAACCTAAAAATTGCACTGTGGTCTTTTCGAATTCGCATTTCTCCGCCTTAAGGTATAGCTTGTGTTTTCTGAGGATCGAGAGAACCAGTTTGACATGTACCCGATGAAGTTCCATGGTGGCTGAGAAAATGAGAATGTCATCTAGGTAGACTACTAGGAAGTTGTCAAGATATTCGTGAAAGATGTCGTTCACTAGGTGTTGAAACATGGCCGGGGCATTGCAAAGTCCAAACGGCATCACCAGGTACTCATAGTGTCCAAACCTGGATCTAAAGGCGGTCTTCCATTCATCGCCGGCTCGGATACGGATAGGATTGTATGCGCCACGCAAGTCCAGCTTGGAAAAGATGTGGGCGGATCTGAAACATTGGAATAGTTCCGGGATGAGAGGAAGCGGGTACCAATTCTTGATGGTAATCTTATTTAATTCCCTGTAATCAATGCAAGGTTGGAGGGATCCATCTTTTTTCTCTACAAAGAAAATACCAGCTCCGGCCGGTGATGAGGAGGAGCGAATGAACCCTTTCTCAATATTTTCATCAATGTATGTTTTGAGAGCCTTTAATTCTGTTTCGGACAAAGGAAAAATGTGGCCAAAAGGGATTTCAGCACCTGGCAAGAGATCTATAGGGCAGTCATAAGGCCGATGGGGTGGTAGACAGTCAGCCTGTTGTTTATCGAATACATCTTTGAATTCCAGGTAGCCTGTGGGTACATGTTGAAGACTATCGGACATGATTGTAATGGTAGAAACAGAGGCTGGGGCCGGAAGAAGGCAATGTCTGGAGCAATATTGGGATGAGAAAGAGACTTCTTTTTTATTCCAGTTGATCTGTGGTTCATGGGCTTGAAGCCATGGGAGTCCCAAGATAATGGGGAACATAGGGGAAGAGATGATATCAAAGCGCAGGTATTCTTGGTGGCCTGTATCAGTGGTGGTAAGGATGGGTCTGTTTCCTGAGTGATAGGCCCAGAGCGGGGAAGAGACCCATCGGCTAGGTGGACCTGTAGACTTCGGTTCTTAGTGGTTAAAGGAACGTGCAAGCTTGTGGCCAGTGAGGCATCCAAAAAACAGCTACACGCTCCGGAGTCAACTATAGCGGGTAGGTGAACTTCCTTTTCCGGTAGCTGTAAGGAGACAAAAAGAGTAACATAAGACTGAGAAGAACCGGAAACTTGTTGGTTAATAGCAGACCATAGGTAGGACTTACTGGGTCTCACGGGGCAGGAACGGAGGAAATGTCCAGAACCCCCACAGTAAAGGCACAGATTGCCCTGGCGCCTACGTAGGCTTTCCTTTGAAGTGAGTGGGGCACGGACTAGACCAAGCTGCATCGGCTCAGCTTCAGGAGTGGTAGAGACTGGTGGAGCTGTGTAGGATGGATGGATAGGAGTCGGTTTAGGCATCATCCAGGTAGGGCGAGGAGTCTGGAAGCGCTCTGCATGTCGCTCACGCATGCGACGATCCAGTTTAGTGGTAATTTGGATGAGGTCTTCCAGGGAATCAGGGGTCTCAATCCTGGCCAGCTCATCCTTCAATGCTTCAGACAGCCCTTGACGGAACTGGTATTTGAGGGCAGGTTCATTCCAGCCAGTATTAGCTGAACACTTCCGGAACTCTACGATATAGTCCTCTACTGGTCTTCGTCCTTGGCTTAGGTTATGCAATAAGGCTTCGGCCGTGGCCGTGCGCTGGGGGTCATCGTATAGTTGTGCCATACTTTCGAAGAAGGTATCTACCGAATTCAGTATGGGGTTCCTCTGTTCCATTAGGCTATGAGCCCAAGCTTGCGGTTCATCAGCCAAGAGGGAGATGATGAAGCCAACTTTTACCACCTCCGAAGAAAAAGTCCTGGGTTGCAGAGCCAAATACAGGGAGCAAGCATTTTTAAAAGCCCTGAACTTTTTACGATTGCCGGAGAATCGCTCTGGTGTGGGAACCCTGGGTTCTGGAGTGGCCATGACCACGGTGGGATTAGTTGGTATCTGAGAAGAGGAACCTCCGCTGGGAGGTACAGAGGCTGCGGCAGGAGCTGGAGATGGTCCAGAAAGTTGTTGAAGGCGGCCGTCAATTTGGGCGTCTTGCAACTTTTGGACGGCCTCAGTGAGAGCCGAGACCTGCTGACACAGGATCTCCAATGGGGAACGCGCTCTGTCGGCCTCTGACATGGCTGGTTTTTACTGTCACTGATAGTACTCACCGAGGCCGAGATGCCGAGAGCGGTTCGCCCTTGCGACTAAGCGCAGTCCGCCCCCTGGAGGTGGTACAGGGAGGGAACGGCACGAAGAGGCATAGGCTACCCCAATGGACTGTGGGTGACTTGCTTGTGGGGTCTTCAGCAGAGAAGAGCCGCTGTGCAGGTACTGGTAGGCAAGGTGCAGCCGGAGACAACAGGCGGGAAGTCCAGAACCAGGCTGAGGGTCAAACACCGTGACGGTGATATGGCACTGCAGGATTTGCAGGGTAGGATGACAAGATATGGAGGTACAGGCAGGAAGTCTGGCTAGGAGACAGGAGATAACAGGTAACAGGCCGAGGGTCAAACACAGGAGATTGGTAGGAATCCGATAAACAAGCCGAGGTCAGGTCCAGGAGAGAAGCAGAGAAGTCCAAAGGTAAATCCAGGTCACAACAGGTAGTCAAGCAGAGATACAGGATACAGGTTCAGATAACACAGGAAGCTGAGACAAACCAGGAACTTGTTTGACTCTCTGAGCGCCTTTTATAGGCTGCCCAGGGAATCACGTTGGGTGTGCACCAGTGCGCGTGTGCGAGTGCCGTAGCGCTGAGCCGCTAACGCGCATGCGCCGAAACACCGTTCCGCCGGGAATGCGTGAAAAATGACCGGACCGGAACGAAGGCTTCTTCTGACAGCCTGCCTGTGGTATTAATAGGATCAGAACACCAGCAATTTTCTTCAGGTAGCTTTATGTGCATACTGTGCAGAGGACACAGTACACTAACTGTAAATACTGCAGCTGCCTGCCTGTGGATCCCCTGAAGAAGTCACGTGATGACGTAACGCGTAGGGTGTGGCCGTAGACTGAGCGATACCAGAAGTAATGTGAGAGCGGCGTTCAGACGCCTTAGCAATTGTTTATGCTTGTTTTTTAATTCACGAATGTAAGAGTCCATTTTTTAACCTCTAAAAAATAAAATTTGTTTATTTGAACCTACTACACTATTGGGGCTTTCTCTCTCTCTCCCACCCTTGTTCATCTCCACCCCCTGGTGGAAGAGACTAATATAACGGATGACATTTATGTTTATGGATATATGCTGACACTACAGACAATTACATTGTTGCTTATGAGGGCACGGAGGATCCCCTGGTGGTAGAGGCTGGTACAACATAACCATAACGGACCTAAAATCATCATCATATGCAAACCTAACATTGATGAAGGTGAGAGCTTTGTGAACTTAATTGATGGGATTTTAACTCCTCCTTGTCCACCCAGTCACACATTGGATCTCCTTTATTACATTTTTGGGTTTTTTTTGGACATTTTCTTTGGTTATTGTGGTTTAGAGACTAACAATATTTCAATATCATCTGCCCTGTGATTTTTATGGATATATGAATTTATTATTGGGTACACTTTTGCCCGGTGATTTTTATGGATATATGAATTTATTATTGTGTACACTTTTTTACAATATTTTTCGTTTAATTAATTTGACACGTTATTGATTCACTTTTTTAGCTAATAGTCTTTACACTGTAGTGCGGAATCACTTCTCAATTATTATTTATGGAGAGTGGATTGTGATACACTGTAGATTCTGCTGCAGGCAGTTTTTGTTTAATGATTTGAACACACTTTAATGCACTATTTGCGCTTTGGTATTGGATTACGTTGAGATAAGTTTTTATTAATTTGATATATTCACCATATATTGTAGTAGCGTGAAGGCTTTATAGTTCCACATAATTGGCCAAAGCCACCCTGGCTTTGGCCAATTACGGCTCTCTGTACAGACGGAGCTGTGATTGGCCAAGCATGTGGGTCATAGTGCATGCTTGGCCAATCATCAGCCAGCAATGCACTGCGATGCCGCAGTGAATTATGGGCCGTGACGCGCCACTCGAATTTGGCGCGAACGGCCCATATCGTTCGTAATTCAGCGAACGACCGAACACACGATGTTCGAGTCGAACATGGGTTCGACTCGAACACGAAGCTCATCCCTACTGATTATACTGCAGCTAGCGGAATCAACTGCCTGCCTGTGGTATTAATAGGATCAGAACACCAGCAATTGTCTTCAGGTAGCTTTAGGTGCACACTGTGCAGAGGACACAGTACACTAACTGTAAATACTGCAGCTGCCTGCTTGTGGTACTAATAGGATCAGAAGAACACCAGCAATTGTCTTCAGGTAGCTTTAGGCGCACAGTGTGCAGAGGACACAGTACACAAACTGTGGTATTAATAGGATCAGAACACCAGCAATTGTCTTCAGGTAGCTTTAGGTGCACACTGTGCAGAGGACACAGTACACTAACTGTAAATACTGCAGCTGCCTGTCTGTGGTATTAATAGGGTCAGAACACCAGCAATTGTCTTCAGGTAGCTTTAGTTGCACACTGTGCAGAGGACACAGTACACTAACTGTAAATGCTGCAGCTGCCTGCCTGTGGTATTAATAGGATCAGAAGAACACCAGCAATTTCTTCAGGTAGCCTTAGGTGCACACTGTGCAGAGGACACAGTACACTAACTGTAAATACTGCAGCTGCCTGCCTGTGGTATTAATAGGATCAGAACACCAGCAATTGTCTTCAGGTAGCTTTAGGTGCACACTGTGCAGAGGACACAGTACACGAACTGTAAATACTGCAGCTGCCTGCCTGTGGTACTAATAGGATCAGAAGAACACCAGTAATTGTCTTTGGGTAGCTTTAGGTGCACACTATGCAGAGGACACAGTACACTAACTTTAAATACTGCAGCTGCCTGCCTGTGGTATTAATAGGATCAGAACACCAGCAATTGTCTTCAGGTAGCTTTAGGTGCACACTGTGCAGAGGACACAGTACACTAACTATAAATTCTGCAGCTGCCTGACTGTGGTATTAATAGGGTCAGAAGAACACCAGCAATTGTCTTCAGGTAGCTTTAGGTGCACACTGTGCAGAGGACACAGTACACTAACTGTAAATACTGCAGCTGCCTGCCTGTGGTACTAATAGGATCAGAAGAACACCAGCAATTTTCTTCATGTAGCCTTAGGTGCACACTGTGCAGAGGACACAGTACACTAACTCTAAATACTGCAGCTGCCTGCCTGTGGTATTAATAGGATCAGAACACCAGCAATTGTCTTCAGGTAGCTTTAGGTGCACACTGTGCAGAGGACACAGTACACTAACTGTAAATACTGCAGCTGCCTGCCTGTGGTACTAATAGGATCACAAGAAAAACCGCAATTTTCTTCAGGTAGCTTTAGGTGCACACTGTGCAAAGGACACAGTACACTAACTGTAAATACTGTAAATACTGTATCTTGTCAGTATATACACAACGCCTAGGATGCATATATATATATATATATATATATATATATATATATATATATATACACAATACACTGTAAGTGCAACTAACTGACTCGCCTGCCTACTCTATCTAACTTAAATGAAATGACACTGTCTATCTCTCTCTGCCGCCACAACACACTACACAAGGCCGCCACGCAGGCCTTGTACTAAACCCCCTGAGCCATAATTGGCCAAAGCCACCCTGGCTTTGGCCAATTATGGCTCTCTGTACAGATGGTGCTGTCATTGGCCAAGCATGCGGGTCATAGTGCATGCTTGGCCAATCATCAGCCAGCAACACACTGCAATGCCGCAGTGGATTATGGGCCGTGACGCGCCAATCGAATTTGGCGCGAACAGCCCATAACGTTCGCAATTCGACAAACAATCGAACAGGCGATGTTCGAGTCGAACATGGGTTCGACTCGACCTCGAAGCTCATCCCTATCCCCGGCACATCTGGCTGTTAGGCTGTCTGAGGGTCTTTCCAGAAGCAAGAGAGTAGCGTAGGGTTTGGATTGCAGCTTGCAGTCCAAGCAGAAGTGACGGTTCTGCCGGCCGGAGAACCTGTCATGGTCGGAGGTAGAGGGGAAGCTGTAGTCACTAAGGGACAGACCACCTTGTTACCAGGGACCACAGTGAGTAGCTTGAAGCAAGTGCCGGAGCAGTATTCTCACCAACCGGAGAAGGTGAAGAATCTGGAAACTTCAGCAGGTGCCAAGCTAGGGACCCAGCCAGTGGGGTGACGCTTGAGGAGTATCTAGAGTGCCAAGCCAGGGACCCAGGAGGGAAGCGGCTGTGACGCTTGAGGAAGATACTAAAGTAAGAAGATTAGAAGAACTCACGGGATTCAGTTGCAGTGAATCAGCAAGTCTAATGAGAGAGACTGGGAGCTCAGTGGGCTGAGAATCTACAAGAAGTGATTGTATAAAAGTAAAGGAGTTTGTTACAATTTGTGTTAGGAACTGTTGTAAGACTGTTGCGAAAGGAGACAGCGCTCCTACACTCGCAGATGTGGTGTCTTGCTGGATGCCTTTCCCTGCATGGCTGTCTACCTTTAGAAGTCTCGGAGTCTGCCAATTGACATTGAAACTACCTAAGGGTGTCCTTGCTCTAAATTCTCTCTCCCACTGTTCTGTTCAAGAAAAAATAAATCTCTTTGCATTCAAGAAGTGTCTGGCACCCATAAATTTACCTTACATTACACTCTATACAGAAGGATGTCAGCTGTCCCTGGCTCTGGGGGTTCTCATTAGAATAAAGGAGGCCTGGGACCTTGCTACACCAGATATGTTGGAGCAGCTAGTGGGTATTAGAGTGGTGTATTAGGCTGCCCATAGATGAGCGGGCTGAATGAAATAAAATGATCAGATCCCCCTATCCACACATTCAAGGTGGATGAATGAATCCTCCCTGCTGTGTCATTATCTTCCTGCAGCACTGATCGAGCGTGGAGAATTCAACAGGGTGGTTGTACAGAAGTCAATCAGTAGATTGACTTCTGTACAACTACAGTGCCCATACAATGTCCTTGCTGAACCGGTCTAATTTCGATCCATGTATGGCCAGCTTTAGTAGATACTGAAATATAAAATATTGAAAGACGCATACAAATCAGAAAACTGTATACTTACCCGTGGTCATTTTCCTTTATTAACACGTACAATATGTATGGCATCATAGTGATAGTATATAACAATCTAAAACCAGAGTAAAAATTACCTATAAAGTTTAAAGGAGAAGTCCAGCCAAAGCTTGTTTGGCTGAGCTTCTCCTATGGATCACAGGAGTGCAATTTGTTTTGCACTCCTGTGACCCATTTTCAGAAGAGAGGGGACTGAAGTCCCCACTCTGCTGACGTCATGGATATCAGTCCAGGCATCCGCCAGGTGCCTGGATTGACACCCGTCTCAGCCTCTCAGCGAGCCGCCCCTCCACAGCTCAGTGCTCCAATGAGCGTGGAGGGAGATGAGCAGAGAGCTGTGACTGACAGTCTACAGCTCTCTGCTCAAAGAGCTGTGAAAACTGAGCGATCGGCGGTGTTCGATCGCTCCGTTTTCAGTGCAGAGGCGCCGGGGGACAGATGCAGCATCGGACTAATGCTGCATACACCGAAGTAAGTATAAATCTAAAAAAAAAAACCCTTACTTCTCTTTTAATTATTAATATTGGAAGTAGAAGAGAAAACTACAGATCTTCCAAAGTCCACTGTGGTAAGGGCAATAGGATTGACCCTGTCATGTGTTAAGCAGGTAGCATAAGACTACCATATTGCTGCCTTAAAAATCTCCAATGGAGTGAAATCTTCTGCATGTTGCTATAGACAAGGAATCTCCAAACTACGGCCCTTCAGCTTTTGCGGAACTACACATCCCATAAGGCATTGAAAAACTCTGACATTTACAGACTAGGCATAATGGGAATTGTAGTTACTGAACAACTGAAGGTTCATAGTTGTGCAAGTAAATGAATTTGCTTGCACACAAACACAATATAATACCCAACTTTCGGTAAAATATAAAAGATGATGTTACGCCGAGTAAATAGATACCTAACATGTCACACTTTAAAATTGTGTACGCCCGTGGTATGGTGCCTAACTATGGTACTTAAAATTCTCCGTAGGCGACGCTTTAAACACTTTTACAGGTTACCCGTTTAGAGTTACACAGAGATACCTTTTACCTGCTAATCACTTGGGCCAGGTGAGGCGTGCAGCGGCTGGACTATATCTTCCTATTTCTGCAGTATGCTTTTGGTCTGGGCGGACCTCTCCTCAGCCTGCACCCTCACTAGTCAGCAGCATCCAACTTATGGGACCTTGACAACATAAGCGGGTACCCTTAAGCATTTATCATGGGCCACAGTGAGTACGTCCGGGTTCCCTGGTCTCGGCTTTGTTCCATTACTTGAATTGAAGCTATACACTTTAGAGCCTGATTTCTATACAGGATGTTGCTGCTTGGTCTGTTTATATTTATATTTATTCTTATCTTCATTGCTTATGATTTATGCCTCACCTGAAGGCACTACTACTGGTGAATGAGCTGTCAGCTGGGGCACATCCCAGCATGTACACAGGTCTAAACAATCTCAACAATGAGGCTACGTTCTTGTCTCTGACTGGATCAAATGGACTGTTGTGAACAGTTGGACAAATTACCTTCTTTTGAGACTTTTTGATGGTTTATCTGCAAGTATAATGGCTCCTTGGATGTCTTAATCTGACACTTTGCTGAATGTGTGAGCCATGGCTGATATTATTAAAGCAGGGGTCCACCTATCTATCGTTTTTTTTTTTTTTTTGGAGTTCATTTACAAACTTTTCTTCTCATGATTATCTACTCACATGTTCTGTGTAATAAGTCCGTTTGTTCTGTGTCCGATTTTGTTGTAAAGAATAAAATTCACTGAAGGCGCTTTCCATCTTCATTGTGGGCATTTGAAGCTCACAAACATGTATTTTCTGGATGCGGTGAATGCTGTACTCCCAGCATTCACCGAGATGTTGTGATGACGCTGTTGCACAATGCATGCTGGGAAGCCTGAGACTAGCTCCCAGGGGACTGTGGGAGGTCTGGAAGAGGCTAGAAACACGCCTACTCCCATGGGAGGAAAACCAGGAAGTGCTAAGAAGATTAGAAAAAAAAAGGTAATTACGGCGATTTAAATTTTTTTACACAGCATGTCAGCATCTAGGCAAGGAAGAGAATGCATAGAGATAATGTTCAAAATTTGGGTGGAACCCCGCTTTAAGTTACACAGCTGGAGCATTTTTTCTTAACCTTTTAGATGCAATTTCCTGCACAATTGACCTTTGTTTAGGGGTCTAAACTTATCAGCTTATTTTATCTTTCATTTGTATATACACTTTTTAGTGATCACGTATAAAATGAAACCTGGAGGAGAAAATGGACAGAGGGGCTGCATGATTAAGGGAGGAACAAGGTCAATGAACGGTCAGCTAGGTCAGTGTGTTTGGTGGGGGTATAGCCCTGATTGGAGGCAGAAGTCGAAGTGGCAGGGTTCAGATTAGAGGGTCTTTGTGGTGAGGTAGTTCTCTTACATTCCAAGGAGGCAGGAGAAGTGAGAAGTGGCAGCTTCGGTCCCCCCCCCGCTGGAAGAGAGAGACAGAATGAGTGAAGTGGAGGCCTTGTTGGGCCAGGTCGGGGCTGCAGCAGAGGATCGGGTCCGCAGTGGCTGCAGCAGCAGCTATTAGACATGCTGGGGGGGGTCAGGAGCAGCTCCCTCACCTGCTACTTCCCCATCTGCTTGGAAACAGGCTAGGAGGGTTCCCCGTCCTGAGCGCCCGAGTCCTTCACCTGTGCCCCAGGTCCAGCCTCCACGTAGGAGCCCCTGTCTCAGGGACCCTCCAGGGCCTGCTGCTGGGCTTCCTGATCTAAGTCCCAGAGGTGGCCCCGGGAGGAATCCTCGTCGCCTGCGGGACCAGAGGGGGAGGGGGCATCCTGCTCTTACTCCCCCTCCTCCCCCTCTCTTCAGATGCCGGATTGTGGCTGAGCCCACTGCTGAGGTTCCAAGCGGGGAGTGGCTCAGCATGGGAGACAATCAGAAACACGCAGTGGGGGTGTCATGGCCCCTCAGCTGCTCCCAGCGGGAGATCATCTGTCCTGGATGCTAGAGGACATTGCACGGAGGGGGGTCCGCTTTACTCCCCTGCCGGCCGCCGCTGCGAGGATCTGTAGCCATCAGCTCTCTGTGGCTTCAGTGCAGAGAGGAGCTCGGCCAGAAATTAGATCAGCTATGGGCAGCAGGAGGGTTCGGGCACCCTCTGCTTGCCCTCTAGCGCCGCTGCAGCCTGGTAATGCCAGTGGAAGGAGGCCGGAGACTCGAGCTGGGGGATCCGCCACTTTAAAGAGACAGCATGTCCCTGCTGCAGCTGAGGGTTCTAAGGTACCCCGCAGCTCATCATCCTTGCAAGATATGGCTGGGGCAGAAGATGATGCTTCCTGGAACCCTGAGCCAGAGTCACCAGAACGCAGGGTGCAAGGGACGCCGATGCAGTGGGAATCTTCTGCAGCATCTGGTTAGGTCACCCTGCCTTGCGGAGCCAGCTGGGATCCGGGCGAACGGCCAAGGCAATCGCTTCCTCCGTTTCCAATGTTATGTCTGCATTGCAGATGCAGACGGCTGGGGGTTGGAACCCCTCAAGGCAAAGGAGCCACGGAGGATAGGGGCGGCAATTTGACTATTGCGCATGATGCATGATTTTTCCGGATGCATCATTGTATGGTCAGATATCGTGGCTAAAAAGGTTTGGCGTTTTGCTCACTCCATTGGTCGTCTGAACAAGGCGAGAATTAAGTTAAACAGGGAGGTAGAAGGGTTTGTGGCTAAGCTCCGGGGCATGGTGGTTCGCCACCGGGAGCTGGAGGATCAGTCTGTCTGCTATTGGAGGGATGATGGTGTTCACCTGAATGCAGTAGGGACAGATATTTGGTCTTTGGGCCTAAAGGAGGGGGTGCTGAGGGCGCTGCAGGTGTGGAGGGATTCGCTTGAATGAGGTGTCACTCAAGCTCATGTGGCGGGTCAAGGAGTCTTTGGGGGGTCAGTAATTACATGGTTACAAAATTGTGGGGCCCATCTAAGGTATGGCACTTCCACTTGGTTAGTGGTGGTTCTCCGAGGAGTGAGGTCTCCTGGGGGAGGGGGAATATGCAATTATGTGTGATGTCGGAACGCCTTTGGGCCGGTTGGGGTGCAGCTGAGGACATGGACGATTCCAGTTAAAATGATGCCTTAAGCACACCCAAAGACCTCTTGTTGTTCGGCATTACATTGCTGAATTTCCACTTATTTGTATGTTTTAATATTATGTTATTTTATTCTTTGGTTAATAAAATTGGCTGCTGTGGCCGTATAAAACCCATGTCACTCAGTCTGTGTCTTTATTCTAAATTTGTAAGGGCCTAGGTTGACAAATCCTCCAGTCATGTTTTACCCAATTTTTTTTTATGGTAGAGATTTCAGTACTTCGGCATGCCCCTACAGGGATTATCATATTATATTTTATATACCAAACACTTAGCTTATTGCTTCCACTTAGACTTTTCTCAGTGGACACTCTGATTGGTATGCATGGTTTATTATGCTTTTTTCAGTGCCGTCACAAAGTAATCTAGAGCGATGTTGAGATGTATGAGCATTATGTGTCAGCAAAAATCCCCCCCCACAAAATTGAGCACTAATCTGCATGCTTACGCCCAAGTACAAATCTGCCCCCCTGCTGAAATCCCCTCTCCGAGCACAAATCTTTGCCCCCATCCCCTAAACCCCCCCCAACACAAATACCCCTCCCCAAAAAAAGTCATGTCTCCTACCACAAATCCTCTACCCCTCAAAATTCCCTCCAAGTCCACATACCCTCTCCCTTGACCTCCTCGCAGCGCCCCCCTCCCCTCCTCACATGAACCCACAGTGCCCAGTGCAGCCAGTCCTGCCCACCCCTTGTCCCGGGCCTGCTTTTTTACACATGAACTTCCCCACCAGTGTAGCACATTGAGAGGGTGGTCCTATATTTACACTAGTAATATTTGCATATTTGAGCCATTTTTAAGTTTTTTTTGGATTATAGTCTATTCCACTATCAAGGAGAGTATCACCATCCTTTCATACGCATTTAATCAGATCAGGATTGAAAACATTTCTACCATGAGAGCTCATTCACACCAGACATGCATGAAAACTGATGGGAACTGAAGTGAAAACCGAGCAGATTTCACTTGCAGAGACATCAGTTTCACATCAGTTTTCATGTGTGTCAGTTATGTGCCCTGTTCACACCAATGTTGATGCCATGTCAGTTTTTTTCCCATGGAGAAAACTGCATACACGTTGCAGATTCCTGCGCAGAAAAAATCTGTATGTTGAGGTGTGAACAGGGCACGAGGCCTTAGCCCCTGGATCACACCATGGTGCAGAGACTCCAGTTTTTCTGCATGCGTTCTGCAAGAGCACAAAAAAAATGGTTCTCTATGTGCCCTGTTCACACCACAACACTGGTATCACGTGTGGATTTTTTTCTATGCAGAAATCTTAAATGTGTATGCAGTTTTCCACACGGAAAAAAACCTGACATGACATCAACATTGGTGTGAACAGGGCACAGAACTGACACGCATAAAAATTGATGGAAACTGACGTGAAACTGATGTTTCTGCAAGTAAAATCTGCATTCCCTTCAGTTCCCATCATTTTTCACGCACGTATGGTCTGAACGAGCCTTTAATCTTGCCTCAAAGTTACTTTTTTCTGTGGGCTGCATCACAGTCTTGTGATATTTAACCACACATATTTACCTCTGAGTTCAGCACTTCATTTATTCCTGTGAACTTATTTTTATATTTACATATTCATCATCTTTGCTGGATTCCATGATATCTTGTGAACCTACACCGACTATTCATATTATTCCCCTTTTCTCAGTTGGAGATCATTTATTCACTCAAGTGAATCTTGTAAATAGACTCATCCCAGTTTATTGTGTCCCTATAGGTTACTTTATCAGCTTGCTTAGATTGTGGTATCTTACATAATATTTCTGTTAAACATTTGTGTATTGTCCCTTTTTCCTTCTATGAATCTTGGACCTTTTCTTGTAATTTTTGATTGAGTTTTACGATTGGGATTTAGTACGCAGGTTTATTATCATGGCACAATCTCAACGCCACCTAAGTATTTCTCCTGTCTTTTAAGACATGTATTTTTTTAGCTTTTTCGTACTACATATTTTAAAGTGAACACCAATAACTAAACAACATTAAAAAATGTAATCCTTAAATTTCTACACTTGTTCAATCATATTTTTAAAGCCTCCACATATAGACAAATCGGATTTCATACCCTCCTCTGCCCCACTCAGATGCAATAAATAAATAAAAAAACACTCCCGCCTCCTGGGATGGCCTCCTGCTGAATGCCTGCTCTGCGCTTTGACATTTCTTATAGGTAAGAGGCGGAGCCACCTGGCGTCACCCGATGTCACCACCCTCTTATGACTTCATGGACTGGTGCATGCTGGGCCTGTGATGTCACAAGGGCCCCCTGAATGACGTAGACAGGTGGCCCCACCCCTTACCTATATGAAAAATGTCAAAGTGCAGAGCAGGCATTTGGTGGGAGGCCGTCCCAGGAGGCATAGCGATTTCAATTTATATTTATTTTTTGCGGTCGGCGGTTCGGCGGGTTGCGTGATTGACAATGGATTTACATCGAGGGACACCATTTTTTTATTATTTAATAAGGGATTTGTCAAAAACTTGTTTTTATTACATTTTGACACTTTCCTGGTGAATGGGTAGTGTTACTATGTACTTGATACCCATTCACATGGGGGGAGGATCTGGGGGCCCCTTGTTAAAGTGGGCTTCCAGATTCTTATAAGCCCCCCCGTCTGCAGACCCCCATAACCAATGGCCACAGTTGTTGGGATGAGGCCCTTGTCCCCATCAACATGGGGGCAAGGTGCTTTGGGGTGGCCCCAAGGCACCCACCCTCCATTTGAGGGCATGTGGCCTGGTATGGTTTCCTGACCTGCCGGGCTGCATGCCCAGATAAGGGTCTAGTATGGATTTTGGGGGAACCGTATGCCATTTTTTTTCTTACAGTGGGGACGGAAAGTATTCAGACCCCCTTAAATTTTTCACTCTTTGTTATATTGCAGCCACTTGATAAAATCATTTAAGTTCATTTTTTTCCTCATTAATGTACACACAGCACCCCATATTGACAGTAAAACACAGAATTGTTGACATTTTTGCAGATTTATTAAAAAAGAAAAACTGAAATATCACATGGTCCTAAGTATTCAGACCCTTTGCTGTGACACTCATATATTTAACTTAGGTGCTGTCCATTTCTTCTGATCATCCTTGAGATGGTTCTACACCTTCATTTGAGCCCAGCTGTGTTTGATTATACTGATTGGACTTGATTAGGAAAGTCACACACCTGTCTATATAAGACCTTACAGCTCACAGTGCATGTCAGAGCAAATGAGAATCATGAGGTCAAAGGAACTGCCTGAAGAGCTCAGAGACAGAATTGTGGCAAGGCACAGATCTGGCCAAGGTTACAAAAAATTTCTGCTGCACTTAAGGTTCGTAAGAGCACAGTGGCCTCCATAATCCTTAAATGGAAGACGTTTGGGACGACCAGAACCCTTCCTAGAGCTGGCCGTCTGGCCAAACTGAGCTATCGGGGAAGAAGAGCCTGGGTGAGAGAGGAAAAGAAGAACCCAAAGATCACTGTGGCTGAGCTCCAGAGATGCAGTCAGCAGATGGGAGTAAGTTGTAGAAAGTCAACCATCACTGCAGCCTTTCCTCAGTGCAAGACACATGAAAGCCCGCATGGAGTTTGCCAAAAAACACCTGAAGGACTCCAAGGTGGTGAGAAATAAGATTCTTTGGTCTGATGAGACCAAGATAGAACTTATTGGTCTTAATTCTAAGCGGTATGTGTGGAGAAAACCAGACACTGCTCTCACCTGTCCAATACAGTCCCAACAGTGAAGCATGGTGGTGGCAGCATCATGCTGTGGGGGTGTTTTTCAGCTGCAGGGACAGGACGACTGGTTGCAATCGAGGGAAAGATGAATGCGGCCAAGTACAGGGATATCCTTGATGAAAACCTTCTCCAGAGTGCTCAGGACCTCAGACTGGGCAGAAGGTTTACCTTCCAACAAGACAATGACCCTAAGCACACAGCTAAAATAACGAAAGAGTGGCATCACAACAACTCCGTGGCTGTTCCTGAATGGCCCAGCCAGAGCCCTGACTTAAACCCAATTGAGCATCTCTGGAGAGACCTAAAAATGGCTGTCCACCAACGTTTACCATCCAACCTGACAGAACTGGAGAGGATCCAGTGTGTGAAAAACTTGTTGCTTCTTTCCCAAAAAGACCCATGGCTGTATTAGATCAAAAGAGTGCTTCTACTAAATACTGAGCAAAGGGTCTGAATACTTGGGACCATGTGATATTTCAGTTTCTCTTTTTTAATAAATCTGCAAAAATGTCAACAATTCTGTGTTTTTCTGTCAATATGGGGTGCTGTGTGTACATTAATGAGGAAAAAAATGAACTTAAATGATTTTAGCAAATGGCTGAAATATAACAAAGAGTGAAAAATTTAAGGGGGTCTGAATACTTTCCGTCCCCACTGTATTTGGCGTGGGGTTCCCCTCCAAACCCATACCAGACCACGCCGTTTTTTTCTTTGTTTTAACTGCCACTCTTTTTTTTTTTTGCAGCGGGGGAAACCCCCTTGACAGCTGATGAGTCATCGTTTGTTAAGTGCACTGCGTCCGGCTTCCCGGCCTTGCTCCTTAACAACCAGCTTACACTGCGCCATGATTGGGCAAAGCTTTGCCCAATCAGGGCGCAGAATGCAGCGCTCATTGACTTGGTCTCCTTCAGGATGGTATTTCATTCTCCCTTGCTTCGGAAAATAGGACACTACCATCTTGTTTATTTGAATTAGAATTTCTTCCTCTTGATTAGAGAAACCAAGAAGTACAATGTTTGTCATGCTGCTCAAAGTTCCAGAATATTGAAGACTGTTGTTATTTCTGACCTTGGCGATTTGCCCTGGACTAGAATATCCTGAAAATGAGCTCTGCAGCCTTGAGTGCTGACATCTGACATATTGTGATCCAAGTTCCCATGTCCAGCCGCTTTTGCAGATTCAATACCTAGAGCCAGTTTGGCTTATCTGAAGTAATGATCCCTATTTGCACTGGCTCAGGAAGCCTGTTTGAAAGCACGGAAATAAAAGCATGGAACACATGTCCTGTGCTTCACTGATAGAACACCACATTACTCTGTTCTTGCTAGGGACAGTAACTGCGTCCTATTACTGTGAGGATAAAAAAAGGATTCTGGTGCTAGGTATTGTTTTTTTATTTATGGAGTAGTCAGCCTTGTAGCCCTGTAAGGTTTGGCCAATCAATATGCTGCAATGCCATGCACAGGAAAGGATGCAAAAATGAGAAATGTATTTAGTCGAAGGTAAAATGTATTGAAATACAATCATAGTGAATAATCAGTTTTGAGAATGAACTTAAAGAGGATGCCCCTGAAAAATTCAAAGTCATCAGCTACAAATACTGCAGCTGCTGACTTTTAATATATGGACACTTATCCGTCCAGGGAGTCTGCAATGTCAGCACCCCAGCCGATCTTCTGATTGACTGTCGGGTGCGGTCGCCACCATTTCAGGTAAGGGAACCCGGCTTTTGGCTCCACAGCCAGGTCCCTTCTGCGCGTAGCGCACCGTGCTTTCTAATTGGTCCGGCGGCGGAGGAAGGAGTAGTGGGCCGAACTTCCGAGAGATGGGGCTGCGGCCCCCTCTCCTGGAAGTGGGAAATAGTACCTGTCAAAAACAGGTTCCTGTTCCCCCCCCCCCAAAAAGGTGCCAAATGTGGTAATGGAGGGGGGGGAGAAGACGGATAAGCAGAAGTTCCACTTTTGAGTGGAATTCCGTTTTAACAGGCGCTGACCAACCAAACAAATGATGTGTGATAAAGGGACAGCAAGAGCCATTTACTGTGTTTGGATGTATTGTACGCTATTTGGTAAGAAATATCAAATAACATTAAAATAAATGCACACATTATATTGCCTCTTTTTTAGGGTGCTATTATAACACTTTTTGGAGTTAATTTCCTAATAGACATTGCAAGGGAAGTTGTACTTTGCAAGGCAATTTTACCCTGCACTTAGCGAATAAGGTGAAGGTCTGCTGACTTCCAACATCTAATCACATGCAAGTAAAACATTTTTTTCACTTTCTTTGTACTTGATTTTATATTGTTTGCAAAGTGAAATATCACCTCATTCACTAAGCTCTGGGAAAAATGCCCTTGCAAAGTTCAACTTCACTTTCAAAGTCAACAACCTTTTTGCCTTTAGTAAACCAAACCCATTGTTTTACCAGTTCAAGTAACAACAAGCAAACACAAACATGTTATTTCAGTGACAATAGCTTGTCAAGCCCTCCAGATGACCTAATTTAAACATAAAATATGACCTCCTATTGACTGCAATGTAATTCAATTTCAAAATCCTAGTGTAGCACCCTCCAGTGTGTGCTACTAGAAGGGAGATTAGGCAAACTATAGTCAAGCCCAGGGATAAACCTGAGTCACTGGATCTAGGTCAGGGTTATTAGAGGCCAGGGCTGGATGACTCATAGCAGCTCTCTGATGCCCCCACCCTGTTTCTAGAATGTTGGAGAACATTCTGGAAGATAGTGGACGAAAGCTGGGAGGGTTTGCCTTGAATATTTATGGGTCCTTGGCCAATACCCAGGTTGGGGGCCTGGCAGGAAACTAATGAGCCATGCCAGCAGAGGAGTTGAGTGGCAGAAGGACAAGCAGTGTTGAAGAGAGTCTGTCGTGGCCCTTGAGGGACCCCTGCCAGGAGGGGTTTCACCTCGGGCTGGAGCTCAGGAGGCTGGCCTGGAAGGATCCCATTACAGGAGTGGGAAGAGAAAGCAGCCAGGTGGGCTGGTGGCAGCCAGGTGAGCTAGCATTTCTGCAAGCAGTAGAACTGGGACAATTGTCTACAAAGAGGCAGAAGGTTGTGTGAGATTCTGTTCACTCCACATTGCAAGTTTACCAAGGGACTGTTCCTAGCCTGTAATGGGCCATTGCTGAACTAACTAGGGACAATTAGTTCCCACAGGAGTCAACCAGCAGGATCTGTACAATGGAACCAAGTTTGTGCAGGTGGAAGGAAGAAGAGGAATCTGTAAATAGGGAGGAAGTTGTCCCTGGTGTTAATTGTTGGACATTTTCAAGTTGGGTATCCCATAATCCCTTAACCAGGGCCATCTTACAGCAATGGCACTCCTGGGCACTGCCCAGGGGCCCCGGGTGCATAGGGTCCCGCAATAATCTTACATTACATCATATTTGCCAACTGTCTGGGACATTCATGCTTTTTACTAAACTGTCCAGAGATGGATGTGTCCCGGGAAGCGTCCCAGAACCTATATTGTGCCCTCCTGACCCCTCCTGTACTGTGCCCTTCTGCATTCCCCACTGCACTGTGCCCTTTGTGTTGATTAGTCTTTGATTTATGAAATGTTTTCTTTTTGTAAAATTTATTTTATTGAAAGTACTAATGAATCTATGTTTAATTCTATCAACTATTTATACTTTAATTCTTGAAAGTAGGTGCGTAAATTGGGGCAAGCTGGTAGGGGCCCCAGAGCATTACTTTGCCCAGGGGCCCATGATGCTATTAAAGGGGTTGTAAAGGTATTTTTTTTTTTAAATAACAAACATGTTATACTTACCTCAACTGTGCAGCTCGTTTTGCACAGAGTGGCCCCGAACCTGGATTTCTGGGGGTCCCTCGGCGCCTGTCTCAGCTCCTCCCCGCAAGAACTAAACACCTTCATGCGAGCTCTCTTGCATGGTGTTTAGTTCTTGCGGGCACGCTTCCATGATACAAGCAGCGGCTATAGCTGCTGACTGTATCACTCGGCCCCGCCCCCCCGGCGCGCCATGTCATTGGATGTGATTGACAGCAGCGTGAGCCAATGGGTGCGCTGCTTTCAATCCATCCACTCTAGCCAATCAACGACCAGGCTGAGCGGCGAAGAGGAATTCGGGGGCGAGCGCAGCAGGTGAACGGGCTCAGGTAAGTAAAATGGGGGGGCTGGAGGGGCCAGTATTGTCAGATATTTTTTCACCTTAATGCATAGGATGCATTAAGGTGAAAAAACGTGAACCTTTACAACCCCTTTAAGATGGCCCTGCCTTTACCCCATCTAAGTTATCATCCCCTAATAAAACAACAAAAACACAAACCAAAAGTCTGATCACTGTGTCTGGATATAAGAAGGAAATGCTGTGTGACTGGCTGTGCAGTAGTAGGGAACCCTGCCATTAGCAACTCCTACAGGGGTAATGCTACACTAGTATGACAATTTTATTTTAACTTGTCAAATTAAAGTCTAACTGAATTTTATCAGAATTGCTTATCACACCAGATCACTTTATATTGAAATATTTCCTGTAATGTCCATATTATGTTTTTTTTTTTCTTTCAGAGATCAACTTCAGGAGACAGAAATGCGCCTAAGGTCATCCATCAAGCAGATTTTGAAATGTGATTTTGAACAGGAAAACATATCTTCCCCGGTGCAACTACCACTTGCTGATTGTGTTATCAGTGCGGGGATACTGGAAATGATCAGTAAAAATGAAGATGAATACATGAAGAATCTGGAGAAGACAATAAAGCTGCTAAAACCTGGAGGCCAACTGTTACTTTTTGCGGCATTAGATACAACTTACTGGTTTGCTGGAGCAGAACGGTTCCATTGTTTTAAATGTAATGAGGAGTTTGTGAAAAACGCCTTTGATAAGCTGGGTTTAGTCATTGATTACTGTGCAGTGCAGAGGAGACGCAATGTCAGCGATCTCACTGATTATAAAGCTTTTCTATTCATTGTAGGACACAAGGGGGAGTAGATGATTGGAGCCAATAGCATTCATCTGGAGCCAAATTGAGCCAAATAAAATTATGTTGGCCTCCGGGTTTTATGACAGTCAGAAATCACAGCAGTTGCGCTAAAGTCAGAAATGTTATTTTGCATCAATCTGTGTTAAATTGTGTTAACAAATATCACTATCTTAATAAAGATCATTAAGAATATAAATGTGTGTTGACTTGTCTTGGAAGAATATTGTAAACCTTTTATGTACACAATACATTTTTTTATCTATTTATTGATCACCAACGCATTTCAGGACATTTACTGTGTGCCTTTCATCAGAATATGGATAAAGATTATATAAAAATACAATATCAGATACAGTGTATGGACAATATATTAGAAAACATAACAAATTAACATTATCAGGTTCAATACCTAAACATTATTAAAAGTTTGGGAGGAGAAAAAATATGGAAGAGATTAAATTGATTAAAGTGTTGTACAGGACGGCAGGGATGGGTCCTGGCTGGCAGCTATATTTCCCCACTGTTTGGGTTGTGGTCCCTTTAACCACTTGCTTACTGGGCACTTTTACCCCCTTCCTGCTCAGGCCAATTTTCAGCTTTCAGCGCTGTCACACTTTGAATGACAATTCGATTGACAATTCAGCGCAGTCATGCTACACTTTACCCATATGACTTTGTTGTCATTTTTTTCACACAAATATAGTCTTTTGGTTGTATTTAATCACCACTGGGTTTTTAATTTTTTTGTAAACAAACGAGAAAAGACCGAACATTTTTCAAAAATAATTTTTTTTTCATAGTTTGTTATAGAATTTGGCAAACATACTTTTTCTCCTTCACTGATGGCCATTATTAGGCTGCACTGATGGGCACTGATAGATGGCACTGATGTGCACTAATAGGTGGCACAGATGGGAACTAATAGGTAGCACTGGTGGATACTGATGAGACTGCCCTGATAGGTGGCACTGATGGGCACTGATAGGTGGCACTGATGGGTTCTGATAGGTGGCACTGATGGGCACTGGTAGGCAACACTGATAGGTGGCACTGATGGGCACTGGCATACAACACTGATAGGTGGCACTGATGAGGAAGCACTGATGGTCACTGATTGGCAGCACTGGTGGGCACTGTTGGGACTGCATTGATAATCAGTACACTGATAATCAGTGCCCTAATTATTAGTGTTGATGTCCCTTTAACACAAGCCGGCTATTGGCTTCCTTCTTCTCTCTTAGCGCTGTCAGTGTGAGGAAAGAAACACAGATAACCGGCTTGTGTCTACATCCATGATCAGCTGTCATTGGACACAGCTGATCACGTGGTAAATGACCGCTGTGATTGGCCCTTTACCCCAAACTGTGATCAGTGGGTCTGAACTCAAGGGAAAGAAGAGGACTGATTTATGGTCCCTCTGGTTTGATAAGTCCTCATTTGGGACCCGAATTTGGAGTTTCAGAGAGATATTTGGGTGAGAAAGAACTTTCATCCCTCATTACAGGGACTTTTACCCTGAAAGAATTCACCCATTTGCATCAGAGTCCAGAAAAGGTGGAGGAAACACTCAGTGCCAGTCTGTGAGGTGAAGTAGAGAAGAAACACAACTAAATGAGCAATGTGGTCTAGCGCCTGGCCGAGACAAGGTTGCTGAACTCTGATGACCTTCTCTTTGGGACCCCTTAGGCATCCAGGAGATTTCAAACACCCTGTTAAAGTAGAAGTGTGACTGGCAGTGAGCCGAGCGTTTATGTTTTGTACCAACTATTGATCAACATTTTTTGTTTCCGGAGGACCAGCTGTTTTTTCTGTTGGCCTGTTTTTGACCGTAAAAGGGACTGTTTGCTTTTACTAAGGTGCTTGGCTGATGATCTCCGGCTCCAATATCACAGTGTATAAATAATAAATAAACTACATTTTGTAAATAGCATGCCAAATAAATTACTTGAAATGTTAATTAGATATACACATCGTAGAAACTAAAAAGTAAATGTTTACATTATCACAAAAGGTGGCTTTCTTTAGCTATACTTTTTCGATTCTATAATGTGTTTATATATGTAGTAATAACTAATCATTTGTTATTACTAAAGTTAGCTAAAGCTTTAGATTAGTGTTTTTTTTTTAAACCAGCACCAGGGACAGTACTAACATAAATGACTTTTGCAAATGTAGCACCCTCTACCACTACCATCCCATATACACTTTTTCCCCCAACCAAGTTATACCTCCCCAATAAACGAAAACAAAACAAAGCAGATGACTGTTCATTGTCTCAGAGGTGATATATGGAGGTCTGGCAGCAGGATGATATGGTGGATGTTTGTTACTAGTGGCAACTACACCGCTACACAAAGTACCTGCAAAAGGGCATCTGAAGGTCTTCAGGCAGAAGCTGCATAGTAGCCCATTACAAGATGTGCTGACCAGGATATTTGAGGCCACATAAATGTAGCCATGTAAATAAAGAAATATACTTCAAAAAATGTTTAGATGTCTTTTTCACAAAACAGAATATACAAGACTACCGGGATTGTTAGAGAATAAAAATCACACTACATAGGTTTAACTGGATGTTTTTTTTCAACATTATAAACTGCATAACTATGTAAAGGAACAGAAATGAGGGTGAATACAAGATGCAGTAGGCCAGGTCTAGTCTTATCTTTACCTGTTTGCAAATGCTGTGTCTTAGACCAATAGAATTGGAAAAACAAATTATCAAAGTATTCTCTACCTCATGGGGTTGGTGATGTTTGAGGTCCTGCATTCAGCACCTTCTTAAAAGATAGCACTAAAATTGACAGCTATAGTCCTCATTTTCTATGACCTATGGTGATGAGTAGGGATGAGCTTCGAGTTCGAGTCGAACTCATGTTCGACTCGAACATTGGCTGTTAGCAAGTTCGCTGAACAGCGAACAATTTGGGGTGTTCGCGGCAAATTCGAATGCCGCAGAACACCCTTTACAAGTCTATGGGAGAAAAAAAAACTGCTAATTTTAAAGGCTTATATATATGCAAGTTATTGTCATAAAAAGTGTTTGGGGACCTGGGTCCTGCCCCAGGGGACATGGATCAATGCAAAAAAAAGTTTTAAAAACGGCCGTTTTTTCAGGAGCAGTGATTTTAATAATGCTTAAAGTCAAACAATACAAGTGTAATATCCCTTTAAATTTCATAGCTGGGGGGTGTCTATAGTATGCCTGTAAAGGGGCGCATGTTTCCCGTGTTTAGAACAGTCTGACAGCAAAATGACATTTTGAAGGAAAAAACCCATTTAAAACTACTCGCGGCTATTGCATTGCCGACAATACACATACAGTAGAAGTTCATTGATAAAAACGGCATGGGAATTCCCCACAGGGGAACCCCAAACCAAAATTAAAAAAAAAAAATGACGTGGGAGTCCCCCTAAATTCCATACCAGGCCCTTCAGGTCTGGTATGGATATTAGGTGGCACCCCGGCCAAAATTAAAAAAAAAAATGACATGGGGTTCCCCCTAAATTCCATACCAGGCCCTTCAGGTCTGGTATGGATTTTAAGGGGAACCCCGCGCCAAAAAAAAAAAAAAAAAAAACATACCAGACCCTTATCCAAGCACGCAACCTGACAGGCCGCAGGAAAAGAGGGGGGGACGAGCGTGCGCCCCCCCCTCCTGAACCGTACCAGGCCACATACCCTCAGCATTGGGAGGGTGCTTTGGGGTAGCCCCCCAAAACATCTTGTCCCCATGTTGATGAGGACAAGGGCCTCATCCCCACAACCCTGGCCGGTGGTTGTGGGGGTCTGCGGGCAGGGGGCTTATCGGAATCTGGAAACCCCCTTTAACAAGGGGACCCCCAGATCCCGCCCCCCCCGTGTGAAATGGTAAGGGGGTACTTACCCTTACCATTTCACTAAAAAACTGTCAAAAATGTTAAAAATGACAAGAGACAGTTTTTGACAATTCCTTTGTTTAAATGCTTCTTCTTTCTTCTATCTTCCTTCATCTTCTTCTTCTGGTTCTTCTGGTTCTTCCTCCGGCGTTCTCGTCCAGCATCTCCTCTGCTGCGTCTTCTATCCTCTTCTCCTCGGGCCGCTCCGTACCCATGGCATGGGGGGAGGCTCCCGCTCTTCTCTTCATCTTCTTCTCTTCTTCCTTCTTCTCTTCTTCTCTTCTTCTCTTCTTCATTTTCTTCTTCGGGCCGCTCCGCATCCATGCTGGCATGGAGGGAGGCTCCCGCTGTGTGACGGCGTCTCCTCGTCTGACGGTTCCTAAATAACGGGGGGCGGGGCCACACAGTGACCCCGCCCCCTCTGATGCACGGGACATGACGGGACTTCCCTGTGGCATTCCCCGTGACATCACAGGGAAGTCCCGTCAAGTCACCGTGCGTCAGAGGGGGGCGGGGTCACGGGTGGCCCCACCCCCCATTATTTAAGAACCGTCAGACGAGGAGACGCCGTCACACAGCGGGAGCCTCCCTCCATGCCAGCATGGGTGCGGAGCGGCCCGGAGAAGAAAATGAAGAAGAGAAGAAGAGAAGAAGAGAAGAAGGAAGAAGAGAAGAAGATGAAGAGAAGAGCGGGAGCCTCCCCCCATGCCATGGGTGCAGAGCGGCCCGAGGAGAAGAGGATAGAAGATGCAGCAGAGGAGATGCTGGACGAGAACGCCGGAGGAAGAACCAGAAGAACCAGAAGAAGAAGAAGATGAAGGAAGATAGAAGAAAGAAGAAGCATTTAAATAAAGGAATTGTCAAAAACTGTCTCTTGTCATTTTTAACATTTTTGACATTTTTTTAGTGAAATGGTAGGGGTAAGTACCCCCTTACCATTTCACACAGGGGGGGCTGGGATCTGGGGGTCCTCTTGTTAAAGGGGGCTTCCAGATTCCGATAAGCCCCCCGCCCGCAGACCCCCACAACCACCAGCCAGGGTTGTGGGGATGAGGCCCTTGTCCTCATCAACATGGGGACAAGGTGTTTTGGGGGCTACCCCAAAGCACCCTCCCAATGTTGAGGGCATGTGGCCTGGTATGGTTCAGGAGGGGGGGCCGCACTCTCGTCCCCCCCTCTTTTCCTGCGGCCTGCCAGGTTGCGTGCTCGGATAAGGGTCTGGTATGGGTTTTTGGGGGGACCCCACGCCATTTTTTTTTTTTTGGCGCGGGGTTCCCCTTAAAATCCATACCAGACCTGAAGGGTCTGGTATGGAATTTAGGGGGAACCCCACGTCATTTTTTTTTTAATTTTGGCTGGGGTTCCCCTTAATATCCATACCAGACCTGAAGGGCCTGGTATGGAATTTAGGGGGACTCCCACGTCATTTTTTTTTTTTTTTAATTTTGATTCGGGGTTTCCCTGTGGGGAATTCCCATGTCATTTTTTATCAATGAACTTCTATGTGTATTGTCGGCAATGCAATAGCCGCGAGTAGTTTTAAATGGGTTTTTTCCTTCGAAATGTCATTTTGCTGTCAGACTGTTCTAAACACGGGAAACATGCGCCCCTTTACAGGCATACTATAGACACCCCCACCTAGGAAATTTAAAGGGATATTACACTTTTATTGTTTGACTTTAAGCATTATTAAAATCACTGCTCCTGAAAAAACGGCCGTTTTTAAAACTTTTTTTTGCATTGATCCATGTCCCCTGGGGCAGGACCCAGGTCCCCAAACATTTTTATGACAATAACTTGCATATAAGCCTTTAAAATTAGCACTTTTGATTATTCATGTTCGTGTCCCATAGACTTTAACGGTGTTCGCGTGTTCGAACAAACTTTTTTCCTGTTCGCATGTTCTGGTGCGAACCGAACAGGGGGGTGTTCGGCTCATCCCTAGTGATGAGGAAAACCCCTTGGAGCCAGTGCCTCCTGGCCCTTTAAGGGGTTTCAGATGCCGGGAGGCAGGGCGGGGTTTATGATCATATGACTGCCGATTGTCTGTCACAGCAGTCATATAATTGAAAAGCTTTCTGTTAGTTGCCGGTAACTGTGCTGGGAGCACACAGGGCGCGTGTTCTCTGTACATCTGTGTTTACAAAATGATATGAAAATCTGCGGCCGCTTGGAGAGGCCACATATTTGTGTACTGTCGGTGCAAAGGAGTTAAAAAGGCCAGCTAGGAAATGCACCACTATGCAAACAGTGTAGCCAAAGGAGCTGATTGTAGATACATAGAAACCCAACTATTGGATTAGTTAAAGGCTAAGTTCACCTCATTGCATGCATTGTGATAGTACATAGCCCCAAGAGCTATGCAGTGAATACTCCAAGTGTGAGGTCTGTTACACAGGCTGGTGTGGGTGGTCATAATATACTGTATAAGTGCAGCAGAGATTGGGGGAAGGGTGTTAGGGTGATGTGAGCTAGTTCATCTTTTCATAAAAAAATTTGAAACCAAGCTTAAATTCTTTGGTTTTCACTTGTTAGAGCCTCAAATGTATTACATATGACTTCTCAATGAATTATACTAATCAACCTCTGGATAAACCTTTTAACCACTTCAGCCCCGGACGGATTTACCCCCTTCCTGACCAGAGCACTTTTTACAATTTGGCACTGCGTCGCTTTAACTGCTAATTGCGCGGTCATGCAATGCTGTACCCAAACGAAATTTGCGTCCTTTTCCTCCCACAAATAGAGCTTCCTTTTGATGGTATTTGATCACCTCTGCCGTTTTTATTTTTTGCGCTATAAATGGAAAAAGACCGAAAATTTTGAAAAAAAATGATATTTTCTACTTTTTGTTATAAAAAAATCCAACAAACTCAATTTTAGTCATACATTTAGGCCAAAATGTATTCGGCCACATGTCTTTGGTAAAAAAAATGTCAATAAGCGTATATTTTTTGTTTTGCGCAAAAGTTATAGCGTCTACAAACTAGGGTACATTTTCTGGAATTTACACAGCTTTTAGTTTATGACTGCCTATGTCATTTCTTGAGGTGCTAAAATGGCAGGGCAGTACAAACCCCCCCAAATGACACCATTTTGGAAAGTAGACACCCCAAGGAAATTGCTGAGAGGCATGCTGAACCCATTGAATATTTAATTTTTTTGTCCCAAGTGATTGAATAATGACAAAAAAAATAAAAAAATAAAAAAAATTAAAATTTACAAAAAGTTGTCACTAAATGATATATTGCTCACACAGGCCATGGGCATATGTGGAATTGCACCCCAAAATACATTCAGCTGCTTCTCCTGAGTACGGGGATACCACATGTGTGGGACTTTTTGGGAGCCTAGCCGCGTACGGGGCCCCGAAAACTAAGCACCGCCTTCAGGATTTCTAAGGGCATACATTTTTGATTTCACTCCTCACTACCTATCACAGTTTTGAAGGCCATAAAATGCCAAGATGGCACAAAACCCCCCCAAATGACCCCATTTTGGAAAGTAGACACCCCAAGCTATTTGCTAAGAGGCATGTCGAGTCCATGGAATATTTTATTTTTTGACACAAGTTGCGGGAATGTGACAATTTTTTTTTTTTTGCACAAAGTTGTCACTAAATGATATATTGCTCACACAGGCCATGGGCATATGTGGAATTGCACCCCAAAATACATTCTGCTGATTCTCCTGAGTACGGGGATACCACATGTGTGGGACTTTTTGGGAGCCTAGGCGCGTACAGGGCCCCGAAAGCCCAGCACCGCCTTCAGGATTTCTAAGGGCGTAAAGTTGTGATTTCACTCCTCACTACCTATCACATTTTTGAAGGCCATAAAATGCCCAGATGGCACAACCCCCCCCCCCCCCCAAATGACCCCATTTTGGAAAGTAGACACCCCAAGCTATTTGCTGAGAGGCATGTTGAGTCCATGGAATATTTTATTTTTTGACACAAGTTGCGGGAATGTGACAATTTTTTTTTTTTTTTGCACAAAGTTGTCACTAAATGATATATGGCTCACACAGGCCATGGGCATATGTGGAATTGCACCCCAAAAAACATTCTGCTGATTCTCCTGAGTACGGGGATACCACATGTGTGGGACTTTTTGGGAGCCTAGCTGCGTACGGGGCCCCGAAAACCCAGCACCGCCTTCAGGATTTCTAAGGGCGTAAAGTTGTGATTTCACTCCTCACTACCTATCACATTTTTGAAGGTCATAAAATGCCCAGATGGCACAACCCCCCCCCAAATGACCCCATTTTGGAAAGTAGACACCCCAAGCTATTTGCTGAGAGGCATGTTGAGTCCATGGAATATTTTATATTTTGACACAAGTTGCGGGAATGTGACAATTTTTTTTTTGCACAAAGTTGTCACTAAATGATATATTGCTCAAACATGCCATGGGCATATGTGGAATTACACCCCAAAATACATTCTGCTGCTTCTCCTGAGTACGGGGATACCACATGAGTGGCACTTTTTGGGAGCCTAGCTTCATACGGGGCCCCGAAATCCAATCACCGCCTTCAGGATTTCTAAGGGCGTAAATTTTTGATTTCACTCCTCACTACCCATTACAGTTTTGAAGGCCATAAAATGCCAAGATAGCACAAAACCCCCCAAAATTACCCCATTTTGGAAAGTAGACACCCCAAGCTATTTGCTGAGAGGCATGGTGAGTATTTTGCAGCTCTCATTTGTTTTTGAAAATGAAGAAAGACAAGAAAAACGTATATTTTTTTTCTTTTTTCAATTTTCAAAAGTTTGTGACAAAAAGTGAGGTCTGCAAAATACTCACTATACCTCTCAGCAAATAGCTTTGGGTGTCTATTTTCCAAAATGGGGTCATTTGGGGGGGGGGGTTTGTGCCATCTGGGCATTCCATGGCCTCCGAAACTGTGATAGGCAGTGAAGAGTGAAATCAAAAATTTACGCCCTTAGAAAGCCTGAAGGCGGTGCTTGGTTTTTGGGGTCCCGTACACGGCTAGGCTCCCAAAAAGTCTCACACATGTGGTATCCCCGTACTCAGGAGAAGCAACAGAATGTATTTTGGGGTGTAATGTCACATATTCCCATGGCATGTTTGAGCAATATATCATTTAGTGACAACTTTGTGCAAAAAAAAAAAAAAATGTGTCTTTTTCCCGCAACTTGTGTCACAATATAAAATATTCCATGGACTCGACATGCCTCTCAGCAAATAGCTTGGGGTGTCTACTTTCCAAAATGGGGTCATTGGGGGGGGGGGGGTTTGAACTGTCCTGGCATTTTATGCACAACATTTAGAAGCTTATGTCACACATCACCCACTCTTCTAACCACTTGAAGACAAAGCCCTTTCTGACACTTTTTGTTTACATGAAAAAATTTTTTTTTTTGCAAGAAAATTACTTTGAACCCCCAAACATTATATATTTTTTTAAAGCAAATGCCCTACAGATTAAAATGGTGGGTGTTTCATTTTTTTTTTCACACAGTATTTGTGCAGCGATTTTTCAAACGCATTTTTTGGGGAAAAAACACACTTTTTAAAATTTTAATGCACTAAAACACACTATATTGCCCAAATGTTTGATGAAATAAAAAAGATGATCTTAGGCCGAGTACATGGATACCAAACATGACATGCTTTAAAATTGCGCACAAACGTGCAGTGGCGACAAACTAAATACATTTTTAAAAGCCTTTAAAAGCCTTTACAGGTTACCACTTTAGATTTACAGAGGAGGTCTACTGCTAAAATGACTGCCCTCGATCTGACCTTCGCGGTGATACCTCACATGCATGGTGCAATTGCTGTTTACATTTGACGCCAGACCGACGCTTGCGTTCGCCTTTGTGCGAGAGCAGGGGGGGACAGGGGTGCTTTTTTTTTTTTTCTTTATTATTTTTTTGCTTTTTTATCTTATTTTTAAACTGTTCCTTTCATTTTTATTTTTTTTTTTTAATCATTTTTATTGTTATCTCAGGGAATGTAAATATCCCCTATGATAGCAATAGGTAGTGACAGGTACTCTTTTTTGAAAAAATTGGGGTCTATTAGACCCTACATCTCTCCTCTGCCCTCAAAGCATCTGACCACACCAAGATCGGTGTGATAAAATGCTTTCCCAATTTCCCAATGGCGCTGTTTACATCCGGCGAAATCTAAGTCATGAAATGCTGGTAGCTTCCGTTTCTTAGGCCATAGAGATGTTTGGAGCCATTCTGGTCTCTGATCAGCTCTATGGTCAGCTGGCTGAATCACCGGCTGCATTCTCAGGTTCCCTGTTGGGATAGGAGAGCCATAGAAAAACATGGAAGACGGTGGGGGGGCATTCCCTCCCACTGCTTGTAAAAGCAGTCTAGAGTCTAATTAGCCACTAGGATTGCTTTTACATGAAAGCCGACCGCTGGCTGAAAAGAATGGTACCAAGATGATACCTAAACCTGCAGGCATCATTCTGGTATAACCACTCAAAGTCCAGCAACATATCAGTACGTTGCTGGTCCTTGTTGGGCATACATTGTAAACTTTTTTTCATGCAGCCTGTGGGCTGAACGAAAAAAAGATATTGATCGGTGGGTATGCCCACCATTAGAATACCTCCCTTCATCCACCCACTTCTAATGATGGGCATACATGCACCGTATATATATGCCGAAGCATAGGGGCATCCTCCCGCAAAAGTTAGGAGCAAATCGCTCCTCCGCCCTCTGCTGCCCCCACGCTTCGGCATATATGCTGAAGTATGTAACTGTGGTGGTGAAATCACCTCCAACAGCGCTGGAGTAACGGTTTTATATATCGTGGGAGCAAACGCTGTTGCTGTCAAGATAAATAAATCCGCGCTGCAACTGAATGGCGTACCTGCTAAGCAAATGATGGTTAACAAAAAACAAAGTAACATTACAGTATAACAGTAATACTTACCATACCTGCAAAGCAAATACAAAAAAAACATAGTAAAAAATAAAACATTTAACGCAACCTGTGCCTACCTAAAATATATATATGCCAAAGCATGGGGGCATCCTCCCGCAAAAGGCAGGAGCAAATCGCTCCTCCACCCACTGCTGCCCCCACGCTTCGGCATATATGCTGAAGTATGTAACTGTGGTGGTGAAATCACCTCCGACAGCGCTGGAGTCACGGCTTTGTGTATCGTGGGAGCAAACGCTGTTGCTGTCAAGATAAATAAATCCGTGCTGCAACTGAATGGCGTACCTGCTAAGCAAATGATGGTTAACAAAAAAACAAAGTAACATTACAGTATAACAGTAATACTTACCATACCTGCAAAGCAAAATACAAAAAAAAAACATAGTAAAAAATAAAACATTTAACGCAACCTGTGCCTACCTAAAATATATATATATGCCGAAGCATGGGGGCATCCTCCCGCAAAAGGCAGGAGCAAATCGCTCCTCCACCCACTGCTGCCCCCACGCTTCGGCATATATGCTGAAGTATGTAACTGTGGTGGTGAAATCACCTCCGACAGCGCTGGAGTCACGGCTTTATGTATCGTGGGAGCAAATGCTGTTGCTGTCAAGATAAATAAATCCGCTCTGCAGCTGAATGGCGTACCTGAAAACAAAAAAGTGATTAACAATAAAAAAAACAAAGTATAAAAAAATTGCATACCTATAAAGCAAACATGATAAAAACATAACAATAAAACATTGCAGTATAGAATGCAGAACAATAGAGAGAGAATAGAGAGAGAACAATAAAACAACAACTATTTTTGTTTTTTTTATTTAATATTTTTTTGTGTTTTTTTCTTTTTTTTTACTTTTTTTTGTTTTTTTGTTTTTTTTTACACTTTTTTTTGTAACTTTAACTTTTTTAACTGGTACCAGGTTTGGGTCTCTCAAAAATGCGACAGCATCTTGGGAGACCCTGTGAAAGTGTGTCCTAGTCTGTGCAGTGCTGTACCCTAAGCTAATACTCCACTAGTGTATGGTAGCGTTCAAAACATTCACCAATGCAAAGACCAGGATTGCCAGGACAGAGAGGACAATAATACCGGGTGTCACGCCTAAATCCCCGCTTGCTGCAGACACGACATCTTTTTTGGGGGGTTCGTTGGGTAGGGGTACTCGGGAGGGCATAAATAAAATGCCTCTCATGCAGCCGGCTTACTGCATTTGGTTGGGGATGGTGAGGTGGAGCACCGTCTGGATACAGAAGGGCTCTGACGATCTCTTCCTGGAATTTAACCACTTGCCGACCGGGCCATAGTCGAAAGACGTCTGCAGCGCGGTCGGCTAGTTCTGGGTGGACGTCCATGGACGTCCTCCCAGAATACTGCTCTCGCGCGCCCCCTGGGGCGCGCACCCGAGAACTTCCGTGACCGCCGGGTCCATAGGACCCGGCGCATCACGGATCACGGTAAACGGCCGCTAATCGCGGCCGTTTACCATGTGATCGCTCCGTCAAATGACGGACCGATCACATGTCAACAGACCGGCGTCATGTCATGACGCCGGTTCATCCCTCCCCTCTGTGTACCGATCGGTACAGTGTGAGAGGAGAGGGGGAGGGATCGGATGGCAGCACCGCTGTGGGCTGCATGTGTAGTGCCCACAGCGGTGCTCAGTGACAATTGCTGTCACATCCATCCATCCCTCCATGCTCAGCCATCCCTGCAATACTCTGCATAATACTCTGCATAATACTCTGCATAATACCCTGCAATACTCTGCATAATAGCCTGCAATACTCTGCATAATACTCTGCATAATACTCTGCATAATACCCTGCAATACTCTGCATAATACCCTGCAATACTCTGCATAATACCCTGCATAATACCCTGCAATACTCTGCATAATACCCTGCAATACTCTGCATAATACTCTGCATAATACCCTGCAATACTCTGCATAATACCCTGCAATACTCTGCATAATAGCCTGCAATACTCTGCATAATACTCTGCATAATACCCTGCAATACTCTGCATAATACCCTGCAATACTCTGCATAATAGCCTGCAATACTCTGCATAATACTCTGCATAATACCCTGCAATACTCTGCATAATAGCCTGCAATACTCTGCATAATACTCTGCATAATACTCTGCATAATACCCTGCAATACTCTGCATAATACCCTGCAATACTCTGCATAATAGCCTGCAATACTCTGCATAATACTCTGCATAATACCCTGCAATACTCTGCATAATAGCCTGTAATACTCTGCATAATACTCTGCATAATACCCTGCAATACTCTGCATAATAGCCTGCAATACTCTGCATAATACTCTGCATAATACTCTGCATAATACCCTGCAATACTCTACATAATACCCTGCAATACTCTGCATAATACTCTGCATAATACTCTGCATAATACTCTGCATAATACCCTGCAATACTCTGCATAATACTCTGCATAATACCCTGCAATACTCCGCATAATACCCTGCAATACTCTGCATAATACCCTGCAATACTCTGCATAATACTCTGCATAATACTCTGCATAATACCCTGCAATACTCTGCATAATAGCCTGCAATACTCTGCATAATAGCCTGCAATACTCTGCATAATAGCCTGCATAATACCCTGCAATACTCTGCATAATACCCTGCAATACTCTGCATAATACCCCGCACTACTCTGCAATATACCCGGCACTACCCTGCAATATACCCTGCAATACTCTGCAATACTCTGCAATTTTTAACCAGTTCCCGCCCACAGTCATATGACGTCCTTGACTTTGAGCGGGGATATCTGAATGATGGTTGCAGCTACAGGCATCATTCAGATATCAGCTTTTTCAGCCGGCGATTTCCTACACCATAAGAATGATCATAGCAGCTGTTCCACTGCTTGATCGTTCTTATGGGAGGTGAGAGGGGACGCCCCCCCTTCCCGCCACCCTCCGGTGCTTCTACCGACTCACCGCTAGATCGAAGCCAAGATCGTTTTTTTTTTTGTTTTTTTTTCAGGCTTCCCAGCCTAGAGGTGAGATGTGGGGTCTTATTGACCCCATATCTCACTGTAAAGAGGACCTGTCATGCCATATTCCTATTACAAGGATGTTTACATTCCTTGTAATAGAAATAAAAGTGATCAAAAAATTTTTTTGGGGGAAAAAAGTGTCAAACTAAAATAAATAAAGTAAAATAAACAATAAAAAAAAAAAAAAAATTTAAAGTGCCCCTGTCCGTGTGCTCACATGCAGAAGCGAACACTTACGTAAGTCCCGCCCACATATGAAAACAGTGTTCAAACCACACATATGAGGTATCACTGCGAACGTTGGAGCGAGAGCAATAATTTTGGCCCTAGACCTCCTCTGTAACTCAAAACATGTAACCAGTAAAAAATTTTAAAGCGTCACCTATGGAGATTTTTAAGTAGCGACGTTTGGCACCATTCCACGAGCGTGTGCAATTTTGAAGGGTGACATGTTAGGTATCTATTTACTCGGCGTAACTTCATCTTTCACATTATGCAAAAACATTGGGCTAACTTTACTGTTTTGTTTTTTTTTAAAGCACAAAACTGTTTTTTTCCCCAAAAAACGCGTTCGAAAAATTGCTGCGCAAATACCGTGTGAGATAAAAAGTTGCAACAACTGCCATTGTATTCTCTAGGGTCTTTGCTAAAAAAATATATATAATATTTTGGGGTTCTATGTAATTTTCTAGCAAATAAATGATGATTTTTACATGTAGGAGAGAAATGTCAGAATTGGCCTGGGTGCTCCAGAACGCCTGAAGGTGCTCCCCTGCATGTTGGGCCTCTGTATGTGGCCACGCTGTGTAAAAGTCTCACACATGTGGTATCGCCATACTCGGGAGTAATAGCAGAATGTGTTTTGGGGTGTCATTTGTTGTATGCATATGCTGTGTGTGAGAAATAACCTTCTAATATGACAATTTTGTGAAAAAAAAAAAAGAAAAAAAAAAATCTTGATTTTGCAAATAATTGTGGGAAAGGATGACAATTTCAAAAAAACTCACCATGCATCTTTTCAAATACCTTGGAATGTCTTATTTCCAAATAGGGGTCATTTGGGGGGTATTTGTACTTTTCTGGCATGTTAGGGTCTCAAGAAATTTGATAGGCCGTCAGTACTTCAGGTGTGATCAATTTTCAGACATTCGCACCATAGCTTTTGGACTCTCTAACATTCACAAAGACCAAATAATATACACCAAGTTGTACTTATTTTTACCAAAGATATGTAGCAGTATAAATTTTGGCCAAAATTTCCAAAGAAAAATTACTAATTTGCTAAATTTTATAACAGAAACAAAGAAAAATTCATTTTTTTTACCAAATTTTCAGTCTTTTTTCTTTTATAGCGCAAAAAATAAAAAACCCAACGGTGACTAAATACCACCAAAAAAAAGCTCTATTTGTGTGAAAAAAAGGACAAAAATTTCATATGGGTAAAGTGTTGTATGACTGAGTAATTGTCATTCAAAATGTGAGAGCACCGAAAGCTGAAAATTGGTCTGGTTAGGAAGGGGGTTTAAGTGCCCAGTGGTCAAGTGGTTAAGGAAGGATCCAGTCTGTCCTGAAGCTCTGTATAGCACATGAGCGTTCAGCAAAGCCAATTGAAATAAATAAACAGATACTTTTTTGTACCAGCGTCTGGCCTTACGGGCAATTAGGTACGGCACCAACAACTGGTCGTTGAGGTCCACCCCTCCCATATTAAGGTTATATTCGTGGACACAGAGGGGTTTCTCCACAACACCAGTCGCCGTAGGAATTTGGACCGTCATGTCTGCATGAAGGGAGGTAAGAACGAAAACATTCTTATTGTCCCTCCACTTCATAGCGAGCAAGTTATTACACTGCAAGCAGGCTCTCTCCCCCAGCCTAAGACGGGAATCTACAAGCCGCTGGGGAAAGCCCCGGCGATTAGGTCGCACGGTGCCACATGCTCCAATCTGATGATCAAAAAGGTGGCTAAAAAGTGGCACGCTCATGTAATAATTGTCCACGTACAAGTGGTACCCCTTTCCAAATAAGGGTGACACCAAGTCCCACACTATCTTGCCAGCGCTTCCTATGTAGTCAGGGCAGTTTGTCGGCTCTACGTGATTATCTTTGCCCTCGTAAACCATAAAACTACATGTATAGCCTGTGGCCCTGTCACAGAGCTTATACATCTTGACCCCGTATCTGGCACGCTTGCTGGGAAGGTACTGTCTGAATGACAAGCAGCCAGAAAATTTAATCAGGGACTCATCAACGCAGACAACTTGATGGGGAGTAAACAAGTCTGCAAAACGTTGGTTGAAGTGGTTTACGAGGGCCGAATTTTGTAGAGCCGATCATTTCCAGGGTCTCCACGAGGACGACAGAGTTCATTGTCGTTGAAGTGCATGAACCGCAAAATCTGCTGGTATCGTGCCCTGGCCATGGAAGCAGAGAACAAGGGCGAATGGTAAATTGGGTCAGTGGACCAATATGACCGCAACTCACTCTTTTTATTCAAGCCTATGAGGAGGGAAAGGCCCAGAAAGATCTTAAATTCGGAAACCGTAATTGGTTTCCAATCTCTGGCAAGGGAGGACTGGGGATTAGCGGCGATGTGTTGACCAGCGTACAAATTGCTTTGGTCCACAATAGATCTATAGAGGTCTTCGGTGAAAAACAGCGAATAAAAATCCGGTGCATAAAGTCAACTGTTTCCACCTGAATTCCGGGTTGGCCAGTGAAAGGGGGAAGTACAGGTGCTGCAGAAGTGGTGGGTACCCAATTCGGATTGGCGAATGCAGCAGGAAGGGCACTATGGGCACGATGGGCCTGTGTTCGTCTTCTTGGAGGCAGTGAGACACTACTAGTGCTTGCCACCTCGCCAGCTTGAACTGCACTTATGGGACTCACCACGTCACCACGTGATACTGCAGTGCTGGATGTACGACCAGGGTGTACTAGGCCGCTGGTGCTTGCCAGTTCACCAGAAGGAATAGCGGCACTGTTACTTCTCTGCTCCATACGAGAGCCCTGCGGTTCTTGCACTTCAAGGACAGAAGAAGAAGATTGGGGTCTGGTACGCCTGACCTTAGCAGGGACCACAACTCCGTCGTCAGAGCTATCTGTCATGGAGCCGCTGTCCTCTACAGGATCGTATTCTGAGCCTGAATCTGACAGATGAGTGACTTCCTCTTCACTATCTGTCATGCTCAGAAACCTGTAGGCCTCTTCACTAGTGTACCTTCGATTTGCAATTTTGGGCTGTAAATTTAGGGGTACACTAGTGAGACTCACAGGCAAAAAAGCTCCTGACTGTCAGCGACTGTATCAAAACGCTACCAAAAAACTGTTAGCGATCGCAGGGATCAGGCCTGACTCTGCGAACGCTGCAGTTATGTGTGCTTAGTGTTTTGTAAGTGACAGTTATTGATCGATACTGCACTTGGGTGGGCTGGGCTGGGCCGAGGAGCAAAACGCAGGTGCTAGCAGGTATCTGGGCTGATCCCGCTAACACTGCGTTTTTGGGGACCCTAAACTGCTGGGGAGTATAGATCTGATCGGATCAGATATCGATCCGTTCAGATACTATAGCACTAAGGGAGGTGTATGCTGCGTGCGTGGGTTTTAGCGGTACTGGCGCTAACCTGACGCTGCCTGGGGCGACGCAGACCTTATCTGACCCTAAAAACGTAACTTATATCACCGCCGGGCAATTAGGGGGTTAAACCTTTATAAGGTAATAAACGGCGGGTGCCCTAAAACTATAATAAACTATAAAAAACAAACTAGCTAACCAGCGTCACCCGTAACACTTATACGGTGATCGCTGGTGAAAGGGTTAACTAGGGGGCAATCAGGGGGTTAAAACCTGTAGCAGGTAGTATATGGGGGTCCCTGTCGCTATAAAACACTGACAGCGAACCTATATACTTACCTCCCTAACTAGCGTCACCTGTGTCACTAATACAGCGATCAGAAAAACGATCGCTTAGCGACACTGGTGATGGTGGGTGATCACGGGGTTAACCTTTATTAGGGGGGGTTAGGGGGGTACCCTGGACCTAAAGGGGGGTACCCTTGACCTAAAGGGGGCTAACCTAACTGCCCTAACACTTATAAATGTCACAAACTGACACCAATGCAAAAAAAAAAAACTGCTATTGGTGTCAGTGTGACAGGGGGTACAGGGGGGTGATCAGGGGTGATCGGGGGGTGAAGGGGGGTGAAAAGTGTGCCTGCGTGTTCTACTGAACGTGTAGTGTTGGTGCAACTTACTTGGATGTCTTCTCTCCTCGGCGCCGGATCGAAAAGACCGGCTCGAGGAGAGATGACATCACTTCCTCTCCCTCTGTTTACATTACAGAGGGAGAGGAAGCATTTGATTCGCTGGGAGCGATCGTAAGGGGGTGGCCATCAATGGATGGCCTCCCCCTCACCTCTCATCGCCCGCGAATGAGAGCTGACCACCTATGGCACCGGGGGGGGTCCGATCGGACCCCCCGCCCGCGGGAAGGCATCACGTATCAGGTACGTGATTTTGCCTGCCCGTGCCATTTTGTTCATGTACATATGCGTGAGGCGGTCGGCAAGTGATTAATACAGAAGACTAAAAGACTCTGAGAATTTGCCCAGAGTCTAAAAGGTTGTTTGAACTTCAGACCTTAAGAACTTCAGACCTGGACCCAGAAAGAAGTAAACTTTTTTTAAACTGAAACTGTTCCATGTTTACAAGGCTTTCAGAACTTACAAGTGTTACAGCTGCCAAGCTAGTGAAAAGCAAACCTAAAGCTTTTCATTCAGCTGACCAAGAGTCAACACTAGGGATGAGCTTCGAGTTCGAGTCGAACTCATGTTCGATTCGAACATTGGCTGTTCGCAAGTTCGCCAAACAGCGAACAATTTGGGGTGTTCGTGGCAAATTCGAATGCCGCGGAACACCCTTTAAAAGTCTATGGGAGAAATCAAAAGTGCTAATTTTAAAGGCTAATATGCAAGTTATTGTCATAAAAAGTGTTTGGGGACCCAGGTCCTGCCCCAGGGGACATGGATCAATGCAAAAAAAAGTTTTAAAAACGGCCGTTTTTTCAGGAGCAGTGATTTTAATAATGCTTAAAGTCAAACAATAAAAGTGTAATATCCCTTTAAATTTCGTACCTGGGGGGTGTCTATAGTATGCCTGTAAAGGGGCGCATGTTTCCTGTGTTTAGAACAGTCTGACAGCAAAATGACATTTTGAAGGAAAAAACTCATTTAAAACTACCCGCGGCTATTGCATTGCCGACAATACACATAGAAGTTCATTGATAAAAACGGCATGGGAATTCCCCAAAGGGGAACCCCAAACCAAAATTTAAAAAAAAAAATGACGTGGGGTCCCCCCAAAAATCCATACCAGACCCTTATCCGAGCACGCAACCTGGCAGGCCGCAGGAAAAGAGGGGGGACAAGAGTGCACCCCCCCCTCCTGAACCGTACCAGGCCACATGCCCTCAACATTGGGAGGGTGCTTTGGGGTAGCCCCCCAAAACACCTTGTCCCCATGTTGATGAGGACAAGGGCCTCATCCCCACAACCCTGGCCGGTGGTTGTGGGGGTCTGCGGGTGGGGGGCTTATCGGAAACTGGAAGCCCCCTTTAACAAGGGGACCCCCAGATCCCGGCCCCCCCCTGTGTGAAATGGTAAGGGGGTACAAAAGTACCCCTACCATTTCACTAAAAAACTGTCAAAAATGTTAAAAATGACAAGAGACAGTTTTTGACAATTCCTTTATTTAAATACTTCTTCTTTCTTCCTTCATCTTCTGGTTGTTCTGGTTCTTCCTCCGGCGTTCTCGTCCAGCATCTCCTCCGCGGCGTCTTCTATCTTCTTCTCCTCGGGCCGCTCCGCACCCATGGCATGGGGGGAGGCTCCCGCTCTTCTCTTCATCTTCTTCATCTTCTTCTCTTCTTCTTTTCTTCTCTTCTTCATTTTCTTCTCCGGGCCGCTCCGCACCCATGCTGGCATGGAGGGAGGCTCCCGCTGTGTGACGGCGCTCCTCGTCTGACAGTTCTTAAATAACGGGGGGCGGGGCCACCCGGTGACCCCGCCCCCCTCTGACGCACGGTGACTTGACGGGACTTCCCTGTGACGTCACGGGGAATGCCACAGGGAAGTCCCGTCATGTCCCGTGCGTCAGAAGGGGGCGGGGTCACCGGGTGGCCCCGCCCCCGTTATTTAAGAACTGTGAGGCGAGGAGCGCCGTCACACAGCGGGAGCCTCCCTCCATGCCAGCATGGGTGCGGAGCGGCCCGGAGAAGAAAATGAAGAAGAGAAGAAGAGAAGAAAATAAGAAGAGAAGAAGATGAAGAAGATGAAGAGAAGAGCGGGAGCCTCCCCCCCATGCCATGGGTGCGGAGCGGCCCGAGGAAAAGAAGATAGAAGACGCCGCGGAGGAGATGCTGGACGAGAACGCCGGAGGAAGAACCAGAAGAGCCAGAAGAACCAGAAGATGAAGGAAGATAGAAGAAAGAAGAAGTATTTAAATAAAGGAATTGTCAAAAACTGTCTCTTGTCATTTTTAACATTTTTGACAGTTTTTTAGTGAAATGGTAGGGGTACTTTTGTACCCCCTTACCATTTCACACAGGGGGGGGCTGGGATCTGGGGGTCCCCTTGTTAAAGGGGGCTTCCAGATTCCGATAAGCCCCCCGCCCGCAGACCCCCACAACCACCGGCCAGGGTTGTGGGGATGAGGCCCTTGTCCTCATCAACATGGGGACAAGGTGTTTTGGGGGGCTACCCCAAAGCACCCTCCCAATGTTGAGGGCATGTGGCCTGGTATGGTTCAGGAGGGGGGGGGGCCGCACTCTCGTCCCCCCTCTTTTCCTGCGGCCTGCCAGGTTGCGTGCTCGGATAAGGGTCTGGTATGGATTTTTGGGTCGGACCTGAAGGGTCTGGTATGGAATTTAGGGGGAACCCCACGTCATTTTTTTTTAAATTTTGGCCGGGGTTCCCCTTAATATCCATACCAGACCTGAAGGGCCTGGTATGGAATTTAGGGGGACTCCCACGTCATTTTTTTTTTTTAATTTTGGTTCGGGGTTCCCCTTTGGGGAATTCCCATGCCGTTTTTATCAATGAACTTCTATGTGTATTGTCGGCAATGCAATAGCCGCGGGTAGTTTTAAATGAGTTTTTTCCTTCAAAATGTCATTTTGCTGTCAGACTGTTCTAAACACAGGAAACAGGCGCCCCTTTACAGGCATACTATAGACACCCCCCAGGTACGAAATTTAAAGGGATATTACACTTTTATTGTTTGACTTTAAGCATTATTAAAATCACTGCTCCTGAAAAAACGGACGTTTTTAAAACTTTTTTTGCATTGATCCATGTCCCCTGGGGCAGGACCCAGGTCCCCAAACACTTTTTATGACAATAACTTGCATATTAGCCTTTAAAATTAGCACTTTTGATTATTCATGTTCGTGTCCCATAGACTTTAACGGTGTTCGCGTGTTCGAACAAACTTTTTTCCTGTTCGCATGTTCTGGTGCGAACCGAACAGGGGGGTGTTCGGCTCATCCCTAGTCAACACTCTTAAATTTGATGACGGTGTCCTCTATTGTTCAACTTAAAGTGAAAGTAAACCCAACTATCATTTTCAGCCAAGGAAGCTGTCATCTTGGTCTCTGTTTACTCCTCAACTGCCATTAAGCTGCACATGTGATCAGTTGATTGGATGGTTTATCATGTTCTATCGGGTTGAGGTCAGAACTCTGTGCAGGCCAGTCAAGTTCTTCCACCCCAAACTCACTCATCCATTTCTTTATGGACCTTGCTTTGTGCACTGGTCCAAATCCTTGGGTAGAGAGGGGATTATGGTGTGGGGTTGCTTTTCAGGGGTTGGGCTTGGCCCCTTAGTTCCAGTGAAGGGAACTCTTAAGCCATCAGCATACCAAGACATTTTGTACAATTTCATGCTCCCAACTTTGAGGGAACAGTTTGGGGATGGCCCCTTCCTGTTCCAACATGACTGCACACCAACGCACAAAGCAAGGTCCATAAAGACACGGATGAGCAGACACATCGGACACTTTTGACACATTTTTGGGACCATTGGCATTTATATAGTGATCAGTGCTATAAAAATGCACTGATTACTGTAAAAATGTCACTGGCATGGAAGGGGTTAACACTAGGGGGCGATCACGGGGTTAACTGTGTTCCCTATGTGTGTTTCTAACTGTAGGGGGAAGGGACTGACCTGGAGGAAGTGACAGATCGTAATTCCTAGCTATTAGGAACTCACAATCTGTCTCTCCTCACAGAACAGGGATTTGTGTGTTTACACACACACACGTGGCCGGCGGTCATCGCGACCATCAGCCACGAGCATCTGCACCCCCACAGTGCAGTGGGCACATGCGCGTGCCTCTGGCGGCATGTGCGTGCCTGCTATCCCGATCCCACGAGCCGACGTATAGCTACAATGGCTCGCGGGATTGTGCGGACCTGCCGCAGTATAATGACGGCGGCTGGTCGGCAAGTGGTTAAAGGAGTTGTAAAGTCAGAAGGTTTTTTTATCTTAATGCATTCTATACATTAAGATAAAAAGCCTTCTGTATGCAGCTGTGGCCCCAGCACCCCTAATACTTACCTGAGCCCCATCTCTGTACAGCAATGTCCACGAGTGTCTCGGCTGTCCGAGACTCTCCCTCCTGATTGGCTGAGACTCAGCTGCTGTCAATCAAAGTCAGGAGAGAGAGGGGGTGGGGCTGGGATGCAGTTCCATGTCTGAATGGACACAGGAATCTGTGGCCAGGGTGCCCCCATAGCATGCTGCTTGCTGTGGGGGAACTCAACAAGAGGGAGGGGCCAGGAGAGCCAAAGAGGGACCTGAGAAGAGGAAGATCCGGGCTGTTCTGTGCAAATCCACTGCACAGAGGAGGTAAGTGACATTTTTGTTATTTTTATAGAAAAAAAAAAACTAGACTTTACAATCAATTCTGAATATAACTTGTAGATGTTGCTGATAAATTCATGGAACAAAATTTACGTTCTTCACTTGCAGAATATTGGAAACTTTCCCTGTAATGTCCATTGAATATTTTATTCAGAGTGGAAATTCAGGAGAAAGAAATGCACCTAAATTAGTTTATCAAGCAGGGTTTTAAATGTGATTCTGAAGAGGAAAACATAACCTCCCCGGAGGTGTTACCACTTGCTGACTGCATTGCAATGCACGGATACTGGATTTCATCAGGAAAAATTAAAATGAATACATTTTCATCTCTGACCACCTCTGTACCATGTGCACATCCTCAGACCACCTCTGTATCATTCATGTCCGCACCCTCTGACCACCTCTGTATCCTGTCCGCATCCTCTGACCACCTCTGTAACATGTCCGCAATCTCTGACCACCTCTGTACCATGTCTGCAGCCTCTGACCACCTCTGTACCATGTCTGCAATCTCTGACCACCTCTGTACCATGTCTGAATCCGCTAACCATCTCTGTACCATGTCTGCAATCTCTTTTTTTAATTTAAATATTCTTTATTAGATTTTTCTTATTACAAAAGAAAATAGAAAACATAATTTTCACAACAGCTTATGGAGATTATCCAGTCCAATCAAGTTATATAAAAATATTTTACACTCTAAACCTCCTATACCTCTTCCCCTCCCCCCACCCCCAGCCCGCACCCGCCCACCCTCCCCTATCCCTAAGCTATATAAAAAGGTTGCATGAACGTCCTCTTGTGCTAACATCACATGGACTACTAAACCTTAATTCGCTGGTTCTCCTTTGTCTCTGTACTATACTGACGGTCAATCCGATTCCTTAGGTACATTTCAGGTTGAGTCCAAATCAGGGGGCTATACCTGACCACTGTAACCAAGAGCTCCAAATTTTTGTAAATTTGTCATAACTACTTCTCCTGATATAGACTGTTTTTTCTGTCCATACTAGCTTATCCACTGTCCTAAGCCAGTCTTCTATGGTTGGAGGCATACTGGATAGCCAGGATTGTGCTATTAGTTTCCTAGCTTGGTAAAGGCACCTTCCTATAGCGATTTTCTTATTATTGCACTCCACGCTTTCCCAAAGCAGGCCAAGGATACATACCCTGGCCTCCTGTTTCAACTTGGTTTTAAACCTAGTTTCTATAATACTAATTATCTCTGACCAGTAAAGGAGAGGAAAAGGGGACGAGAGGGGATCCCCAGAAAAAGATGGTCCGCTCAAGAACAAGCTATTGTGAACCTAAATAACTTTATTGTGTCATAATAAATACAGAACAACTATCCACAAACCATGTATTAAAAAGTAGGATAAAGGTCCTATTATGTGCAGGTGGCCACCATTTATATTCCACATACATCTATCACTCATGCACTCGCACCCATATGAATCATTACAGAGAAGACCCGGGTCTGTGCAATTTCCACAAAGTTCCTAAAAAGGATAGATTGTGTGAGTAGTGAGCCTTCGGTCTTTCCTCAGTAAAGTGCAAATGCTGGTGATTGATGAGAAGCCATTCAGATGTAATCCCGATAACTAAATAAAAGTGCATATGTCAAAATAGCAACATAGGGAACTGAGAAGTCCCGGTTTGTCAGTTAAATAGCGGCAAATCAAAGGGCTAATTTACATCTTGTACAGGGAAGGCAGACGGTGAATAGCCATAAACAGTGTACCTCCTATGTGCTGGAGTACAACTTAGCTCACCGTTTGACGTCTTCAGTAAAGGGATGATGGAGCCCAAGAAGATTCCTGATGGCCGCGCTGGTGTAGTATCGGGGAACGTTCATGCGGTGTGTTTGTTTGTTGCAGATATGAGCTTTTGTTTCCGGATCTTCCCCGAGGGGATGTACGGTGAGTCGCAGGGTTCAGACGTTCAGGTGTTCCGCACTTGGTCTGTCAGGTGGTTTAGAAGTAGCGCTCAGTCTCAGTGTCCACCGCAAGACTCAACCCAATATCAGAGATCCGATCGGGATGTTCACATACAATCAAAGGGGTTTCTTCATTGATGTGTGGAGGTCTATGACCCACCTGTACATAGGTTAGACGCTTACGCGTTTCGCTTGTTTCCAAGCTTCTTCAGAGCTAATGTGGTGCCAGTAGCTGAATGTTTAAATAGCATTACGGCCAGTATTCAATATCCTGTCATTATAGCCAGCACCTGGACACCAAAGCCTAACCATCATTCACCAATTTGTGCAATCACACTCATGCATACATCTGTGTTACAAATTCAGACAGACCATTTCAGAGTATCCTCAATAAGGATGACGTCTGCCTTCCCTGTACAAGATGTAAATTAGCCCTTTGATTTGCCGCTATTTAACTGACAAACCGGGACTTCTCAGTTCCCTATGTTGCTATTTTGACATATGCACTTTTATTTAGTTATCGGGATTACATCTGAATGGCTTCTCATCAATCACCAGCATTTTTACCAGCAACTTTACTGAGGAAAGACCGAAGGCTCACTACTCACACAATCTATCCTATTTAGGAACTTTGTGGAAATTGCACAGACCCGGGTCTTCTCTGTAATGATTCATATGGGTGCGAGTGCATGAGTGATAGATGTATGTGGAATGTAAATGGTGGCCACCTGCACATAATAGGACCTTTATCCTATTTTTTAATACATGGTTTGTGGATAGTTGTTCTGTATTTATTATGACACAATAAAGTTATTTAGGTTCACAATAGCTTGTTCTTGAGCGGACCATCTTTTTCTGGGGATCCCCTCTCGTCCCCTTTTCCTCTCCTTTACATATGTTATATGGTCCATTGAACAACCATTTGTTTGATTGCTGACCAAGTATCGTCGAGTAAATCAACAAATGGTACCTGTGATATTAGGGGTATAATAATTAAGGTAGGCAATTTCTGGTCGGTCACTGAACCTTCATATACCCCTAAACCTATTTTGGATGAATTTAAGGTGTCCCCTTCCATTTGTCTTCTTATCTCTGACCAGTACCTTGCCAGCCTTGGACACCTCCATACCATGTGTATTAGGTCACCAGTATCCAGGCATCTAGGACATTTGTCATCCAGTCTACGGCCAAACCTAAACAATCTCTTAGGGGTATAATAGGCCCTGTGTATCAGAAAAAGATGTGACACCTGTTGCGATGGGGAGACCGACACCAATGGGCTAGCCTTCAAAATTCCCTTCCACTGACTGTCGGTTATCTCCCCCACCTCCCCTGTCCACCTTTCCCTGATATCCAGAGTCGTTTGCAGATCAAGCAATCTTACAGAAATTTGTCCGTTTACTATTGCTAAAAGACCCTTAGTGGAGTTTGCTCTAATAATTTTGTTTAGGAGAGGTGCATTGCACCATTCTAATGGGCAGTTACTAAATTGACTGTTAAGTGCATGCCTGATCTGCAAATAAGTGTAAAAAGTATTATTTGGAATCCCGTATTCACACCTTAGCTCAATGAAAGGTTTCAGATTTTTACCTGCAAATAACTGCACCAATCTACGTATTCCGTGGCGGACCCATATCCAATTTTTTTCCAATGTTAACAACTCCCGCAAACCCATATTGTCCCAAATGGGCGAGAATTCGGTATAGCCTCCATACCCCATAATCCTCTTGGTGGCTTGCCAGACTTTAATGATCAGTTTATATGTTGGAGATCCCTCCTGGAATATCCCAGCCTCTAGTGCCTCTGCCAGGGACCCGTATGGGGTATCCTGCATCATAAGTTTCACGTTGGAGTTCGACCAGCCCTGATTTTCGCAGCCTCCTAGATTTTGTAATTGTGCCGCCAAGAAATAGCTATAGGGATGTGGTACTGCCAGTCCCCCTTCCCCGACAGGGCGCTGAAGAGTTTGTAATTTGATCCCTGCCTGCCCCTTCTTCCATATTTATTCTCTAAATATGGTGTTTAATTTTTGAAACCAGGTCTTCCTAATCCAGACTGGGGAGTTGTGAAGTACGTATAATAATTGTGGCATCCAAACCACCTTGATCAAATTAACTCTACCTGCCAGTGATAGCGGGAGTTGGCACCAAATAGCACTTTTCCTTCTAAATTTTTCCAATAGAGGGACTAGATTGTCTCCTATATATTGTGCCGAGTCAGTTGAGATAATTATCCTCAAATAGCACATCTTCTCCACTACCCTCAATCTCGGCAAACTTCCCCTTTGACTATTACGTGTTGAGTCTAGTGGGAGCAATGTTGATTTTTCCCAATTCACCACCAGGCCCGATGACCTTCCAAATCTTTCCACTAATTGTATTGCCTTTTCAAAGGAAGGTCCTATGTCCCCAAGAAAAATCAGCACGTCATCAGCATAGAGTGCCACTTTTTCCGACCCATTCCTCTCTCCAAATCCTTGTATTCCAGGCGAGTGTCTTATTACCTCTGCTAATGGCTCCATCGCCAGCGCGAACAACAAGGGCGAAAGTGGACACCCCTGCCTCGTCCCTCTCTCAAGGGGTAGCCACTCCGTAAAATTCACTATTGATCTATAACCTAGCTTTTGGATGGAAGTACAAGGTCTTCACCCACTTGATAAATTTCGGGCCAAACCCGAACTTCTCCAGTACCCACCAGAGATACTCCCACTCCAGGCTATCGAACGCCTTGGCAAAATCCAAAGCGATGACTGCTCTCAAGCTCCTGGTCCCTGCCGGAGACTGGAGGTTCAGGTATGCCCTTCTGAGGTGGGCAGAGTACCATCCGTAATCGCCCAATTCAATGTCTTCAAAAGTTCTGGAATTAATGCCTCCCCAAAATACTTATAGATTTCCACAGGCAGGCCATCAGGACCTGGGGCTTTCTGATTAGGCATATCTAACACTGCTTGCTGTACTTCCTCAAAAGTTATGGGGGAGTCCAGACTGGCCCTTTCACTTTCAGAGAGGTGTGGTAGGCTAACACCCTCTATGAAGTTCTCTATCTCTCTTCTAGTTGTTGAGATTTATATAGATTACTATAATATTCAAAGAATACCTTTTTAACCATCAAGGGGTCTGACGTAGCTGCCCCGCTAGAGGTTCGAATCGCAGCGATCGTTGAGGAGGGTGAGTTAGTATCAGCTAATAGTGCCAACATGCGACCCACTTTTTTACCCTCCCCAAAGTATCTCTGCCTCTGGAATAGTCTCGTTTTCAGCGTTTTTAAGCATATCCATCTTCTGCTCCTGCTGCTTTTCTACCCAAAGCTGCTGTTTTCCTGGACTTGGGTCTGCCACGCATTGTTTTTCTAGATCTAGCACCTCTTTCCTAATTTGGTCCCCTTTTTCTCTTGATTGTCTCTTAACCCGTGTTATATTCTGTAGGAGGATACCCCTCAGAAACGCTTTGAGGGAGTCCCAGACCATCCCCTGCGACGCCGAGCCTGAGTTAATTACCACAAATTCATTTATTTTTTCCGATATATCTTCTTTTTTTCCTATAATCTCCAACCATATAGGGTTTAATGCCTATACTCTCTCATTACATCTATTATGGATGTTTATCGCCAGCGTCAAAGGAGAATGGTCCGATACCCCTCTCGGCCTATACTCTATTTTCCCTATAAGGGGAAGCACCCCCTTATTTCCCACTGCCATATCTATGCGAGAGAGAGAGTGCGATGCGACTCCGAGTAACAAGAGTACTGCCGCTCCTCCGAGTTACGGATTCTCCAGAGGTCGCACCACCCAATCTCTTCGAACAGCTGGGTAAGCCGTCTTTCAGTTGCCCTATTCTCCCTTACTCTTGGGGGGAACCTGTCTATTTTCCCATTAAGTACCATGTTGAAGTCACCCACCACTATAAGTGGGATATCACCTTTGTCCTCAACATATTCTAAGAGGCAATATAAAATCTCCATCTTGAAGGGAGGGGGAATATACACATTAGCTATGACAAAAGATTTACCCTCTATTGTACAGAATAAAAAGACATAGCAGCCCAGCGGATCGGTCCTAACATCCCTACAGGAGAACACCATCCCCTTTTTAACCAGTATACATACTCCTCTCGAGTAGGAGGTGTGCACTGAGTGATATTGTGCTTGAAACTTTTTATTCCAAATTAAAGATTTAGTGTCTCCTGTAAACACACCAGGCCCGCACCCTGTGATTCCAGCTCTGAAAATACGGTGGCTCTTTTAATGGGGTCTCCCATACCCCGAATATTCCATGAGGTTATTCCTACCATTCTAACCCTCCTTTAAATTGTAAGCATATACACAAATAAATAAATATGCATCTCCAGAACAAAAAAGGAAGAGAAAAAAAAAAAAAAAACCACCAGGAACATGGGCCTCTTATGATATTGAACACTAAGACCTCCCTTAGTTAAACCCACCAGTGCCAAATATTTATTTACAAACTCATATACAAAGTTTCCCATCCCTTTTGATCCTACCAGGTTTTCCTTTACTATTTTAATATGTGAATAAGTATTACAAAAAAGCTTTGTGATGGTTTTATCTTTACCCTCTGTGCATTTAATACTAGTGCATGACAACCTTTTAATTTTGAATAGATTTTACCTGTTTCTTTACCCTTGTGCCCCTCCACCTCCCTCCCCCCCCTGCCTTTCTTGGCCTACCCTAGAAGCATTCCTTGTGACCTATTTAACCCTCCCAACCAACTCATTCCCCAACTCTTTTCCCCTCTTCCTCGACCAGCCAGGGACAAAGGAAAAAAACTTTCCCCTGTTTGACTTTTCCACCCCCCTCACAGTGCTCTCCCTCCCCCCTCCCCAATCACCAGTAGTACTATAACCCACAAAACAATCATCCTCCACCTGTTGTAAACTCTCATAAACCTTTTTCTCCAACACAACAAACACCCTCCCCCCCTCCTCCAGTCCCTGCTGCAAAAAAAAAAAAAAAACACCCAACAATCAACTGATGTTACTCCGACTCTACAAGTTCTTTTTATTTTCTTCCAGCCATTTTGTGGCCCTTTCGGCAGAGTCAAAAAATTGTGTCCCTCCTGGAGCATCGATATGTAGTCACGCAGGATAAAGCAATGCATAAGATATTTTCATATTCCTCAAGCTGCACTTAATTTCAGCAAATCCTGCTCTTTTCTTTTGCAGATCTGGGGAATAATCCGGGTAAATTGAAATTCTAATATCTTTGTAAAAAATGTCTCCCTTTTCCCTGGCATTAATACTATCTTATCCCTGTAGCTAAACAGCTTCAAGATCAATGGCCTAGGGCGGGAGCCTGGAGAGTTCAACCTGGTGGGCACTCTATGAGCCCTCTCAATGGCAAAAAAATGAGAAAAAGTCTCCGCCCCAAAAATCTCCCTAAGCCACCTTTCCAGGAATACTTCTGGACAGGACCCCTCGCTTCCTTCTGGGAGGCCTAGTACCCTCACATTCTGTCTGCGGAGACAATTCTCCATTTCATTCATTTTGCTTTTATGAGAGTCCAGCTGGATCTGCATCACTCTAAACTCTTGCCTCATGGGATGTAAGATATCCTCTACTTGGCTTAACCTCTCCTCCAAATTAGAAGTTCTTTCCACGGCTTTGTGTAATTCTTGACTCATAGAACACAGTTCTTCTTTAAGGCCTCTTAACTGGTTGCATAAATCGCTCAGTGATCCCCTGCAAGCGTTAACTGCACTCAGAACCTCTTTCAATGTGGGTTCGGTCCCACTGGGTGCTTCGATATCAAAATTAACTTCACTCATCTTTCCCGGGGGGTCCCTTTCAGGGCTTTTTTTATTCGCCGCTTTCGTAGTTGTTGATAATGCTGATGTAGTTTTGCTTAAGCTCTTTCTATCCCCTGTACTTCCCGTCTTCTCTTGGGATTGCTGAGCACCCTTATCTGGGGAATGCGAGGGAGTATGGGCAAATTTCTCCAGCTTGGATGCCGCGGCTGATGCGGACGCTGCAAGGTTCCCCTTCTCCTTAGCTGCCCGGGTGGCCTGCGCAAGTGAGCTCTCATGGGGCTGTTGAGGATGCTCCTCTCCCTTTTTTTTGGTCATTTTTACTTATCCCAGTATAACTGTCAATAATCCTGATAAGCTATGCCGGGGAGGGTGCCCAGTATTAGTTCCCCTATTTCACTGTTCCCCAATAAGCAAAAATACTATTCAAGGATCAAATACAGCTTGAAAAAAGAAAAACAGCATTCATCAGTAAGTTCTCGCTAATCAGTAACTCCTCGTAGTACTATACTGCAATACTAAGAAAGAGGTCAGTTCTGGTTGTTACCTTGGTACTGCTCCGGAGCGGTATCAGCCAGCACTCAGCACAGTCAAGCCCATCCAGCGAACCCCCCTGTTGTCTTGGGCTCCATCCTACGTTCTATCGGTTCCCCGAGTAGGTCAGCCTGTACGCCGTCGCTTCTCTTCCCTGACAAGGCGTGTGGAGCTTAGTGTGTCACCAGGCGACCGCTCGAGCCTGATATACACAATCAGCGCTGCTTGGCTTCACAGCTGAGCTGAACGATCCCCGATACTACCAGCCGTTTCCCCCTTCCATGCCGGAACCCGCCAGGTAGGGATGCTTCCACAGGGTTAAAGCAGAGCCAACAGAATAGCGAGGAAGACACCAGAATCACGGGCAATAGAGGGTTCAAAGTCGGATCAAACCGTCATAAGTAACATGGGCAGCAGCAGGGAGCTGGAGCGTGGAGAGAGCTCACACACCTCCGTTTACCTTCTCATCCGGTCACGCCCCCCCCAGATCCAGACTTCTATGTCTGCAATCTCTGACCACCTCTGTATCATGTCTCCAATCTCTGACCATCTCTTATCTTGTATCATATCTGCAGTATCTTTGGGGAAGCCTGGAGAGGCTTTGAAAGTTAGAACGCCGCTGGGATGGGGATTATGGGAGGAGTCAGTGTGGACTGTGGAGAGGAGACTATAGGATAAAACCAGAGCCACCAAGCTGGAGCCGACTGACTGAACCCTGCATGGTGCACCTGAGAGGAGGTCAGTGACATCACCGTCAGGCCAGTCTGAGGGGAGGTCACTGGTGTACGGGGGGAGTGAATACAATAATGTAAGGGGGCTCTGATATAAAGGTTCCCCCTTATATCAGTAACCCCCCTTACATTAGTGTATTCACTCTGCAGAAGGTGGACTCTGGTCACCAGAGTGCCCCCCACATCATAGTTCCAGGTGTTCCCCTTTCCATCAGTCTGCAGGGGGAATTCTGCAGAACCTGATGTAAAGAGGAACTCTGATGTAAAAGACAATGCTGCAGACCCTAATGTAAGTGGGAACTCTGATATAAAGGGGAATGGAGTGGACTCTGATAAAAGGTGGTCTCTGGTGACCAGAGTCCTCCCCCTTTTACATCAGAGTTCCCCTTTAAATATTGGCCTGCAGAATTCCCCTTTACGTCAGAATTCCCTTGCACTGTAAGGGGGAATCCTGCAAACTCTGATGTAAAGAGGAACTCTGTGTTTTTGACATTTGTTTAACTTAAACACATTACTAATAGCACTAGCTATATGTTTATAGTGGAAATATTGATCTTTGCACTGTTTAGCACTGAAAACGGGTATTTTAGGTACTTTTGCAGTGTCATTAAAAAATTTGGCTCTGTCAGTAAATGTCATGATTTTTGCCAGTAAAAAATTGGTGCTGTTTGTAAATTTTGGCATGCTACCAGTAAATTGCACTTCGGGGGGTTGGCAACACTGAATCCTGGTAACCAACTACAAGAAACGTCTTACCTCTGTGCTTGCCAACAAGGTTTTCTCCACCAAGTACTAAGTCATATTTTGCATGGGGATCAAATACTTATTTTACTCACTGAACTGCAACTCAATTTATAGCACTTGTTTTATGTGTTTTTTCTGGATTTTTGGTTGATATTCTGTCTCTATCATTTAAAATACACCTATGATAAAAAATTATAGACCCTTCATTTCTTTGTAAGTGGGCAAACTTACAAAATCTGCAGGGGATCAAAAAATTATTTTCCCCACTGTATAATATTTGGGTGTTCTAAGTAATTTTCTAGCAAAAAATACAGATTTTTACTTCAAAACAACAAATGTAAAAAAAAATCCTGGTCTTAAAGTGGTTAAACCTTTGTAAACTCAGATGGCAATCATACCTCAGTCAGCACTATTGCCATGACTGCTTTATAAATATATTTATGATTATATTACAATAAAATATAACCACCTTATTTCAAAAGAATATCAATAGAACTCAAACATTAAAGTTTAGTTGAAAGCAGAAATCAAAGAGGTGAAGTTCAGCATTGCAGGACGATGGATTCCACAACACATAAATTCTATCATGTACATGGAATGGATTCCAGAAGTTACCTGGATTTATATTTCTCTAATAACGAGGACATGGTCTTTGCAGAGGATACTTTAAAATTTCCAATGTCGATGATTCACTATCAGCTCTGCACCGGTATGTACAGCATAGATTGATATTTTCAACAAAAAGGACTAATGTTGGTAATAAATCTAAGAGTATCACTCACATAATTGGCAGTCCCCATAGCTTTGACCTCCCAGCTTCCTATTTCTGGTAGAGGGGGAATGCTTTATTTCTTACTCAAAAATCAAGCTGTTGCTATAGAAAAATGTATATACTGTACCTCACTATGGGCTCTTCCACATTTTATTGTGTTACAACCTGCAATTGAAATTGATTTGATTGATATTTTATAACACTGAAATACATGAAATTAAATTGAATTTGTAAATAAATAACAACGATCAACACAAAAAATTGGGTTTCCTCTGGAGCAATCAATCACCCTCTGATTTAGTATAATTGGTTGAATGAAGTCTACTTTTGGGTAAATAATGTTCCTGGAGTAAGCAAGTCCAGGATAAGAGTTTAGACCAGTACCAATCAAGGTTGGGTTCTAGAAATAATTTTTGGAAACTTCTCCAGTGGGTTTTAAATAACATTTTATTGTGAAAAGCTGTCTTGGGTGCCACTTCCATGGGAGGCAAACAACAACTTCAAGATTAAGCCTCTGTCCATTTACTCCATCCAATGGCACAATGAAGGGATGGAGAACTCCAACTTGAGGTGGAGAGGTCAACAGTGGTAACCTGATCCAAAGAAGATTATTGTAAAACAGAATCATAAACTGGTACCACATTATGATGAGACAATAACAAATGATAATTTATTTCTTATGACTGTTTTATTTGATGAATCACTCTGGTCATTACTTTTTATGTATTTGCTTGCAGAAGGTCGATTCACAAACATTATAATACTTGTTTTCTATCTTTAAGGCCCAGTTTACACTTGTACGACTTGTCATGCAACTTTGGACCCCAAAGTCACATGACAAGTTGCACCCCATGTATTCCAATGAGTACTGTTCATATTTGTGCAACTTAAGACTCAGGACTCTTTTCCTTCCACTTTTAGGAGCGTCAGGCGTTTTTTTTTTTTTACAGATTAAAAACGTCTCTCCATGTTATTCTATGTGTCCACATAGGCTTTTAGGAGATTTTAGTGGCATAGGAGTTTTCAAGCTGCAAAAAACCCCAGGGCCAGCGTGTTCTTGAGCAGCAGCGTTACAGCTGTAAAAATGCCTGACACGGCTAAAAGCATGTTAATGCTGTATACAGCGTTAGGCCGCGTCAAGCATTTTTAAGCTGTAGTAATTGGATTTGGGAGTGGAAAATAGAAGAGGGCAGAGAAACACTGCTAAACGCAGCTAAACACAGCTAAATGGGCATTAACGCCAATGCGAAACACTTCTAAAAGCGCGTTTTTCCTGGTGTCAGTACTGGCTTTGCAGCTTGTTTTTTTTCACGCACTGTGTGCATGAGGACTTAAAGTCACAGTGACTTTAAAGTAGTTCCTGTACTACTTTGGTCAGACTTTTATGCAACATGAGGGCCATAGACTTCAATATAAACCCTCAAAAGTCACATGAAAGTCACACCTGAATCATATACATGTGTGCGCGACTTTGTAGAGCACATGCAGTCACATGGTCAAAGCCAAAGTGGCATCAAAGTCGCACTTGTCTAAAGTGGCATCAAAGTCGCATCAAGTCACACTGTAAAGTCGCAGTGGAAATCACACAATTTTGAAGTCGCACTAGTGTGAATGGAGCCTAAATGATTAGAACAGATGTAGAGCAAAGTTTCTCTGCAAATGGCCCTCTGACCCCTTTATACTCTCCTTACCCTGTCTCTCTCAGCTCCTTGCTCATCTGGTGCTTTCATATATGGAGAATAATGTGACATATAATGGTGGCTGGCCTAGCAGGAAATCCCAGAGCCATATTATATGTTGGCAGTGTCATTAAATGCCAAATGTTATGAAAATTTGAAATCTCGTTCTTGGCAGTGAAATTGGTTTCGGGTAAGATAACATCTGAATCTCTAATATTCCTCCAGGTCGAACTGAGGGTACATTTTTGATTGACATCAGCCTTGGTTCCATCATTCACCATCTTTATTTCGTCTCTAAGTTTTTCAAAAAAATAGTCCTATTAAAATTCCAAGAGAAATGTATTATGGAACTGAACAGATGGCTACATGACCGTACTGGAGCATATGATTGGTCGCATACATCATCAGCCGCAGCTGAGTTAGAAGGAATGAGGTGACTTGTCCCCTTTCTGATTTTTGCATTTTAGGTTGCAGAAGATTGTTTCTTTAAAGGCAATTTCTATTGTTTTTGAGTTTATTTAATTTATTAAGTTGTTTAAAATACAAACTTTTTTTATGTTTTTAGTCAGGTAACTTTGAAATATTGTATTTCAAAAGTTCAAATCTATATCCAGCAGATGGAGCTCTCAGCTCTTTATAATGTTTTTAATCAGGCTCTCCTTATCTACTGTGCTGAAAAAGCCTATTCACTTTGTTTAAAGTAGAAGTCCAGTCAAATCTAAACTAAACCCTGCTATCACCCTCATTCTAAACCCTATACTAACTACCCTGTAAAGGAAGGATGTCTATGCTTACCTATTCTGAGGGCCCTCCAATCCAAACCGACTACGGATGCCCCATAGTAAGCCTATGGGTGAAGAGTAATCACTGTGAATCCTGTAATGGACAAGGTCAGCACCTGGTAGTGTGCAGTGGAGGTGGTAAAGGTGGAGACCAACCATGAGCGGTGATTACGCGCAGGCCCGGACCGGTCATAGGGACTTTGCTTGGTGGGCCGGGGCCGCCCGCTCCATGGCCTGTTGATGATCAGGCCGCACAGCAAGAGGTAAGCGGCGCCCACGGCCTGGAGAGGGTTAACATAGGCTGCGGCCACTGCTCACCTACCACTATGCGGTCAAGCCTGTGTCATCTCCGGGTTCTGGAGCAACTACAAATGACATTAGCGGCTGATTGGCTGAGCTGTGTGTGAGAGAGACACACAGCTCAGCCAATCATCCGCTAACGTCAACTGCTCGGACACTGCTCCTCCTCCTCCAGCCTCTCTACTCCTGTCTACCCCGCCCACGCCCCCTGTGTCTGCCCCGCCCACCCCCACTGTGTCTGCCCCACCCACACATCCCCGGGATATGTGAAGGAAGATTTAACACAAGATTAATAGCTGCAGGCAGCCTGAGCCTGAGCCTCCATCCTGGGGTGAGTAAGTTCACCCTCTTTCCTGCCTCCCAGTGTATACATAAAACAAATTTTAGGGGTGCTCTGTGAACTCTGATGCAAGAGGGGGGCTTTGGTGAGCAGAGACCCCCTTACATCAGAGTTCCCCTTTACACCAGAGTCCACAGCATTCCCCCCTAAATCAGGGTTCTCAGAACACCACTGTGTGGACTCTGATGTAAGGAAGCAGAGTAAAAGGGGGGCATGATTGCAGGGACAATGTAATATAAAGGGGACTGCACCGTAAAGGGGCACTGTAATCGTTACAGTGCAGTCCCCTTTATATTTATATCACAGTGTCTCTGCACATTACAGAGTGGAGGACCGACAACCCCCCCCCCCGGGCTATTCAGTCTAAAATGCCTGGGCGTATTTTTTGTCCCAGTCTGGGCCTGATTACGTGTAACCTATAGGCCTTCTATGGGGCATCCTTAGTTAGTTGTCCCTCCAATACACTGAAGCCAGCTCTGGGAGCCGATCATGTGACCAACCAGACCATTTTCCTCTACTGTGAAGCCTATGGGTGATGTCACCACCCAGGCACTGCAGCCGTTTCGGCGATCTCTCCTCTCCAAGGAAGCCGGCTGCTGAGAAGATCATGTGACCGGACCCGAGCACCTTCAGAATAGGTACTCTGGTACCTATTTCCTTTGCAGGGTAGTTAATATAGGGTTTAGAATAAAGGTGGGAGCCGGTTGAAGTTTAGAGAGTATTTGATTGGACTTCTACTTCAATAGCTCAATCTGTAACTTATATATAGAACTTAGATCAGCCATGCCCTGGATTTGAGCAGTTCCAGCTCTCTCTAGTTTTTCTGATAGACATCAGCTTGGGTGTTCCCAATGCAGACAAAGGATTTCAGCTGTGTTGAAGTCATAGGGTTACATTTTTTGATGGTCACTTTTGGCCCTTTGATATAGGAGGTGTATTAAAAAATCCCAGCAGGCTTGTGTTTCATAAGCAGCTGGTATTGGCCCATTAACATGTAGAAGATAAAAGTACAAAGATCTTGTACTTACTGTAATTACTCATTAACCACTTGCTTACTGGGCACTTAAACCCCCTTCTTGCCCAGGCCAATTTTCAGCTTTCAGCGCTGTTGCACTTTGAATGACAATTGCGTGGTCATGCAACACTGTACCCATATGACATTTTTGTCATTTTTTTCACACAAAAAGAGCTTTCTTTTGGTGGTATTTAATCACTACTGGGGTTTTTATTTTTTGCTAAACAAATAAAAAAAGACCGAAAAAAAAAGAAAACTGTTTCACAGTTTGTTATAAAATTTTGCAAACAGGTAATTTTTCTCCTTTATTTATGTGCGCTGATGAGGCTGCACTGATAGGTATTATTAGGCTGCACTGATGGGCATTGATAGGTAGCACTGATGAGGCGGCACTGGTGGGCACTGATCAGGAGGCACTGATGAAGCTGCACTGATGGGCACTGATAGGCGGCACTAATAAGTGGCAGTAATAGGTGGCACTGATAGGCACTGGTAGGTGACACTGATAGGCAGCACTGATAGGTGGCACTGATAATGTGAAACCGGTGGGCACTGATTGGCAGCACTGGTGGGCACTGGTGGTCACTGAAGAGGCGGCAGTGCCTCTCTGTGTGAATGACCGATGTCTCATTTACAGAAGCCAGTGATCTGCTTTTTCTTTTCTCCTCACACTGTCAGCTCGAGGAAAAAAAGCTTATTACTTGCTTCTGTTTACATCACGTGATCAGCTGTCATTGGCTGACAGCTGATCACATGGTAAGGGATCTGTGATCAGCCAAGTCTCATCGACTGGATGAATAAGGTGAATATTTATGCATATAAAAAAAGAAAGGTAATAATAATTTTCTATAACAAGATGTATTTTATATATATATTAAAACTGAATTCTAGGCAGATATAAAAGACTCAGATTAACGAAGCTCTGTAATCATTTTAAATGCAAACAGTGTACCTGAATCCAACCTGTTATCCGCCTCTTGCAGTCTCTGTACTACAGGACTGGAGTGTGAGAGGAAAAAAGCAGCACATGTTCATGTGGTGATGGAAGGAGCAGAGTGACAGAGAGACAAGACCATCACTGTGCTGCTTCTCATATCACTGTCCAATCACAGAGTGGGGAGGGTCCAGGACAACCTGGGCTAAGAGGAAGTGGGTTCAATGATCCCGGCCATCAGACCGAGAACATCAAGTGGCAGAAACATGGTACTATGGGGGATATCTCTAGACTGAAGGTGAATATTGCAGAAAAATCTGGTTGTATTTTTTTATTATTTTATCTTTTAACATGCTATTCATATACCTGTCAGGTGTATTGGCCTTGGTCAATTGTTAGGAATCAATGATTTTAATGAAATATTCCTTTAAATATCGTACCTGGGGGGTGTCTATAGTAGGAATGAGCTTCGAGTTTGAGTCAAACTCATGTTCGACTCGAACATCGGCTGTTCGCAAGTTCGCCGAACAGCGAACAATTTGGGGTGTTCGCGGCAAATTCGAATGCCGTGGAACAGCCTTTAAAAGTCTATGGGAGAACTCAAAAGTGATAATTTTAAAGGCTTATATTCATGGTATTGTCATAAAAAGTGTTTGGGGACCTGGTTCCTGCCCCAGAGGACATGGATCAATGCAAAAAAAAGTTTTAAAAACGGCCGTTTTTTCGGGAGCAGCGATTTTAATAATGCTTAAAGTGAAACAATAAAAGTGTAATATCCCTTTAAATTTCGTACCTGGGGGTGTCTATAGTATGCCTGTAAAGGGGCGCATGTTTCCCGTGTTTAGAACAGTCTGACAGCAAAATGACATTTCAAAGGAAAAAAAGCCATTTAAACTACTCACGGCTATTAATGAATTGCCGGTCCGACAAAACACATAAAAGTTCATTGATAAAAACGGCATGGGAAATCCACACAGGGGAACCCCGAACCAAAATTTAAAAAAAAAACTGACTTGGGGGTCCCCCTAAATTCCATACCAGGCCCTTCAGGTCTGGTATGGATTTTAAGGGGAACCCTGCACCAAAATTTAAAAAAAAAACGGCGTGGGGTCCCCCCAAAAATCCATACCAGACCCTTATCCGAGCACGCAATCTGGCAGGCCGCAGAATAAGAGGGGGGACGAGAGAGCGCCCCCCCTCCTGAACCGTACCAGGCCACATGCCCTCAACATTGGGAGGGTGCTTTGGGGTAGCCCCCCAAAACACCTTGTCCCCATGTTGATGAGGACAAGGGCCTCATTCCCACAACCCTGGCCGGTGGTTGTGGGGGTCTGCGGGTGGGGGCTTATCGGAATCTGGAAGCCCCTTTAACAAGGGGACCCCCAGATCCCGGCCCTCCCTCCTGTGTGAAATGGTAAGGGGGTACCTACCATTTCACTAAAAAAGTGTCAAAAATTGTAAAAATGACAAGAGACAGTTTTTGACAATTCCTTTATTTAAATGCTTCTTCTTTCTTCTATCTTCTTTCTTCTATCTTCCTTCGGTTTCTTCCTCCATCTTCTTCTTCTTCTGGTTCTTCTGGTTCTTCCTCCGGTGTTCTCGTCCGGCATCTTCCTCTGCGGCGTCGGCGTCTTCTTCCCTTCTTCTCCAGGCCGCTCCGCATCCATGATGGCATAGAGGGATGCTCCCGCTGTGTGACACTTCTCTCTTCATCTTCTTCTCTTCATCTTCTTCTCTTCATCTTCTTTTCGGGCCACTCCGCATCCATGATGGCATGGAGGGAGGCTCCCGCTGTGTGACGCTTCTCCTCTTCTGACGGTTCTTAAATAACAGGGGCGGGGCCAACCGGTAACCCCGCCCCCTCTGATGCACAGGGACTTGACGGGACTTCCCGTCAAGTCACCGTGCGTCAGAGGGGGGCGGGGTCACCGGGTGGCTCCACCCCCGTTATTTAAGAACCGTCAGAAGAGAAGCGTCACACAGCGGGAGCCTCCCTCCATGCCATCATGGATGCGGAGCAGCCCAAGAAGAAGATGAAGAGAAGAAGATGAAGAGAGAAGCATCACACAGTGGGAGCCTCCCTCCATGCCATCATGGATGCGGAGCAGCCCGAAAAGAAGATGAAGAGAAGAAGGTGAAGAGAGAAGCGTCACACAGCGGGAGCCTCCCTCCATGCCATCATGAATGCGGAGCAGCCCGAGGAGAAGAAGGGAAGAAGACGCCGATGCGGCGGAGGAAGATGCCGGACGAGAACACCAGAGAAGAACCAGAAGAACTAGAAGAAGAAGAAGATGGAGGAAGAAACCGAAGGAAGATAGAAGAAAGAAGAAAGAAGCATTTAAATAAAGGAATTGTCAAAAACTGTCTCTTGTCATTTTTAACATTTTTGACAGTTTTTTTTGTGAAATGGTACTTACCATTTCACACAGGGGGGAGGGCCGGGATCTGGGGGTCCCCTTATTAAAGGGGCTTCCAGATTCTGATAAGCCCCCCCGCCTGCAGACCCTCACAACCACCGGCCAGGGTTGTGGGGATGAGGCCCTTGTCCTCATCAACATGGGGACAAGGTGTTTTGGGGGGCTACCCCAAAGCACCCTCCCAATGTTGAGGGCATGTGGCCTGGTATGGATCAGGAGGGGGGGCGCTTTTTCATCCCCCCTCTTTTCCTGCGGCCTGCCAGGTTGCGTGCTCCGATAAGGGTCTGGTATGGATTTTTAGGGGGACCCCACGCCATTTTTTTTAAAAATTTTGGCGTGGGGTTCCCCTTAAAGGGGTTGTAAAGGTAAAAATTTTTTCACCTTAATGCATTCTATGCATTAAGGTGAAAAAACTTTTGACAGTACCGCCGCCCCCAGCCCCCCCCGTTTTACTTACCTGACGCCTCGAATCTTCGCTGCTCGTCCTCGTCATCTTCATTGCAGCTCAGCCTGGTCGCTGATTGGCTGCAGTGGATGGATTGAAAGCAGCGCAGCCATTGGCTCGCGCTGCTGTCAATCACATCCGATGACGCGGCGCGCCGGGGGACGGGGCCGAGTGATACAGCGAGCGGCTATAGCCGCCGGCTGTATCACGGGAGCGCGCCCGCAAGCACTCACCACCATGCGGAAGCTCGCATTAAGGTGGTTAATGCTTGCGGGGAGGAGCTGAAACAGCCGCCGAGGGACCCCAGAAGACCAGGTTCGGGGCCACTCTGTGCAGAACGAGCTGCACAGTGAAGGTAAGTATAACATGTTTGTTATTTTTTTTTTTTTTTTAAATACCTTTACAACCCCTTTAATATCCATACCAGACCTGAAGGGTCTGGTATAGATTTTGAGGGGGGACCCCACACCATTTAAAAAAAAAAATTTGGCCGGGGTTCCCCTTAATATCCATACCAGACCTGCAGGGCCTGGTATGGAATTTAGGGAGACCCCCCCAGATCATTTTTTTTTTTTAATTTTGGTTCGGGGTTCCCCTGTGGGGAATTCCCATGCCGTTTTTATCAATGAACTTTTATGTGTATTGTCGGACCGGCAATTCATTAATAGCCACGAGTAGTTTAAATGACTTTTTTTCCTTTTACATAGTAGGTGAGGTTGAAAAAAGACACAAGTCCATCAAGTCCAACCTATGTGTGTGATTATGTGTCAGTATTACATTACATATCCCTGTATATTGCGGTCATTCAGGTGATTATCTAATAGTTTCTTGAAGCTATCAATGCTCCCCGCTGAGACCACCGCCCGTGGAAGGGAATTCCACATCCTTGCCGCTCTTACAGTAAAGAACCCTCTACGTAGTTTAAGGTTAAACCTCTTTTCTTCTAATTGTAATGAGTGGCCACGAGTCTTATTAAACTCTCTTCTGCGAAAAAGTTTTATCCCTATTGTGGGGTCACCAGTAGGGATGAGCTTCAAGTCGAACTCATGTTCGACTCGAACATTGGCTGTTCGCAAGTTCGCCGAACAGCGAACAATTTGGGGTGTTCGCGGCAAATTCGAATGCCGCGGAACACCCTTTAAAAGTCTATGGGAGAAATCAAAAGTGCTAATTTTAAAGGCTAATATGCAAGTTATTGTCATAAAAAGTGTTTGGGGACCCAGGTCCTGCCCCAGGGGACATGGATCAATGCTAAAAAAAGTTTTAAAAACGGCCATTTTTTCAGGAGCAGTGATTTTAATAATGCTTAAAGTCAAACAATAAAAGTGTAATATCCCTTTAAATTTCATACCTGGGGGGTGTCTATAGTATGCCTGTAAAGGGGCGCATGTTTCCTGTGTTTAGAACAGTCTGACAGCAAAATTACATTTTGAAGGAAAAAACTCATTTAAAACTACCCGCGGCTATTGCATTGCCGACAATACACATAGAAGTTCATTGATAAAAACGGCATGGGAATTCCCCAAAGGGGAACCTCGAACCAAAATTTAAAAAAAAAATTACGTGGGAGTCCCCCTAAATTCCATACCAGGCCCTTCAAGTCTGATATGGATATTAAGGGGAACCCCGGCCAAAATGTAAAAAAAAAAATGACGTGGGGGTTCCCCCTAAATTCCATACCAGACCCTTCAGGTCTGGTATGGATTTTAAGGGGAACCCCGCGCCAAAAAAAAAAAAAAAACGGCGTGGGGTCCCACCACAAATCCATACCAGACCCTTATCCGAGCACGCAACCTGTCAGGCCGCAGGAAAAGAGGGGGGGACGAGAGTGCGGCCCCCCCCTCCTGAACCGTACCAGGCCACATGCCCTCAACATTGGGAGGGTGCTTTGGGGTAGCCCCCCAAAACACCTTGTCCCCATGTTGATGAGGACAAGGGCCTCATCCCCACAACCCTGGCCGGTGGTTGTGGGGGTCTGCGGCGGGGGGCTTATCGGAATCTGGAAGCCCCCTTTAACAAGGGGACCCCCAGATCCCAGCCCCCCCCCTGTGTGAAATGGTAAGGGGGTACAAAAGTACCCCTACCATTTCACTAAAAAACTGTCAAAAATGTTAAAAATGACAAGAGACAGTTTTTGACAATTCCTTTATTGAAATACTTCTTCTTTCTTCTATCTTCCTTCATCTTCTGGTTCTTCTGGTTCTTCTGGCTCTTCTGGTTCTTCCTCCGGCGTTCTCGTCCAGCATCTCCTCCGCGGCGTCTTCTATCTTCTTCTCCTCGACCGCTCCGCACCCATGGCATGGGGGGAGGCTCCCGCTCTTCTCTTCTTCTTCATCTTCTTCTCTTCTTCTCTTCTTCTTTTCTTCTCTTCTTCATTTTCTTCTCCGGGCCGCTCCGCACCCATGCTGGCATGGAGGGAGGCTCCCGCTGTGTGACGGCGCTCCTCGTCTGACAGTTCTTAAATAACGGGGGGCGGGGCCACCCGGTGACCCCACCCCCCTCTGACGCACGGTGACTTGACGGGACTTCCCTGTGACGTCACGGGGAATGCCACAGGGAAGTCCCGTCATGTCCCGTGCGTCAGAGGGGGGCGGGGTCACCGGGTGGCCCCGCTCCCCCCGTTATTTAAGAACTGTCAGTGGAGGAGTGCCGTCACACAGCGGGAGCCTCCCTCCATGCCAGCATGGGTGCGGATCGGCCCGGAGAAGAAAATGAAGAAGAGAAGAAGAGAAGAAAAGAAGAAGAGAAGAAGATGAAGAAGATGAAGAGAAGAACGGGAGCCTCCCCCCCATGCCATGGGTGCGGAGCGGCCCGAGGAGAAGAAGATAGAAGACGCCGCGGAGGAGATGCTGGACGAGAACGCCGGAGGAAGAACCAGAAGAGCCAGAAGAACCAGAAGAACCAGAAGATGAAGGAAGATAGAAGAAAGAAGAAGTATTTAAATAAAGGAATTGTCAAAAACTGTCTCTTGTCATTTTTAACATTTTTGACAGTTTTTTAGTGAAATGGTAGGGGTAAGTACCCCCTTACCATTTCACACAGGGGGGCCGGGATCTGGGGGTCCCCTTGTTAAAGGGGGCTTCCAGATTCCGATAAGCCCCCCGCCCGCAGACCCCCACAACCACCGGCCAGGGTTGTGGGGATGAGGCCCTTGTCCTCATCAACATGGGGACAAGGTGTTTTGGGGGGCTACCCCAAAGCACCCTCCCAATGTTGAGGGCATGTGGCCTGGTATGGTTCAGGAGGGGGGGCCGCACTCTCATCCCCCCTCTTTTCCTGCGGCCTGCCAGGTTGCGTGCTCGGATCAGGGTCTGGTATGGATTTTTGGGGGGACCCCATGCCGTTTTTTTTTTTTTTTTTTTGGCACGGGGTTCCCCTTAAAATCCATACCAGACCTGAAGGGTCTGGTATGGAATTTAGGGGGAACCCCCACGTCATTTTTTTTTTAAATTTTGGCCGGGGTTCCCCTTAATATCCATACCAGACCTGAAGGGCCTGGTATGGAATTTAGGGGGACTCCCACGTCATTTTTTTTTAAATTTTGGTTCGGGGTTCCCCTTTGGGGAATTCCCATGTCATTTTTATCAATGAACTTCTATGTGTATTGTCGGCAATGCAATAGCCGCGGGTAGTTTTAAATGAGTTTTTTCCTTCAAAATGTCATTTTGCTGTCAGACTGTTCTAAACACAGGAAACATGCGCCCCTTTACAGGCATACTATAGACACCCCCCAGGTACGAAATTTAAAGGGATATTACACTTTTATTGTTTGACTTTAAGCATTATTAAAATCACTGCTCCTGAAAAAACGGCCGTTTTTAAAACTTTTTTTTGCATTGATCCATGTCCCCTGGGGCAGGACCCAGGTCCCCAAACACTTTTTATGACAATAACTTGCATATTAGCCTTTAAAATTAGCACTTTTGATTATTCATGTTCGTGTCCCATAGACTTTAACGGTGTACGCGTGTTCGAACGAACTTTTTTCCTGTTCGCATGTTCTGGTGCGAACCGAACAGGGGGGTGTTCGGCTCATCCCTAGTCACCAGTACAGTATTTGTAAATTGAAATCATATCCCCTCTCAAGCATCTCTTCTCCAGAGAGAATAAGTTCAGTGCTCGCAACCTTTCCTCATAACTAAGATCCTCCAGACCCTTTATTAGCTTTGTTGCCCTTCTTTGTACTCGCTCCATTTCCAGTACGTCCCTCCTGAGGACTGGTGCCCAGAACTGGACAGCATACTCCAGGTGCGGCCGGACCAGAGTCTTGTAGAGCGGGAGAATTATCGTTTTATCTCTGCAGTTGATCCCCCTTTTAATGCATGCCAATATTCTGTTTGCTTTATTAGCAGCAGCTTGGCATTGCATGCCATTGCTGAGCCTATCATCCACTAGGACCCCTAGGTCCTTTTCCATCCTAGATTCCCCCAGAGGTTCTCCCCCCAGTGTATAGATTGCATTCATATTTTTGCCACCCAAATGCATTATTTTACATTTTTCTACATTGAACCTCATTTGCCATGTAGTCGCCCACCCCATTAATTTTTTCAGGTCTTTTTGCAAGATTTCCACATCCTGTGGAGAAGTTATTGCCCTGCTTAGCTTAGTATCGTCTTTAAATACAGAGATTGAACTGTTTATCCCATCCTCCAGGTTGTTTATGAACAAATTAAATAGGATTGGTCCCAGCACAGAACCCTGGGGAACCCCACTACCCACCCCTGACCATTCTGAGTACTCCCCATTTATCACCACCCTCTGAACACGCCCTTGTAGCCAGTTTTCAATCCATGTACTCACCCTATGGTCCATGCCAACGCACCTTATTTTGTACAGTAAACGTTTATGGGGAACTGTGTCAAATGCTTTTGCAAAATCCAGATACACCACGTCTACGGGCCTTCCTTTATCTAGATGTCAACTCACCTCCTCATAGAAGGTTAATAGATTGGTTTGGCAAGAACGATTCTTCACGAATCCATGCTGATTACTGCTAATGATATCATTCTTATTACTAAAATCTTGTATATAGTCCCTTATCATCCCCTCCAAGAGTTTACATACTATCGATGTTAGGCTAACTGGTCTGTAATTCCCAGGGATGTTTTTGGGCCCTTTTTAAATATTGGTGCTACATTGGCTTTTCTCCAATCAGCTGGTACCATTCCAGTCAATAGACTGTCTGTAAAAATTAGGAACAACGGTCTGGCAATCACCTGACTGAGTTCCCTAAGTACCCTCGGATGCAAGCCATCTGGTCCCGGTGATTTATTAATGTTAAGTTTCTCAAGTCTAATTTTAATTCCGTCCTCTGTTAACCATGTAGGTGCTTCCTGTGTTGTGTCATGAGGATAAACACTGCAGTTTTGGTTACTGAAGCCCCCCGATTCACTCGTGAAGACTGAGGAGAAGAATAAATTCAATACCTTTGCCATCTCCCCATCCTTTGTAACCAGATGTCCTTCCTCATTCTTTATGGGGCCAATATGGTCTGTCCTCCCTTTTTTACTGTTTACATACTTAAAGAATTTCTTGGGATTATTTTTGCTCTCTTCCACTATGTGTCTTTCATGTTCTATCTTAGCCATCCTAATTGCACCCTTACATTTCTTATTGCATTCTTTATAAATTCTGAATGCTGAGGATGATCCCTCAACCTTGTATTTTTTGAAGGCCTTCTCCTTTGCTTTTACATGCATTTTTACATTGGAGTTAAGCCATCCAGGATGTTTGTTCGCTCTTTTAAATTTATTACCCAATGGGATACATTGGCTAATGCCCTTATTTAATATGCTCTTAAAGCAAACCCATCTCTCCTCCGTATTCTTTGTTCCTAATATTTTATCCCAATTTATGCCTTTTAGCAAGGTTTGTAGTTTAGGGAAGTTGGCTCTTTTGAATTTCAGTGTCTTTGTGTTCCCTTCATGTTTCCTATTTGTGTGATTTATACTGAAACTAATTGACCTGTGATCGCTGTTACCTAAATTGCCCCGTATTTCCACATCTGTTATCAGGTCTGTATTGTTGGTAATCAGTAGATCTAGTAATGTTTTATTTCTAGTTGGTGCGTCTACCATCTGACCCATAAAATTGTCCTGCAAGACACTAAGGAACTGGCGAGCCTTAAATGAATGCGCGGTTCCCTCCGCCCATGTCTGGATAATTAAAATCCCCCATTATGATAACACTTCCCATCCTTGCTGCTAATCCAATTTGTGATAGGAGATCCGTCTCCACTTCCTCCCTCAGGTTAGGGGGCCTATAGCATACTCCCAGTATTATTTTCCCCTTAGCTTCATCCCTTTGGAGTTCTACCCATAAAGATTCCACCTCCTCCCTAGCCCCCTCAGTGATGTCATCTCTCACATTCACTTGTACATTATTCTTGATATATAGGCATACCCCTCCCCCTTTTTTACCCTCTCTATCCTTGCGGTATAGGGTATACCCTTGAATGTTTGCCAGCCAACCATGAGAGCTGTTGAACCAGGTCTCTGAAATTCCCACAAAATCCAAATCCTCCTTGTACAACAGTATCTCTAGTTCACCCATCTTGTCCGCCATGCTCCTGGCATTGGTGAACATGCCACATAGTTTAGACCGGTCGCATATTGTCCTCGTATCGGGTGTTTCAAGATTGCAACTAGGACTTGCTACTATACTCACCTTGTGTTTTTGTGCTTTGGTTAACCTACCACTAATGCCCCCAATACTACCCTCTGGAATATCTTCCGCGCTGGCTATCACTGTCTCTGGACCCTCCCCCCCATTGCCTAGTTTAAAAACCCCTCTAACTTTTTGGCCATCTTCATTCCCAGCAGATCTGCACCCTCCTCATTTAGGTGCAGTCCGTCCCTTCTATAGTACCGGTTACCGACTGAGAAGTCGGCCCAGTCCTCCAGGAACCCAAACCCCTCCTTACTACACCAGCTCTTCAGCCACTTGTTTACTTCCCTAATCTCCCTCTGCCTTTCTGGTGTGGCTCGATGTACCGGTAGTATTCCTGAGAACACTACCTTGGAGGTCCTTTTCCTCAATTTAGCTCCTAAGTCCCTAAAATCGTTCTTTAGGACACTCCATCTGCCTCTGACTTTGTCATTGGTGCCAACGTGCACCATGACAGCCGGGTCTTCCCCAGCCCCTCCCAGTAATCTGTCCACAAGATCCGTGATGTGCCGAACCCGAGCGCCCGGTAGACAACATACTGTTCAGCGCTTCAGGTCTTGGTTACAGATTGCCCTCTCTGTCCTTCTAAGAATTGAGTCCCCTACCACCAGAATCTGTCTTTCCTTTCCCTTTGCTGCCCCCCCACTCTCACTGGAGGAGTTCTTCCCCTGGCAGCTAGGAGAGTCCCTCATCTCCAGCAGTGCTGGTCCCTGACTGGTTACACCAATGTCACTCAATGGAGCGTACTTATTGGGATGCTCCAGTCCTGGATCGGCCTCTCTGGCACTTCCCCCTCTACCCCTCCTGACTGTCACCCATCTACTCTTTGCTAGTGCCTGCACCTCTTTGTCTCAACCCGCCTCTGTGCTGGCCCCTGCCGGCACCTGCCGTGTACGTTCCTGGCTCTCCTTTAGTATGGAGGGACTTCTCAGTGCTGACAGTTGCTTCCCCAGATTCAGAACCTGGGCTTCCAGGGAAACAATGTGCTTACATTTTGCACAGCAGTATTCGCCCTCGATCGGATGATCAAGGAACGCATACATGCGGCAAGATGTACAAAGAGTCGCCTCTCCACACCCGCCGGGCATCGTACCTATTAAATTTAGTGAGGATTTGGGGATTTTACCCTGTCCAAATTACCTAACAGCTAGCTTCCTGGCACTAATACTCAAGACAATACACAGGTACACGACAATACACAGGTACACAATACACAAGTACTAACGATCCACACACTACTCAGACAACACTCAGATACTCACACTACACAGGTACTATGACCCCTGTTAAAAATTTGAAATATAATTTTGCTGTCAGACTGTTCTAAACACGGGAGACATGTGCCCCTTTAAAGGCATACTATAGACACCCCCCAGGTACTAAATTTAAAGGCATATTACACTTTTATTGTTTCACTTTAAGCATTATTAAAATCACTGCTCCCGAAAAAATTGACGTTTTTAAAACTTTTTTTTGCATTGATCCTTGTCCCCTGGGGCAGGACCCAGGTCCCCAAACACTTTTTATGACAATAACTTGCATATAAGCCTTTAAAATTAGCACTTTTGATTATTCATGTTCGTGTCCCATAGACTTTAACGGTGTTCGCTTGTTCGAACAAATTTTTTGCCAGTTCGCAAGTTCTGGTGCAAACCGAACAGGGGGGTGTTCGGCTCATCCCTAGTCTATAGTATGCCTGTAAAGTGGCGCGTGTTTCCCATGCTTAGAACAGTCCCTGCACAAAATGACATTTGTAAAGGAATAAAAGTCATTTAAAACTGCTTGCGGCTTTAATGTAATGTTGGGTCCCGGCAATATGGATGAAAATCAGTGAGACAAACGGCATGGGTACCCCCCCAGTCCATTACCAGGCCCTTTGGGTCTTGTATGGATATTAAGGAGAACCCCGCACCCAAATTAAAAAAAGGAAAGGCGTGGGGCCCCCGGGCCCTATATACTCTGAACAGCAGTATAAAGGCGGTGCAAACAAGACAGGGACTGTAGGCTTGTTGTTAAGTAGAATCTGTTTGTAATTTTGAACTGGTACATTTTTAAAGTGTAGCTCCAGCCAAAATATCTATTTTTAAGCTTTTTGGAAAACATAGGGAAGGGTTATCACCCCTGTAACATTTGTTTTGCTGTCTGTGCACCTCTTCAGAAGATTTCACCTCACTTTCTGTCCCAATGACAAATGTTTTTTGAAAATTTGGGGTTTTTAGTGAAACAAGGATTGGTGATAAAGCATCAGTGGAGAGGAGACATGTTTTTCCCATATTAACTCTTACAGGAGAGAATTACCCTTTCTAGGGGTAGATTTCATCTCACTTCCTGTTGTCTCCTTCCGTTTGCAAGTAGGAGTCGTTTGTAAGTTGGATGCCACAACACTATAAGCCCTCACAGTTACTCTTGGTGGGTGCAGGAACGGGCCCTGCTGTGAAATATTAGATCAAGAATTGTAATTACATGACATTGTTGAACAGTGGTAGAAAAATTGGGCCTTTGGTGGTGGTGGTCGTGGTGCTGGTGCCACAACACTGTAAGTCCTCACAGTTACTCTTGGTGGGCGCTGGAACAGGCCCTGCTGTGAAATATTATTTCAAGAATTGTAATTGCATGTCCCTGTTGAACAGGGGCCGAAAAATTCGGCCTTTGGTGGTGGGGGTGTTGCCACAACACTTTAAGCCCTCACAGTTACTCTTGGTGGGCGCAGGAATGAGCCCTGCTGCAAAGTATTGCATCAAAAATTGTAATTACACGCCCCTGTTAAACAGGGGCAGAAAAATTGGGCCTTGGCCACTGATGGCGGTGCCCAGAACCAAAAATGTTCTTACAAGCTATCAGCCAGGGGCCGATCCAGAGTCCAGTCTCGGGAGGGGCACTGCCAGAAAATATTTTTTTTTTGCGGGCAATTTATCGGGGAAATGGCTGGGGCTGGTGCTTCAATCATCACGGCACCATGATTGTTATGATGTCAGGATGATTGAAGAGCATTATTTATATTATTACATTGTAATATAAAATTAAATAGTTCAACTCACCATAATGCAGAATCAGTGGGAGCCCTGAGTGTGTCACTTGCCACGTCACCTGCCACATGTTGCGGATTGTCCACTTGCAACGTCACCTGCCACACGTTGCAGATTGTCACTTGCCACAAGTTGGGGCGGAGAAGGAATAATGCTGGCGCTCTGCCACTGACAGTGGACACTGGACATTTTAACCAGTCTGTCTAAACTCTATCTAAACTATATCTAACTCTATCTATCTGTCTAAACTCTAAACTGCAGGTCTGCAGCAACAACTATTCCCCTATTTATGGCTCCAGCTCCTGTCACATCGGCTCTGAGACTCGAGTCCGACGTGACTCACTGACGTCACTTGTCTGAGACTCGAGTCCGATGTGACTCTGACGTCATTCGTTGCTAGACGCCAGGCAGCCCAGGTGCTAGCAACAAGTGCAGGGAAGAGGCTCCACCCACCTCCTCCGAATCCTGGTCAGTGTGGCGTAGCCGTAATAACACTAGACGAGTCTCTCTGTTGGGCGCCGCTGATCGGCTGATATGAGAGAGAGAATCGGGCAGAGGCAGAGACATGTCAGTGTGGTATTTTCGGGGGGGGCAATTGCCCTGTTGCCCCCCTTGGATCCGCCCCTGCTATCAGCATGAAAATTGAGGAGGAAGAGAATTGTCACTCAGCATAACAGGGTAGTCACTCAGCATCAGCATAGGCAGTCTTGAACGGATCTCAAATTAAAAAAAAAAATATTCGGTTACATCAGCATCAGGTGCTTGGTAATTTGTGATCCAAGACTGATTCATTTTTATGAAGGTCAGTCGATCGACCGATTCGGTGGACAGAACCACCCTGTGATCGGTTACAAAGCCTCCAGCAGCACTGAATGTGCGTTCCGAAAGAACGCTGGATGCAGGACAGGCCAGTAGCTCAATTGCATACTGTGCATGCTCTGGCCAGTGATCCATACTCAAGATCCAGTAACCCAGAGGATTTTCGGTGGGAAAGGTGTCCAAGTCTGATCTTGCCCCTAGGTAATCCTGCACCATGTGAATCAGACGCTGGCGATGGTTGCTGGAACCGATCATACCTTGAGGCTGTGGACTAAAAAATTGTCTGAACGCATGGGTCAGACGGCAACCTTCTCCACCGCTCCATCTGTGACTGACCGAAGCCTCAGCAACACGTTGTCCAGGAGGACCAGGAAATTGTAACCTCCCCAGGCTCTGGAAACGCTTTGCACAAACCTTTCTGCAAGGCCTCCCAAAGATGTTTCATCCTCTGCTCCCTCTGCGATGGCATGATAAGGTCCGCAACCTTACCCTTGTAACGTGGATCAAGAAGGGTTGCCAGCCAGTAATGATCCCTCCCCTTGATACGACTAATACGAGGATCCTTCCGCAGGCTTTGCAGGATGAGGGAGGCCATGCAGTGTAGGTTTGCTGAGGCATTTGTCCAGAGTCCTCTGGGTCACTAAGGATGACATGATCCATAGCCACCTCCTCCCAGCCACGTACAAGTCCATGGGTTTCATCGGACTGTAAATGATCCCTTGAAGACTGCTGCTGATGCTGAGTGCCAGGCTCCACCTCCATGCTGACACAATCCTCCTCCTCCTCCTCTTCCTGTGTGATCAGCGGGCATGCAGGAATACTGTCTGGATAAAGGGGGCCTTGAGAGGTAAGGAAGTCCTCCTCTTCCTCCCTTTGTTCTGCCTCAAGTGCCCTGTCCATTATTCCATGCAGCGTGTGCTCCAACAGGTGGACAAGAGGGACAGTGTCACTGATGCATGCACTGTCACTGCTCACCATCCTCGTGGCCTCCTCAAATGGTGACAGGACAGTGCATGCATCCCTGATCATGGCCCACTGGCGTGGGGAAAAAAACAAGCTCCCCTGACCCTGTCCTGGTGCCATAGTCGCAGAGGTACTCATTGATTGCCCTCTGCTGCATGTGCAGCCGCTGCAGCATGGCCAACATTGAGTTCCACCTGGTGGGCATGTCACAGTTTAGGCAGTTCTTGGGCAGGTTAAATTCCTTTTGGAGGTCAGCAAGCCGAGCACTGGAATTATATGACCGGCGGAAATGCACACAGACTTTCCTGGCCTGCCTCAGGACATCCTGTAAGCCCAGGTACCTGCCCAAGAACCGCTGCACCACCAAGTTAAGGACGTTAGCCAAAAAGGGCACATGGGTCAGTTGTCCCTGTTGGAGGGTGGAGAGGAGGTTGGTGCCATTGTCGCAAACCACCATTCCTGGCTTAAGCTGGCGTGGCATCAACCACCTCTGAACCTGCCCCTGCAGAGCTGACAGAATCTCTGCCCCAGTGTGGCTCCTGTCCCCCAAGCACACCAGCTCAAGCACCACATGGCATCTTTTTGCCTGCGTGCTTGCGTAGCCCCTCGAATGCCTACGGAGCACCGCTGGTTCTGAGGACAAATCAGCACAGGAACAGGCCATGGAGGAAGAAGAAGAGGAGGGGGTGGAGGAGAGAGGTGTGGCAGAATCACCACTAGAATTTTGGAGGCGTGGTGGCGGAACAACCTCAAACACTACTGCACCCTGTCCTGCATCCTTCCCAGCTGCCAGAAAAGTCACCCAGTGTGCTGTGAAAGATAGGTAACATCCCTGTCCATGCCTGCTGGACCATGAGTCAGCAGTAATATGCTCCTTACCGCTGACCGCCCTGTCCAGCGAGGCCAAGACATTTCCTTCCACATGCTGGTAGAGAGCCGGAATCGCCTTCCGTGAGAAAAAGTGGCGTTTGGGAACCTGCCACCAAGGAACCGCACATTCCACAAACTCACAGAAGGGAGCAGAGTCTACCAACTGAAAAGGCAGCAGTTGAAGTGCTACCAATTTAGCCAACCTAGCATTCAACCGCTGGGCATGTGGATGGCTGGGAGCGAACTTCTTTCAGGGTGCAGCAGCTGGGGCAGGGAAATTTGCCTGGTACAATCTGAAGTTGGTGTACCGATAGCAGATTGCCTGCAAGTACTTGGCTGTGACACACCTAATTCTACACCTTCATTCCTCTCAATGCAAGTTTCAGAGAGGACTGAAGGTATAGTGGGGTTGGAGATCCCAGCTGATGAGGAGCAATGAGAGGTCCGCTTTGTTCTTTGGTGTGGGTCTTTTAGGTACGTTTGCCAATGAACTGCATGGCAGGTCGACATATGTCTGGTCAAGCATGTGGTGCCCAAGTCTTTGATGTTTTGGCCATGCGAGAAACACTTGAGACAAATGTTGCAAATAGCAGCAGTGTGATCTGATGCACTCGTCTCAAAAAAGGCCCACACCAAAGAACTTTTGGAATAACGTGCAGAGACAGCAATGCCCTGCACATGCGGAGCTCTGCAGTGTGATGTAGTTGGTGTGCTGCCCTTAAGCTGGCCCCTGGAGGGCATCCTGCCTCATTGGAGATGTGCCTCCTCCTCCTCCTCTCAGGCACCCACGTGGAGTCAGTGACTTCCTCATCATCCCCTCCCTCCTCATCACTGGAGCAAAGCTGGCAGTATGCTGCAGCTGGGGGAACATGACTGCCAGATTGCTGTCCTTCTTGGGCACCCCCTCTCTCTGGGCTCACGTTACTGCCTTCCTCTAGCTGGGTACCATCATCGGAGCCTTCAAAACGCTGGGCATCCTCCTGGAGCATGTACCCAACACTGTGGTCAAACAGTTCGAGGGACTCCTCAGGAGGACATGGTGGGGCTCGGGAAGGAATGACTGATGCCATTGAGCCAAGGGAAGAGGTCGCGCTGGCAGCTGCTTTGCCAAAGTATCCTGAGCCTGGGTGAGAGAGGATGAGGACGGCTTGGTCATCCACTCTACCAAGTCTTCGGCATGTTGCGGCTCAACACGGCCAGCTGCCGAAAAAAGGCCAAGCGTGTCCCACGGCCACGTGCTGATGAGGATGCACTGTGTCCACGACCAGCACTGTTGCCTCTAGACACAGGACCTGCTTGCCCTCTTTTATTGGCTTGTGACTGTCTGCCTCTCTTTGTTGGCCTTATATATATATATATAAATAAAACAACTAGGATGCATATATATATATATATATATATATATATATATATATATATATATATATATATATATATATACACACAATACACTGTAAGTGCAGCTAACTGACTCGCCTGCCTACTCTAACTTAAATCAAATGACACTGTCTCTCTGTCTATCTCTCTCCGCCGCCACAACACACTACAGAAGGCTGCCACGTAGGCCTTGTACTAAATACCCTGAGCCATAATTGGCCAAAGCCACCCTGGCTTTGGCCAATTATGGCTCTCTGTACAGACGGCGCTGTGATTGGCCAAGCATGCGGGTCATAGTGCATGCTTGGCCAATAATCAGCCAGCAATGCACTGCGATGCCACAGTGAATTATGGGCCATGACGCGCACTCGAATTTGGCGCGAACAGCCCATAACATTCGCAATTCGACAAACAATCGAGCAAGTGATGTTCGAGTCGAACATGGGTGATATTATTAAGTTACACAGCTGCAGCATATTTTCTTAACCTTTTAGATGCAATTTCCTGCACAATTGACCTTTGTTTAGGGGTCTAAACTTATCAGATTATTTTATCTTTCATTTGTATATTTACTTTTTGGTGATCACGTATAAAGTGAGACCTGGAGGAGAAAATGGATAGAGGGGCTGCATGATTAAGGGAGGAAAAAGGTCAATGAACGGTCAGCTAGGTCAGTGTGTTTGGTGGGGGTGTAGCCCTTACCTGATTGGAGGCAGAGGTCAAAGTGGCAGGGTTCAGATTAGAGGGTCTTTGTGGTGAGGTAGTTCTCTCACATTCCAAGGAGTCAGGAGAAGTGGCAGCTTCGGTTGCCCCCCCGCTGGAAGAGAGAGACAGAATGAGTGAAGTGGAGGCCTTGTTGGGCCAGGTCAGGGCTGCAGCGGAGGATCGGTGTCCACAGTGGCTGCAGCAGCAGCTATTAGACATGCTGGGGGGGTCAGGAGCGGCTCCCTCACCTGCTGCTTCCCCATCTGCTTGGAAACAGGCTAGGAGGGTTCCCCCTCCTGAGTGCCTGAGTCCTTCACCTGTGCCCCAGGTCCAGCATCCACGTAGGAGCCCCTGTCTCAGGGACCCAGGGTGGCCCCGGGAGGAATCCTCGTCACCGGTGGGACCCAAGGGGGAGGGGGCATCCTGCTCTTACTCCCCCTCCTCCCCCTCTCTTCAGATACTGGAGTTTGTGGCTGCCCCCCCTGCTGAGGTTCCAAGTGGGGGAGTGGCTCAGCATGGGAGACAATCGGGAACACGCAGTGGTGGGTGTCACGACCCCTCAGCTGCTCCCAGCGGGAGATCGCCTGCCCTGGATGCTGGAGGAGATTGCACGGAGGGGGGTCCGCTTTACTCCCCTGCTCGCCTCCGCCACGAGGATCTGTAGCCGTCTGCTCTCTCTGTGGCTTCAGTGCAGAGAGGAGCTCGGCCAGAAATTAGATCAGCAATGGGCAGCAGGAGGGTCAGGGCACACTCTGCTTGCCCTCCAGCACCGCTGCAGCCTGGTAATGCCAGTGGAAGGAGGCCGGAGACTCGAGCTGGGGGATCCGCCACTTTAAAGAGACAGCATGTCCCAGCTGCAGCTGAGGGTTCTAAGGTACCTCGAAGCTCATCATCCTTGCAAGATACGGCTGGGGCAGATGATGATGCTTCCGGGAACCCTGAGCCAGAGTCACCAGAACGCAGGGTGCAAGGGACGCCGATGCAGTGGGAATCTTCTGCAGCATCCGGTGAGGTCACCAGCGAAGATAATGACCGACAGTCGACTGAGAGGCACCCTGCCTTGCGGAGCCAGCTGGGATCCAGACAAATGGCTGAGGCAATCGCGTCCTCTGTTTCCAGTGTTATGTCTGCATTGCAAATGGAGACAGCTGGTGGTTGGAACCCCTCAAGGCAAAGGAGCCACAGACGATAGGGGCGGTTGGCAGATGCAGCAAAGTGCGAGATTTACGTGTGCTTTGAGGGCCCATTAGGGGTCCATCTTAATCAGGATGTCAGGGACAAAATCTGAGAGGGAATATGTTGAACTATTCTATATCTATAGAGAAGGGTAAGGCGGATGAAAGCAAGAAAGAGGAGGAGGCGAAATGCCACTGGCGGCTTATCCCCCGTACTTTTTCTAATTGACTTCAGGCTTTCGCGATCTTGGCCAGCGTCATTGGCAAAAAAGGCACCGGAAAATTGTTCTCCACTTTTTGCTATCTTGACATCATTGGGGAAGCTTATAGTGTTTACAGGGGTACTGCTTGGCTGCGTTATGATGAGCAGTTCTGCCAGCAGAATGCCCTGCGGTCTGCTTGAGCTGGGATCATAAGGACATTGGATGAAGCTCATGGCTCAGGCGAGGGCTCCAGGGCGGCCCTTTCTCAGGGGGGCTGGCGGCGCGGGTGCTGCTGGACAGTTGGCCAACCTTAAAAAGGAGTTTAGCAGTTCAACGAGGGGTCATGCCGTCTTGGCGTGGCCTGTTGTTTCCGCCATGAATGCTCAGGTTGTGGGGGTCACGCAGTTATGCCAAATGTTTTAAGAGAGGGAAGTCCCAACCCAGGGATTCTGCTTCAAAAGGGATGGCACCGGTAAGCCTTCCCGCGATGGTGCCATATCTAGGTAAAAATTCACAGAGGGAGGTGGCAAATTTCCTGGCTGATGGTTTTGCTCATGGTTTTCCTGATCCGTGTTCTGTGCTGGTGGCTCCATCTTCATTGCCTCGGTATTTGAAATCCACGCAGCATTTTCCTCAGGTTGTTTCTGACAAATTGGCAAAAGAGGTGGAACTTGGGAGAATGACTGGACCATTTGACCTTCCGCCCAGTCCATCTTTGCAGGTGTCTCCATTGGGGGTAGTCCCCAAAAGGGAATCCAACAAAAAATTAGGTTAATACACCATTTGTAGTATCCGGAGGGAGCTTCGCTGAACTATGTCATTTCTCCGGACTTGGCTTCGGTGTCATATACATCATTCGATGCCACAGTCGGGTGAGTGCAACGTTGCGGCCTGGGATCATTATTGGCGAAGACAGATATCGAATCTGCTTTTCGCCTGCTGCCGGTTCACCCTGGGAGCCGACATTTGCTGGGTTGTTTTGGGATGGGCAGTTCTTACTGCTGTCTCCCGATGGGCTGTTCCATTTATTGCGCTTCTTTTGAGGTTTTTAGCACCTTCGTTAAATAGGTGGTATGGGAGGAGATGCAGGTAAGATTGGTGATGCACTATCTTGACGATTTCCTTTGCATTGGCCCCCTCAGACTCCTCAGTTTGTTCTGTTTTGTTACACACTTTGGAATCTGGGACAGCTAGCTAAACCTTCTCATCCCAATAACTGTAGATACCATATTTCTTTGATCTCAGTTTTATTAGAACAAGCCAGGTGAAACTACAAAATAACAGAAATAGACCTCAATGAGTATAATATTGCATACAATACAGCATACATTGCATAGACAACGATATACAGTACAAGATGGGATAGTAAAAACTTACTTTTTAAGTTCTCTAAGGGGTAATGGTGATAGATAGAGAAATACATGTGTTGTTTCCTGAATGTCTTCTCAAAGAATGGTGGCTGTTTCACTTCCTGTGAAAATTCAACCCATAATTCCCTGCTTGCTGACAACTTCCTTAATTACGCATACATTAAAAGAAATAAACAGAACTACAGCAATACCAAAAAGGAACGCTAGATGGAGCCTGCACACCACATATGATTGTCTTAAGTAAATTACACATTTTGCATGTAAATTTAACAACACAGGTACAAATAAAGTACAAATAATCAGCAAGACATCTGGTGGACAGAACATCTATTGCAACACGGTTTGGAATTCCTCTGGGGCCTGAAATCACGGAGGGTTCTGCCATGGCCATACAATTTTGGGGTATTGTCATTGACACGCAAATGATGGAATGTCGCTTGCCGATTGACAAATTGGAAGATCTGCATCGAAAGGTTGACGAGGTCTAGACAGCGAAGAGGGTTAGGCTTGAACAATTGCAGTCCTTATTGGGTATGCTTAACTTTGCCTGACGCATTATGTCTATAGCTCTAAGTTTCGGGATTGTCAAATTTGTTTTCATTGTGACAACATGGGTGTGGTGGAAGTTGTGTCCAGCCTGTCTGCCTCGCTGCTGCCGGTGGTGCGCTTACTGCGTCACCTTGTCTTGCGGTGTTTAAGTTTGAATTGTTTTGTGCAAGCTGTTCATGTCCCAGGTGTTCTAAATTCCATTGCCAATTAATTGTCTCCTTTCCCGAGCAGCTGTGGAGACTGGCGTTGGAGTGGCAGGGGAGCTGTTACGTCTAATCGTGAGGGAATGTACGTGGGCTGGATATTCGTTGGTTTGGGGTGAGTGGTCTGCTTTGGTAAGTTCGGTCAGTGGTTGTTTTTTTCCACTCCGGATCAATTGTCTTTGCTTTTGGATTTTTTTGTTGGGATGGAATTTGCCAGGGGCACATCAGTATTGAAACTGAACAGGGGCTTGGCTGCTTTAGCTTTCCTCTTCCGGCTGCATGGCTTGAGTGATGTTACCAAAGACTTTATGGTGAGACAGGCCATGAAGGATTTTCAGCATGGGAGGGTGAAGTTAGATACCAGGCGCCCGGTCTCGTTTGATTTGCGTCAGGAATTAGTGGAGGCAGGGCCGTCTTTAATATTGATTGGACCCTGTGCAAAAAATTTCTTGGGACCCCCCATCCAATTTCGCTCTCCACCTGCTCTGAGACATACAATAAATAGCAGCCAGACTCAAAATCAGTTTACTGAATCAGATCAGGCAGCGATTGCGATTGGTTGCCAGAGGTTACAGCACATCATTAAAACTTACTGACTGGTTGCTAGAGGTTACAGCACACATTATGGCTCACTGAGTAGTTGCTAGGAGTTACAGCACATGGTTTTTGCTTGTTGATTGGTTGCTAGAGATTACTGTACAGTAATACTGCTCACTGATTTGTTGCTAGAGGTTACAGCACATCATCTCCTCATTGCCTGCACACCATGGACTGGGGAGGTGAGTGGACCCATCAATAGACAGAAAACTCCTAGGGATCCTAGAACTCCTGGGATCAGTGGCAGTGCTGGGGGGAGGGGAGGTGAGATAAATGGCAATGCTGATTTTTTTACCGACTACCAATTTAAAGAGGAGGTTCAACACTGGCCACCAAAGTAATAGGGGTTTACACTGACCACTAATGTAATAGAAACATTCACAGTAACCACCAATTTAAGGAAGGATTTACACTGACCACTAATGTAAAGGAAACATTCACACTGGCCACTAGTGTGAATGAAAATATTCTACACCAAGCACCAATTTAATGAGAAGATTTACATTGACCACCAATGTAACTGAGAAATTTAGCCAGCATTATATAGTTACATAGTTACATAGTAGGTGAGGTTGAAAAAAGACACAAGTCCATCAAGTCCAACCTATATGTGTGATTATGTGTCAGTATTACATTATATATCCCTGTATGTTGCAGTCATTCAGGTGCTTATCTAATAGTTTCTTGAAGCTATCAATGCTCCCCGCTGAGACCACTGCCTGTGGAAGGGAATTCCACATCACTGCCGCTCTTACAGTAAAGAACCCTCTATGTAGTTTAAGGTTAAACCTCTTTTCTTCTACTTTTAATGAGTGACCACGAGTCTTGTTAAACTCTCTTCTGCGAAAAAGTTTTATCCCTATTGTGGGGTCACCAGTACGGTATTTGTATATTGAAATCATATCCCCTCTCAAGCGTCTCTTCTTCAGAGAGAATAAGTTCAGTGCTCGCAACCTTTCCTCATAACTAAGATCCTCCAGACCCTTTATTAGCTTTGTTTTGTTGCCCTTCTTTCTATTCGCTCCATATCCAGTACATCCTTCCTGAGGACTGGTGCCCAGAACTGGACAGCATACTCGAGGTGCGGCCGGACCAGAGTCTTGTAGAGTGGGAGAATTATTGTTTTATCTCTGGAGTTGATCCCCTTTTTAATGCATGCCAATATTCTGTTTGCTTTGTTAGCAGCAGCTTGGCATTGCATGCCATTGCTGAGCCTATCATCTACTAGAACCCCCAGGTCCTTTTGCATCCTAGATTCCCCCAGAGGTTCTCCCCCCAGTGTATAGATTGCATTCATATTTTTGCCACCCAAATGCATTATTTTACATTTTTCTACATTGAACCTCATTTGCCATGTAGTCGCCCACCCCATTAATTTGTTCAGGTCTTTTTGCAAGGTTTCCACATCCTGCGGAGTAGTTATTGCCCTGCTTAGCTTAGTATCGTCTGCAAATACAGAGATTGAACTGTTCATCCCATCCTCCAGATCGTTTATGAACAAATTAAATAGTATTGGTCCCAGCACAGAACCCTGGGGAACCCCACTACCCACCCCTGACCATTCTAAATACTCCCCATTTATCACCACCCTCTGAACTCGTCCTTGTAGCCAGTTTTCAATCCATGTACTCACCCTATGGTCCATGCCAACGCACCTTATTTTGTACAGTAAACGTTTATGGGGAACTGTGTCAAATGCTTTTGCAAAATCCAGATACACCACGTCTACGGGCCTTCCTTTATCTAGATGGCAACTCACCTCCTCATAGAAGGTTAATAGATTGGTTTGGCAAGAACGATTCTTCATGAATCCATGCTGATTACTGCTAATGATACAGTTCTTATTACTAAAATCTTGTATATAGTCCCTTATCATCCCCTCCAAGAGTTTACATACAATTAATGTTAGGCTAACATTGGCTTTTCTCCAATCAGCTAGTACCATTCCAGTCAGTAGACTATCTGTAAAAATTAGGAACAACGGTCTGGCAATCACTTGACTGAGTTCCCTAAGTACCCTCGGATGCAAGCCATCTGGTCCTGGTGATTTATTAATGTTAAGTTTCTCAAGTCTAATTTTAATTCTGTCCTCTGTTAACCATGGAGGTGCTTCCTGTGTTGTGTCATGAGGATAAACACTGCAGTTTTGGTTACTGAAGCCCCCCGATTCACTCGTGAAGACTGAGGAGAAGAATAAATTCAATACCTTCGCCATCTCCCCATCCTTTGTAACCAGATGTCCTTCCTCATTCTTTATGGGGCCAATATGGTCTATCCTCCCTTTTTTACTGTTTACATACTTAAAGAATTTCTTGTAATTTTTTTTGCTCTCCTCCGCTATGTGTCTTTCATGTTCTATCTTAGCTGTCCTAATTGCACCCTTACATTTCTTGTTGCATTCTTTATAAAGTCTGAATGCTGAGGATGATCCCTCAACCTTGTATTTTTTGAAGGCCTTCTACTTTGCTTTTTTATGCATTTTTACATTGGAGTTAAGCCATCCAGGACTTTTGTTCGCCCTTTTAAATTTATTACCCAATGGGATACATTGGCTAATGCCCTTATTTAATATGCTCTTAAAGCAAACCCATCTCTCCTCCGTATTCTTTGTTCCTAATATTTTATCCCAATTTATGCCTTTTAGCAAGGTTTGTAGTTTAGGGAAGTTGGCTCTTTTGAAATTTAGTGTCTTTGTATTCCCTTTATGTTTCCTATTTGTGTGATTTATACTGAAACTAAATGACCTGTGATCGCTGTTACCTAAATTGCCCCGTATTTCCACATCCGTGATCAGGTCTGTATTGTTGGTAATCAGTAGATCCAGTAATGTTTTATTTCTAGTTGGTGCGTCTACCATCTGACCCATAAAATTGTCCTGCAAGACATTAAGGAACTGGCGAGCCTTAAATGAATGCGCGGTTCCCTCCGCCCAGTCTATGTCTGGATAATTAAAATCCCCCATTATGATAACACTTCCCATCCTTGTTGCTAATCCAAATTGTGATAGGAGATCTGTCTCCACTTCCTCCCTCAGGTTAGGGGGCCTATAGCATACTCCCAGTTAGGGATGAGCCGAACACCCCCCTGTTCGGTTCGCACCAGAACATGGGAACAGGAAAAAAGTTCGTTCGAACACGCGAACACCGTTAAAGTCTATGGGACACGAACATGAATAATCAAAAGTGCTAATTTTAAAGGCTAATATGCAAGTTATTGTCATAAAAAGTGTTTGGGGACCTGGGTCCTGCCCCAGGGGACATGGATCAATGCAAAAAAAAGTTTTAAAAACAGCCGTTTTTTCAGGAGCAGTGATTTTAATAATGCTTAAAGTCAAACAATAAAAGTGTAATATCCCTTTAAATTTCGTACCTGGGGGGTGTCTATAGTATGCCTGTAAAGGGGCGCATGTTTCCTGTGTTTAGAACAGTCTGACAGCAAAATGACATTTTGAAGGAAAAAACTCATTTAAAACTACCCGCGGCTATTGCATTGCCGACAATACACATAGAAGTTCATTGATAAAAACGGCATGGGAATTCCCCAAAGGGGAACGCCGAACCAAAATTAAAAAAAAAAAAATGACGTGGGAGTCCCCCTAAATTCCATACCAGGCCCTTCAGGTCTGGTATGGATATTAAGGGGAACCCCGGCCAAAATTTAAAAAAAAAATGACGTGGGGTTCCCCCTAAATTCCATACCAGACCCTTCAGGTCTGGTATGGATTTTAAGGGGAACCCCGCGCCAAAAAAAAAAAAAAAAAACGGCGTGAGGTCCCCCCAAAAATCCATACCAGACCCTTATCCGAGCACGCAACCTGGCAGGCCGCAGGAAAAGAGGGGGGGACGAGAGTGCGGCCCCCCCTCCTGAACCGTACCAGGCCACATGCCCTCAACATTGGGAGGGTGCTTTGGGGTAGCCCCCCAAAACACCTTGTCCCCATGTTGATGAGGACAAGGGCCTCATCCCCACAACCCTGGCCGGTGGTTGTGGGGGTCTGCGGGCGGGGGGCTTATCGGAATCTGGAAGCCCCCTTTAACAAGGGGACCCCCAGATACCGGCCCTCCCTGTGTGAAATGGTAAGGGGGTACTTACCCCTACCATTTCACTAAAAAACTGTCAAAAATGTTAAAAATGACAAGAGACAGTTTTTGACAATTCCTTTATTTAAATGCTTCTTCTTTCTTCTATCTTCCTTCATCTTCTGGTTCTTCTGGCCTTCTGGTTCTTCCTCCGGCGTTCTCGTCCAGCATCTCCTCCGCGGCGTCTTCTATCTTCTTCTCCTCGGCCCGCTCAGCACCCATGGCATGGGGGGGAGGCTCCCGCTCTTCTCTTCTTCTCTTCTTTTCTTCTTCTCTTCTTCTCTTCATTTTCTTCTCCGGGCCGCTCCGCACCCATGCTGGCTTGGAGGGAGGCTCCCTCTGATGCACGGTGACTTGACGGGACTTCCCTGTGACGTCACGAGGAATGCCACAGGGAAGTCCCGTCATGTCCCGTGCGTCAGAGGGGGGGCGGGGTCACCGGGTGGCCCCGTCCCCCGTTATTTAAGAACTGTCAGACGAGGAGCGCCATCACACCTCGGGAGCCTCCCTCCATGCCAGCATGGGTGCGGAGCGGCCCGGAGAAGAAAATGAAGAAGAGAAGAAGAGAAGAACAGAAGAAAAGAAGAAGAGAAGAAAAGAAGAAGAGAAGAGCGGGAGCCTCCCCCCCATGCCATGGGCGCGGAGCGGCCCGAGGAGAAGAAGGTAGAAGACGCCGCAGAGGAGATGCTGGATGAGAATGCCAGAGGAAGAACCAGAAGAACCAGAAGATGAAGGAAGATAGAAGAAAGAAGAAGCATTTAAATAAAGGAATTGTCAAAAACTGTCTCTTGTCATTTTTAACATTTTTGACAGTTTTTTAGTGAAATGGTAGGGGTAAGTACCCCCTTACCATTTCACACGGTGGGGGGGTGGGATCTGGGGGTCCCCTTGTTAAAGGGGGCTTCCAGATTTCGATAAGCCCCACGCCCGCAGACCCCCACAACCACCGGCCAGGGTTGTGGGGATGAGGCCCTTGTCCTCATCAACATGGGGACAAGGTGTTTTGGGGGGCTACCCCAAAGCACCCTCCCAATGTTGAGGGCATGTGGCCTGGTACGGTTCAGGAGGGGGGGCACTCTCATCCCCCCCTCTTTTCCTGCGGCCTGCCAGGTTGCGTGCTCGGATAAGGGTCTGGTATGGATTTTTGGGGGGACCCCACGCCGTTTTTTTTTTTTTTTTTTTTTTTGGCGCGGGGTTCCCCTTAAAATCCATACCAGACCTGAAGGGTCTGGTATGGAATTTAGGGGGAACTCCACGTCATTTTTTAAAAAAAATTTTGGCCGGGGTTCCCCTTAATATCCACACCAGACCTGAAGAGCCTGGTATGGAATTTAGGGGGACTCCCACGTCATTTTTTTTTTTTAATTTTGGTTCGGCGTTCCCCTTTGGGGAATTCCCATGCCGTTTTTATCAATGAACTTCTATGTGTATTGTTGGCAATGCAATAGCCGCGGGTAGTTTTAAATGGGTTTTTCCTTCAAAATGTCATTTTTCTGTCAGACTGTTCTAAACACAGGAAACATGCGCCTCTTTACAGGCATACTATAGACACCCCCCCAGGTACGAAATTTAAAGGGATATTACACTTTTATTGTTTGACTTTAAGCATTATTAAAATCACTGCTCCTGCAAAAACGGCCGTTTTTAAAACTTTTTTTTGCATTGATCCATGTCCCCTGGGGCAGGCTCCAGGTCCCCAAACACTTTTTATGACAATAACTTGCATATTAGCCTTTAAAATTAGCACTTTTGATTTCTCCCATAGACTCTTAAAGGCTGTTCCGCGGCATTCGAATTTGCCGCGAACACCCCAAATTGTTCGCTGTTCGGCGAACTTGCGAACAGCCAATGTTCGAGTCGAACATGAGTTTGACTCGAACTCGAAGCTCATCCCTATTCCCAGTATTATTTTCCCCTTAGCTTCATCCCTTTGGAGCTCTACCCATAAGGATTCCACCTCCTCTCTAGCTCCCTCAGTGATGTCATCTCTCACATTCACATTATTCTTTATATATAGGCATACCCCTCCCCCTTTTTTACCCTCTCTATCCTTGCGGTATAGGGTATACCCTTGAATGTTTGCCAGCCAATCATGGGAGCTGTTGAACCAGGTCTCTGAAATTCCCACAAAATCCAAATCCTCCTCGTACAACAGTATCTCTAGTTCACCCATCTTGTCCGCCATGCTCCTGGCATTGGTGAACATGCCACATAGTTTAGACCGGTCGCATATTGTCCTCGTATTGGGTGTTTCGAGATTGCAACTAGGACTTGCTACTATACTCACCTTGTGTTTTTGTGCTTTGGTTAACCTACCACTAATGCCCCCAATACTACCCTCTGGAATATCTTCCGCGCTGGCTATCTCTGCCTCTGGACCCTCCCCCCCCATCCCCTAGTTTAAAAACCCCTCTAACTTTTTGGCCATCTTCATTCCCAGCAGATCTGCACCCTCCTCATTTGGGTGCAGTCCGTCCCTTCTATAGTACCGATTACTGACTGAGAAGTCGGCCCAGTCCTCCTGGAACCCAAACCCCTCCTTACTACACCAGCTCTTCAGCCACTTGTTTACTTCCCTAATCTCCCTCTGCCTTTCTGGTGTGGCTCGATGTACCGGTAGTATTCCTGAGAATACTACCTTGGAGGTCCTTTTCCTCAATTTAGCTCCTAAGTCCCTAAAATCGTTCTTTAGGACACTCCATCTGCCTCTGACTTTGTCATTGGTGCCAACGTGCACCATGACAGCCGGGTCTTCCCCAGCCCCTCCCAGTAATCTGTCCACAAGATCCGTGATGTGCCGAACCCAAGCGCCCGGTAGACAACATACTGTTCGGCGCTTCAGGTCTTGGTTACAGATTGCCCTCTCTGTCCTTCTAAGAATTGAGTCCCCTACCACCAGAATCTGTCTTACCTTTCCCTTTGCTGCCCCCCCCCATTCTCACTGGAGGAGTTCTTCCCCCGGCAGCTAGGAGAGTCCCTCAGCTCCAGCAGTGCTGGTCCCTGACTGGTTTCACCAATGTCACTCAATGGAGTGTACTTATTGGGATGCTCCAGTCCTGGATCGGCCTCCCTGGCACTTCCCCCTCTACCCCTCCTGACTGTCACCCATTTACTCTTTGCTAGTGCCTGCACCTCTTTGTCTCAACCCGCCTCTGTGCTGGCCCCTGCTGGCACCTGCCGTGTACGTTCCTGGCTCTCCTTTAGTATGGAGGGACTTCTCAGTGCTGACAGTTGCTTCCCCAGATTCAGAACCTGGGCTTCCAGGGAAACAATGTGCTTACATTTTGCACAGCAGTATTCGCCCTCGATCGAATGATCAAGGAACGCATACATGCAGCAAGATGTACAAAGAGTCGCCTCTCCACACCTGCCGGGCATCGTACCTATTAAATTTAGTGAGGATTGGGGATTTTACCCTGTTCAAATTACCTAACAGCTAGCTTCCTGGCACTAATACTCAAGACAATACACAGGTACACAACAAAATACACAGGTACTCACAGACCTACATGCACTCGCAATACACAAGTATACAGTACACAATACACAAGTACTAACGATCCACACACACTACTCAGACAGCACTCAGGTACTTACACTACACAGGTACTATGACCCCTGTTATAATCTCCTGTTTTAAACTCTGGTTTTTAACTCACCACCACTCACATTTGTGTTTCGGGGATGCATGCAGAATTGCTTTTTCTGACACCACAGAAATGTGCTGCCCTTTAGCAGATACACAGCAGTGCCATTAATTGTTAATGACACCCTCACGTATCTGTTGACATGTGCCTTGGCACCTTGTGATTTTGAAAAAGGGTTAGGGACTTTCTTTAGCATTTCTTGAGCATAGAGCAGCTCATTAAAATGAATGGGCTGCCCTACACACTACCGACATCTTTATCCACCCTGTCAGTACACCCCAAACCTCCCCCATCCTCTCCACTCCAACCCCCCCCCCCCCCTTAACTCTACCTGCCTCCTCTGCTCATCTTTGCACCCACCTTCCTTACCTCTATATATCCCCTCCTTGCTCCCTGTGCACCCAAAACTGTAATTCCTTCTCTGCCTACCTCTGCACACCCCACACTACCCCCCCCCCCCACCAATTTGCTTACCTTTGCAGAACAGGCGGATGTTAGGCTTAATGACCACAGTTGCAGGCAGGACTTTCAAGCATGCCCCTTTACCTCCCCAGTGGGCAGCATTCAGTATAGGTGATGGTGGATATGACCTCAGGGGGCATGATATACATATGAATGCCGCCTTTATTTACATATCAATGCTGATGGCCACCACTATTTAAATATGAATGTCATTGCTATTTACATATAAATTCCGGATATTTACATGTAAACACCAGGTCTGCAGGTGAGTCATCCGTACACAACAATAGGGCAGAGCTGGGAAGCATTAGTAGCTGCACTTCACACTGAGATAACGGGACACAGCACGAGATTAAAATTTTTAAGGGACAAGGGAATTTAAACCAGGATAGTTGGCAAGTATGAGGCAGCTGCTTTGGGCCCCACAACAATGACAGGGCCCAGGGCAGCTGCCCCTTTTGCCCTGCCTTAAAGATGGCCCTGAGCAGAGGAGTTGCCTGGGGTCTGCACCTCTGCTTATGAGGTGCGGCTGTTCACTGTGGCTTTTGCACCGGCCTTTTTTGGATTGGGTAACTGGTTAGCAAGAACAGGTGTGGTGTGGGTGGGCTGCGAGCCTCAGATATGATAGTGGCTGACAACTGTGTCTGGATTTATATTGGGAAATCTAAAACTGATTCATTGGGAAAGGGGGTTACTGTGTTCTTGTTTCAGGTGCTGCCAGCCTTGGTTTTCCCAGTCTCTTCTGTTCAGCGGTTTATTGAGGCGAGGGAGTCAGTGCCTTTTTTTCTGCACGAGGATGGATTGTCCTTGTCGCAATTTCAGTTTTTGGCTGCTTTTCACTGTTGTTTGGCTGGGGCTTTTCCCAGTTCAATACTCATTCCTTTCATGTGGGGGCAGCTACGGAGGTGGCCAGATGGGGTTTCGACCCTCAGGTTTTGAGACGCATAGGGAGGTGGGAGTCCAATCGTTTTAAGATTTATGTTTGCTTTCCTTTGCTCTGAAGTTGTCAGCTGTTCTTTACATTGTGGGTTTTTGTGTGGCTCTCTGTTTTCTTTTGTTTTTCTTTCAGATCTTCCTCCTGGGCTTGCCTGGATCTTGGGGGATTCCTATGTTTTTGGGGGGCTGTGAGGGCTGACGTAGTCTGCGGAGTGAGGCTATTCTGAAATGGCTGGGGATCCGGGGCATGATGTGATGCCGGGTTCTCCCTGCATTTCATTACTATTCTAAAGTCAACAGGCCTCTGGATGTTTTAGTGCTGTGGGTTGGAGGTACCGAGTTGGGGGTCTGGGCCCCAGGGACCTGGTGAGGGATGTCAAATTTGGCGTTTGCGCATGATGCGTGATTTTTCCAGATGCATCATTGTGTGGTCAGATATCATGGCTAAAAAGGTTTGGCATTTTGCTCACTCCATTCATCATCTGAACAAGGCGAGAATTAAGTTAAACAGGGAGGTAGGCGGGTTTCTGGCTAAGCTCCGGGGCATGGTGGTTTGCCTCTAGAGGCGAGCTAGAGGATCAATCTGTCTGCTATTGGAGGGATGATGGTGTTCACCTGAATGCAGTAGGGACAGTTATTTGTACTTTGGGCCTAAAGGAGGGGGTGCTGAGGGCGCTGCAGTTGTGGAGGAATTTGCTTGAATGAGGTGTCACTCAAGCTCATGTGGTGGGTCAAGGGGTCTTTGGGGGGTCAGTAATTACATGGTTACAAAATTGTGGAGCCCATCTAAGGTATGGAGCTTCCACTTGGTTAGTGGTGGTTATCCGAGGAGTGAGGTCTCCTGGGTGAGGGGAATATGGAATTATGTGTGATGTCAGAACGTCTTTGAGCCGCTTGGGGCACGGCTAAGGACATGGATGATTCCAGTTAAAATTGGTCCTTAAGGACAACCAAAGACCTCTTGTTGTTGGGCATTACATTGTTGAATTTCCACTTATTGGAATGTTTTAATATTATGTTATTTTATTCTTTGGTTAATAAAACTGGCTGCTGTGGCCGTATAAAACCCATGTCACTCAGTCTGTGTCTTTATTCTAAGTTTGTAAGGACCTTGGTTGATGAATCCTTTAGTCCTTTAGTCAAGTCCTTTAGTCAAGTGAGACCTGGAGGAGAAAATGGACGGAGGAGCTGCATGACTAAGGCAGGAACAAGGTCAGGGAACTGCCAGCTAGGTCAGTGTGTTTGGTGGGGGTGTAGCCCTTACCTGATTGGAGACAGAGGTTGAAGGGGCAAGGTTCAGATTGGAGGGTCTTTGTGGTGAGGTAGTTCTCTCACATTCCAAGGAGTCAGGAGAAGTCGAGGCTTTCCACCCACCCGCCCTGGTGTTGGGAGTTTACCGAAGTGGATAGCTAAGTGGTTGTATTTATGTGTCTAAAGTTTTTATCGAGTTTATACAAAACAAAATGAACCAAATAATAATAATAATAAAAAAAAAATTATTTATATATATATATATATATATATATATATATATATATATATATATATAAAAATTTACTAAATGTTGCTTATTTTGTCACAGCAGTTGGGGGTTCAGTAATTACATGGTTACAAAATTGTGGGGCCCGTCTAAGGTATGGCGCTTCCACTTGGTGGTTCTCCCAGGAGCGAGGTCTCCTGGGGGACGGGAATATGGAATTATGTATGATGTTGGAACATCTTCGAGCCGGTTGGGGCGAGGCTGAGGACATGGACGATTCCAGTTAAAATTATGCCTTAAGCACACCCAAAGATCTCTTGTTGTTGGGCATTACATTGTTGAATTTCCACTTAATGGTATGTTTTAATATCATGTTATTTTATTCCTTGGTTTATAAAATTGGCTGCTGTGGCTGTAAAAAACCCATGTCACTCAGTCTGTGTCTTTATTATATGTTTGTAAGGACCTAGGTTGACGAATCCTCTAGTCATGTTTTACACATAATTTTTTTTTTTTTTGGTAGAGGTTTCAGTACTTCGGCATGCCCCTACAGGGATTATCATATTATATTTTATATACCAAACACTTAGCTTATTGGTTCCACTTAGACTTTTCTCAGTGGACACTTTGATTGGCATGCATGATTTATTATGCTTTTTCCAGTGCCGTCACAAAGTAATCTAGAGCGATGTTGAGATGTATGAGCATTATGTGTCAGCAAAAATCCCCCCCCCCACAAAATTGAGCTCTAATCTGCATGCTTACCCCCAAGTACAAATCCGCCCCCCTGCTGAAATCCCCTCTCCGAGCATAAATCTTTGCCCCCATCCCCTAAATCCCCCCCAACACAAAATACCTCTTCCCAAAAAAGTCATGTCTCCTACCACAAATCCTTTACCCCTCAAAATTCCCTCCAAGTCCACATACCCTCCCCCTCAACCTCCTCGCAGCCCCCCCTCACATGAACCCACAGTGCCCAGTACAGCTACCCGTCCTGCCCACCTCTTGTGTCTTGAACTTCCCCACCTATGTAGCACATTGAGAAGGTGGTCCTATATTTACACTAGTAATATTTGCATATTTGAGCCATTTTGAAGTTTTTTTTGGATTATAGTCTATTCCACTATCAAGGAGAGTATTACCATCCTTTCATACGCATTTAATCAGATCAGGATTGAAAACATTTCTACCATGAGGGCTCATTCACACCATACATGCATGAAAACTGATGGGAACTGAAGTGAAAACCGCGCAGATTACACTTGCAGAGACATCAGTTTCACATCAGTTTTCATGCATGTTGACATCAGTTTTCATGTGTGTCAGTTATGTGCCCTGTTCACACCAATGTTGATGCCATGTCTGTTTTTTTTCCCATGCAGAAAACTGCATACAGGTTGCGGATTCCTGCGCAGAAAAAATCTGCATGTTGAGGTGTGAACAGGGCACGAGGCCTTAGCCCCTGGATCACACCATGGTGCAGAGACTCCAGTTTTTCTGCATGCGTTCTGCAAGGGCACAAAAAAAATGGTTCTCTATGTGCCCTGTTCACACCACAACACTGGTATCACGTGTGGATTTTTTCTGTGCAGAAATCTTAAATGTGTATGCAGTTTTCCACACGGAAAAAAAACTGACATGACATCAACATCGGTGTGAACAGGGCACAGAACTGACACGCATGGAAACTGAAGTGAAACTGATGTTTCTGCAAGTAAAATCTGCATTCCCTTCAGTTCCCATCATTTTTCAGGCACGTATAGTGTGAACGAGCTCTTAATCTTGCCTCAAGGTTACTTTCTTCTGTGGGCTATGTCACAGTCTTGTGATATTTAATCACACATATTTACCTCTGAGTTCAGCACTTCATTTATTCCTGTGAACTTATTTTTACATTTACACATTCATCATCTTTGCTGGATTCCATGATATCTTGTGAACCTACACCGACTATTCATATTATTCCCCTTTTCTCAGTTGGAGATCATTTATTCACTCAAGTGAATCTTGTAAATAGACTCATCCCAGTTTATTGTGTCCCTATAGGTTACTTTATCAGCTTGCTTAGATTGTGGTAGTTTTGCCCCCTATCTTACACAATATTTCTGTTAAACATTTGTGTATTGTCCCTTTTTCCTTCTATGAATCTTGGACCTTTTCTTGTAATTTTTAAATGAGTTTTACGATTGGGATTTAGTACGCAGGTTTATTTTTATGGCACAATCTCAACGCCACCTAAGTTTTTCTCCTGTCTTATAAGACATGTATTTTTTTAGCTTTTTTGTACTACATATTTTAAAGTAAACATCAATATCTAAACAACATTAAAAAATGTAATCCTTAAACTTCTACACTTGTTCAATCATATTTTTGAAGCCTCCACATATAGGCAAATCGGATAATCTTAGATTTCATACCCTCCACTGCCCCACTCAGATGCAATAAATAAATAAAAAAACACTCCCGCCTCCTGGGATGGCCTCCTGCTGAATGCCTACTCTACGCTTTGACATTTCTTACATAGGTAAGGGGCAGAGCCACCTGGTTACATCACCCGGTGTCACCACCCGCTTATGACTTCATGGACTGATGCATGCTGGGCCTGTGATGTCACAAGGGGCCCCTGGATGACATAGACAGGTGGCCCCACCCTTTACCTATATAAAAAATGTCAAAGTGCAGAGCAGGCATTTGGCGGGAGGCCGTCCTAGGAGGCATAGCGATTTCAATTTATTTTTATTTTTTGGGGTCAGCGATGCGACAGGTTGCATGATTGACGATGGATTTACATCGAGGGACACCATTTTTTTATTTTTTAATAAGGGATTTGTCAAAAACTTGTTTTTATTACATTTTGTCACTTTTTTAGTGAATGGGTAGTGTTACTATGTACCCGAAACCAGTTCACATAGGGGGTATCTGGGGGCCCCTTGTTAAAGGGGGCTTCCAGATTCTTATAAGCCCCCCGTCTGCAGACCCCCATAACCAATGGCCACAGTTGTTGGGATGAGGCCCTTGTCCCCATCAACATGGGACAAGGTGCTTTGGGGTGGCCCCAAGATGCCCACCCTCCATTTGAGGGCATGTGGCCTGGTATGGTTTCCTGACTCCATTGCTGACCTGCAGGGGAAACCCCTTTGACAGCTGATGACTCATCGGTTGTTAAGGGCGCTGTGGCCGGCTTCCCGGCCTTGCTCCTTAACAACCAGCTTACACTGCACCTGATTGGGCAAAGCTTTGCCCAATCAGGACACAGAATGCAGTGCTCATTGACTTGGCCTCCTTTAGGATGGTATTGCATTTCATTCTCCCTTGCTTTGGAAAATAGGACACTACCATCTTGTTTGTTTGAATTAGAATTTTCTTCCTCTTGATTTGAGAAACCATGAAGTACAATATTTGTCATGCTGCTCAAAGTTCCAGAATATTGAAGACTGTTGTTATTTCTGACCTTAGTGATTTGCCCTGGACTAGAATATCTTGAAAAAGCTCTGCAGCCTTGAGTGCTGACATCTGACATATTGTGATCCAAGTTCCCATGTCCAGCCGCTTTTGCAGATTCAATACCTAGAGTCAATTTGGCTTATCTGAAGTAATGATCCTCGTATACACTGGCTCAGGAAGCCGGTTTGAAAGCATGGAAATAAAAGCATGGAACACATGTCCTGTGCTTCATTGATAGAACACCACATTACTCTGTTATCTGCTTACTGGACATTACCCCCACAACCACCAGAATAGGGTTCCTCATGAGGGACCCCTTTAGCATCTGTGGTGTGAGGAATTCAGGGAGGAGAGTTTAAGAGAAGCAGTCAGGTAAGGGTAAAAATAGTACAAAAATGAATTGCATTAGTAATTTATTTCTTGCTAAGGACTAGCTGCATCCTATTAATGTGAGGATAGAAAAAAAGGATTCTGGTGCTAGGTAGTGTTTTTTTATTTATGGAGTAGTCAGTTGTGTAGCCCTGTAAGGTTTGGCCCATCAATATGCTGCCATACCATGCACAGGAAAGGACTATTAGGCAGGCTGCAAAAATGAGAAATGTATTTAGTCGAAGGTAAAATGTATTGAAAACACCGTGAATAATGAGTTATGAGAATTAAATTAAAGAGGCCCCTGAAAAATTAAAAGTCATCAGCTACAAATACTGCAACTGCTGACTTTTAATATATGGACACTTATCTGTCCAGGGAGCCTGCAATGTCGGCACCCCAGGCGATCTTCTGATTGACTGTCTGGTGCAGTCGCCACCATTCCAGGTAAGGGAACCCGGCTTTCGGCTTCACAGCCAGGTCCCTACTGTGCATGCGTGTAGTGCGCTGTGCTTTCTAATTGGTCCGGCGGTGGAGGAAGGAGTAATGTGTCAAACTTCTGAGAGACGGGGCTGCAGCCCCCTCTCCTTGAAGTGGGAAACAGTACCTGTCAAAAACAGGTACCCGTTCCCCCCACCCCCCTAAAAGATGCCAAATGTGGTATTGGAGGGGTGGAGAAGACGGATAAGCAGAAGTTCCACTTTTGAGTGGAATTCCGATTTAACGGGAGCTGACCAAACAAACAAATTGTGTGTGGTAAAGGGACAGCAAGAGCCATTTACTGTGTTTGGATGTGTTATACGCTATGTGGTAAGAAATATTAAATGACATTAAAATAAATGCACACATTATATTGCCTCTTTGTTTTTTAGGGTGCTATTATCAAATTAAATAGACGTTGCAAGGGAAGTTGTACTTTGCAAGGGAATTTTACCCTGCACTTACGGAATAAGGTGAAGTTCTGCTGGCTTCCATCATCTAAGCACATGCAAGTAAAACTTTTTTTTTCACTTTCTTTGTGCTTGATTGGGTATTGTTTGCAAAGTGAAATATCACCTCATTCACTAAGCTCTGGGGAAAAATGCCCTTGCAAAGTTCAACTTCACTTTCAAAGCCAACAGCCTTTTTGCCATTAGTAAACCAACCCCATTGTCTTACCGGTTCGAGGAACAACAAGCAAACACAAACATGTTATTTCAGTGACAATAGCTTGTCAAGCAGCCCTCCAGAGGACCTAATTTAAACATAAAATATGACCTCCTATTGACTGCAATGTAAATAAATTTCAAAATCCTAGTGTAGCACCCTTCAGTGTGTGCTACTAGAAGGGCGATTAGGCAAACTACAGTCTAGCCCAGGGATAAACCTGAGCCACTGGATCTAGGTCAGGATTATTAGAGGCCAGGGCCGGATGACTCATAGCAGCTCTCTGATGCTCCCAACCTGTTTCTAGAATGTTGGAGAACATTCTGGATGATAGTGGGCGAAAGCTTGTGTGAGATGCTGTTCACTCCACATTGCAAATTTACAAAGGGACTCTTCCTAGCCTGTAATGGGCTATTGCTGAACTAACTAGGGACTGAGGGTTCCCCCAGGAGTGAACCAGCAGGAGCTGTACAATGGAACCAAGTTTGTGCAGGTGGAAGGAAGAAGAGGAATCTGTAAATAGGGAGGTCCCTGGTTTTAGTTGTCCCTGGTTTTAATTGGTGGACATTTTCAAGTTGGGTATCCCATAATCCCTTAACCAGGGCCATCTTAATGCAAGGGCACTCCTGGGCACTGTCCAGGGGTCCCAGGTGCATGGGGCCCCGCAATAATCTTACATTATATCATATTTACCAACTGTCTGGGACATTTATGCTTTTTACTATACTGTGCCGAGACGGCTGTGTCCCGGGAAGCATCCCAGAACCTATACTGTGCCCTCCGGATCCCAGCATTGTGACCTCCTGACCCCTCCTGTACTGTGCCCTTCTGCATTCCCCACTGTACTGTCCCCTTTGTGTTGATTAGTCTTTGATTTATGAAATGTTTTCTTTTTGTAAAATGTATTTTATTGAAAGTACTAATGACTCTATGTTTAATTCTATCAACTATGTATACTTTATTTCTTGAAAGTAGGTGCGTAAATTGAGGCAAGCTGGTAGGGGCCCCAGAGCATTACTTTGCCCAGGGGCCCATGATGCTATTAAGATGGCCCTGCCCTTCCCCCATCTAAGTTATCATCCCCTAATAAAACAACAAAAACACAAGCCAAAGGTCTGATCACTGTGTCTGGCTACAAGAAGGAAATGCTGTGTGACTGGCTGTGCAGTAATGGGGAACCCTGCCATTAGCAACTCCTACAGGGGTAGTGCTACACTAGTATGACAATTTTATTTTAACTTGTCAAATTACAGTGTAACTGAATTTTAGCAGAATTGCTTATCACGCCACATCACTGTATATTGAAATATTTCCTGTAATGTCCATATTATGTTTTTTTTTTTCTTTCAGAGATCAACTTCAGGAGCAAGAAATGCGCCTAAGGTCGTCCATCAAGCAGATTTTGAAATGTGATTATGAACAGGAAAACGTAACTTCCCCGGTGCTACTACCACTTGCTGATTGTGTTATCGGTGCATCAATACTGGAAATGATCAGTAAAAATGAAGATGAATACATGAAGAATCTGGAGAAGACAATAAAGCTGCTAAAACCCGGAGGCCAACTGTTACTTTTTGCGGTATTAGATGCAACTTACTGGTTTGTTGGAGCAGAACGATTCCATTGTTTTAAATGTAATGAGGAGTTTGTGAAAAATGCCTTTGGTAAGCTGGGTTTAGTCATTGATTACTATACAGTGAAGAGGAGATGCAATGTTAGCGATCTTGCTGATTATAAAGCTATTCTATTCATTGTTGGACGCAAAGGGGAGTAGATGATTGGAGCCAATAGCATTAATCTGAAGCCAAATCGAGCCAAATAGAATTATGTTGGCCTCTGGGTTTTTATGGCAGTCAGAAATCACAGCAGTTGCTCTAAAGTCAGCAATGTTATTTTGCATCAATCTGTGTTAAATTGTGTTAACAAATATCGCTATCTTAATAAAGATCATTCAGAATATAAATGTGTGTTGACTTGTCTTGGAACAATATTGTAAACATTTTATGTACACAATACTTTTTTTATCTTATCTTATAGGGAGGGTTATGTCAGGTGACAAGAAATTTCCCATGTTGCAAACAGCCATTGGAAACTATAGTGCCATTTGTACTACTCAAAATGATATGAAAAACACCATAGCAAAATGTAATAATGCATTAAAGTGTTTGTACACCAATGCCAGAAGCCTGCCAAGCAAAATAGGTGAGTTGGAAGCACTGGTGCATGAGGAGAGGTATGATGTAATCGGTATTGCTGAAACATGGCTTCAATCCTCACATGACTGGGCTATTAATATTCCTGGCTATGCACTCTTTCGGAGAGACAGGGTAAAAAGGAAAGGTGGCAGGGTCTGTCTCTATGTGAGAAGTGATCTCAAAGCAAATGTGAAAGAGGACCTGGTTGATGGAGAGTGTGATGAGTCTGAAGCATTATGGGTGGAACTGCATATAGATGTGCGTAGTTCAAAGTTAATCATTGGAGTTTGTTATAGACCACCCAATGTTAACGAGGAGGTGGAGACTCAACTCCTTGCACAGATGGAAAGGGTTGCAAGGGCTGGGAAAGTGATAATAATGGGGGATTTTAACTACCCAGAAATTGACTGGAGTAATGGCACTGCTGGGACGGTTAAAGGGCAAAAATGTATAAACCTATTGCAGGACAATTTTATGGTTCAGTTTACTGAGGCCCCAACTAGGAATGAAGCTCTGTTGGACCTGGTAATCTCAAACCATGCAGAGCTTATTACTAATGTCCAGATAAAGGAACACCTGGGTAGCAGTGATCATAACATGATTTCATTTGATGTTAGCTGTAAACAAGAAATACATACGGGAAAGATAAAAACACTTAACTTCAAGAGAGCAAATTTTCCAAGGATGAGGGCTGCTCTCCAGGATTTAGACTGGGAGGGAATATTTACATTGATAAACACAGAACAGAAATGGGAATTCTTCAAAAAGACTGTTTGGGACCTCACTGCAAAGTATATTCCCATGGGCAATAAGTTTAAAAGGCTTAAAACAAAACCTATATGGCTCACAGCCAAAATTAAAGAAGCTATAAACAATAAGAAAAGAGCTTTTAAAAAATATAAAAATGAAGGAACACTAGTGTCATTTAAACGTTACAAAGAATTTAACAGAATATGTAAAAAGGAAATAAAGGATGCAAAAATTCAAAACGAACGACAGATTGCAAAAGATAGTAGGACGAGCCCCAAAACATTCTTCAAATATATTAATAGTAAAAAGGCCAGGTTTGAGCATGTAGGCCCTTTACAAAATAATCTAGAGTGGGTGACTGAGGACAAAGAAAAGGCAAATTTATTAAATACTTTCTTCAGCTCTGTGTATACAAAAGAGCTTGGGGGAGCTCATGTCCATAATGGGGGTGGTAGTGACAAAGCCCCGAATCATCCCCAATGGCTCAAAAGTGATATGGTCCAGAAATATTTAGACAGAATAAAGGTGGATAAAGCACCTGGACCAGATGGCATCCACCCACGGATCCTAAAAGAATTGAGCTCTGTCATTTCAAAGCCATTGTATCTAATTTTTAGGGACTCATTAATGATGGGAATAGTACCACTAGATTGGCGCAGGGCAAACGTGGTGCCTATATTTAAAAAGGGATCAAAGTCTTTACCAAGTAACTATAGACCTGTTAGTTTAACTTCTATAGTCGGGAAAATACTGGAGCGTTTAATAAAAGACCACATAGACGAGTTCTTGCTAGATAAAAACATTTTAAGCAACAGACAGCATGGATTTATGAAAGACAGAAGTTGTCAGACAAACCTGATTTCTTTTTATGAAGAGGTAAGTAAAACCTTGGACAGAGGGGTGGCTGTGGATGTGGTATACTTGGATTTTGCAAAAGCGTTTGATACAGTTCCGCACACGCGGCTCATGTGTAAGGTAAAGCCTACAGGTTTGGAAATATTAGTTTGTAAATGGATAGAAAACTGGCTAAAAGACAGAATTCAGAGAGTAGTTGTTAATGATTATTACTCTGAATGGTCTAAGGTTATCAGTGGTATACCCCAAGATTCAGTGCTGGGACCCTTACTTTTTAATACCTTTATAATTGATATTGGGTCTGGGATCGAAAGTAACATTTCTGTCTTTGCAGATGACACCAATATATGCAGTGGAATAACGTCCTTACAGGATGTCTCCAGTTTACAAGCCAACCTCAATGCACTGTCTAATTGGGCGACTCTGTGGCAGATGAGGTTTAATATTGAGAAATGTAAAGTTCTGCACTTGGGGGCTAAGAATATGCATGCATCATACATGCTAGGGGGAGTACAACTGGGGGAATCCGTGGTGGAGAAGGATCTGGGGGTTTTGGTAAATCATAAGCTCAATATTAGCATGCAATGCCAAGCTGCGGTTTCCAAAGCGAGCAAAATGCTTTCTTGTATTAAGAGAGGTATGGACTCCAGAGAGAGAGATATAATTTTGCCCCTGTTCAAATCATTAGTAAGACCTCATCTGGAATATGCAGTTCAGTTTTGGGCACCAGTTCTCAAAAAGGATACCGGGGAACTGGAGAAAGTGCAGAGAAGGGCAACCAAACTGATAAGAGGCATGGAGGAGCTCAGCTATGAGGAAAGATTAGAGGAACTGAATTTATTCACTTTTGAGAAGAGGAGAATAAGGGGGGATATGATCAACATGTTCAAATATATAAGGGGTCCATATAGTGAACTTGGTGGTGAGTTATGCTCTTTACGGTCAACCCAGAGGACATGGGGGCACTCTGTACATCTAGAGGAAAAGAGATTTTATCTCCAAATATGCAAAGGTTTCTTCACAGTAAGAGCTGTGAAAATGTGGAATAGACTGCTGCCAGAGGTGGTTCTGGCCAGCTCAGTAGATTGCTTTAAGAAAGGCCTGGATACTTTCCTAAATGTACATAATATAACTGAGTACTAACATTTATAGGTAAAGTTGATCCAGGGAAAATCCAATTGCCTCTTAGGTAGGGATGAGCCGAACACCCCCCTGTTCGTTTCGCACCAGAACTTGCGAACAGGCAAAAAATTTGCTCGAACACGCGAACACCGTTAAAGTCTATGGGACACGAACATGAATATTCAAAAGTGCTAATTTTAAAGGCTTATATGCAAGTTATTGTCATAAAAAGTGTTTGGGGACCTGGGTCCTGCCCCAGGGGACATGGATCAATGCAAAAAAAGTTTTAAAAATGGCCGTTTTTTCGGGAGCAGTGATTTTAATAATGCTTAAAGTGAAACAATAAAAGTGTAATATTCCTTTAAATTTCGTACCTGGGGGGTGTCTATAGTATGCCTGTAAAGAGGCGCAAGTTTCCCGTGTTAAGAACATTCTGACAGCAAAATGACATTTCAAAGGAAAAAAAGTCATTTAAAGCGGAGTTCCACACAAAAATGGAACTTCCGCTTTTCGGAACCCTCCCCCCCTCCGGTGTCACATTTGGCACCTTTCAGGGGGGAGGGGGGTGCAGATACCTGTCTAAGACAGGTATTTGCACCCACTTCCGGCATAGACTCCCATGGGAGTCTATGCCTCTTCCTGTCCCGACCGCGCTGTCTGCTGGGAACACACAGCTCCCAGGAGAGAGCGGGGACCACTAGGGACGCGCAGCGCGACTCGCGCATGCGCAGTAGGGAACCGGGAAGTGAAGCCGCAACGCTTCACTTCCTGATTCCCTCACCTAGGATGGCGGCTGCAGCTGCCGAGAACCGAGCGGGTTCTCGGCGTCCCCTGCCGACATCGCTGGACCCTGGGACAGGTGAGTGGGCATGTATTAAAAGTCAGCATCTGCAGTATTTGTAGCTGCTGGCTTTTAATATTTTTTTTTTTTGGCGGTGTGGGTGAACCCCCGCTTTAAACTACTCGCGGCTATTAATGAATTGCCGGTCCGACAAAACACATAAAAATTCATTGATAAAAACGGCATGGGAATTCCCCACAGGGGGAACCCCGAACCAAAATGAAAAAAAAAAAAATGACGTGGGGTCCCCCTAAATTCCATGCCAGGCCCTTCTGGTCTGGTATGGATTTTAAGGGGAACCCCGCTCCAAAATAAAAAAAAAATTGGCGTGGGGTCCCCCCAAAAATCCATACCAGACCCTTATCTGAGCACGCAACCTGGCAGGCCGCAGGAAAAGAGGGGGGGTTGAGAGAGAGCGCCCCCCTCCTGAACCTTACCAGGCCACATGCCCTCAACATTGGGAGGGTGCTTTGGGGTAGCCCCCCAAAACACCTTGTCCCCATGTTGATGGGGACAAGGGCCTCATCCCCACAACCCTTGCCCGGTGGTTGTTGGGGTCTGCGGGTGGGGGGGCTTATCGGAATCTGGAAGACCCCTTTAACAAGGGGACCCCCAGATCCCGGCCATCCCCCCTGTGTGAAATGGTAAGGGGGTACTTACCCCTACCATTTTACAAAAAACTGTCAAAAATGTTAAAAATGACAAGAGACAGTTTTTGACAATTCCTTTATTTAAATGCTTCTTCTTTCTTCTATCTTCCTTCAGTTTCCTCCTCCATCTCCTTCTTCTTCTGGTTCTTCTGATTCTTCCTCCGATGTTCTCGTCCGGCATCTCCTCCGCGTCATCTTCTTCTCTTCATCTTCTTCTCCGGGCCACTCGGCATCCATGAGGGAGGCTCCTGCTGTGTGACGCTTCTTCTCTTCTGTTGGTTCTTAAATAACGGAGGGCGGGGCCACCCAGTGACCCAGCCCCCTCTGACGCATGGGGACTTGACGGGGACTTCCCTGTGGCATTCCCCGTGACGTCCCTGTGGCATTCCCTGTTATTTAAGAACCGTCAGAAGAGGAGAAGCGTCACACAGCGGGAGCCTCCCTCCATGCCATCATGGATGCGGAGAAAAAGATGAAGAGAAGATGCCGCTGAGGAGATGCCGGACGAGAACACCAGAGGAAGAACCAGAAGAACCAGAAGATGGAGGAAGAAACCAAAGGAAGATAGAAGATAGAAGAAAGAAGAAAGAAGATAGAAGAAAGAAGATAAAAGAAAGAAGATAGAAGAAAGAAGAAGCATTTAATAAAGGAATTGTCAAAAACTGTCTCTTGTCATTTTTAACATTTTTGACAGTTTTTTGTGAAATTGTAGGGGTAAGTACCTCCTTACCATTTCACACAGGGGGGAGGGCCGGGATCTGGGGGTCCCCTTGTTAAAGGGGGCTTCCAGATTCCGATAAGCCCCCCGCCCACAGTACCCCACAACCACCAGGCAAGGGTTGTGGGGATGAGGCCCTTGTCCCCATCAACATGGGGACAAGGTGTTTTGGGGGGCTATCCCAAAGCACCCTCCCAATCTTGAGGGCATGTGGCCTGGTACGGTTCAGGAGGGGGCCGCTCAAACACGGGAAGCATGCGTCCCTTTACAGGCATACTATAGACACCCCCCAGGTATGAAATTTAAAGGAATATTACACTTTTATTGTTTCACTTTAAGCATTTTTAAAATCACTGCTCCCGAAAAAGGGGCCGTTTTTAAAACTTTTTTTTGCATTGATCCATGTCCCCTGGGGCAGGACCCAGGTCCCCAAACACTTTTTATGACAATACCATGCATATAAGCCTTTAAAATTAGCACTTTTGATTTCTCCCATAGACTTTTAAAGGGTGTTCTGCGGCTTTCGAATTTGCCGCGAACACCCTAAATTGTTCTCTGTTCGACAAACTGGTGAACAGCCGATGTTCGAGTCGAACAACTCGAAACTCATCCCTACTCTTGGGGGATCAGGAAGGAATTTTTTCCCCTTCTGTAGCAAATTGGAGCATGTTCTGCTGGGGTTTTTTGTCTTCCTCTGGTTCAACTGAGGGTATAAAATTGGGTATATTGGATTGTACAATGTTTTTAATTTTATTTATTTATTGTTTTTAAGGTTGAACTGGATGGACTTGTGTCTTTTTTTCAACCTGACTAATTATGTAACTACCAGTATCTATTTATTGATAACCAACGCATTTCAGGACATTTACTGTGTGCCTTTCGTCAGAATATGGATAAAGATTATATAAAAATATAATATCAGATACAGTGTATGGACAATATATTAGAAAACATAAACAATTAACATTATCCGGTTCAATACCTAAACATTATTAAAAGTTTGTGAGGAAAAAAAATATAGAAGAGATTAAATTGATAAGTATTGTACAGGACAGCAGGGATGGGTCCTGGCTGGCAGCTATATTTCCCCACTATTTGGGTTGTGGTCAATTTAACCACTTGCTTGCTGGGCACTTTTACCCCCTTCCTGCCCAGGCCAATTTCCAGCTTTCAGCGCTGTCACACTTTGAATGACAATTTGATTGACAATTCAGCACGGTAATGCTACACTATACAGATGACTTTTTTATCATTTTTTTTCACACAAATAGAGTCTTTTGGTGGTATTTAATCACCACTGGGTTTTTAATTGTTTTGTAAACAAATGAAAAAAGACCGAACATTTTTCAAACATAATTTTTTTTTTCATAGTTTGTTATAGAATTTGGCAAACGTACTTTTTCTCCTTCACTGATGGCCATGAGGCGGCACTGATGGGCACTGATAGATGGCACTGATGTGCACTGATAGGTGGCACAGATGGGAACTAATAGGTAGCACAGGTAGACACTGATGAGACTGCCCTGATAGGTGGCACTGATAGGTGGCACTGATGGGCTCTGATAGGTGGTACTGATAGGTGGCACTGATGGGCACTGGTAGGCAACACTGATGGGTGGCACTGATGGGCACTGGTAGGCAACACTGATAGGTGGCACTGATGAGGAGGCACTGATGGTCACTGATTGGCAGCACTGGTGGGCACTGTTGGGACTGCAATAATCAGTGCCCTTATTATTAGTGTTGATGTCCCTTTAACACAAGCCAGCTATTGGCTTCCTTCTTCTCTCCTAGCACTGTCAGAATGAGGAAAGAAACACAGATAACCGGCTTGTGTTTACATCCGTGATCAGCTGTCATTGGACACAGCTGATCACGTGGTAAAGGACCGCTGTGATTGGCCCTTTACCCCAAACTGTGATCAGTGAGTCTGAACCCAAGGGAGAGAAGAGGACTGACTTATGGTCCCCTCTGGTTTGATAAGTCCTCATTTGAGATCCGAATTTGGAGTTTCAGAGAGATATTTGGGTGAGAAAGAACTTCCATCCCTCATTAAAGGGACTTTTACCCTGAAAGGGTTCACTCGTTTGCATCTGAGTCCAGAAAAGGGGGAGGAAAGACTGTCTGTGAAGTGAAGTAGAGAGGAACACAAGTAAATGAGCAATGTGGGCTAGCGCGTTGCCGAGACAAGGTTGCTGAACTTTGATGACCTTCTTTTTGGGACCCCTTAGGCATCCAGGAGATTTCAAACACCCTGTTAAAGTAGAAGTGTGACTGGCAGTGAGCCGAGCGTTTATGTTTTGTACCAACAATTGATCGACATTTTTTGCTTCCAGAGGACAAGTTGTTTTTTCTGTTGGCCTATTTTTGACCGTAAAGGGACTGTTTGCTTTCACTAAGGTGCTTGGCTGATGATCTCTGGCTCCAATATCACAGTGTATATATATAAAATAAATAAACTACATTTTGTAAATAGCATGCCAAATAAATTACTTGAAATGTTAATTAGATATACACATCATAGAAACTAAAAAGTAAATGTTTACATTACCACAAAAGGTGACTTTCTTTAGTTATACTTTTTCAATTCTATAATGTGTTTATATATGTAGTAATAACTAATCATTTGTTATTACTAAAGTTAGCTAAAGCTTTAGGTTAGTGTTTTTTTTTTTAAACCAGCACCAGGGACAGTACTAACATAAATGACTTTTGCAAATGTAGCACCCTCTACCATAGGTAGGTGCTAGCATAGGATTGTTTGCTAGGGAAACTGTCAGTACAGGTAAAATTAGGCAGGCCTATGCTTCAGGCTAGGCCTGTTTGTTTTGATATGGGGGCAGGGAGTGGTTAGTGTAGCAGTGGTTGTGACCACCTGTGCTTTGGTTCTGAGGCGCCTCCCCTGCTTCCAGGGAGAATGTTCTGGAAGAGGGGCAGGGCCTAGAACTGGAGTGGCAGGCAGCTCATGTGAGGAGCCCTGACCAATCCCCAACTGGAATTGGCAGGGGCAGGCCTCCCATATAAGCTGAGGTAACAGGCCACTGGGGGGAGTTTTCAGCTGGGTGAAGTGGAGAATGGAGTACTAGACAGCAGCAGGAGGGCACCCCCATCTGGGGGGTGCGCCGATCGCAGGAGGATGCCCAGGAGAACTGTGAGGGAACTTCACCCTTACACGGTCATGGGTGAAGTCTTCATCTTTACACAGTCATTGATGAGGAGTTCCTGGAGCAAAGGGGCAGGAGAAGCTGTCGGAACGTACGGTCTGGTTAAGTTCTCCATCATGGACTCAGGGCAGAGAAAGGTCGGTGAGTGTACCACAGTGGAGGGCTGGATGTGGAGACATGCCAGGAAGTCTGTGAGGGAACTTTATCCTTACACAGTCATGGATGAAGTCCTCATCTTTACACGGTCATTGATAAGGAGTCCTGGATCAGAGGAGAGACTGTGGGGAATAGTGTCAAATCAATGTGGCCCGAGGGCACAGCATTTGCAAGCTGGACTAGCTGGGAACAGTAGTCCACTGTTCAGCACATTCTATTAAACTACTAGGCCTCCGGTGAGAGGTACTGCAGGCCTGTGGCCTAGTAGCAGCAACCAATCAGAGTCAGCATTAGAGACTATCCAGAGTGGGTTCTTTTGCATATGGGCGGCACAGTGGTGCAGTGGTAGCACTCTCGCCTAGCAGTAAGAAGGGTCACTGGTTCGAATCCCAACCACGACACTACCTGCTTGGAGTTTGCATGTTCTCCCTGTGCCTGCGTGGGTTTCCTCCGGGTACTCCGGTTTCCTCCCACACTCCAAAGACATGCTGGTAGGTTAATTGGATCCTGTCTAAATTGTCCCTAGTATGTATGAATGTGAGTTAGGGACCTTAGATTGTAAGCCCCTTGAGGGTAGGGACTGATGTGAATGTACAATGTATATGTAAAGTGCTGCGTAAATTGACGGCGCTATATAAGTACCTGAAATAAATAAATAAATAAAAAATATAGAAGAGGATGTGACAAGAAACATATACAGAGCAAGTGTTGTGCAGGAGGGAAGGATTCCTGGGAGCAATAGTCTGCAAGAGTTACGCAGAGGAGGAGCAATAATCTGCATGGTGATGCAGGGAAGAGATTGTAGATGTTATACATGTGCATCATTTCTTCAAGGCTCAAACAAAGTTCTACTTTACTAATATGATGGCAAAGTAATTTGATCTATGGGCATCCCATATACACTTATTCCCCCAACCAAGTTATACCTCCCCAATAAACAAAAACAAAGCAGATGACTGTTCATTGTCTCAGAGGTGATATATGGAGGTCTGGCAGCAGGGTGATATGGGGGATGTTTGTTACTAATGGCAACTACACCGCTACACAAAGTACCTGCAAAAGGGCATCTGAAGGTCTTCAGGCAGAAGCTGCATAGTAGCCAAAATTCAAGATGTGCTGACCAGGATATTTGAGGCCACATAAATAGAGCCATGTAAGTAAAGAACTATACTTCAAAAAACATTTAGATGTCTTTTTCACAAGACAGAATATACAAGGCTACCGGGATTGTTAGAGAATAAAAATCACACTACATAGGTTTAACTGGATGTATTTTTTTCAAAATTATAAACTGCATAACTATATAAAGGAACAGAAATGAGGGTGAATACAAGATGAAATAGGCCAGGCCTAGTCTTATCTGTACCTGTTTGCCAATGCTGTGTCTTAGACCAATAGAATTGGAAAAACTAATTATCAAAGTATTCTCTACCTCATGGAGTTGGTGATGTTTGAGGCCCTGCATTCAGCACCTTCATAAAAGATAGCACTGAAATTGACAGCTACAGTCCTCACTTTCTATGACCTATGGTGATGAGGAAAACCCCTTGGTGCCAGTGCCTCCTGGCCCTTTAAGGGGTTTCAGATGTCGGGAGGCAGGGCCGGGTTTATGATCATGTGACCACCATGATTGTCTGTCACAGCAGTCACATAATTGGAAAGCTTTCTGTTAGTCACCGGTAACTGTGCTGGGAGCGCACAGGGCGCGCGCTCTCTATACAGCTGTGTTTACAAAATGATATGCAAATCTGCGGCCGCTCAGAGAGGACACATATGTGTGTATTATCAGTGTAAAGGAGCCAAAAAGGCCAGCTAGGAAATGCACCACTATGCAAACAGTGTAGCCAAAGGAGCTGATTGTAGATACATAGAAACCCAACTATTGGATTAGTTAAAGGCTAAGTTCACCTCATTGCATGCATTGTGATAGTACATAGCCCCAAGAGCTGTGCAGTGAATACTCTGAGTGTGAGGTCTGTTACACAGGCTGGTGTGGGTGGTCATAATATACTGTATAAGTGCAGCAGAGATTGGGGGAAGGGTGTTAGGGTGATGTGAGCTAGTTCATCTTTTCATAAAAAAATTAGAAACCAAGCTTAAATTCTTTGGTTTTTACTTGTTAGAGCCCCAAAATTATTACATATAACTTCTCAATGAATCATACTAATCAACCTCTGGATAAACCTTTTAATACAGAAAACTAAAAGACTCGGAGAATTTGCCCAGAGTCTAAAAGGTTGTTTGAAAAATAAAAATAAACTGGCGCTCGGAGATAATGAAGCAAGAATATTATAAATAAATCAGAAAGTCATGTGCTGAATTAATCCAGGTGTTGCACGGATAATATTAATTAAAAATAATAAATGCTGAAAAGCAGTCCATAGTTCAAGGGAAGTCCATAAAGATTAAACGATATGTTGGAAAACACCAGATAAAGGAATTTTCTTGTAAGGCACAGTGTCAGGCTATTCACAAAGGGCCGCTCTTCTCTGGAGTGAAGTCAGCTCAGATCCATCAAAGAAAAAACAAAAGGAGAGGAGCGCCTCTAAGTAAAATGGTTTATTGCAATTTACAAGTTAAAAGTATCCACTTACATGTAAAAACGATATTCTGGGCAGGATGATATATTTCAGAGGAGAGTGGAGGGACGATCACCGGTTCCCAGGAAAGCCCCAAACCTATGCTGCAATCCGGCGGAGAGCCGGGACGGAACACGGCCTGTCTTTGCAGAGGAGTGGAGCAGCAAACCGAGGAAGCGGCCTGTGACGTCAGTAGCTGGAAACAACACAACGCATTTCTGAGCGCGCGCAAGGTCCGTAAGGCGCATGCGCGCTCCTTTTTCAAGTGTAACGATAGGGAAAGAGTAAGGAACTATTTATAGGAGCCCTCTGCTGGCTGAAAACGCTCACAGCTGATTAGTTAATCAGCGGTGGGTATATCTCAAACATTCATGTATAATCAGGAAGTTGCAATCTCTAAATGTGTAAGAAGATATGTGTATATTACATACAAAATGTATTTAAGATCTCAAGGTTTATATATTCTGTGATAGGTGCATACTGTGTTTAACCAGTTGACGACCGCCTCGCGCAGATATATGTCTGCAGAATGGCACGGGCAGGCAAAATCACGTACCTGGTACGTGATTGCCTTCCCGCGGGCTGGGGGTCCGATCGGACCCCCCCCCGGTGCCAGAGGCGGTCGCCATTTTCATTCGCGGTCGCCGGCGAATGAAAATCATTCCTGTGCCTCTGTAATGTAAACAGAGGCACAGGAAGTGATGTCATCCCTCCTCGAGCCGGTCTTTTTCGTTCCGGCGCCGAGGAGAGAAGACATCAAGTAAGTGCACAACACAACACGTTCAGTAGAACACGCCAGGCACACTTGTCACCCCCCTTCACCCCCCGATCACCCCCCTGTACCCCCTGTCACACTGACACCAATAGCAGTTTTTTTTTTTTGCATTGGTGTCAGTTTGTGACAGTTATAAGTGTTAGGGCAGTTAGATTAGCCCCTTTAGGTCTGGGGTACCCCCCTTTAGGTCTAGGGTACCCCCCTAACCCCCCCTAATAAAGGTTAACCCCTTGATCACCCCCCGTCACCAGTGTCGCTAAGTGATCATTTTTCTCATCGCTGTATTAGTGACACAGGTGATGCTAGTTAGGGAGGTAAGTATATAGGTTCGCTGTCAGTGTTTTATAGCGACAGGGACCCCCATATACTACCTACTAAAGGTTTTAGGGCACCCGCCGTTTATTACCTTATAAAGGTTTAACCCCCTAATTGCCCGACGGTGATATAAGTTACGTTTTTAGGATCAGATAAGGTCTGCGTCGCCCCAGGCAGCGTCAGATTAGCGCCAGTACCGCTAACACCCACGCACGCAGCATACACCTCCCTTAGTGGTATAGTATCTGAACGGATCGATATCTGATCCAATCAGATCTATACTAGCGTCTCCAGCAGTTTAGGGTTCCCAAAAATGCAGTGTTAGCGAGATCAGCCCAGATACCTGCTAGCACCTGCATTTTGCCCCTCGGCCCAGCCCAGCCCACCCAAGTGCAGTATCGATCGATCACTGACACTTACAAAACACTAAGCACACAACTGCAGCATTCGCAGAGTCAGGCCTGATCCCTGCGATCGCTAACAGTTTTTTGGTAGCGTTTTGATACAGTCGCTAACAGTCAGGAGCTTTTTTGCCTGTGAGTCTCACTACTGTACCCCTAAATTTAAAGCCCAAAATGGCAAATCGAAGGTACACTAGTGAAGAGGCCTACACATTTCTGAGCATGACAGATAGTGAAGAGGAAGTCACTCATCTGTCAGATTCAGGCTCAGAATACGATCCTGTAGAGGACAGCGGCTCCATGACAGATAGCTCTGACGACAGAGTTGTGGTCCCTGCTAAGGTCAGGCGTACCAGACCCCAAACTTCTTCTTCTGTCCTTGAAATGCAAGAACCGCAGGTCCCTCGTATGGAGCAGAGAAGTACTAGCGCCGCTATTCCTTCTGGTGAACTGGCAAGCACCAGCAGCCTAGTACACCCTGGTCGTACATCCAGCATTGCAGTATCATGTGGTGACGTGGCGAGTCCCATAAGTGCAGTTCAAGCTGGTGAGGTGGCAAGCACTAGTAGTGTCCCGCTGCCACCAAGAAGACAAAGACAGGCCCGTCGTGCCCATAGTGCCCTTCCTGCTGCATTCGCCAATCCGAATTGGGAACCCACCACTTCTGCAGCACCCATACTTCCCCCATTCACTGGCCAACCGAGAATTCAGATGGAAACAGTTGATTTTATGCCACTGGATTTTTATTCGCTGTTTTTCACCGAAGATCTCTATAGATCTATTGTGGACCAAAGCAATTTATACACTGGTCAACACATCGCCGATAATCCCCAGTCCTCCCTTGCCAGAGATTGGAGACCAATTACGGTCTCCGAATTTAAGCTCTTTCTGGGTCTTTCCCTCAACATGGGCTTGAATAAAAAGAGTAAGTTGTGGTCATATTGGTCCACTGACCCAATTTACCATGCGCCCGTGTTCTCTGCCTCCATGGCCAGGGCATGATATGAGCAGATTTTGCGGTTCATGCACTTCAACGACAATGAACTCTGTCGCCCTCGTAAAACAACTTCAACCAACGTTTTACAGACTTGTTTACTCCCCATCAAGTTGTCTGCGTTGATGAGTCCCTGATTAAATTTTCTGGCCGCTTGTCATTCAAACAGTACCTTCCCAGCAAGCGTGCCAGATATGGGGTCAAGATGTATAAGCTCTGTGACAGGGCCACAGGCTATACATGTAGTTTTATGGTTTACGAGGGCAAAGATAGTCACGTAGAGCCGACAAACTGCCCTGACTACATAGGAAGCACTGGCAAGATAGTGTGGGACTTGGTGTCACCCTTATTCGGAAAGGGGTACCACTTGTACGTGGACAATTATTACACGAGCGTGCCACTTTTTAGCCATCTTTTTGATCATCAGATTGGAGCATGTGGCACCGTGCGACCTAATCGCCGGGGCTTTCCCCAGCGGCTTGTAGATTCCCGTCTTAGGCTGGGGGAGAGAGCCTGCTTGCAGTGTAATAATTTGCTCGCTATGAAGTGGAGGGATAATAAGAATGTTTTCGTTCTTACCTCCCTTCATGCAGACACGACAGTCCAAATTACTACGGCGACTGGTGTTGTGGAGAAACCCCTCTGTGTCCACGAATATAACCAAAATATGGGAGGGGTGGACCTCAATGACCAGTTGTTGGCGCCGTACCTAGTTGCCGTAAGGCCAGACGCTGGTACAAAAAAGTGTCTGTTTATTTATTTCAATTGGCTTTGCTGAATGCTTATGTGCTATACAGAGCTTCAGGACGGACTGGATCCTTCCTTAAATTCCAGGAAGAGATCGTCAGAGCCCTTCTGTTTCCAGACGGTGCTCCACCTCACCTTCCCCAACCAAATGCAGTAAGCCGGCTGCATGAGAGGCATTTTCAATATGTCCTCCCGAGTACCCCTACCCAACAAGCCCCCCAAAAAAGATGTCGTGTCTGCAGCAAGCGCGGATTTAGGCGTGACACCCGGTATTATTGTCCCTCCTGTCCTGACAAACCTGGTCTTTGCATGGGTGAATGTTTTGAACGCTACCATACACTAATGGAGTATTAGCGTAGGGTACAGCACTGCACAGACTAGGACACACTTTCACAGGGTCTCCCAAGATGCCATCGCATTTTGAGAGACCCAAACCTGGTACCAGTTAAAAAAGTTAAAGTTACAAAAAAAAGTGTAAAAAAAAAAAAAAAAAAAGTAAAAAAAAAAAAACACAAAAAAAAAATATAAAATAAAAAAAACAAAAATAGTTGTTGTTTTATTGTTCTCTCTCTATTCTCTCTATTGTTCTGCTCTTTTTTATTGTATTCTATACTGCAATGTTTTATTGTTATGTTTTTATCATGTTTGCTTTATAGGTATGCAATTTTTTTATACTTTGTTTTTTTATTGTTAACCACTTTTTTGTTTTCAGGTACGCCATTCAGCTGCAGAGCGGATTTATTTATCTTGACAGCAACAGCGTTTGCTCCCACGATACATAAAGCCGTGACTCCAGCGCTGTCGGTGTCCACAGTTACATACTTCAGCATATATGCCGAAGCGTGGGGGCAGCAGTGGGTGGAGGAGCGATTTGCTCCTGCCTTTTGCGGGAGGATGCCCCCATGCTTCGGCATATATATATTTTAAGTAGGCACAGGTTGCGTTAAATGTTTTATTTTTTACTATGTTTTTTTTTGTATTTGCTTTGCAGGTATGGTAAGTATTAGTCCTCATGCACACGGACGTTTTTACAGCTGCTTTTTTGAGCTTTTTTTGCAGCTTAAAAAGGCCTGTCTATGTTAGTCTATGGCTTCATGCCCACCTAGGTGTTTTTGAGCTGCAAGTGGCATAGGCGTTTTTAAGCTGTAAAAAAAACCCAGGACCAGTGGGTTCTGAAAGACGTTTTTCAGCTGTAAAAACGCTCTAACGCTGAAAAACGCTCAAAAACGCTCAAAAACGTCATTCACCAACGTTTTTAGCGTTTTTGATCCATTGAAAAAAAAAAATTTGAAAAAAAAAAAAAACGCTCAAAAACGCTAACGCGGAAAAACGCTCAAAAACGCTTGAAAACGCTAAAAAACGCTATTGCAAAAACGCTGAAAAAAGCTGAAAAAAGTTAAAAAAAATCACTGCAAAGATACTGGCGTTTTCATAACGTTTTTTTAACAGCCTGTGTGCATGAGGGCTTACTGTTATACTGTAATGTTACTTTGTTTTTTTGTTAACCATCATTTGCTTAGCAGGTACGCCATTCAGTTGCAGCGCGGATTTATTTATCTTGACAGCAACAGCGTTTGCTCCCACGATACATAGAGCCGTGACTCCAGCGCTGTCGGAGGTGATTTCACCACCACAGTTACATACTTCAGCATATATGCCGAAGCGTTGGGGCAGCAGTGGGTGGAGGAGCGATTTGCTCCTGCCTTTTGCGGGAGGATGCCCCCATGCTTCGGCATATATAAACGGTGCATGTATGGCCATCATTAGAAGTGATTGGATGAAGGGAGGTATTCTAATGGTGGGCATACCCACCGATCAATATCTTTTTTTCGTTCAGCCCACAGGCTGCATGAAAAAAGTTTACAATATATGCCCAACAAGGACCAGCAACGTACTGGTATGTTGCTGGACTTTGAGTGGTTATACCAGAATGATGCCTGCAGGTTTAGGTATCATCTTGGTATCATTCTTTTCAGCCAGCGGTCGGCTTTCATGTAAAAGCAATCCTAGTGGCTAATTAGCCTCTAGACTGCTTTTACAAGCAGTGGGAGGGAATACCCCCCCTCCCCACCGTCTTCCATGTTTTTTTTCTGGCTCTCCTGTCCCAACAGGGAACCTGAAAATGCAGCCGGTGATTCAGCCAGCTGACCATAGAGCTGATCAGAGACCAGAATGGCTCCAAACATCTCTATGGCCTAAGAAACCGGAAGCTACGAGCATTTCATAACTTAGATTTCGCCGGATGTAAACAGCGCCATTGGGAAATTGGGAAAAGCATTTTATCACACCGATCTTGGTGTGGTCAGATGCTTTGAGGGCAGAGGAGAGATCTAGGGTCTAATAGACCCCAATTTTTTTTAAAAAGGAGTACCTGTCACTACCTATTGCTATCATAGGGAATATTTACATTCCCTGAGATAACAATAAAAATGATTAAAAAAATAAAAATGAAAGGAACAGTTTAAAAATAAGATGAAAAAGTCAAAAAAAGGGGCTTGGCGCGCGGCTTGGATGGCAGCACACTAGAGGAGCTCCGTCAAACACACAGCCTTTCAGCCTGACACCCGTTCCAAGAACCCTCAATGCCGGGCCAGAAAGCTCCACAGCACCTCACACACCCGTTCCCGCAAAGGGCTGACGACATCCGCAGCCAGGAATATCGTGGATATATTGAGGCAGAAGTCAGAGGCAGAGAACAGTAAGGCCGAATCCAAGATGGCGCCGACGCAGCTGGCAGAGCTCCACAAGGAAGACCTCAGTGGTGAGTCAGACGACAACGAGGACACTACTAGGGGGAAATTGAGACTCAATAAACCCCTGACATACGCAGACATGTCCGGTTTTACTGCAGACATTAAGTCAGCTTTCTCAGCCGCAATAACAGATCTCAAAACAAATCTTGTTGTCCTTACTGAAAAACTAGCAGCGACGGAGCATGCAGGGAGACAGAGAGATAAGGCCCTTGACATGATGGATAAAATTGCAGTATCTCACACCCAACACTTTATAGATATAAACAGGCACTTGGAAGACCTCGACAACAGAGGCAGGAGGAACAATATAAGAGTACGGGGGATCCCTGAAACTGTGGAGGCAGACCAAATAGCCCCAGCACTCCAGAGGGTTTTTAATAGCCTCCTGGAAAGGCAAGAGGAGACTGTGATTGATTTCATCCGTGCACACAGAGCACTCAGGCCCAGAGGCTCTGAAACTGCAACACCCCGTGACATCATTTGCTGTCTTCAAAGCTTTCAATTGAAAGAGAATATAATGCGCAGAGCAAGGAGAAATGAAAGGATCATTTTCAATGGAGAAACTATAATGTTATTCCAAGATTTATCCCAGATTACGCTTAAAAACCGCAGGGCTCTGCGCCCACTTCTGGACAAACTACGAGAAAAGGAACTCAGGTACACGTGGCGTTTCCCCTTTGCCCTCATCGTAGCAACAAATGGACACCAGCATGTCCTATGCACCCCACTGGATCTTCCAGATTTTTGTGCGGGTCTTGGCCTCGACCTAGTGGATCTACCTGATTGGTACGCAGACTTTGCACTTCCACCGCACGACAGGAGCCCATCCAGATCACCATTCTCCTTGCCTGAAAAAAGGCTACCCAAGAAAATGAGGCATGGCAAAGCAGGAGGTTCCAAACTAAACACACCGAATCCAAGACCTTCATGGGACCATGACCACGCAGAAGATTAATGCCCGGCTGATCATCCCAAAATCATCCACGATGGTCTGACTATGTGTACTGACATCAGAGGGAGTTCTTTTTGCCTATTTTACTCTTATTTTATTGTTAGGCACTTTTCGTTCTCCCTTTTTCTTTTTGTTTTTTTTTGTTTTGAAGGCTCAGATTATTAGTGCACTGCTCCTTTAACTCTTGTTATCTTCAGGCGGATATGAATGTTGTTGATATGTTATGATATGTTGTTTGTATACGACTCTTGCCACAGTTCCTACCACAAAGTTTCAGGCATTGGTATTAATGACAACAATTTTGTCGCTCCCTGTGTAGGGGGAACCCATCTGTTCATGACACTTTAGAGGTGGTGACCGGTTGGATTGTCCCGTTTCAGGGGGGTCAGTAGTAGAGGGGGATTCTTGGCCCTCCTATATGAGGGCTGAGAAGATCCCCTAACCGTTAGGGTGGATTAATCATATATAAGTTAAGAGAAAGATAATTCTTTCTAGTTACAGGCTGTGTGTTCGTTGGAGGTGGGTTTTGCCAGTTATATTTTTCATAAGTTTAAAGTATATTGTTTTGATTGGTTTGCACACCAGGCAGCCGCCTCCCCCTACCCCACAAGTGGTCTGACACTGCATGTAGCTTTACAGACTCACTACAGTTCTCTAGATAGGGCTCTATCTAGAGGTGAACTTAATTCTCCTTCTACGTGCCTTTTTTTTTCTTACTCTTACTCTTACCCTTTTTTTTCCTTTTTTTTTTTTTATCTCCGAGGTATTGACCACCCACATCACTGTTTTTAAGAACTCTTTCACTGAACAGTGTTTAGTGTTTCTTTTCCAGATCAATAGAGTTCCGCACCGCTCCTGAGTCTGCACCATGGCCTATTCATTACTAGGACGCAATCCCACAGTAATTTCTCACAACGTACAGGGGTTGAACACTCCTGAAAAAAGAACTACACTACTCAGAGAAATTAAAAAAGGTAAGCCACACTTTATACTGCTACAGGAGACCCACTTTAAAACTGGACATGTGCCCAGGCTCACCGACTCAAACTTCACGAGGGCTTTCCACGCCACAAATGACTATGCTAAAACTAAAGGGGTTTCAATCCTTATCAGTAAGAATGCACCATTTGACCTGACGGATCAACTGACAGATCCTGAGGGTAGATACATATTCCTAAAAGGGACTTATGGTGGGGCGCCCATCACAATAGCAAATGCTTACTTCCTGAACTTGGCTCATTTATCATTTTGTAAACAGATGGTCCATAAGTTGCAGGAGTTTACTTCGGGGTGCCTATTACTGGGAGGAGACTTCAACATTCCCTTGAATCCCCTGACAGACACCTCTAATGGAAACACTAGCATTAGGTACAAAACCTTGAAAGGTATCAAAAATCTTCTTCACACGCTAGGGTTGATAGATACATGGAGATTTCTCAACCCACATGGTCGAGATTACACATACTACTCAGCCCCCCACAAAAAATACACACGGATAGATTACCTTTTCATAACTCAAAAAGATCTCTCCGTCCTTACAGAAGAACACATAGGTACTCAATCCATATCAGACCACGCACCAGTAGCAGTAACATTAGATCTGACAAACTCACCATCAAAGCCCCAGACATGGAGACTTAATTCCTCGATAATTTCTGACCCCACCCACCTATCCAAACTCAAGGAGGCCATATCAAATTTCTTTACCCAGAATAACACCCCAGGGATGGATCCATTGATGATTTGGGAGGCCCATAAATGCATCCTGAGGGGGGAACTGATCTCGATAGGTGCTAGACGGAAGAAAGATAGAGAAAGGGAGATCAAAACCCTAATAGATCGCATTTATGAGTTGGAATCCCATCATAAACAATCTCTCGCAGTGGATACAGCCACAGAGTTATTAGAAGCCAGGAAACAACTACAGACACTTTTTGACACAAAAGCCAAACGCTTTTTATTTTTCAAGAAAAAAATCTATTATGAGGGGGGTAACAAACCGGGTAAGAGGCTGGCGAGGGCACTATGAGTACACACTCATAACAATAGCATTACGGGCATAAAACAGAAGAATGGAACACTAGACGTCACCACAGAGGAGATTGCTAAACATTTTCATACATACTACTCGGATCTCTATAATTTACCACCACAACACAAACAATCAGGAATGAAGGGAGACAGAACACAGGTCATTAGAGACTACCTAAGTAAAAGTGGCCTTCCATCTCTTGATACCACAGAAGCCAACACACTCGAAGATCCAATAAACACGACTGAAATTAGAGTGGCTATTAAGAATCTGAGGCTAGGTAAGAGTCCCGGTCCGGATGGATACACAGCCATCTATTATAAAACGTTCACAGACCTGTTGGCGGATCCCTTGGCGGCGGCCTTGAACTCCTTATCTGACCCCAGGGCCACTACACCAGATTTACTGTCAGCTTACATAACAGTCATACCGAAAGCGGGAAAGGACTCTTCTGAATGTGCCAGTTATCGTCCTATTTCTCTGTTGAACTTGGACGTGAAAATTTTCGCGAGGATACTCGTCGATAGACTGAGACCCTTCCTGCAAAAAATAATTGGCCCGGAACAGGTTGGTTTTATGCCTGACCGCGAAGCCAAAGATAATGTCACCAAAGCCCTGCTACTAATTCACAAAATGAGCTCCAGTGGAGCAGAGGGTCTTCTCCTGTCCACGGACGCGGAGAAGGCCTTCGATCGCGTGGCTTGGGACTTCATAATGTCTACTTGTAGACATATTGGAATGGGTGACAGGATGTTGGCCTGGATTTCCGCACTCTATCGTAATCCCACAGCAAGATTGAAAATAAATGGCACCTTGTCAGATTGGGTACATATCACGAATGGCACAAGACAGGGCTGCCCTCTTTCTCCACTATTATTTTAACCATAGAACCATTTATTAGACAGATTAATGCAAACACCTCGGTTAAGGGATTCCAGGTAGGGAATATGGAGTTCAAGGTGGCCGCCTACACCGACGATTTGTTATTCTTCATATCTAAGCCTCATATCACTCTCCCCAATCTTATGAAAGCCTTTGAACAATACAGTTATGTATCAAACTTAAAGATAAACTATTCAAAGTCAGAAGCCATGAATATATCTCTGACCAAACACTCACTCACATCTGTGATAGAGAACTCGCCCTTCAAATGGGATCACAAAAAACTTAAATATTTGGGAGTGTATCTGACACCCCAAATAACGGCAACTTACAAACAAAATTTCCCTCCTCTCCTAAAATCTATTGATAATGACCTTCGTAAATGGCACTCCGGTACCTTTTAGTGGTTCAGAAGGGCAGCTGTTATTAAAATGACAGTTCTTCCCAAGCTCTTATATCTAATGCGCACACTGCCGATTAAATTGCTGACCGCCATGTTCAGGGCTTTAAGAGCCATGTTTTTGAAATGTATTTGGGCTCACAAAAAACCAAGAATCAAATTTGAAACATTACAGAGAATGAAGGCGCTGGGAGGGCTGGGAGTTCCCAACCTAAGGGACTATTACAAAGCCTCTCACGTAACGAGGGTCATAGACTGGACTGCCATAGTAACACTAAAGATTGGGTGAAATTGGAAAGGGATCTTCAAACCTCACCACTTACCTTTGCACCTTGGAGACCGTGGCATACATACACGGATGAGCTAAAGCAACACCCTTTAACAGGTACTACCCTGAAACTGACTCATGAAATACCTAATGACACCGGGATTACATCTGCTCTAGGCCCACTAACCTCACTGAGGGATAATCCAGAATTTTCCCCCGGGGGTTGGCAACCCTCATCTCAGGTCCTCTCAAAATGACAAACCTCTCCTGGCAAGAGATTGTTACCATCGAACTAAAATAAAAGATTATCAAACACTTAAACAGAATGATAACGTGACTAACTTACCCTTCTGGACCTACTTACAAGTCAGAAGCTACATTAGCAGTAACCATAAGTTGGGAGATTTTTCCAGGCCTCTAACGGATTTTGAGTCGGTGTGCCATATGGGTGAGCCAGTCCGTGGGGCTACCTCAATTATTTATGCATGGCTACTAGGGATGAGCCGAACACCCCCCTGTTCGGTTCGCACCAGAACATGCGAACAGGAAAAAAGTTCGTTCGAACATGCGAACACCGTTAAAGTCTATGGGACACGAACATGAATAATCAAAAGTGCTAATTTTCAAGGCTTATATGCAAGTTATTGTCATAAAAAGTGTTTGGGGACCTGGGTCCTGCCCCAGGGGACATGGATCAATGCAAAAAAAAGTTTTAAAAACGGCCGTTTTTTCAGGAGCAGTGATTTTAATAATGCTTAAAGTCAAACAATAAAAGTGTAATATCCCTTTAAATTTCGTACCTGGGGGGTGTCTATAGTGTGCCTGTAAAGGGGCGCATGTTTCCTGTGTTTAGAACAGTCTGACAGCAAAATGACATTTTGAAGGAAAAAACTCATTTAAAACTACCCGCGGCTATTGCATTGCCGACAATACACATAGAAGTTCATTGATAAAAAACGGCATGGGAATTCCCCAAAGGGGAACCCCGAACCAAAATTAAAAAAAAAAAATGACGTGGGGGTCCCCCTAAATTCCATACCAGGCCCTTCAGGTCTGGTATGGATATTAAGGGGAACCCCAGCCAAAATTTAAAAAAAAAATGACGTGGGGTTCCCCCTAAATTCCATACCAGACCCTTCAGGTCTGGTATGGATTTTAAGGGGAACCCCGCGCCAAAAAAAAAAAAAAAAAACGGCGTGGGGTCCCCCCAAAAATCCATACCAGACCCTTATCCGAGCACGCAACCTGGCAGGCCGCAGGAAAAGAGGGGGGGACGAGAGTGCGGCCCCCCCTCCCTCCTGAACCGTACCAGGCCACATGCCCTCAACATTGGGAGGGTGCTTTGGGGTAGCCCCCCAAAACACCTTGTCCCCATGTTGATGAGGACAAGGGCCTCATCCCCACAACCCTGGCCGGTGGTTGTGGGGGTCTGCGGGCGGGGGGCTTATCGGAATCTGGAAGCCCCCTTTAACAAGGTGACCCCCAGATCCCGGCCCCCCCCCTGTGTGAAATGGTAAGGGGGTACATAAGTACCCCTACCATTTCACGAAAAAAGTGTCAAAAATGTTAAAAATGACAAGAGACAGTTTTTGACAATTCCTTTATTTAAATGCTTCTTCTTTCTTCTATCTTGCTTCATCTTCTGGTTCTTCTGGCTCTTCTGGTTCTTCTGGTTCTTCCTCCGGCGTTCTCGTCCAGCATCTCCTCCGCGGCGTCTTCTGTCTTCTTCTCCTCGGGCCGCTCCGCACCCATGGCATGGGGGGGAGGCTCCCGCTCTTCTCTTCTTCTCTTCTTCTCTTCTTCTTTTCTTCTTTTCTTCTTTTCTTCTCTTCTTCTTCATTTTCTTCTCCGGGCCGCTCCGCAATCCATGCTGGCATGGAGGGAGGCTCCCGCTGTGTGACGGCGCTCCTCGTCTGACAGTTCTTAAATAACAGAGGGGGGCGGGGCCACCCGGTGACCCCGCCCCCCTCTGACGCACGGTGACTTGACGGGACTTCCCTGTGACGTCACGGGGAATGCCACAGGGAAGTCCCGTCAAGTCACCGTGCGTCAGAGGGGGGCGGGGTCACCGGGTGGCCCCGCCCCCCTCTGTTATTTAAGAACTGTCAGACGAGGAGCGCCGTCACACAGCGGGAGCCTCCCTCCATGCCAGCATGGATTGCGGAGCGGCCCGGAGAAGAAAATGAATAGGAAGAAGAGAAGAAGAGAAGAAAAGAAGAAAAGAAGAAAAGAAGAGAAGAAGAGAAGAGCGGGAGCCTCCCCCCCATGCCATGGGTGCGGAGCGGCCCGAGGAGAAGAAGACAGAAGACGCCGCGGAGGAGATGCTGGACGAGAACGCCGGAGGAAGAACCAGAAGAACCAGAAGAGCCAGAAGAACCAGAAGATGAAGCAAGATAGAAGAAAGAAGAAGCATTTAAATAAAGGAATTGTCAAAAACAGTCTCTTGTCATTTTTAACATTTTTGACACTTTTTTCGTGAAATGGTAGGGGTACTTATGTACCCCCTTACCATTTCACACAGGGGGGGGGCCGGGATCTGGGGGTCACCTTGTTAAAGGGGGCTTCCAGATTCCGATAAGCCCCCCGCCCGCAGACCCCCACAACCACCGGCCAGGGTTGTGGGGATGAGGCCCTTGTCCTCATCAACATGGGGACAAGGTGTTTTGGGGGGCTACCCCAAAGCACCCTCCCAATGTTGAGGGCATGTGGCCTGGTACGGTTCAGGAGGGAGGGGGGGCCGCACTCTTGTCCCCCCCTCTTTTCCTGCGGCCTGCCAGGTTGCGTGCTCGGATAAGGGTCTGGTATGGATTTTTGGGGGGACCCCACGCCGTTTTTTTTTTTTTTTTTTGGCGCGGGGTTCCCCTTAAAATCCATACCAGACCTGAAGGGTCTGGTATGGAATTTAGGGGGAACCCCACGTCATTTTTTTTTTAAAATTTTGGCCGGGGTTCCCCTTAATATCCATACCAGACCTGAAGGGCCTGGTATGGAATTTAGGGGGACCCCCACGTCATTTTTTTTTTTTAATTTTGGTTCGGGGTTCCCCTTTGGGGAATTCCCATGCCGTTTTTATCAATGAACTTCTATGTGTATTGTCGGCAATGCAATAGCCGCGGGTAGTTTTAAATGAGTTTTTTCCTTCAAAATGTCATTTTGCTGTCAGACTGTTCTAAACACAGGAAACATGCGCCCCTTTACAGGCACACTATAGACACCCCCCAGGTACGAAATTTAAAGGGATATTACACTTTTATTGATTGACTTTAAGTATTATTAAAATCACTGCTCCTGAAAAAACGGCCGTTTTTAAAACTTTTTTTTGCATTGATCCATGTCCCCTGGGGCAGGACCCAGGTCCCCAAACACTTTTTATGACAATAACTTGCATATTAGCCTTTAAAATTAGCACTTTTGATTTCTCCCATAGACTTTTAAAGGGTGTTCCGCGGCATTCGAATTTGCCGCGAACACCCCAAATTGTTCGCTGTTCGGTGAACTTGCGAACAGCCAATGTTCGAGTCGAACATGAGTTCGACTCGAACTCGAAGCTCATCCCTAATGGCTACAGAATACAAAATCACCCCTGGATGACAGACTCAGAGAGCGGTGGTCGGATGCGTTACAGGTAAACATAACTCCAAAACAGTGGAGGAACGCTTGCATTTTATCACATAAGGGCTCCATTAGCACCAAAGTACAGGAGACAGCATACAAACTGCTGACTCAATGGTACTTAACCCCAGCAAAATTAAATAAACTGTTCCCTCAGGCATCAGACCGATGCTGGAGATGCCTCGGAGACAGTGGTACCTTGATACACATTTGGTGGCACTGCCCCCTGATTGCTCATTACTGGGATGCTGTTCGAGAACACATCAAAAGAATCACTGAAAGTTCTCTATCACTAGGTGCAGCTTGTTGCCTGCTACACATTTACAGCTGGCCTTTGGGGAAATACAAGCGTTCACTCACAAAACATTTGTTGAATGCCTCTAAATCTCTCATTCCAATCTATTGGAAATCAAGTTGGGTACCAACAGTGACGGATTGGCTACATAGGGTAACAGAAATCTATGAAATGGAAGACACTCTGGCACAAGCAAATGAACAAGTTGAAAGCTTTCTTGACACCTGGCGCCCTTGGAATATTTTTATTTATTTCCAAAGCTTCACCGACACTACCAATGCTCAGGCTTAGGCACCAGGCCAGAAATGGTTCTGGGTTAAGCGTAATATTAGAATTGCAGTGGAATAGCCACCTGGTAGGCGTGGGTGGTCATGGTCATCCTCTCTTTTTTTCATAATGACGCAAAATTAGATGATACACTGAACATAAACTCCATCTTTTTTTTTTTTTTTTACCTTTATTACTGTTTCTGCATCTGTTATTTCTTTTCTTATATATATATCTTACCCTCCTTTCTTTTCTTTGTGTATGCGAACAAATCAGAGGGTTGATTCTACCTTCACACGTATTAACCTAAGAGTTCTAGACAAGAAGGGCTGTGACAGTAAAGATATTTTAATAAGGTGAAAGCATGCGCATGATAGACACAACCGATAGTACAGAATTTAATCTTTGTTATGTTTCACACAAATGCATCATAGATAAATGTAAACTCTGGTCGATTTACTGAACCATATGTTTGGACAAAAGTTAATTGTGGAATTCTCTGATCTGTAATGTTAATATAATATCTTTAAATAAACTTCTTTAATGTAAAAAAAAAAAAAAAAGTCAAAAAAATAATAAAGAAAAAAAAAAAAAGCACCCCTGTCCCCCCCTGTTCTCGCGCAAAGGCGAACGCAAGCTTCGGTCTGGCGTCAAATGTAAACAGCAATTGCACCATGCATGTGAGGTATCACCGCAAAGGTCAGATCGAGGGCAGTAATTTTAGCAGTAGACCTCCTCTGTAAATCTAAAGTGGTAACCTGTAAAGGCTTTTAAAAGCTTTTAAAAATGTATTTAGTTTGTCGCCACTGCATGTTTGTGCGTAATTTTAAAGCATGTCATGTTTGGTATCCATGTACTTGGCCTAAGATCATCTTTTTTATTTCATCAAACATTTGGGCAATATAGTGTGTTTTTAATGCATTAAAATTTAAAAAAGTGTGTTTTTTCCCAAAAAAATGAGTTTGAAAAATCGCTGCGCAATTACTGTGTGAAAAAAAAAATGAAACACCCACCATTTTAATCTGTAGGGCATTTGCTTTAAAAAAATATATAATGCTTGGGGGTTCAAAGTCATTTTCTCGCAAAAAAAAAAATTTTTTCATGTAAACAAAAAGTGTCAGAAAGGGCTTTGTCTTCAAGTGGTTAGAAGAGTGGGTGATGTGTGACATAAGCTTCTAAATGTTGTGCATAAAATGCCAGGACAGTTCAACCCCCCCCCCAAATGACCCCATTTTGGAAAGTAGACACCCCAAGCTATTTGCTGAGAGGTCCATGGAATATCGAGTCCATGTCGAGTCCATGGAATATTTTATATTGTGACACAAGTTGCGGGAAAAAGACAATTTTTTTTTTTATGCACAAAGTTGTCACTAAATGATATATTGCTCAAACATGCCATGGGAATATGTGAAATTACACCCCAAAATAAATTCTTTTGCTTCTCCTGAGTACGCGGATACCACATGTGTGAGACTTTTTGGGAGCCTAGCTGCGTACGGGACCCCGAAAACCAAGCACCGCCTTCAGGCTTTCTAAGGGCGTACATTTTTTATTTCACTCTTCACTGCCTATCACAGTTTCGGAGGCCATGGAATGCCCAGATGGCACAACCCCCCCAAATGACCCCATTTTGGAAAATAGACACCCCAAGCTATTTGCAGAGAGGTATAGTGAGTATTTTGCAGACCTCACTTTTTGTCACAAACTTTTGAAAATTGAAAAAAGAAAAAAAAAAATTTTTCTTGTCTTTCTTCATTTTCAAAAACAAATGAGAGCTGCAAAATACTCACCATGCCTCTCAGCAAATAGCTTGGGGTGTCTACTTTCCAAAATGGGGTCGTTTTGGGGGGGTTTGTGCTATCTTGGCATTTTATGGCCTTCAAAACTGTGATAGGAAGTGAGGAGTGAAATCAAAAATTTACACCCTTAGAAATCCTGAAGGCGGTGATTGGATTTCGGGGCCCCGTATGAAGCTAGGCTCCCAAAAAGTCCCACACATGTGGTATCCCCGTACTCAGGAGAAGCAGCAGAATATATTTTGGGGTGTAATTCCACATATTCCCATGGCATGTTTGAGCAATATATCATTTAGTGACAACTTTGTGCAAAAAAAAAGAAAAATTGTCACTTTCCCGCAACTTGTGTCAAAATATAAAATATTCCATGGACTCAACATGCCTCTCTGCAAATAGCTTGGGGTGTCTACTTTCCAAAATGGGGTCATTTGGGGGGGTTTTGTGCCATTTTGGCATTTTATGGCCTTCAAAACTGTGACAGGTAGTGAGGAGTGAAATCAAAATTTTTATGCCCTTAGAAATCCTGAAGGCGGTGCTTGGTTTTCGGGGCCCTGTACGCGGCTAGGCTCCAAAAAAGTCCTAAACATGTCACATCCCCGTACTTAGGAGAAGCAGCAGAATGTATTTTGAGGGTGTAATTCCACATATGCCCATGGCATGTTTGAGCAATATATCATTTAGTGACAACTTTGTGCAAAAGAAAAATGGGGTCATTTGGGGGGGTTTTGTGCCATCTTGGCATTTTATGGCCTTCAAAACTGTGATAGGTAGTGAGGAGTGAAATCAAAAATGTACGCCCTTAGAAATCATGAAGGCGGTGCTTGGTTTTCGGGGCCCCGTACGCGGCTAGGCTCCCAAAAAGTCCCACACATGTGGTATCCCCGTACTCAGGAGAAGCAGCTGAATGTATTTTGGGGTGCAATTCCACATAGGCCCAGTGCATATATCATTTAGTGACAACTTTTTGTAAATATTTTTTTTTTTTGTCATTATTCAATCACTTGGGACAAAAAAATAAATATTCAATGGGTTCAACATGCCTCTCATCAATTTCCTTGGGCTGTCTACTTTCCAAAATGGGGTCATTTTGGGGGGGTTTGTACTGCCCTGCCATTTTAGCACCTCAAGAAATGACCTAGGCAGTCATAAACTAAAAGCTGTGTAAATTCCAGAAAATGTACCCTAGTTTGCAGATGCTATAACTTTTGCGCAAACCAATAAATATACACTTATTGACATTTTTTTTTACCAAAGACATGTGGCCGAATACATTTTGGCCTAAATGTATGACTAAAATTGAGTTTATTGGATTTTTTTTATAACAAACAGTAGAAAATATCATTTTTTTTCAAAATTTTCAATCTTTTTCCGTTTATAGCGCAAAAAATAAAAACGGCAGAGGTGATCAAATACCATCAAAAGAAAGCTCTATTTGTGGGAAGAAAAGGACGCAAATTTCATTTGGGTACAGCATTGCATGACCGCGCAATTAGCAGTTAAAGCGACGCAGTGCCAAATTGGAAAAAGTCCTCTGGTCCTTAGGCAGCATAATGGTCCGGTCCTTAAGTGGTTAAAAGATAATATAATGATAATAATAATCACTATATCTAGTAGAGACATATCATATCAAAGGAGAAGCAATGATTTTAAAAAATTAAAATAATTCTATAACAAATAGCACTGGAGGGGCTACTAGATAAGAACAACAAAAGCTATTTTAAAAAATAGTCATGAATAAAAATAAATAAAGAGATAATTATAAAAAACATGAAACTCAATATGATGATAGTAAGTCCCTAACAAAATATAATGAAAGGAAGGGAGAGTGGATAATTGAGAGGCAATTAAATAAATGCATGTACGCATAGTCAAACAAACCCAACAGCTGTGCATGATGTGCACAATATGCTAGGTAACATGCATATTAGATCACATGAAGGGTTGGTAAGGGACGTGTATGATACATGCTAAATGCGCAAGAAATGCAACGTGTGCATGCACCTATTGTCGCATGCACACAAGCATCTAGCAAAAGTGCATAAAATGGGATAATGATAATTATTGCTAAATCACCAATTATGATGGACAACATGAACAAAGAAACAGAAAAAGAAAATTTAAAATTAAAAATTAAAATTATTGTAAAAAATATTATTCAAAAATTAAATTATTTTTAAAGAATGCTATGGATTTCAAGTTCCTCATTGAGTCCATTGGGGGCAAGCGTGTCAAGGGTGTAGATCCAGAATGTTTCGCGTTTGCATAATCGTGAAAAACGCTCAGCTTCTGATAGACCCTTAGGTATAGATTTGATGACCCACACTCGAAGGCCTGTTGTAGAGCGAGCATGATATTTTAAAAAATGGCGTGGCACACTATGTTTATCACAACCTAGATCCACCAAACGGTGATGCTTGCCAAACCGTTGTCTTAATGGGCAGATGGTCCTGCCTACATATAAAAGCTTACAGGGGCATATGAGGCAATACACCAGATAATCACTGGAGCAATTGTGGAATTTGTCAAAGAGGAAGAGTCTACCTTTATGGGTAAAGCTCTTTTGTCCATGATTGACAAATCCACAAGTCAAGCACAATGGTTTATTGCATCTGTACATTCCTATTAGAGGGATGAGACAGAGAAGATCATCTTTTGTCGTACATTTTAGCTTACTAGGTGCTATTTTGTTTTTTAATGTGGGAGCCCTTCTGTAAGTGACCTTAGGTCTTTAGCACAAGGTGGTGTTCAAATGGGGGCCTTGCTTTAAGATGTTCCAATGTTTACGGAGTATATGTTCCATCTTTTTGTATTGACTATGGAACCCTGTAACAAAGCGTACCTCTGACTCTTCCGGGGGTTTAATGGTCTTAGATTTCTTGCCCGGAAGATACTGGTTATAGGCCTGTTCTATCAGTTGTGGGGGATAGCCTTTCTCGGTGAATTTATTTTTAAGATGTATACTCTGGGTAACATAATCACAAACTCTTGTACAGTTTTGCCTGAGTCTGCAGAACTGTCCTTTCGGAATATTGTTCTTCCACAACGGATGGTGGCAGCTGTCATAGTGCAGGTAAGAGTTACCTGCAGTAGCCTTAGTGTAATTGCGAGAAAAAAATTTATCGCCTTCATGGTTGAGCTCTAAATCAGGAAAGGCTAAACTGTCCTTATTCCAGACTGCTGAAAAGGAGAGCCCCAGGTCATTGGTGTTACAGTGGATGACAAAGTCATCAATCTGGGAGGGGGAACCATTCCAGATGATGACAATGTCATCAATATAACGACCAAAGAAGACTATGTGTTGGGCAAAGGGGTTATTATTCCAAATAAATAAATTCTTCCAATGACCCATGGTCAAGTTGGCATAAGATGGGGCAAAATTTGCTCCCATAGCAGTACCATGGGTCTGTAGGTAGAACTGGCCTTCAAAGTGAAAATAGTTGTGAGTGAGGCAAAAGGACGTAGCATCCAGGATAAAGGCAGCCTGTCTGGTGTTAAGCATGGGATCTGTTAGTAAGAAATTTTGCACAGCCAATAGCCCCACATCGTGTGGGATGGACGTATATAAAGAATTTACGTCAAGGGATAACCAGGAGTAACTATCAGTCCAAGTATAGGGAGATAAAAGTTCCATCAAATGTGCGGAGTCACGTGACTGTAAAGCCTGAGCCAAAGGTTGCAAAAAGCAGTCTACATATAGGGAGAACCCACTACTGATGCTATTCATGGAGGCCACAATGGGTCTACCAGGCGGATTTTGTGCGTCTTTTTTCACGATTATGCGAACGCGAAATATTCTGGATCTACACCCTTGACACGCTTTCCCCCAATGGACTCAATGAGGAACTTGAAATCAATAGCATTCTTTAAAAATAATTTAATTTTTGAATAATATTTTTTACAATAATTTTAATTTTTAATTTTAAATTTTCTTTTTGTTTCTTTGTTCATGTTGTCCATCATAATTGGTGATTTAGCAATAATTATCATTATCCCATTTTATGCACTTTTGCTAGATGCTTGTGTGCACAGCTGTTGGGTTTGTTTGACTATGCGTACATGCATTTATTTCATTGCCTCTCAATTATCCACTCTCCCTTCCTTTCATTATATTTTGTTAGGAACTTACCATTATCATATTGAGTTTCACGTTTTTAATAATGATCTCATCTCTTTATTTATTTTTATTCATGACTATTTTTAAAAATAGCTTTTGTTGTTCTTATCTAGTAGCCCCTCCAGTGCTATTTGTTATAGAATTATTTTAATTTTTTAAAATCATTGTTTCTCCTTGAGATCTTAAATACATTTTGTATGTAATATACGCATATCTTCTTACACATTTAGAGATTGCAACTTCCTGATTATACATGAATGTTTGAGATATACCCACCACTGATTAACTAATCAGCTGTGAGCGTTTTCAGCCAGGAGAGGGCTCCTATAAATAATTCCTTACTCTTTGCCTATCGTTACACTTGAAAAAGTAGTGCACATGCACCTTGCGGACCTTGCGCGTGCTCAGAAACGCGTTGTGTTGTTTCCAGCTACTGACGTCACAGGCCGCTTCCTCGGTTTGCTGCTCCGCTCCTCTGCAAAGACAGGCCGTGTTCCGTTCCAGGTCTCCGCCGGATTGCAGCATAGGTTTGAGGCTTTCCTGGGTACCGGTGATCGTCCCTCCACTCCTCTGAAATATATCATCCTGCCAGAATATCGTTTTTACATGTAAGTGGATACTTCTAACTTGTAAATTGCAATAAACCTTTTTACTTAGAGGCGCTCCTCTCCTTTTGTTTTTTCTTTAAAAGGTTGTTTGAACTTCAGACCTTAAGAACTTCAGACCTGGACCCAGAAAGAAGTAAACTTTTTTAAACTGAAACTGTTTCATGTTTACAAGGCTTTCAGAACTTACAAGTGTTACTGCTGCCAAGCTAGTGAAAAACAAACCTAAACCTTTCTATTCAGCTGACCAAGAGTCAACACTCTTAAATTTGATGAAGGTGTCCTCTATTGTTCAACTTAAAGTGAAAGTAAACCCAACTATCATTTTCAGCCAAGGAAGCTGTCATCTTGGTCTCTGTTTACTCTTCAACTGTCATTAAGCTGCACATGTGATCAGTTGATTGGATGGTTTATCAGGTTCAATAGGGTTGAGGTCAGAACTCTGTGCAGGCCAGTCAAGTTCTTCCACCCCAAACTCGCTCATCCATGTCTTTATGGACCTTGCTTTGTGCACTGGTCCAAATCCTTGGGTGGAGAGGGGATTATGGTGTGGGGTTGCTTTTCAGGGGTTGGGCTTGGCCCTTTAGTTCCAGTGAGAGGAACTCTTAAGGCGTCACCATACCAAGACATTTTGTACAATTTAATGCTCCCAACTTTGAGGGAAATTTGAGCATGGCCCCTTCCTGTTCCAACATGACTGCACGCCAATGCACAAAGCAAGGCTCATAAAGACATGGATGAGCAGACACATCAGACACTTTTGACACTTGTTTGGGACCATTGGCATTTATATAGCGATCAGTGCTATAAAAATGCACTGATTACTGTAAAAATGTCACTGGCAGGGACTAGGGGGCGATCAAGGGGTTAACTGTGTTCCCTGTATGGGTTTCTAACTGTAGGGTGAGGGGATTGACCTAGAGGAAATGACAGATCATGATTCCTAGCTATTAAGAACTCACGATCTGTCACTCCTCACAGAACAGAACAGGGATTTGTGTGTTTACACACACACGTCCCTGTTTTGCCTCTCTTGCCTGCGATCGCTCGTGGCTGGCGGTCATCGCGACCATCGGCCACGAGCATCGGCACCCCTGCAGTGCAGCAGGCGCATGCGTGCAGCAGGCACATGCGTGTGCCTCCGGCGGCATGCGCGCGCCTGCTATCCCGATCCCACGAGCCGACGTATAGCTACAACGGCTCGCGGGATCGTGCCAACCTGTATAATGTCAGCGGCTGATTGGCAAGTGGTTAAAGGAGTTGTAAAGTCAGAAGGTTTTTGTTATCTTAATACATTCTATACATTAAGATAAAAAGCCTTCTGTATGCAGCAGTGGCCCCAGCACCCCTAATACTTACCTGAGCCCCATCTCTGTACAGCGATGTCCACGAGTGTGTCGGCTGTCCGAGACGCTCCCTCCTGATTGGCTGAGACTCAGCTGCTGTCAATCAAAGTCAGGGTGGGGCTGGGCCGCAGTTCCATGTCTGAATGGACACAGGAATCTGTGGCTTGGGTGCCCCCATAGCATGCTGCTTGCTGTGGGGGCACTCAACAAGAGGGAGGGGCCAGGAGAGCCAAAGAGGGACCTGAGAAGAGGAGGATCCGGGCTGTTCTGTGCAAATCCACTGCACAGAGGAGGTAAGTATGACATGTTTGTTATTTTTATAGAAAAAAAAACTAGACTTTACAATCAGTTCTGAATATTATTTGTAGACGTTGCTGATAAATTCATTGCGGAACCAAAATTTACCTTCTTCACTTGCAGAATATTGGAAACTTTCCCTGTAATGCCCATTTAATATTTTATTCAGAGAGGAAATTCAGAAGAAAGAAATGCACCTAAATTAGTTTATCAAGCAGGGTTTTAAATGTAAAAACAAAGAATTGCGCTCGATGCATAAACAATGAAATAAAAAATTGTTATTAATAACTGAAATTTGTGAGAGAAATCCTGCTGCTGAACACTATAACCCCGATATGAGGGCACAGAAATAGATATAGAAAAAACAGTGCAGCGCTGGACAAGTATCACAAGTGTGAAATGTGTTAAATATAATATAAAAGTATTAACGGCTGGTATATAAATTAATCAATCATGTGCTCATAAGGATATTGCAATAGCATGATGAAATATATTAAAGTGAACAAAAATTAATATAATGAACTGAAGGTGAAAGGGTTTTAAATGTGATTCTGAACAGGAAAACATAACCTCTTCGGAAGCGTTACCACTTTCTGATTGCATTGTTAATGCACGGATACTGGATCTTGTTAGGTTCGGTTCTTTTGGACCTCTTAGCCTAGGCTCGGACACTGGGTGTGTGGATTTCAACCCCTTCACCGGTGAGGTAAACAAGACACATACACAGGTTGTACGTGAATAATGAATACAATTTAATGCTTGCTTTGGAGCGGAATATATACAGTAACTGTCACGTACTCCACTCGTAGGTGGACCAATCAAAAAACAAGTTAAAGTTATACATTATACATCATAGCATGACTTCCCTTTGCGTGTTACCACATAGCGTTTTTTTAGCACACTTCCTTGGGGCTCATCCTGTACAGACTAAGCTTGTGCGTCACTTAAGCAGAAGCGTGTAACCACATTCTAAGAATTCAAATGTCAAGCGTCTGTGGCTGAAACAAATGTATGTAAAAAAAGAGAACTATCTTAAACTAACATCTAAATTTATATTTTTGCTTCCGTAACTAAAAAACAGAACTTAAAGTCTAGCTGGAACATCACAAAAGTTATAAGTTCAATTAAAGTACAGGCTTTTATATATCTACTTATAAATCAAAAAAGCAATTTACCCTTATAAACCTCCCTTTGATCATGTCGTCTATCTAGACGTCATTGATCAAGTCACATAGCATTACCATACCATTTCTCTTCTTCATTTGGGGGGAGCAACGAAAGGAGCAGGTTAGGGTCGGGGGTGGGCTCCTTTAATACCTTTAGTTTCCCTGTTTTACCCAGGATACAGAATACCAACTTAACAACTAGGTATATGGCGAAAAACAGAACTATTATCAAGAGTAACACTATGCCTATCTTTTTAAAGAACCCTGTAATGTTAGACCAAGCTCCTCCGAACCAACCTCCCACACCTGAAAAAGGATTCCAGTCATCTGTGAACGTCCTGGCCTGTTCTAATAGTATACCTCTTTGAGTGGCATGGTTCTGTATTATATCATGATAATTAGGTACAGTCAAATGTTCAATTGGGGTAGTAAAGTTATGGATATAAGTACAACACATTTCCTTATCATCCATAAGGTTACATAGACCAGTAATAGCAGGTAACATTTGTTCCTGATGTATAATAATAAGCTCTTGTTGCATTCTTAGTTTAAGAGTTTCTTCATTTAATAAGTTGATATCTCTGGATGAGGAGTTTATTAAACCAAGTATGTCAGTGTATCTATCTATATTCTCCAGTGCAGACCACATTCCTATTCCTCCTATGGAAGCTAATAATTTCTCCCACCAGGTAGTGACCGCTCTCTTGGGGCACGAGAATGAAAGTGTCCCATGGGCTGGAACCATGTGGACAGTTTGCGAATCACCTGATATACCCATGTATGGAATCATTCGAGCTAGGGTGCACCATCCTCCTGTCTCAGAGTCGATGGGGATAGGGATGGAGGTGTGACAGGTGAGACCACAACACACCATCCAACCTCTAGGCAGGTGTGGGGTGGGGGAAACTTCTTCCTGGACACTGCGTCCTGAACGAAGCCCTACCAAGCATAGCCAGTCTCCTAAGCTTGGAGTAGAGTCAGGTGTGAAGAAGGGGTCACCCATATGATAGGTGTCCAGCCAGTCATGCAAAGGTGTTTTATCCATTCCAGGTCTGGCATGAACACAATCCGAAATACTATAGAGTGTATAATTACCTACTCTTTCATCCGCATCAGCGATCGTGGTATTATTCAACCCCACGATTTCAAATGATCTATCTGCCAAGAACTTTTGTACGTCTCGAAGTGTAAAGTTTACTTTTGTGTTTCTGCAAAACTCTCCATTAGGGATTCCTCCTTCTATCAGTGATGCACCATTTAAGAAGCAAAAATCTGGCTCATCAGTGTAACCTGAAAAGATAATGGGATTGGGCCTGATAGTAATATTAGCCATTTCATCTATATCAGTTTGATTGGTTAGTAGTTCCAGACTAACAGGTTTTCCTACCATGGGCATTTGAGTCCTACCCGTTCCCATATGGGAACATACCCAGCAGGGCACATTCTCATGTCGACTAAAAGATCTTCCAAATTGATATTGTAGTTTAAAGTGGTGGGGAATTTCTGACAACAGACTATATGATTTACTGTCCTGCAGGGGAGGTGGGGGTCTATTCGCCTTAATTCCTAATCCTGATTTTGCTTTCCTGTTGCTTATCTTAATGTCTCTGGTCCTAATTACAGCTTTTTTTGATATGTTGGCTATCGTTAATGGGGCGATATGGGTTTTAGTTTTATTTGGTGCTAATATGGTTCTGATCACAAAAGGGTGTGTAGCCGGGACACACATTACCGTCTGGGGTCTCTTATTTTTAGTAGATGCTTTGAGAAGTAACTTTAATGCTTTTATTCTGCAGTTATCAGGGGTAGGATAGTACCCTATTATGAGATTTTGGACTGGCATTCGTTGTGACATTTCCCTGGGATCGCAACATTTATGATCTTTCGGGGCGTCCCTGGATGTCCAATAAGTGAGCCTGACGGCCCGCTTGTTTATATGGTGTGTTTCATTAGTCCCAGTGTTCTTCCACCCACATGATTGATAAGCATAGTATACCATGAGAACACAAGTGCATGCAATAACAGTAAAAGTCAGGGCAACTAGGTATATGAAGTATATGAAGTTTTTGTTCTTGGTCAATTGGGTTCGATTCCTTCTTCCCTCTCCTGATTGTTCTTCTGATCTTGCAAGGTTAGGTTCTCCATTTCCTCGATTAGCTCGTTCTCCTGATCCGAGGTTGTTGGTTCCTCCAGATAGTCCGAGTTGGGATGAGGTGGTGGTACCGGTGGATCCGGGGTAATAGGGTAGTCCGGGCTCTTCTTGAGGCGACTTGTGTGGATCCATTGTGGTGAGTAAGAAGTCAATACAGCCGTTCTGGAAACTTTCTCGATATCCCAAGGTCCAGTGAAAATGGGTCCAGTAGTTTTCCTTCCGGCCAGCTGCTTGATCAGGACCTTGTCACCCGGAATGAAGGGATGGGTGGGTTCTGTGGAAAGAGGAAGATGGGTGACAGACACATGCTCATTGATTCCTTCAATGCTACTTACCAGTTCCTTCACGTATCTTTCCTGCAAGGAATATAAGTTAATATCTTCATCTGAATTCATTTTTGGGATGTCTATTTGACATGGTTTGCCCATTAATATTTCAAAGGGGGAGAATAGTGTTTTTGAGTGAGGTGTGGTTCTAATCTGGAAAAGGACAGAAGGTAGGAAATCTATCCAGTTCTTTAAAGTACCCTGGGTTGCCTTTTTTAATTTGTCTTTTATATTCCTGTTCATCCTTTCTACCATTCCTGCACTCTGGGGGTGATAGGGGATGTGAAGTTTCCATTGAATTCCTAGTATTTTAGCTAATTCTTGTGTAGTTGTGGATGTAAAGGCCGGGCCCTGATCAGACCAGATTCTTTGTGGGATTCCGAACCGGGTGATCCAATGGTTGAGTATGCCCCTGGCAGTTATTTTTGCGGTTTCCCCTGTGGTGGGTATGGCCTCGACCCAGCCTGAAAATTTATCCAAGATGACCAGTAGGTATTTTAAGTTACCTTTTTGGGTGGGCATATGGGTGAAATCTACTTGAAGGTCTTGGAGTGGGCCTAAGGGTGGAGGTAATACTCCATGCAGACCATATCTTTTACCCTGTACATTATTCTGGGCTAGGGATGAGCTTCGTGTTCGAGTCGAACCCATGTTCGACTCGAACATCGGCTGTTCGATCGTTCGCCGAATTGCGAACGTTATGGGCCGTTCGCGCTAAATTCGTGTGGCGCGTCACGGCCCATAATTCACTGCGGCATCGCAGTGCATTGCTGGCTGATGATTGGCCAAGCATGCACTATGACCCGCATGCTTGGCCAATCACAGCGCCGTCAGTAGAGAGAGCTGTAATTGGCCAAAGCCAGGGTGGCTTTGGCCAAATATGGCTCAGGGGATTTAGTACACACCCCACACTATATAAGGCCGCCTGCACGGCGGCCCTGTGTAGTGTGTGTTCCGGTGTGCTGAGAGATAGAGAGAGAGAGAGAGACAGTGTCATTTGATTTGAGTTAGATAGATTAGGCAGAACAGTCAGTCAGTTAGCTGCACTTACAGTGTATTGTGTATATATATGCATCCCAGGTGTTGCATATATATATATACACTGTATTCAGTTTAGCTAGATCCGTTCCTGTTATCTTCTATCTAGACTATTTACATTTAATGCAGTGCGTCCTGCTCACAGTGTTCAGCTAGATCCGTTCCTGCTATTTACATTTAGTGCAGTGCGTCCTGCTCACAGTGTTCAGCTAGATCCGTTCCTGTTATCTTCTAGACTATTTACATTTAGTGCAGTGCGTCCTGCTCACAGTGTTCAGCTAGATCCGTTCCTGCAATTTACATTTAGTGCAGTGCGTCCTGCTCACAGTGTTCAGCTAGATCCGTTCCTGCTATTTACATTTAGTGCAGTGCGTCCTGCTCACAGTGTTCAGCTAGATCCGTTCCTGCTATTTACATTTAGTGCAGTGCGTCCTGCTCACAGTGTTCAGCTAGATCCGTTCCTGCTATTTACATTTAGTGCAGTGCGTCCTGCTCACAGTGTTCAGCTAGATCCGTTCCTGTTATCTTCTAGACTATTTACATTTAGTGCAGTGCGTCCTGCTCACAGTGTTCAGCTAGATCCGTTCCTGCAATTTACATTTAGTGCAGTGCGTCCTGCTCACAGTGTTCAGCTAGATCCGTTCCTGCTATTTACATTTAGTGCAGTGCGTCCTGCTCACAGTGTTCAGCTAGATCCGTTCCTGCTATTTACATTTAGTGCAGTGCGTCCTGCTCACAGTGTTCAGCTAGATCCGTTCCTGCTATTTACATTTAGTGCAGTGCGTCCTGCTCACAGTGTTCAGCTAGATCCGTTCCTGTTATCTTCTAGACTATTTACATTTAGTGCAGTGCGTCCTGCTCACAGTGTTCAGCTAGATCCGTTCCTGCAATTTACATTTAGTGCAGTGCGTCCTGCTCACAGTGTTCAGCTAGATCCTTTCCTTATTTTAATTTGGGTGCGGGGTTCCCCTTAATATCCATACAAGACCCAAAGGGCCTGGTAATGAACTGGGGGGTACCCATGCCGTTTGTCTCACTGATTTTCATCCATATTGCCATGACCCGACATGACATTAAACCCGCAAGCAGTTTTAAATGAGATTTTTTCCTTTAAAAATGACATTTGGTGCAGGGACTGTTCTAAACATGGGAAACACGCGTCACTTTACAGGCATACTATAGACACCCCCCAGGTACGATATTTAAAGGAATATTTCACTTTTTTTTTTTTACTTTAAGCATCATTAAAATCACTGCTCCCGAAAAAACGGCCGTTTTTAAAAGTTTTTTTTGCATTGATACATGTCCCCTGGGGTAGGACCCGGGTCCCCAAACCCTTTTTAGGACAATACCATGCAAATTAGCCTTTAAAATGAGCACTTTTGATTTCGAACGTTCGAGTCCCATAGACGTCAATGGGGTTCTAACGTTCGTGCGAACTTTCGGTCCGTTCGCGGGTTCTGGTGCGAACCGAACCGGGGGGTGTTCGGCTCATCCCTATTCTGGGCACATGTTAGGCAACTCTGGGTCAGTGTTTCTGCTTGTTTATGGGAATCTGATGTACAGAATAGTTCCTCATAAAGTTTTAAAAGGGGTTTTGATCCTATGTGGCCAGGGCCATGGAGATATGACAAAAGAAGGGGGGCACTGGCTGTGGGGATGCCTATCACCCTCCCTTTTGTCCAGAGACCATTATGGTCTTTGGTCAATCCTTGTTTTGACCAATAAGTCACATCTTTTTCTGTCGCCGATGATTGCATTTGGGCAGCCACGGTGGGAAAATCTGGGGAGTTGAAATCCTGTTGAAAAAATACAGTGGTAGGGGTGGCTGGTATTTGAGCTTTAAGGGCAACTTCTTTAGCTATTTTGTCTGCCAGAGCATTTCCTCTTGCTATGGTGCCTTTATCAGTGGTATGAGCCTTCACCTTGACAATGGATATTTTGCGGGGTAATTTGATTGCCTCTAGCAACGCCAGAACTTGTTCTTTGTTGGAGATATTTTTGTTATCTGCCGTTTTAAACCCTCTATTCGCCCAAATGACCCCGAAGTCGTGCACCACCCCATATGCGTACTTGCTGTCTGTGTATATGTTCACCTCTCTGTCCTTAAAGAGGGTACATGCCCGGGTTAAAGCTGTGAGCTCTGCGATTTGTGCAGACCCTCCCGGTATAACATCTGCCTCCAGTACCACATCTGGTAGCTGCACAACAGAGTACCCGGTTAGAAAGGTGTGATCAGTGGGCCTGGAGCAACTACCATCTACAAATACATCCTCTGCCTCTTTAAGCGGTACATCAGTGAGATCCCTTCTAGGGGATGTGACTTTTTCCAGTAAAATGGTGCAGTCATGGGGCACCTCTGGTTCACTTTGTGGGAGAACTTTGAGCAGAGAATGTAGCATTCTCACAATGGGTGTGGTGTCAGGTGTGTATTTGATTTTCAGTAAATATGTGGTAGTTGAATTTTCAGTCTGGGGATAGACTGGAGTCTTTCCTAGCCTAGTGGTAAAACCGTATGGTCTAGTGGATATTAATATGGGAATATCTTCTTGGTACAAAAACAACAAGCCTAATTTTCATTGGCTACATCTAGTGGCGGGTACTTCACAATAATCATATAAACTTGTTGACATTGGGAAAAAGAAATACTTACGTGTCTTGAAACAAAAACAGTATTTGAACTCTAAATATGTAATATCAAAAAATTCTTTTGAACAATTATTGACCTTAAAATTCCCTCTGAGATAACAACATTGATATCATATTCATTCAGATATACAGATCGTGTGTACACTCATTAAATGGGGCTCCACAATAACACCTGCCCTTTGGACTTGAGCGTAAGAATTACTTCCCAAGTATAATTTTGACCCGCACTAGTCAAACTATCCTTTTCATGTAAAGAACCCGACCTTTGACTTCCCAGAGGCCAGCCTAGCCTTCTGCAGAAGCACAGAACATCAATAAAACATTTTACAACAATAAATTGTGGTCGGTCGCTGCGACAGAATAAGTGTACAGACTTCACCAAAAGTTAGGTAAAATAGTGTCCACTTACCTGCCGGACAACGACCCCACTTCTGGTACCAGCTCTGTTAGGTTCGGTTCTTTTGGACCTCTTAGCCTAGGCTTGGACACTGGGTGTGTGGATTTCAACCCCTTCACCAGTGAGGTAAACAAGACACATACACAGGTTGTACATGAATAATGAATACAATTTAATGCTTGCTTTGGAGCGGAATATATACAGTAACTGTCACGTACTCCACTCGTAGGTGGACCAATCAAAATACAAGTTAAAGTTATACATTATACATCATAGCATGACTTTCCTTTGCGTGTTACCACATAGCGTTTTTTTAGCACACTTCCTTGGGGCTCATCCTGTACAGACTAAGCTTGTGCGTCACTTAAGCAGAAGCGTGTAACCACATTCTAAGAATTCAAATGTCAAGCGTCTGTGGCTGAAACAAATGTATGTAAAAAAAGAGAACTATCTTAAACTAACATCTAAATTTATATTTTTGCTTCCATAACTAAAAAACAGAACTTAAAAGTCTAGCTGGAACATCACAAAAGTTATAAGTTCAATGAAAGTACAGGCTTTTATATATCTACTTATAAATCAAAAAAGCATTTTACCCTTATAGATCTTATCAGGAAAAATTAAAATGAATACATTTTCATCTCAGACCACCTCTGTATCATTCATGTCCACATCCTCTGATCACCTCTGTACCATGTGCGCATCCTCTGACCACCTCTGTATCATGTCTGCATCATCTGACCACCTTTGTATGATGTCTGCAGCCGCTAACCATCTTCTGTATCATGTCTGCAATCTCTGATCATCTCTTGTCTTTTATCATATCTGCAGTCTCTGAGGGGAAGCCTGGAGAGGCTTTGAAAGTTAGAACGCTGCCGAGATGGGGATTACGGGAGGAGTCAGTGTGAACTGTGGAGAGGAGACTATAGGATAAAACCAGAGCCACCAAGCTGGAGCCGACTGACTGAACCCTGCACGGAGCACCTGAGAGGAGGTCAGTGACATCACCGTCAGACCAGGGGCGGATCCAGAGTCTAGTCTCGGGAGGGGCACTGCCAGAAAATGTATTTTCATTGTGGGCAATTTATCGGGGAAACGGCTGGTGTTTGCTCTTCAATCATCCCGGCACCAGTGTCAGGATGATTGAAGCACATTTTTTCTATAATTACATTGTAATATAAAATGAAATAATTTAACTCACCATAATGCAGAATCAGTGGGAGACCTGAGTGTGTCACTTGCCACGTTACCTGCTACACGTTGCGGATTGTCACTTGCCTGCCACCAGATGCAGATTGCCACTTGCCACGTCGCCTGCTACACCTTGTGGATTGTCGCTTGCCTGCCACGTCACCTGCCACACCTTGCAGATTGCCACTTGCCACTTCACCTGCCACACGTTGCGGATTGCCACTTCACCTGCCACACCTTGCGGATTGCCACTTGCCACGTCACCTGCCACACCTTGCGGATTGCCACTTGCCACCTCACCTGCCACACTTTGCAGATTGCCACTTGCCACGTCACCTGCCACACCTTGCGGATTGCCACTTGCCACGTTGCCTGCCACACCTTGTGGATTGTCGCTTGCCTGCTAAGGTGGTGTTTTGGCTGTCTCTTGCTGTGTCCCAGACTCCCAGAGTCAGGCAGCAGAGAGATAATGTAATCTCCCTGCTGCCTGCCCAGTCACTGGAGCCAACACTAACACTGTTATCCTTGGTTCTGCTGCTGGGGGTTTTCCGTCCTGCCCTCAACCATTCCTTCTCCTCATGCCACATTCCCCGCTCCTCCCTGGAGAAGATGATGCCGCGCAGAGGGACACTGTTACCCTACGTGGATCCGGTCTGGCCAGTCATCGGCCGTAATCCATAATGGAGGCGCCTGTCACTCGCCTCCCCGGCCAAGAAACAATTGCTGTGCCGGCGCCGTGCTCCTGCAGGCCGGCCGCGGCGCCGGAAGCTACATGGTTGCGGGAGGTGGCCGCGGGAGGACGGGTGAAGGTTTTTTCGTGCGGGGGTGGCTTTTTGCCGCCCCCCCATGGCGCCCATGGCTGCCATACCCCAGAAATGCCACTGCCGACGTGACTCTGACGTCACTCGTTGCTAGACACCGGGCGGCCCCGGCGTTAGCAACAAGTGCAGGGAAGAGGCTCCACCCACCCCTCCTCCTAGTCAGTCAGTGCGGCCGTAACTACATTAGACGGGTCTCTCTCTCGCGCTGATCGGCTGATGTGAGAGAGAGACTCGGGCTGCGGGCAGAGGGAGCAATGACATGGGAGATTGTCAGTGCGACTATTTCGGGGGGGGAATTGCCCTGTTGCCCCCCCTGGATCCGCCCCTGCATCAGACCAGTCTGGGGGGGTCCAATGGTGTAAGGGGGGAGTGAATACAATAATGTAAGGGGGCTCTGATATAAAGGTTCCCCCTTATATCAGTAACCCCCCCCACATTAGTGTATTCACTCTGCAGAAGGTGGACTCTGTTCACCAGAGTGCCCCCCACATCAGAGTTCCAGGTCAGAGGCGGCTCTCTAATTAGGCAAATTAGGCAGTGGCCTAAAGCCCCGCACTCTCAGGGGCCTCGCAATCACCTAATTTGCCTAATTGCAGAGCCACCTCTGCTGACAAACAATGCCGCTGCGGTGGCGCTGCGCTCCGGCCACTCGGCCAGTAGAGCTGCCTGAGCTCCGTGGAGAGAGAAGACGGAGCTGTGGCTGAGTCTTGGGGAGAAGGCGTGGCAAGCACTGTGTTGTCCGGGGGAGGAGAAGGGGAGGCGACTCATTACAGCAGCCCAACAATACAAATATTCCCGCTGCTCCGGAGCTGCAGATCGCCCCCCCTCACCTCCCACTCAAGTGCTCCACTGAGTGATCCCCGCACACCCGGAGGAGTCATCCGGCACCTGACTGGTAAGCAGAGGGGGAGCGGAGGGTCCCGCCGGGGAGGAAGCCTCGTCAGGGCTGTACTGGAGCCGATAGAAGGGGGAGGGAAGAGAGAAGAGCTGAAGAGGTGTCCAGGCCGCCCTGGGGCTGTCAATCAGTGCGGGGGTGTCGGGATTCGGGGCTCCAGCTGCAGGGAGAGGCACATCTACCATGCCACAACCCCTTCTGCAGCCATCCACCACTATCATCACTATCATCAGAGAGAGCCAACCCCTCACCCCTGCTCCTCTAGCATCCCTCAGCCACAGCCACTTGCCTTTATTTCCACCCTCTGCCCCATCCCCTCCACTCCCTTCTTCTGGATAATCTGTGCCACAGTCAAGGCAGCTCAGTCCTGTGCCAGTGTGCCAACCTATGATTGACAGCCCCTGACCCCTCCCTCCACCCTGCCATTACCCCCACCTATGCCAGGCTCCACTGCGGGTTCAGGACGTCCCCGCCCAGTCCAGTGCTGATCCTCAGCCATGGTGGGCCGGGTGCTCTTCATCCTGCGCTGGCAATGCCTGCTGATTGGTTTCTCCGCTGCTATCTCCTTCACCAACACCAGCACCGAGATAGAGAGCACTGACATAGAGAAAACTGACACCAGCACTGAGATAGAGAGCACCGACACCAGCACTGAGATAGAGAGCACCGACACCAGCACTGACATAGAGAACACTGACACCAGCACTGACAGAGAACACTGACACCAGCACTGACAGAGAACACTGAGACCAGCACTGACAGAGAACACTGAGACCAGCACTGACAGAGAACACTGACACCAGCACTGACATAGAGAACACTGACACCAGCACTGACAGAGAACACTGAGACCAGCACTGACAGAGAACACTGAGACCAGCACTGACAGAGAACACTGACACCAGCACTGACATAGAGAACACTGACCCCAGCACTGACAGAGAACACTGACACCAGCACTGACAGAGAACACTGACACCAGCACTGACAGAGAACACTGACACCAGCACTGACAGAGAACACTGAGACCAGCACTGACAGAGAACACTGAGACCAGCACTGACAGAGAACACTGAGACCAGCACTGACATAGAGAACACTGACACCAGCACTGACAGAGAACACTGACACCAGCACTGACATAGAGAACACGGGCACCAGCACTGACAGAGAACACTGAGACCAGCACTGACAGAGAACACCGACACCAGCACTGACAGAGAACACTGACACCAGCACTGACATAGAGAACACTGACCCCAGCACTGACAGAGAACACTGACACCAGCACTGACAGAGAACACTGAGACCAGCACTGACAGAGAACACTGAGACCAGCACTGACAGAGAACACTGACACCAGCACTGACAGAGAACACTGACACCAGCACTGACATAGAGAACACTGACACCAGCACTGACATAGAGAACACTGACACCAGCACTGACATAGAGAAAACTGACCCCAGCACTGACAGAGAACACTGACACCAGCACTGACAGAGAACACTGACACCAGCACTGACAGAGAGCACTGACAACAGCACTGACATAGAGAACACTGAGACCAGCACTGACAGAGAACACTGACACCAGCACTGACAGAGAACACTGACACCAGCACTGACATAGAGAACACTGACACCAGCACTGACAGAGAACACTGACACCAGCACTGACAGAGAACACTGACACCAGCACTGACATAGAGAACACTGACCCCAGCACTGACAGAGAACACTGACACCAGCACTGACAGAGAACACTGACACCAGCACTGACATAGAGAACACTGAGACCAGCACTGACAGAGAACACTGACACCAGCACTGACATAGAGAACACTGACACCAGCACCAAGATAGAGAGTACTGACACCAGCACTGACATAGAGACCACTGACACCAGCACTGACAGAGAACACTGACACCAGCACTGACATAGAGAACACTGAGACCAACACTGACACCAGCACTGACAGAGAACACTAACACCAGCACTGACATAGAGAACACTGACACCAGCACTGACAGAGAACACTGACACCAGCACTGACATAGAGAACACTGACCCCAGCACTGACAGAGAACACTGACACCAGCACTGACAGAGAACACTGACACCAGCACTGACAGAGAACACTGACACCAGCACTGACAGAGAACACTGAGACCAGCACTGACAGAGAACACTGAGACCAGCACTGACAGAGAACACTGAGACCAGCACTGACATAGAGAACACTGACACCAGCACTGACAGAGAACACTGACACCAGCACTGACATAGAGAACACGGACACCAGCACTGACAGAGAACACTGAGACCAGCACTGACAGAGAACACCGACACCAGCACTGACAGAGAACACTGACACCAGCACTGACATAGAGAACACTGACCCCAGCACTGACAGAGAACACTGACACCAGCACTGACAGAGAACACTGAGACCAGCACTGACAGAGAACACTGAGACCAGCACTGACAGAGAACACTGACACCAGCACTGACAGAGAACACTGACACCAGCACTGACATAGAGAACACTGACACCAGCACTGACATAGAGAACACTGACACCAGCACTGACATAGAGAAAACTGACCCCAGCACTGACAGAGAACACTGACACCAGCACTGACAGAGAACACTGACACCAGCACTGACAGAGAGCACTGACAACAGCACTGACATAGAGAACACTGAGACCAGCACTGACAGAGAACACTGACACCAGCACTGACAGAGAACACTGACACCAGCACTGACATAGAGAACACTGACACCAGCACTGACAGAGAACACTGACACCAGCACTGACAGAGAACACTGACACCAGCACTGACATAGAGAACACTGACCCCAGCACTGACAGAGAACACTGACACCAGCACTGACAGAGAACACTGACACCAGCACTGACATAGAGAACACTGAGACCAGCACTGACAGAGAACACTGACACCAGCACTGACATAGAGAACACTGACACCAGCACCAAGATAGAGAGTACTGACACCAGCACTGACATAGAGACCACTGACACCAGCACTGACAGAGAACACTGACACCAGCACTGACATAGAGAACACTGAGACCAACACTGACACCAGCACTGACAGAGAACACTAACACCAGCACTGACATAGAGAACACTGACACCAGCACTGACAGAGAACACTGACACCAGCACTGACATAGAGAACACTGACCCCAGCACTGACAGAGAACACTGACCCCAGCACTGACATAGAGAACACTGAGACCAGCACTGACAGAGAAAACTGACACCAGCACTGACATAGAGAACACTGACCCCAGCACTGACAAAGAACACTGACACCAGCACTGACAGAGAACACTGACACCAGCACTGACAGAGAACACTGACACCAGCACCGAGATAGAGAGCACTGACACCAGCACTGACATAGAGAACACAGACTCCAGCACTGACAGAGAACACTAACACCAGCACCGAGATAGAGAGCACTGACACCAGCACTGACAGAGAGCACTGACACCAGCACTGACAGAGAGCACTGACACCAGCACTGACATAGAGAACACTGACACCAGCACTAACACAGAGAACACTGACACCAGCACCAAGATAGAGAGTACTGACACTAGCACTGACATAGAGAACACTGACACCAGCACCGAGATAGGGAGCACTGACACTAGCACTGACATAGAGAGCTGACACCAGCACTGACATAGAGAACACTGACACCAGCACCGAGATAGAGAGCACTGACACTAGCACTGACATAGAGAGCACTGACACCAGCACTGTCATAGAGAACACTGACACCAGTGCTGACATAGAGAACACTGACAGCAGCACCGAGATAGAGAACACTGCCATAGAGACCACTGACACCAGCACTGGCATAGAGACCACTGACACCAGCACTGACATAGAGAACACTGACACCAGCACTGACATAGAGAACACTGACACCAGCACTGACATAGAGAACACTGACACCAGCAGTTTAAAGTCCCTAATGCAATTTATACAGTTAATTTTTTTATCGATGTAATTATTTTTCCCATTATGGGCGTGAGTGGGGCCTCATGTCTAGGTTTTGCCTAAGGCCTCACAAAGCCTAGAGCCGCCTCTGTTCCAGGTGTTCCCCTTTACATCAGTCTACAGGGGGAATTCAGCAGAACCTGATGTAAAGGGGAACTCTGATGTAAAAGGCAATGCTGCAGACCCTAATGTAAGTGGGAACTCTTATGTAAAGGGGAATGCAGTGGACTCTGATAAAGGGTGGTCTCTGGTGACCAGAGCCCCCCCCCCTTACATCAGAGTTCCCCTTCAGATCATGATCTGCAGAATTCCCCTTTACGTCAGAATTCCCTTCCACTGTAAGGGGGAATCCTGCAAACTCTGATGTAAGGAGGAACTCTGTGTTTTTGACATTTGTTTAACTTAAACACTAGCTACATGTTTATAGTGGAAATATTGATATTTGCATTGTTTAGCACTGAAAACGGGCATTTTAGGTACTTTTGCAGTGTCATAAAAAAATTTGGCTCTGTCAGTAAATTTCATGATTGTTACCAGTAAAAAATTGGTGCTGTTTGTAAATTTTGGCATCCTGCCAGTAAATTGCATTTCGGGGGTTTGGCAACACTGAATCCTGGTAACCAACTACAAGAAACGTCTTACCTCTGTGTTTGCCAACAAGGTTTTCTCCACCAAGTACTAAGTCATATTTTACATGGGGATCAAATACTTATTTTACTCACTGAACTGCAACTCAATTTATAGCATTTGTTTTATGTGGTTTTTCTGGATTTTTGATTGATATTCTGTCTCTATCATTTAAAATACACCTATGATAAAAAATTATAGACCCTTCATTTCATTGAAAGTGGACAAACTTACAAAATCTGCAGGGGATCAAAAAATTATTTTCCCCACTGTATAATATTTGGGTGTTCTAAGTAATTTTCTAGCAAAAAATACAGATTTTTACTTCAAAACAACAAATATAAAAAAAAAATCCTGGTCTTAAAGTGGTTAAACCTTTGCAAACTCAGATGGCAATCATACCTCAGTCAGCACTATTCCCATGACTGCTTTATAAATATATTTATGATTATATTACAATAAAATGTAAACACCTTATTTCAAAGGAATATAAATAGGAATCAAACATTAAAGCTTAGTTGAAAGCAGAAATCAAAGAGGTGAAGTTCAGCATTGCAGGACGATGGATTCCACAACACATAAATTCTATCATGTACATGGAATGGATTCCAGAGGTTATCTTGATATGTATTTCTCTAATAAGGAGGACATGGTCTTTGCAGAGGATACTTTAAAATTTCCAATGTTGATGATTCACTATCAGCTCTGCACCGGTATGTACAGCATAGATTGATATTTTCAACAAAAAAGACTAATGTTGGTAATAAATCTAAGAGTATCACTCACATAAGCAGCAGTCCCCCATAGCTCTGAACTTACAGCTTCCTATTTCTGGCAGAGGGGGGATGCTTTATTTCTTACTCAAAAATCAAGCTGTTGCTATAGAAAAATGTATATACTGTACCTCACTATGGGCTCTTCCACATTTTGTTGTGTTACAACCTGCAAATGAAATTGATTTGATTGATATTTTATAACACTGAAGTACATGAAATTAAATTGAATTTGTAAATAAATAACAAAGATAAACACAAAAAAATTGGTTTTCCTCTGGAGCAACCAATCACCCTCTGATTTAGTATAATTGGTTGAATGAAGTCTACTTTTGGGTAAATCAAATTGGAAAAATTCTGTGAGCCACAATGATCTTATGCCTTGCTTGTGCTACCTCCAGCTGCATGCGCTAATCACGCTTCATATAATGTGCACCACAAGAGCTTTAAGGCTGGGTTCACACTGGTCCGACAAACGCTCCGACATTGGGAGCTCATGTCGCATGACGTGTGAAATTTAATGTTTCCCTATGGGAGCCGTCCTAACTGGTCCGACACAAGTCGTTCCGACTTTAGAAATGCTCCCTGTACTACTTTGGTCCGACTTTGATCCTACTTCAGCCTATTGACTATCATTGAAGTCGGATCAAAGTCGGATTGCCGTCTTGCATGATCCGACTTTGGCACGCGACTTGTGCTCAGATGTTCTTGAGGGGGAACTCCGCGCCAAATTTTAAATAAAAAACCGGCATGGGTTCCCCCTCCAAGAGCATACCAGGCCCTTGGGTCTGGTATGGATCTTGAGGGGAACCCCCTACGCCGATAAAAGCGGCGTGGGGGTCCCCCCCAATCCATACCAGACCCTTATCCGAGCAAGCAGCCCGGCCGGACAGGAATGGGGGTGGGGACGAGCGAGCGCCCCCCCCCCTCCTGAACCGTACCAGGCCGCATGCCCTCAACATGGGGGGGTTGGTGCTTTGGGGGAGGGGGCGCGCTGCGGCCCCCCACCCCAAAGCACCTTGTCCCCATGTTGATGAGGACAAGGGCCTCTTCCCGACAACCCTGGCCGTTGGTTGTCGGGGTCTGCGGGCGGGGGGCTTATCGGAATCCGGGAGCCCCCTTTAATAAGGGAGCCCCCAGATCCCGGCCCCCCACCCTATGTGAATGAGTATGGGGTACAGCGTACCCCTACCCATTCACCTAGGAAAAGTGTCAATTTAAAAAAAAACACTACACAGATTTTTAAAGCATTTTATTAGACAGCTCCGGGGGTCTTCTTCCGACTTCGGGGGTCTCTCCGGTTCTTCTCCACGCTCTCCGGATCTTCTGCCGGGCTCCTCCGCTCTCTTCTGCTCTTTTGCCGCTCTTTTGCTAAAGCGGAGGAGCCTGGTCTTCAATCTTCTGCCTTCTGCCTTCTGCCTTCTGCCTTCTGCCTTCTGCCTTCTGCCCTCTTCTCCTGATGTTGACACGACGCTCTCTGGGGCTAGAATGCTCTCTGTGCGCTCTGCTCTGACTTATATAGGCGGTGACCCCGCCCCCTTATGCCGTCACAGTCCCTGGGCATGCTGGGACTGTGACGGCATAAGGGGGCGTGGTCATCGGGTGATGACCACGCCCCCTAAAACGTCACAGTCCCAGCATGCCCAGGGACTGTGACGGCATAAGGGGGCGGGGTCACCGCCTATATAAGTCAGAGCAGAGCGCACAGAGAGCATTCTAGCCCCAGAGAGCGTCGTGTCAACATCAGGAGAAGAGGGCAGAAGGCAGAAGGCAGAAGGCAGAAGGCAGAAGATTGAAGACCAGGCTCCTCCGCTTTAGCAAAAGAGCGGCAAAAGAGCAGAAGAGAGCGGAGGAGCCCGGCAGAAGATCCGGAGAGCGTGGAGAAGAACCGGAGAGACCCCCGAAGTCGGAAGAAGACCCCCGGAGCTGTCTAATAAAATGCTTTAAAAATCTGTGTAGTGTTTTTTTTTAAATTGACACTTTTCCTAGGTGAATGGGTAGGGGTACGCTGTACCCCATACTCATTCACATAGGGTGGGGGGCCGGGATCTGGGGGCTCCCTTATTAAAGGGGGCTCCCGGATTCCGATAAGCCCCCCGCCCGCAGACCCCGACAACCAACGGCCAGGGTTGTCGGGAAGAGGCCCTTGTCCTCATCAACATGGGGACAAGGTGCTTTGGGGTGGGGGGGCCGCAGCGCGCCCCCCTCCCCCAAGGCAACAACCCCCCATGTTGAGGGCATGCGGCCTGGTACGGTTCAGGAGGGGGGGGGGCGCTCGCTCGTCCCCACCCCCATTCCTGTCCGGCCGGGCTGCGTGCTCGGATAAGGGTCTGGTATGGATTGGGGGCGACCCCCCACGCCGTTTTTTCGGCGTAGGGGGTTCCCCTCAAGGTCCATACCAGACCCAAGGGCCTGGTATGCCTCTGGAGGGGGAACCCATGCCGGTTTTTTATTTAAAATTTGGCGCGGAGTTCCCCCCTAAAGATTCATACCAAACACAGTGCCGGCATTGGCGGGGATCCAAGTCGGATCCCCGTTCATTGAAAGTCGGACACATGCCGGCTTCATGTCGCAGGGCAAAGTCGGATCCAAAGTAGGACGGCTGTCGTGTCGCACCAGTGTGAACCCAGCCTAAAAGATCGTATGCAGGAACATGTGAGGAACATACGGAAAGGTTTCGATAAGCACTACCTTTCGATACATTTTAAAGAGGTGCATAACAAAAGTACAATCGGGATGCGATTTTGGGGAATAGAGGCACCTAAGAAACATTGGAGAGGTTCAAATTATACTAGGGAGATTAGCAAGCGTGAGTCATGGTGGATACACCAGTTAGGCTCCCTCTTCCGGGGGGGGGGGGGTTGAATAAAGAATTTGACCTTAGGTGCTTCCTTAGGAATTTTTAACCCTCAGATTGAGCATTCCTGGTGGTTTTTCAGGCCTATTCATTTCCCAGCTTGAATGTTTGATTGATGCGTATCAATCACTTATTTCTAGGGTTAAGGATTATATTAATATATAGGATTTGAGCGATGGTTGGTACGTACATAGCCTTTTAATGGTCTTCTATGGTTATCTTTTTATTTACTAATTTTATCTATTTTATCTATTTTTTATTTAATAATATTTTCATATTTTATTCATTGTACATCATACTGTATTAAAATATTGACTCATAATGGGGATATCTATTTACCCCACATGTTTATTCAGATCACTCTGATGAGATGCATTTTAAAATCGCATGGACAGGGGATTCGTGGTATAATAATTTTAATGTATAAAAATATTGATTCATAATGGGGATATCTGTTTACCCCACGCACATATTCAGATCACTCTGATGAGATGCATTTTAAAATCGCATGGACAGGGAATTTGCGGTACAATCATTTTAGTTTTGATTTTAATCCTAGATTACCGTTATTTATTATATTTTATATGTAGATATGCATTTATCTGTAATTTTGGAGGTATGCTGTGGTATGCGCTGTGCGGGGTACCAGAGCTCTGTCCTGGAATTACACTTACAAATGAGTCTCATTCGGCTGTTATTGACAGGTCGTAAAATAACACTAGGCAAATTTTCCCCACTTACTATTTTCAGCAGCAGTTAGGGTTAATGTGATGGGATAGGCTCATTAGTCGTAACAGAAGTTGTAGCCTAGCATTAGAGTGTCTGCGATCTATGGCAAAATGGCCGCGATCGCCTTATATAATCCTGTAGAGCATCCGTCTAATCATATCCCCCTGATGATGACACGTGATCCCTGTGTCGAAGACGCGTAGGGGAGGGGCCAGGACGGAGAGACTGACAAGGACTTTACACCAGCGCTGTCTCAGCACAGCATACCACACCAAACTTCCACTGATTTTGCATAGAAAGCCGTTATAGTATGGTGCACTGACGCACCAGTGCCATGTGAGTACCCCGGTGTTGGGAGCGTTTTCTTTTAATAAAAGTATTTTGACTATATTACACTATATAGTTTCCTTTTCATCCTATGTATGGAGCCACATTGTTTCCAGCTGGAGGAGTGGAGCAGACACTGAGACTGAGCCCAGGGGTGGCTCCAAAGCATATTTGAACTCAGGGTAGAAGCTGAGTCACACGCTCTGAGGTGAGCACATTAGCTTAAGGGGGTCACGAAGGAGCACAGGAGCATGTTTTGCAGCACTCAGGATATCTTCGGCATGATGTTGGATTGTTGTCACAGCTGAACACCACCTGCACGCATTGTTTTATTATCACTGCTGGACATTATTTGCACACACTATTTAGAGTGCCAAAGAGAACTTTTTTTTTTTTTGTCATTATTTATTAATTTTTTCATTTAAGAAAAGCAGGTTACTGTGTATTGAGCACTAAGCACTTTTTATGTTGATTAAGACACTATGTATGGTGTAACAAGCACTAATAAGCACTAATTTATGGTTTAACAAGCACTTGTTTTTTCACACCTTGTTTATTTATGTTTATTTATTCAACAGTCGTATTATTTGTATTTAATATTATCGCACTAGTAAGCACAGAATTGGTTATTATTAATTTTGTTTTTGGGGTCACCCAAGCGCAGCGCATAACTTTTACTTTTGGGTAAATGTTCCTGGAGTAAGCAAGTCCAGCATAAGAGTTTAGACCAGTACCAATCAAGGATGAGGTCTAGAAATAATTTTTGGAAACTTCTCCAGTGGGTTTTAAAAAACATTTTATTGTGAAAAGCTGTCTTAGGTGCCACTTCCATGGGAGGCAAACAACAACTTCCAGATTAAGCCTCTGTCCATTTACTCCATCCAATGGCACAATGAAGGGATGGAGAACTCCAACTTGAGGTGGAGAGGTCAACAGTGGCAGCCTGATCCAAAGAAGATTATTGTAAAACAGAATCATAAAATGGTACCACATTATGATGAGACAATAACAAATGATAATTTATTTCTTATGACTGTTTTATTTGGTGAATCACTCTTGTCATTATATTATCACTTTTTATGTATTTGCTTGCAAAACGTCAATTCACAAACATTATCATACTTGTTTTCTATCTTTAATGTGGATGTAAACCCAATGTCATCCTTTCTAAACTACTGCCATGGGGGTTATCTATAAGGATATACATGCCTCCTGCATGTATCTTTACTTGTCAAATGTCTCCCCTCTGTCTGTTATTAGACCCGAAAAACTGCATATTCTGTGGGTGGGTCTGTTGTCTGGAGCTCGGTGGGTGGAGTCGTGATGTCAGTAGACTCCCCGCCCACCTCTACACTCCCCTCAATGTGCATTTTCTCCTGTGTATTTCTAACACTGAACTTCTGCTATGATCTCTAACATCCAGTGAAAAGACAGGAAAGTAACCACATGACTTCAGCATGCCAAATAATGCTGAGGTGTGGAACAACCAATCCTTGCAGAGCTGCTGAAGAAAGGAGTGGGGAAGGGAATTAAAAAATAATGCATGTGTCTTAGGCTGTCACTCACAGCAAGGGGGAGTATTTGACAAAGTTTTTCTCAGTTTGTCAAGATTTTTCTCACTGAACAATAAAAGAGGATTGCTCAGAGATGGATTAATTCTGTGTGGCAAGACTGGGCTCAAATGATAGGAAATCTTATACTCTACGGTATGATAAAAAAAATTCGGGTTTACATCCACATTAAGGCCCAGTTTACACTTGTACGATTTGTCATGCAACTTTGGACCCCAAAGTCACATGACAAGTTGCACCCCATGTTTTCCAATGAGTACTGTTCATATTTGTGCAACTTAAGACTCAGGACTCTTTTCCTTCCACTTTTAGGAGCGTCAGGCGTTTTTTTTTTTTTTACAGATTAAAAACGTCTCTTCATGTTATTGTATGTGTCCACATAGGCTTTTAGGCGCTTTTAGTGGCATAGGAGTTTTCAATTTGCAAAAAACTCCAGGGCCAGCACGTTCTTGAGCAGCAGCGTTACAGCTGTAAAAATGCCTGAAACAGCTAAAAGCATGTTAATGCTGTATACAGCGTTAGGCCGCGTCAAGCGTTTTTTAAGCTGTAGTAATTGGATTTGGGAGTGGAAAATAGAAGAGGGCAGAGAAACACTGCTAAACGCTAACGCAGCGAAACGTAGCTAAAAGCAGCTAAACGCAGCTAAACACAGCTAAATGGGCATGAACGCCAATGCAAAACGCTTCTAAAAGCGCATTTTTCCTGGTGTCAGTACTGGCTTTGCAGCTCGTTTTTTTTCACACACTGTGTGCATGAGGCCTTAAAGTCACAGTGACTTTAAAGTAGTTCCTGTACTAATTTGGTCAGACTTTTATGCAATATGAGGGCCATAGACTTCAATGTAAACCCTCAAAAGTCACACCTGAAAATCTCTCTCTCTCTCTCTCTCTCTCTCCTTTCATATGTGGAGGATAATGTGACATATAATGGTGGCTAGCCTAGCAGGAAATCCCAGAGCCATATTATATGTTGGCAGTGTTATTAAATGCCAAATGTTATGAAATTTTGAAATCTCTTTTTTGGCAGTGAAATTAGTTTTGGGTAAGATAACATCTGAATCTCTAATATTCCTCCAGGTCGAGCTGAGGGTACATTTTTGATTGACATTAGCCTTGGTTCCATCATTCACCATCTTTATTTCGTCTATAAGTTTTTCAAAAAAATAGTCCTATTAAGATTCCAAGAGAAATGTATTATGGAACTGAACAGATGGCTACATGACCGTACCGGAGCATATGATTGGTCGCATACATCATCAGTCGCAGCTGAGTTAGAAGGAATGAGGTGATTCGTCCCCTTTCTGATTCTTGCATTTTAGGTTGCAAAAGATTGTTCCTTTAAAGGCAACTTCTATTGTTTTTGAGTATATTTAATTTATTAAGTTGTTTAAAATACAAAAACTTTTTTTCATGTTTTTAGTCAGGTAACTTTGAAATATTTTATTTCAAAAGTTCAAATCTATGTTTTCATCCAGCAGATGGAGCTCTCAGCTCTTTATAATGTTTTTAATCAGGCTCTCCTTATCTACTGTGCTGAAAAAGCCTATTCACATTGATTGTTTAAAGTAGAAGTCCAGTCAAATCTAAACTTAAGAGATGAAAATCACATTACCTATGCGGTATCTGAAAGGACACCATAAAGGTAAAAATAAGGTTAAAAAAATATAAAAATAAAGTATAACTTTAAAGGGAGAACCCCAGATTTCCGAAATACACAAAAAACTTATTAAAATTCTGTAACTAATGAAAGTAAAAATAAAATCATAAATAAAAATAGAAGAGGATTCTACGGGGTGCATACAAATAGAAGTGCACCCCTATCCCGTTGGTCAGCCAATCGGTAAATCCTAATAGTAAATGGACCTATTAAATCTGAGTGGGGGACACCAAATCACCAAAGTGCTCTCCTTCTAACATTATGTAAATAAAAATAAAAAATATACAAAATATAGCAAAAATACAATTTTATAGAAAAAACACCAGTACTCCTCTCTCAAGGATTGTCTATGCGTTTATTTCAATATCTACGTTTAACCCACGGGGTCTGAGACAGTTAATTTTGCAGATCCATTCCATTTCTAGTTTGGAGATGGCACGCCATTTGGGGCCGCCTCTCCATGGTAATTTGAGTCTATCAATGCCCACAAAAGAGGTCCCTTTAGGGTCCTGTCTATGTACCTCTAGGTAGTGTTAGGAGACTGGATGGCCTTTAAAGCCCCTTCTGATATTCCCAATGTGCTCATTAAGTCTCACTTGCAGGGGTCGCACAGTGCGTCCCACATAATGCAGCCCACAGAGGCAGAAGAGAAGATTTACGATGTTAACCGTAGAGCAGGTAATGAAGGATTTAATAGGAAAATCCTGGGAGTTGCTATTGGAATGGAATTGACTGACCTTCCTATCTTTAATGGCATTTACAGAACATACCGCACAATTCCTGCATCTACAGTAACCCACCAAGTTTTGAAAAAACATGGGTTTTCTCGTGGGGGATCACAGACACTGGGGGCCACACGTGATTTAATTGAGGGGACCCCTCTGAAAACAATCTGAGGTCTATCAGGAAGCATAGATCCCAATATATGATAATTTTTGACAATATGCCAATGTTTGTACAGCAATTTTTTAATACTGAGAGGAGTATTCTGTTATAAAAGGACATGCAAGACTATTATCAGTGTCTCCACCATTTCTAGTTTGCTCTATAAGCAGAGCCTCGCGATCAAGCTTTTCGACTTGGCTCAGTTTCTCATTAAGGAACTGAGCCTCATATCCTTTCTCCAAAAACCCGTCAGTAAGTACCTTAGACTGGATCCTGAAGTCGGAAATTGTAGAACAATTCTGCTTCATTTTGATGTACTGGCTCTTAGGTACTGAGTCGAGCCATGCTTTATGATGGCAACTATCACGGGGAATAAAAGAATTACGGTCTGTTGCCTTGAAGTGAGTGGAGGTGAGCAAAACATCTCCCTCACTCCAAATTTTCAGATCCATAAAGTTGACAGTTTGTTGACTAGCCTCAAATTTCAATATAACTCCCCTATTGTTGTCGTTGAGACCTTCTATAAACGCACAAAGGGATTTGTGGGTGCCATTCCAGAGGAGGAGGACGTCATCTATATATCTAGCCCATAAGACCAGTTCAGGTCTTTGTTGGGCATAGACGACGTCCTCCTCCCATTTGCCCATGAACAAATTGGCTAAGCTGGGGGCAAACGTGGCCCCCATCGCCACGTCCTTTGTTTGAAGAAAAAATTGGTCATCATGCCAAAAGAAATTGTGCGTAGTGGCATATTTTAAAAGGTCCATGATAAAGCGTTTCTGTCTCCTTGACAACAAAGGGTCTCTATTTAGAAAATGCCTAACTGAGGTAATACCCCAAACATTGGGGATTATGGTATACAGGGATGTGACATCAGTGGTGACCAGCCAATGTCCCTCCCTGTGTCCACAATCCTTAAGGATATTAATGGTATGTCTACTGTCTTTGATATAAGCTGGCAGTAGCTTAACCAGAGGTTGGAGGAAGCTATCAATGTACTTACCTGCCCTAGACGTAATGGAATCAATTCCACTATTAATTGGGTGGCCCGGGGGATGGACCGGATCCTTATGAATCTTGGGCAGGTAGTACATGATAGGGATTCTTGAGGAAACTGGTTTCAGAAAGGATTTCTCCTTTTTATTAATAACACCCAAGTCAAAGCCACGATCAACAATTCTTTCCAACTCTTTCTTGAATTTTACCCGTGGAACAGATTTGAGGGGCATGTAGGTATCTCGGTCTCTAACGATGTTACCGAGTTCCTGAAGGTAGTCAGCCTCCCTTATCTGCTGGCCTAATAACAAGGTCTTTTTGCTTACAAAGCAAGTCCAAGCCTAATTGTAGTTCCTTCATCATTTTAGTATGTTTAATTTTCAGATGTTCAAGATCTCTGTGGAGAACATCCCTGAAAATCTTAAGGGAAGCAGGTAGGCCTCCAGGTGGATTGAATAAGGAGGCGTTAGATAAACCTGAGTGTCTGATGTTAGTAGACGTCATGCCTTGAGAGCTACAGGGGTTGGACAACATATACCTTTTAATGTTTAATTTCCTTGTATACTTATGAATGTCCATATAAGTTTGGAATTTGTTAAGTGATCTGGGGGGTGCAAATTTAAGACCCTTATCCAGAATTGAGGTCTCAGCCTGAGTCAGGGAGACTTTGCTTAAATTAAATATACCCTGTCCTCTCATTCTCTTTTCGTTTTTGCTCTTTGATCCCCCCCCTCTGACTCCTCTCTTTTTTGTATAGGTCTGTGGGGGTTTTGGTCTCCCCGGGGAACACCCCAGTGTTGTGGTTGGGAATATTCTTCCCAATAGGGTTGATTGGGGATATGCCAACCACCATGGTTCCTCTGTTGGGAACGAGGTGGTTGATACCAGGGTGGTCTATCATTCTGAGTCCCCCTTCTATCCTTATGATATTCGGAACAATATTCATCTCTATTCTCATATCCTCCATAGCTCTCATATTGATGATCCATATTTCTCAGTGGCTGGAAACGGTTTTGAGTGGGAACTGAATATCTCGGATATTGGTCCTCCCCATAAGTTCTCCTAGGAGAATCATAATGATAGGAGGAATAATCCTCCTGATGGCTCCCAGCTTGTCCATACTGCCGATACCCATCATTGTATCAGGTGGGGCCATTTGTCTTTTGATTCCTAGGTTTTTTTTTTTGGGGACTTGGAGGTATCTCCAGGTCTCTGTGTCTGAGGGTGATGTTTAGATCGAGGAGGCTTGTTCTGCCTCTCTGGTGATCGATAGGAAACCCGTCTGGAGGTAGAAGGATATTGATTCTGTGTGGGGGGAGGTCTGTATGAGTGTCTGCCAGTTTCCTCAGGTTGTAAATCCTTATCATGACTGGCAGAATGAGAGGTAGTCAGAAGACCAGTCGTCTCAACCTGGTCGGCTGCAATTTTGCTCTGCCATTCAAAAACAAACCCATTTTTATAATCTCCCACATCTCTATTGAACTTTTTTCTCTTCTTATTTTTTGTTCAATTTCCTCCTTCTCCAGTAATTTTTTTAAGGTAAGTGGATCTTTCCTTATATTCCTCACCGTTAATATGAGGGGAGAGTTTTTCTTTAATAAGCTTAATCTCTCCATCCAGTCTAACTAATTTGTCGTTCTTTTTCTGAATCAGAAACTCCAAAAATTTCACTCCAGCTTCATTGAAGTACCTGAACCAGTCTTTAGAGTTCTGATTCGCCTTTTTGGGGACTGACCTCCCACCTGAGGCTTCTTGGGACCATCGAGTCCGTAACGTACTGGCCCAAGAAGGCTATATCCCACTGGGTGTGTATCTCGCCCCCCATTTTGGAAAGTAGACACCCCAAGCTATTTGCCGAGAGGCATGTTGAGTCCATGGAATATTTTATTTTTTGACACAAGTTGCGGGAAAGTGACAATTTTTTTTTTTTGCACAAAGTTGTCACTAAATGATATATTGCTCACACAGGCCATGGGCATATGTGGAATTGCACCCCAAAATACATTTAGCTACTTCTCCTGAGTATGGGGATACCACATGTGTGGGACTTTTTGGGAGCTTAGCTGCGTACGGGGCCCCGAAAACCAAGCACCGCCTTCAGGTTTTCTAAGGGCATACATTTTTGATTTCACTCCTCACTACCTATCACAGTTTTGAATGCCATAAAATGCCAAGATGGCACAAAACCCCCCCAAATGACCCAATTTTGGAAAGTAGACACCCCAAGCTATTTGCTGAGAGGCATGTTGAGTCGTGAGGTAGAAAGAAATCCTGGATAGCCGCACTCTGGGATAATGACATCTTTATTTCAATAAAATCCAAACATACAGTCAATTGCAGAGACGTACAGGGTGGTAGACCAGTCTACCACCCTGTACGTCTCTGCAATTGACTGTAAAGATGTCCTTATCCCAGAGTGCGGCTATCCAGGATTTCTTTCTACCTCACTGCAAACCAGCAAAGCCAGCACCCGGAACCAGTTCTTACTAGGGCAGTGTCATTCCAGAGCAAGAGTGTTTGTGAGCTGCATCTCCTTTTTTCCTGTCTACTTACCTGGATTTAGGCATGTTGAGTCCATGGAATATTTTATATTTTGACACAAGTTGCGGGAAAGTGACAAATTTTTTTTTTTTTTGCACAAAGTTGTCACTAAATGATATATTGCTCACACAGGCCATGGGCATATGTGGAATTGCACCCCAAAATACATTCTGCTGATTCTCCTGAGTACGGGGATACCACATGTGTGGGACTTTTTGGGAGCCTAGCTTCATACGGGGCCCCGAAAACCAAGCACCACCTTCAGGATTTCTAAGGGCGTAAAGTTGTGATTTCACTCCTCACTACCTATCACAGTTTTGAAGGCCATAAAATGCCCAGATTGCACAACCCCCCCCCCAAATGACCCCATTTTGGAAAGTAGACACCCCAAGCTATTTGCTGAGAGGCATGTTGAGTCCATAGAATATGTTATATTTTGACACAAGTTGCGGAAAAGTGACAATTTTTTTTTTTTTTGCACAAAGTTGTCACTAAATGATATATTGCTCAAACATGCCATGGGCATATGTGGAATTACACCCCCAAATACATTCTGTGGCTTCTCCTGAGTACGGGGATAACACATGTGTGGCACTTTTTGGGAGCCTAGCTTCATACGGGGCCCCGAAATCCAATCACCGCCTTTAGGATTTCTAAGGGCGTAAATTTTTGATTTCACTCCTCACTACCTATCACAGTTTCGAAGGCCATAAAATGCCAAGATAGCACAAAACTCCCCAAAATGACCCCATTTTGGAAAGTAGACACCCCAAGCTATTTGCTGAGAGGCATGGTGAGTATTTTGCAGCTCTCATTTGTTTTTGAAAATGAAGAAAGGCAAGAAAAATGTATTTTTTTTTTCTTTTTTCAATTTTCAAAAGTTTGTGACAAAAAGTACTCACTATACCTCTCAGCAAATAGCTTTGGGTGTCTATTTTCCAAAATGGGGTCATTTGGGGGGGGTTTGTGCCATCTAGGCATTCCATGGCCTCCGAAACTGTGATAGGCAATGAAGAGTGAAATCAAAAATTTACGCCCTTAGAAAGCCTGAAGGCGGTGCTTGGTTTTCGGGGCCCCGTACGCGGCTAGGCTCCCAAAAAGTCTCACACATGTGGTATCCCTGTACTCAGGAGAAGCAACAGAATTTATTTTGGGGTGTAATTCCACATATTCCCATGGCATGTTTGAGCAATATATCATTTAGTGACAACTTTGTGCAAAAAAAAAAAAAATTGTCTTTTTCCCGCAACTTGTGTCACAATATAAAATATTCCATGGACTCGACATGCCTCTCAGCAAATAGCTTGGGGTGTCTACTTTCCAAAATGGGGTAATTTGGGGGGGTTTGAACTGTCCTGGCATTTTATGCACAACATTTAGAAGCTTATGTCACACATCACCCACTCTTCTAACCACTTGAAGACAAAGCCCTTTCTGACACTTTTTGTTTACATGAAAAAATTATTTTTTTTGCAATAAAATTACTTTGAACCCCCAAACATTATATATTTTTAAAGCAAATGCCCTACAGATTAAAATGGTGGGTGTTTCATTTTTTTTTCACACAGTATTTGCGCAGCGATTTTTCAAACGCGTTTTTTGGGGAAAAAACACACTTTTTTAAATTTTAATGCACTAAAACACACTATATTGCCCAAATGTTTGATGAAATAAAAAAGATGATCTTAGGCCGAGTACATGGATACCAAACATGACATGCTTTAAAATTGCGCACAAACATGCAGTGGCGAGAAACTAAATACATTTTTAAAAGCCTTTAAAAGCCTTTACAGGTTACCACTTTAGATTTACAGAGGAGGTCTACTGCTAAAATTACTGCCCTCGATCTGACCTTCACGGTGATACCTCACATGCATGGTGCAATTGCTGTTTACATTTGACGCCAGACCGACGCTTGCGTTCGCCTTTGCGCGAGAGCAGGGGGGACAGGGTTTTTTTTTTATTAATTTTGGGATTTTTTATCTTATTTTTAAACTGTTCCTTTCATTTTTATTTTTTTTTAATCATTTTTATTGTTATCTCAGGGAATGTAAATATCCCCTATGATAGCAATAGGTAGTGACAGGTACTATTTTTTTTAAAAAATTGGGGTCTATTAGACCCTAGATCTCTCCTCTACCCTCAAAGCTTTTGACCACACCAAGATCGGTGTGATAAAATGCTTTCCCAATTTCCCAATGGCGCTGTTTACATCCGGCGAAATCTAAGTCATTAAATGCTCGTAGCTTCCGGTTTCTTAGGCCATAGAGATGTTTGGAGCCATTCTGGTCTCTGATCAGCTCTATGGTCAGCTGGTGGAATCACCGGCTGCATTCTCAGGTTCCCTGTTGGGACAGGAGAGCCAGAGAAAAACATGGAAGACGGTGGGGGGGGGGGAATTCCCTCCCACTGCTTGTAAAAGCAGTCTAGAGGCTAATTAGCTGCTAGGATTGCTTTTGCATGAAAGCCGACCGCTGGCTGAAAAGAATGGTACCAAGATGATACCTAAACCTGCAGGCATCATTCTGGTATAACCACTCAAAGTCCAGCATCATACCAGTACGTTGCTGGTCCTTGTTGTGCATATATTGTAAACTTTTTTTTCATGCAGCCTGTGGGCTGAACGAAAAAAAGATATTGATCAGTGGGTATGCCCACCATTAGAATACCTCCCTTCATCCACCCACTTCTAATGATGGGCATACATGCACCGTATATATATGCCGAAGCATGGGGGCATCCTCCCGCAAAAGTTAGGAGCAAATTGCTCCTCCGCCCATTGCTGCCCCCACGCTTTGGCATATATGCTGAAGTATGTAACTGTGGTGGTGAAATCACCTCCAACAGCGCTGGAGTCACGGCTTTATGTATCGTGGAAGCAAACACTGTTGCTGTCAAGATAAATAAATCCGCCCTGCAACTGAATGGCGTACCTGCTAAGCAAATGATGGTTAACAAAAAAACAAAGTAACATTACAGTATAACAGTAATACCTACCATACCTGCAAAGCAAATACAAAAAAAAAATAGTAAAAAATAAAACATTTAACGCAACCTGTGCCTACCTAAAATATATATATGCCGAAGCATGGGGGCATCCTCCCGCAAAAGGCAGGAGCAAATTGCTCCTCCATCCACTGCTGCCCCCACGCTTCGGCATATATGCTGAAGTATGTAACTGTGGTGGTGAAATCACCTCCGACAGCGCTGCAGTCACGGCTTTATGTATTGTGGGAGCAAACGCTGTTGCTGTCAAGATAAATAAATCCGCTCTGCAGCTGAATGGCGTACCTGAAAACAAAAAAGCGGTTAACAATAAAAAAAACAAAGTATAAAAAAATTGCATACCTATAAAGCAAACATGATAAAAACATAATAAAACATTGCAGTATAGAATACAATAAAAAAGAGCAGAACAATAGAGAGAGAATAGAGAGAGAACAATAAAACAACAACTATTTTTTTTTTTTTTTATTTTATTTTTTTTGTATTTTTTTTTTTTGTATTTTTTATTTTTTTTCACTTTTTTTTGTAACTTTAACTTTTTTAATTGGTACCAGGTTTGGGTCTCTCAAAATGCGATGGCATCTTGGGAGACCCTGTGAAAGTGTGTCCTAGTCTGTGCAGTGCTGTACCCTACGCTAATACTCAACTAGTGTATGGCAGCGTTCAAAACATTCACCAATGCATAGACCAGGATTGTCAGGACAGGAGGGACAACAATACCGGGTATCACGCCTAAATCCGCACTTGCTGCAGACACGACATCTTTTTTGGGGGGCTCGTTGGGTAGGGGTACTCTGGAGGACATAAGGAAAATGCCTCTCATCCAGCCGGCTTACTGCATTTGGATTGGGAAGGTGAGGTGGAGCACCGTCTGGAAACAGAAGGGCTCTGACGATCTCTTCCTGGAATTTAAGGAAGGATCCAGTCCGTCCTGAAGCTCTGCATAGCACATGAGCATTCAGCAAAGCCAATTGAAATAAATAAACAGACACTTTTTTGTACCAGCGTCTGGCCTTACGGGCAACTAGGTACGGCGCCAACAACTGGTCGTTGAGGTCCACCCCTCCCATATTAAGGTTATATTCGTGGACACAGAGGGGTTTCTCCACAACACCAGTCGCCGTAGTAATTTGGGTCGTCGTGTCTGCATGAAGGGAGGTAAGAACGAAAACATTCTTATTGTCCCTCCACTTCATAGCGAGCAAATTATTACACTGCAAGCAGGCTCTCTCCCCCAGCCTAAGATGGGAATCTACAAGCCGCTGGGGAAAGCCCCGGCGATTAGGTCGCACGGTGCCACATGCTCCAATCTGCTGATCAAACAAGTGACTAAAAAGTGGCACGCTCGTATAATAATTGTCCACGTACAAGTGGTACCCCTTTCCGAATAAGGGTGACACCAAGTCCCACACTATCTTGCCAGCGCTTCCTATGTAGTCAGGGCAGTTTGTCGGCTCTACGTGACTATCTTTGCCCTCGTAAACCATAAATCTACATGTATAGCCTGTGGCCCTGTCACAGAGCTTATACATCTTGACCCCGTATCTGGCACGCTTGCTGGGAAGGTACTGTTTGAATGACAAGCGGCCAGAAAATTTAATCAGGGACTCATCAACGCAGACAACTTGATGGGGAGTAAGCAAGTCTGCAAAACGCTGGTTGAAGTGGTTTACGAGGGGCCGAATTTTGTAGAGCCGATCATATCCAGGGTCTCCACGAGGACGACAGAGTTCATTGTCGTTGAAGTGCATGAACCGCAAAATCTGCTCGTATCGTGCCCTGGTCATGGAGGCAGAGAACAAGGGCATATGGTGAATTGGGTCAGTGGACCAATATGACCGCAACTCACTCTTTTTAGTTATGCCCATGTTGAGGGAAAGGACCAGAGAGGTCTTAAATTCGGAAACCGTAATTGGTTTCCAATCTCTGGCAAGGGAGGACTGGGGATTAGTGGCGATGTGTTGACCAGCGTACAAATTGCTTTGGTCCACAATAGATCTATAGAGATCTTCGGTGAAAAACAGCAAATAAAAATCCAGTGGCGTAAAATCAACTGTTTCCACCTGAATTCTGGGTTGGCCAGTGAATGGGGGAAGTACGGGTGCTGCAGAAGTGGTGGGTTCCCAATTCGGATTGGCGAATGCAGCAGGAAGGGCACTATGGGCATGACAGGCCTGTGTTCGTCTTCTTCTTGGTGGCAGCAGGACACTACTTGTGCTTGCCACCTCGCCAGCTTGAACTGCACTTATGGGACTCGCCACGTCACCACGTGTTACTGCAGTGCTGGATGTACGACCAGGGTGTACTAGGCCGCTGGTGCTTGCCAGTTCACCAGAAGGAATAGCGGCACTAGTACTTCTCTGCTCCATACGAGAGCCCTGCGGTTCTTGCACTTCAAGGACAGAAGAAGTTCGGGGTCTGGTACGCCTGACCCTAGCAGGGACCACAACTCCGTCGTCAGAGCTATCTGTCATGGTCAGAAACGTGTAGGCCTCTTCACTAGTGTACCTTCGATTTGCCATTTTGGGCTCTAAATTTAGGGGTACACTAGTGAAACTCACAGGCATAAAAAGCTCCTGACTGTTAGCGACTGATTCAAAACGCTACCAAAAAACTGTTAGCGATCGCATGGATCAGGCCTGACTCTGCAAACGCTGCAGTTATGTGTGCTTAGTGTTTTGTAAGTGACAGTTATCGATCGATACTGCACTTGGGTGGGCTGGGCTGGGCCGAGGGGCAAAATGCAGGTGCTAGCAGGTATCTGGGCTGATCCCGCTAACACTGTGTTTATGGGAACCCTAAACTGCTGGGGAGTATAGATCTGATCGGATCAGATATTGATCCGTTCAGATACTATAGCACTAAGGGAGGTATATGCTGCGTGCGTGGGTTTTAGCGGTACTGGCGCTAACCTGACGCTGCTTGGGGCGACGCAGACCTTATCTGATCCTAAAAACGTAACTTATATCACCGCCGGGCAATTAGGGGGTTAAACTTTTATAAGGTAATAAACGGTGGGTGCAATAAAACTATAATAAACTATAATAAACAAACTAACTAACCAGCGTCACCCGTAACACTTATACGATGATCGCTGGTGAAAGGGTTCACTAGGGGGCAATCAGGGGGTTAAAACCTTTAGTAGGTAGTATATGGGGTCCCTGTCGCTATAAAGCACTGACAGCGAACCTATATACTTACCTCCCTAACTAGCGTCACCTGTGTCACTAATACAGCGATCAGAAAAATGATCGCTTAGCGACACTGGCGACGGGGGGTGATCAAGGGGTTAACCTTTATTAGGGGGGTTAGGGGGGGTACCCTGGACCTAAAGGGGGGTACCCTGGACCTAAATGGGGCTAACCTAACTGCCCTAACATTTATAACTGTCACAAACTGACACCAATGCAAAAAAAAAAAAAAAAAAAACTGCTATTGGTGTCAGTGTGACAGGGGGTACAGGGGGGTGATCGGGGGGTGATGGGGGGTGAAAAGTGTGCCTAGTGTGTTCTACTGTTAGTGTAGTGTTGGTGCACTTACTTGGATGTCTTCTCTCCTCGGCGCCGGATCGAAAAGACTGGCTCGAGGAGGGATGACATCACTTCCTCTCCCTCTGTTTACATTGCAGAGGGAAAGGAAGCGTTTTCATTCGTCAGGAGCGATCGGGAGGGGCTGGCCAACAATGGATGGCCTCCCCCTCACCTCTCATCGCCCGCGAAGAAATGCCGGCCGCCTCTGGCACCGGGGGGGTCCAATCGGACCCCCCACCCGCGGGAGGCAGATCACGTATGGGTACGTGATTCTGCCTGCCCGTGCCATTCTGCTGACGTATATCAGCGTGAGGCGGTCGGCAAGTGGTTAACACAAGATTAAAAGCTGCAGGCAGCCTGCGCCTGAGCCTAAGCCTCCATCCTGGGGTGAGTAAGGTCACCCTCTTTCCTGCCTCCCAGTGTATACATAAAACAAATTTAAGGGGTGCTCTGTGGACTCTGATGCAAGAGGGGGGCTTTGGTGAGCAGAGACCCCCCTTACATCAGAGTTCCCCTTTACACCAGAGTCCACAGCATCCCCCCTAAATCAGGGTTCTCAGAACACCACTGTGTGGACTCTGATGTAAGGAAGCAGAATAAAAGGGGGGGCAAGATTGCAGGGACACTGTAATATAAAGGGGACTGCACTGTAAAGGGGCACTGTAATCATTACAGTGCAGTCCCCTTTATATTTATATCACAGTGTCCCTGCACATTACAGTGTGGAGGACCAACACCCCCCCTTCGGCTCCCTGGGCTGCTCAGTCTAAAATGCCCGGGCGTATTTTTTGTATCAGTCTGGGCCTGATTACATGTAACCTATAGGCTTACTATGGGGCATCCTTAGTTGTCCCTCCAATACACTGAAGCCGGCTCTGGGAGCCGATCATGTGACAACCAGACCGTTTTCCTCTACTGTGAAGCCTATGGGTGATGTCACCACCCAGGCACTGCAGCCATTGTCAGCAATATCTCCTCTCCAAGGAAGCCGGCTGCTGAGAAGATCATGTGACCTGACCAGAGAACCTTCAGAATAGGTACCTATTTCCTTTGCAGGGTAGTTAATATAGGGTTTAGAATAAAGGTGGGAGCAGGTTAAAGTTTAGAGTATTTAATTGGAATTCTACTTCAATAGCTCAATCTGTAACTTATATGTATTACTTAGATCAGCCATGCCCTGGATTTGAGTAGTTCCAGCTCTCTCTAGTTTTTCTGATAGACATCAGCTTCAGTGTCCCCAATGCCGACAAAGGATTTCAACTGTGTTCAAGTCAATAGGGGTACATTTTTTGGCCCTTTGATAAGGGAGGTGTATTAAAAAATCCCAGCAGGCTTGTGTTTCATAAGCAGCTGGTATTGGCCCATTAACTCATAGAAGAGAAAAGTACAGAGATCTTGCACCTACTGTAATTGCTCATTAACCACTTGCTTACTGGGCACTTAAACCCCCTTCTTGCCCAGGCCAATGTTCAGCTTTCAGCGCTGTTGCACTTTGAATGACAATTGTGTGGTCATGCAACACTGTACCCATATGACATTTTTGTCATTTTTTCACACAAAAAGAGCTTTCTTTTGGTGGTATTTAATCACTACTAGGGTTTTTATTTTATGCTAAACAAATAAAAAAAGACCAAAAAAAGAAAACGGTTTCATAGTTTGTTATAAAATGTTGCAAACAGGTAATTTTTCTCCTTTATTGATGTGCGCTGATGAGGCTGCACTGATGGGCACTGATAGGTGGCACTGATGAGGCGGCACTGGTGGGCACTGATCAGGAGGCACCAGGGCTGGACTGGGACAAAAATTTGGCCCTGTACTTCATCATGACCGGCCCACTTTAATTTTGAATGTCCCCAACAGTGTCCCCCTTACATCAAAGAGTCCCAATCAGTAGTCCCCTTCACATCAGAAAGTCCCCATCAGAAGTCCCCTTCACATCAGAGTCCCCATCAGAAGTCCCCTTCACATCAGAGAGTCCCCATCAGAAGTCCCCTTCACATCAGAGCATCCCCATCAGAAGCCCCCTTCCTCTCAGAGTCCCCACTAGCAGTCCCCTTCACATCAGAGTCGCCATCAGAAGTCCCCTTCACATCAGAGTGTCCCCATCAGAAGCCTCCTTCACATCAGAGTCCCCACTAGCAGTCCCCTTCACATCAGAGTCCCCATCAGAAGTCCCCTTTACATTAGAGTCCCCATCAGAAGTCCCCTTCACATTAGAGAGTCCCCATCAGAAGTCCCCTTCACATCAGAGAGTCCCCACCGGCAGTCCCCTTCACATCAGAGTTCCCACCAGCAGCCCCCTTCACATCAGCGTCCCCATCAGAAGCCCCCTTCACATCAGAGTCCCCATCAGAAGCTCCCATCACATCAGAGTCCCCTTCACATCAGAGTCCCCACCAGCAGCCCCCTTCACATCAGAATCCCCATCAGAAGCCCCCTTCACATCAGAGTCCCCATCAGAAGTCCCCTTCACATCAGAGAGTCCCCATCAGAAGCCCCTTCACATCAGAGTCCCCATCAGAAGTCCCCTTCACATCAGAGTCCCCATCAGAATTCCCCTTCACATCAGAGTCCCCATCAGAATTCCCCTTCACATCAATGTGTCCTCCCTCTCCTCCCCCTCCCACATGTACTCACAGTTTTGAAGGCAGCTTCTCGTTCCTCTCTCCAGTCATGTGATAGCAAGTGATAAGGGGAGAGAGGAAGGAAAGTCTGCCGGCTGTATATCTCCCCCTGCAGGCTGGAGGGAGCATAACGCCTAATGCTCTGTCCAGCAAGTGACGGAAGCAGCTCCTTCTGACAGGAGTGAAATCGCGATCACTCGCTGTCAGTGAGGAGCGGCTCCAGGACTGCACCTGACTGGCCCACTGAGCCATTCGGCCCACCGGGAAACTCCTGGTAGTCCCGATGGCCAGTCCATGCCTGGGAGGCACTGATGAAGCTGCACTGATGGGCACTGATAGGCAGCACTAATAAGTGGCACTAATAGGTGGCACTGATAGGCACTGGTAGGTGACACTGATAGGCAGCACTGGTGGGCACTGATGAGGCAGAAGTGCCTCTCTGTGTGAGTGACCGATGTCCCGTTTACAGAAGCCACTGATCTGCTCTTTATTTTCTCCTCACACTGTCAGCATGAGGAAAAAAAAGCTTATTACTTGCTTCTGTTTATATCACGTGATCAGCTGTCATTGGCTGACAGCTGATCACGTGGTAAGGGATCTGTGGTCAGCCGAGTCTCATTGATTGGATGAATAAGGTGAATATTTATGCATATAAAAAGAGAAAGGTAATAATAATTTTCTATAACGAGATGTATTTTATAAAAAAACAACAAAAGGTGAAAGCTCGCCCTGCTACAATTCTCCTATCTCAGCGCTGTTTAGTATTAGGTATGTGTCACAAAACAGAGATTGAAATCTATTAAATATCAGTTGTCAGAAATTGAGATGTCTCTCAGCAGCCACTTAACATAAATCAAACATATACAAACAGATGTGTAAATAATAACTATAAATAGAAACCAGTATCACATCAAAGCGGCGCTTTCCTCAGTCAAATATAATGACTGATAAATGAAAAATGTCCTGCTATAAGTACAAAATGAAGAACTTGAGCAAAGTCAGGTGTAATGGAAATCAACATAGGGTCTCCAACTGGATACATAGAGTGTGTGTAGCAGATTGGATGAGTGCACCATTCACCATACGTTATGTCACCTCGTGCTGCACACACCCCCACAAGGGGTTCCAACTTACCAGAACCCGGGGGTTAATAGGCCTTAGAAAGCTTCCTCAATCCGGTCGCTCCTGGGGTCCTCATAGGTAAGTGGTTAAAATCACCAGCAGTATCCACATATAGGAAAGAGACTCCACATAGTCCAATATCGTTTTGATAATTTATTAAACAAATAAAATAAAATCAACAGATCTCTTGGCGTAATGTCGTTCCAATGGTAACTCTGTAGCTCTCAGTCAGTTGGAGATACAAGATGCCAATAGTGACTACCCCCAAGGCCACGGGAGCGAAGTACGGGCTGGAAAAATAGTTCTGACTGCTCACAGCATTAAATACTTCCTCCTTCCGGTTTAGGTGGCTTCCAAGATGTATTTTATATATGTATTAGAACTGAATTCTAGATATAAAAGACTCAGATTAACGGAGATCTGTAATCATTTTAAATGCAAACAGTGTAAGTACCTGAATCCAACCTGTTATCCGCCTCTTGCAGTCTCTGTACTACAGGACTGGAGTGTGAGGAAAAAGCAGCACATGTTCATGTGGTGATAGATGGTGGAGCAGCGTGACAGAGAGACAAGACCATCACTGTGCTGCTTCTCATATCACTGTCCAGTCAGAGTGGGGAGGGTCCAGGACAACCTGGGCTAAGAGGAAGTGGGTTCAATGATTCTGGCCATCAGACCGAGGACATCAAATGGTACTATGGGGGATATCTCTGGACTGAAGGTGAATATTGCAGCAAAATCTGGTTGTATTATTTTATCTTTTAACATGCTATTCATCTTTTTATTTGTATCTTGAGTTCTGTTTTTTTTTTTTTTTAAATCCTAAAATTGATAGATATAGTATACAGTAGATATAAAATGAAATCGTATTTATTTGTATTTGATCAGAAATTAGGGGATGTGTGTTCCAGTGTAGCACCCTGATCTCTGGGCAGGGTTGCTCCTAAATTTACCTGTCAGGTGTATTGGCCTTGGCCAATTGTTAGGAATCAATTAAATTCACCCTAAGTCTGGAATTGCTGCACTTCTCTCCTCTGTCACTAGATGGCCGGGTATCTGGTGACAATAGATAAGGCAAGGGCATTGCAAGGACGGATTGGGAATGGATGAGGTGTCTCAGCCAATGGGCAGGGATCTTCTTGGGTCCCTCGGCCTGCTGGGAGAGCCTATTTGTTTGGGTGGGGTCAGGTGATCAGGGTTTCGGTGCCACCAGGATGGCTTTCTGGGTGGATGTGTGTTGTGCCGTCCGGGCTGCTAGGTCAGAGTTTGGGCCTATCCCCGGCACATCTGGCTGCTAGGCTGTCTGAGGGCCTATCCAGAAGCAAGAGAGCAGTGTAGGGTTGGGATTGCAGCTTGCAGTCCAACCAGAAGTGACGGTTCTGCCGGCCAGAGAACCTATCATGGTCAGAGGTAGAGGGGAAGCTGTCCCCACTAAGGGACAGACCACCTTGTTACCAGGGACCACAGTGAGTAGCTGAAGCAGGTGTCGGGGCAGTATTCTCACCAACCGGGGACGGTGAAGAATCTGGAAACTTCAGCAGGTGCCAAGCTAGGGACCCAGCCAGTGGGGTGACGCTTGAGAAGTATCTAGAATGCCAAGCCAGGGACCCAGCAGGGAAGCGGCGTTGATGCTTGAGGAAGATACTAAAGTAAGAAGATTAGAAGAGCTCACGGGATTCAGTGGCAGTGAATCAGCAAGTCTAGTGAGAGAGACTGGGATCTCAGTGGGCTGAGAATCTACAAGAAGATTGTATAAAAGTAAAGGTATTTGTTACAATTTGTGTTAGGAACTGTTGGCCAATGGAGACAGCGCTCCTACACATGCAGATGTGGTGTCTTGCTGAATGCCTTTCCCTGCATGGCTGTCTACCTGTAAAAGTCTCGGAGTCTGCCAATTGACATTGCAACTACCTAAGGGTGTCCTTGCTCTAAACTCTCTCTCCCACTGTTCTGTTCAAGAGAAAATAAATCTCTTTGCATTCAAGAAGTGTCTGGCGCCCATAAATCTACCTTACATTACACTCTATACAGAAGGATGTCAGCTGTCCCTGGCTCTGGAGCTTCTCATTAGACTAAAGGAGGCCTGGGACCTTGCAACACCAGATACAGTAGGTGACCATGATATTGTGTCAATCTTGCCGAGATTTGACACCTGCGAGCCCCGTCGCGGGAGCCAGCGCTGAGCTGCCTCTCTCATCGGCAAAGGAAAACTTTTTTTCCTTTCGCGATGAGCAACAGGCAGTGCTGACAGCTGTCTGGTATGAATCATGAGGGGGAACGCCGCGCCAATTTTAAATAAAAAACCGGCATGGGTTCCCCCCCAGGGGCATACCAGGCCCTTAGGTCTGGTATGGATTTTAAGGGGAACCCCCAACACCGAAATATCGGCATGGGGGTCCCCCCAAAATCCATACCAGACCCTTACTCGAGCACACATCCCGGCGGGTCAGGAAAGGGGGTGGGGACAAGCGAGCGCCCCCCCCCCCTCCTGAACCATACCAGGCCGCCAGCCCTCAACATGGGGGGTGGGCGCTTTGGGGCAGGGGGGGCGCCCTGCGGGCCCCCCACCCTAAAGTACCTTGTCCCCATGTTGATGAGGACAAGGGCCTCTTCCCGACAACCCTGGCAGTTGGTTGTCGGGGTCTGCGGGCGGAGGGCTTATCGGAATCCGGGAGCCCCCTTTAATAAGGGGGTCCCCAGATCGTGGCCGCCCACCCTATGTGAATGAGTATGGGGTACACCTCTACCCATTCACCTGGGGGAAATAGTGTCAATAAAAAAAAACACTACACAGGTTTTAAAAGTAATTTATTAGGCAGCTCCGGGGGTCTTCTTCTGACTTTGGGGTCTTCTTCTGACTTCTCCGCTGTCTCCAGTCTCTTCTCCCGGTGTCTGTTTCTTCTCCCGCTCTCGGCCTCTTCTCCCGGTGTCCTGTTCTTCTGCCGGGCTCCTCCGATATCTTCTGCTCTTTTGCCGCTCTCTTGCTAGCGGTGGCCCAGTCTTCGCTGTCTTGCTCCTTCTTCTCTTCTTCCGATGTTGACATGACGCTGTCTCCCGCTGTTATGCTGTGTGAGCGCTGCGCGATCACTTATATAGGCATGGGGCGTGGTCACCGGGTGCTGTCACCCGGTGACCCCACCCCTTATGATGTCACAGAGCCCTCCGCTTGCAGACCCCGACAACCCATGGCCAGGGTTGTCAGGAAGAGGCCCTTGTCCTCAACAACATGGGGACAAGGTGCTTTGGGGTGGGGGGGCCGCAGGGCGCCCCCCCTGCCCTAAAGTGCCCACCCCCCATGTTGAGGGCATGCGGACTGGTACGGTTCAGGAGGGGGGGCGCTCGCTCGTCCCCACCCCCTTTCCTAACCGGCCGGGCTGCTTGCTTGGATAAGGGTCTGGTATGGATTTTTCGGGGGACCCCCATGCCGATTTTTCAGCATAGGGGGTTCCCCTTAAAATTCATACCAGAACTAAGGGCCTGGTATGCCCCTGGGGGGAACCCAAGCCGTTTTTTTATTTAAAATTTGGCACGGCGTTCCCCCTCATGATTCATACCAGACAGCTGTCAGCACTGCCTGACAGCTGTTTTCCTTTCCCGATGAGCGAGCCAGCGCGAGATGCACAGTACCCTGTCGCCGAGAACCAGCGCAATGGGATCGCACTGGAAACACAACCTCGTGGTCAGGTACTGTATGTTGGAGCAGATAGTGGGTATTAGAGTGGTGTATTAGGCTGCCCATAGATGAGTGGGCTGATTGAAATAAAATGATCAGATCCCCCTATCCAGGCATTCAAGGTGGATGAATGAATCCTCCCTGCTGTGTCATTGTCTTCCTGCAGCACTGATCGAGAATGAAGAATTCAACAGGGTGGTTGTACAGAAGTCAATCAGTAGATTGACTTCTGTACAACTACAGTGCCCATACAAAGCCCCTGCTGAACCAGTCTAATTTCTATCCATGTATGGCCAGCTTTAGTAGATACTGAAATATAAAATATTGAAAGACACACACAAATCAGAAAACTGTATACTTACCTGTGGTCATTTTTCCTTTATTAACATGTACAATATGTATGGCATCATAGTAGAAGTATATAACAATCTAAAAACAGAGTAAAAATGACCTATAAAGTTTAAAGGAGAAGTCCAGCCAAAGCTTGTTTGGCTGAGCTTCTCCTATGGATCACAGGAGTGCAATTTGTTTTGTACTCCTATGACCCATTTTCAGCAGAGAGGGGACTGAAGTCCCTTCTCTTCTGACGTCATGGATATTAATCCAGGCACAGCGTCATCCCGAAATGGGAGTTGGGATCCGCTAGGTGCCTGGACTGACACCCGTCTCAGCCTCTCAGCGAGCCGCCCCTCCACAGCTCAGTGCTCCAATGAGCGCGGAGGGAGATGAGCAAAGAGCTGTGACTGACAGTCTACAGCTCTTTGCTCACAGAGCTGTGAAAACTGAGCGATCGGTGGTGTTCAATCGCTCTGTTTTCAGTGCAGAGGCGCCGGGGGACAGATGCAGTATCAGACTAATGCTGCATACACTGAAGTAAGTATAAATCTAAAAAAAAAAACCCTTACTTCTCTTTTAATTATTAATATTGGAAGTAGAAGAGAAAACTACAGATCTTCCAAAGTCCACCGTGGTAAGGGCAATAGGATTGACCCTGTCATGTGTTAAGGAGGTAGCATAAAACGACCATATTGCTGCCTTAAAATTCTCCAATGGAGTGAAATCTTCTGCATGTTGCTATAGACAAGGAATCTCCAAACTACGACCCTTCAGCTTTTGCGGAACTACACATCCCATAAGGCATTGAAAAACTCTGACATTTACAGACATGACTAGGCATGATGGGAATTGTAGTTACTGAACAAATGAAGGTTCATAGTGCTGCAAGTAAATTAATTTACTTGCACACAAACACAATATAATACCCAACTTTTGGTAAAATATAAAAGATGATGTTACGCCGAGTAAATAGATACCTAACATGTCTCACTTTAAAATTGGTACGCCCGTGGTATTGTGCCTAGCTACGGTACTTAAAATTCTCAATAGGCAACGCTTTAAACACTTTTACAGGTTACCCATTTAGAGTTACACAGAGTTATCTTTTACCTGCTAACCACTTGGGCCAGGTGAGGCATGCAGTGGCTGGACTATATCTTCCTATTTCTGCAGTATGCTTTGGGTCTGGGGAGACCTCTACTCAGCCGGCACCCTCATTAGTCAGCAGCATCCAACTCATGGGACCTTGACAACATGAGCGGGTACCCTTAAGCATTTATCATGGGTCACAGTGAGTACATCCGGGTTCCCTGGTCTCGGCTTTGGTCCATTGTGTACTTATTGAAGCTATGCACTTTAGAGCCTGATTTCTACACAGGATCTTGCTGCTTGGTCTGTTTATATTTATATTTATTCTTATCTTCATTGCTTATGATTTATGCCTCACCTGAAGGCACTACTCTGGTGAATGAGTTGTCATCTCGGGCACATCCCAGCATGTACACAGGTCTAAACAATCTCATCAACGAGGCTAAGTTCTTGTGTCTGACTAGATCATATGGACTGCTGTGAACAGTTGGACAAATTACCTTTTTTGAGACTTTTTGATGGTTTATCTGCAAGTATAATGGCTCCTTTTATGTCTCAATCTAACACTTTGCTGAATGTGTGAGCCATGGCTGATATTATTAAGTTACACAGCTGGAACATTTTTTCTTAACCTTTTAGATGCAATTTCCTGCACAACTGACCTTTGTTTAGGGGTCTAAACTCATCAGATTATTTTCTTTCATTTGTATAATCACTTTTTAGTGATCACGTATAAAGTAAAACCTGGAGGAGAAAATGGACAGAAGGGCTGCATGACTAAGGGAGGAACAAGGCCAGGGAACGGTCAGCTAGGTCAGTGTGTTTGGTGGGGGTGTAGCCCTTACCTGATTGGAGGCAGAGGTCGAAGTGGCAGGGTTCAGATTAGAGGGTCTTTGTGGTGAGGTAGTTCTCTCACATTTCAAGGAATCAGGAGAAGTGGCAGCTTCAGTCGCCCCCCCCGCTGGAAGAGAGACAGAATGAGTGAAGTGGAGGCCTTGTTGGGCCAGGTCAGGGCTGCAGCGGAGGATCGGGATCTGCAGTGGCTGCAGCAGCAGCTATCAGACATGCTGGGGGGGTAGGAGCGGCTCCCTCACCTGCTACTTCCCCATCTGCTTGGAAACAGGCTAGGAGGGTTCCTCCTCCTGAGTGCCTGAGTCTTTCACCTGTCCCCCAGGTCCAGCATCCACGTAGGAGCCCCTGTCTCAGGGACCCTCCAGGGCCTGCTGCTGGGCTTCCTGCTCTAAGTCCCAGTGGTGGCCCCGGGGAGGAATCCTCATCGCTGACGGGACCTGAGGGGGGAGGGGGCATCCTGCTCTTACTCCCCCTCCTCCCCCTCTCTTCAGATGCGGAATTTGTGGCTGCCTCCCCTGCTGAGGTTCCAAGCGGGGGAGCAGCTCAGCATGGGAGATGATCAGGAACACGGAGTGGGGGGTGTCACTGCCCCTCTGCTGCTCCCAGCGGGAGATCATCTGCTCTGGGTGCTAGAGGAGATTGCACGGAGGGGGGTCCGATTTACTCCCCTGCCCACCGCCGCTGGATCCGTAGCCATTATCTCTCTCTGTGGTTTCAGTGCAGAGAGGAGCTCGGCCAGAAATTAGATCAGCTATGGGCAGCAGGAGGGTTCGGGCGCCCTCTGCTTGCCCTCCAGTGCTGCTGCAGCCTGGTAGTGCCAGTGTAAGGAGGCCGGAGACTCGAGCTGGGGGATCTGCCACTTTAAAGAGACAGCATATCCCTGCTGCAGCTGAGGGTTCTAAGGTATCCCGCAGCTCATCATCCTTGCAAGATACGGCTGGGGCAGACAATGACGCTTCCACTAGTGTGAATGAAAATATTCTACACCAAGCACCAATGTAATAAGAAGATTTACATTGACCACCAATGTAACTGAGAAATTTAGCCAGCATTCACATTTGTGTGTCAAGAACGCATGCAGAATCGCTTTTTCTGACACCACAGAAACGTGCTGCCCTTTAGCAGATACACAGCAGTGCCATTAATTGTTAATGACACCCTCACGTATCTGCTGACATGTGCCTTGGCACCGTGTGATTTTGAAAAAGGGTTAGGGACTTTCTTTAGTATTTCTTGCGCATAGAGCAGCTCATTGAAATGAATGGGCTGCCCTACACACTACTTACATCTTTATCCACCCTGTCAGTACACCTTTGCATCCTAAAACTCCTGCTAACCTCCACACCCTAAACCTCCCCCATCCTCTCCACTCCAACCTCCCCCCTTAACTCTACCTGCCTCCTCTGCTCATCTTTGCACCCACCTTCCTTACCTCTATATATCCCCTCCTTGCTCCCTGTGCGCCCCAAACTGTAATTCCTTCTCTGCCTACCTCTGCTCACCCCACACTACTCCCTCCCCCCACCAATTTGCTTACCTTTGCAGAACAGGCGGATGTTAGGCTTAATGACCACAGTTGCAGGCAGGACTTTCAAGCATGTCCCTTTACCCCCCCAGTGGGCAGCATTCAGTATAGGTGATGGTGGATATGACCTCAGGGGGGCATGATATACATATGGATGCCGCCTTTATTTACATATCAATGATGCTGGCCACCACTATTTAAATATGAATGTTGTTGTTATTTACATATGAATGCCAGTTATTTACATGTAAACACGGGGTCTGCGGGTGAGTCATCCGTACACAACAATAGGGCAGAGCTGGGCAGCATTAGTAGCTGCACTTCACACTGAGATAATGGGACACAGCACGAGACTAAAACTTCAAGGGACACGTGAATTTAAACCAGGATAGTTGGCAAGTATGAGGCAGCTGTTTTGGGCCCCACAACAATGACAGGGCCCAGGGCAGCTGCCCCTTTTGCCCTGCCTTAAAGACGGCCCTGAGCAGAGGAGTTGCCCGGGGTCTGCACCTCTGCTTATGAGGTGCAGCTGTTCACTGTGGCTTTTGCACTGACCTTTTTTGGATTGGGTAACTGGTTAGCAAGAACAGGTGTGGTGTGGGTGGGCTGTGAGCCTCGGATATGACAGTGGCTGACAACTGTGTCCGGATTTATATTGGGAAATCCAAAAAACTGATAAGTTGGGAAAGGGGGTTACTGTGTCCTTGTTTCGGGTGCTGCCAGCCTCGGTTTTCCCAGTCTCTTCTGTTCAGCGGTTTGTTGAGGTGAGGGAGTCAGTGCCTTTTTTGCTGCATGAGGATGGATTGTCCTTGTCGCGATTTCAGTTTTTGGCTGCTTTTCACTGTTGTTTGGCTGGGACGGGCAGCAGGGTTTTTCCCAGTTCAATACTCGTTTCCATAATATTTTTTATTGAGGATGCTTAATGTATACATACAGATGTATGTACAAAAACATATTTTACATGGGCCCATTGGCCTGGTTAAGTGCAGGTAAACCAAAACAAAAACATTGTGTTAACATTCAATCTCGCTATAACGACAAAAAGTTAAATAGAAGATTTATGGTGTCTTTAAGGATAGTCAGCAAGGTGGCAAAAATTGTATAGTGAATACAAGCAAGCTATGTGGTTTGTAGGCCCAGAGGGGCTTAATTTTTGGGGGGGATAGTTCCATAAGTCAGTCTGATTTCTTGAAGTAGCTGTGTGGGGGAGTCTCTAAATAAGGATGGGTGAACAGAGTTCGTGAAATGATAGATTATTGATAGATTATTCGGGGAGAGTATAATAGTCATTTGGTGTGGTTTCCATGGTTGACAGGCCGGCTGACAACCAGATTTAGGTGTATTAGCTATATGTGTGTAGAGATGGAGCGTGGTAGGGGGGGTGGTGGGACTGTTGGGGAAGAAGGGAGGGTTGGATAGGTGGGGAGAGGTGGGTGGGAGGGGTGAGAAGAAAAATGCATGCGAGGGTGTCGAAGAATATAGATAGGATAGACTGGCGTAGGGGGGGCCTAGGCCTCCTGTCTAGCCCTGGTTTGCCGTCTACCCTGCCTTAAGTTTCCCGGAGGCTGAGGGAAAGGTGTTCTGGGAAGTTTCCCTCTCCATTAACGTTTGGAGTTCATGGTTTGGATATACTCAGGAGTAGTTCTGAACTGTGACCAGCAAGACCAGGTAGTGGTGTATTTGGAGATGTTGTCATGGGAGATGGCTATAAGTTCTTCCATTTTGGCAATTGTATCAATTCTCTGAAACCAATCTTTGATCGATGGGGCATAGGTTTTGCCCCATAAAATTGGAACACATCGCTTAGCAGCGTTCAGCATGTGCATAGCGAGAGATTTGAAGTAAGATCATCTGGGTATAGAGGTATGGTGCAATAGAAATTGTGAAGGTGAGAATTCTAATGTGAAAGCAGATATCCTGGAAATTAAGTTGTGGACTTCGCGCCAAAATTTTTGTATGATGGGGCAAGACCACCAAATGTGGAGAAGAGATCCTGGTTCAGAATTGCATCTCCAGCATTTGTTGGGAATGGATGGAGCGAACTTGTGTATAATGGTCGGCACTCTGTACCACTTCGTGAGTACTTTATAGCCATTTTCCTGTGTTGATATATTTATTGAACCCTTGAGTATGTTTTCGAAAATTTGCTCCCACTGTGTGTCTGTGAGGTTTAGGGATAGTTCTTTCTCCCAGGATTGACATGTTTTGTTTTTCGTGGGATATTTGGTGAAAAGTAATGAATTAGATGGTTGAGACCACATGTCTCTGTGGTGTGTTTTCTGAGCATAGGGATTCCAGGGGGGTAAGTTGGCGGGACCAGAGCGGTTTGTGGTTCGGGTCCAGGAGGAAGTGTTGTATTTGAAGGTATATCCATAGTGGGAACTTGAGGTCTTTCATTTGGGAGGCTAGATCTTCTTGTCTTAGCAGTGTAGCCTTATTGAAGAATTGTTTGGCCAGAATGTGTTTATGTGGCCATGAAATTGATAGGAATTGTTTAGACATTCTTGGGGGGAACTCAGGATTAAGACGGAGTGGTGTCATAGGGCCTGGACTAGACGAAAGGGAGTGTTTGGTCTTGGTTTCATGAAAGCAGTGTAGCGTAGGACCTATGAGTAAGTGTTTGGATGTAGTGGGTGGGATATGTCTAGACAGAAGCCATAGTGTGGTGGCTAGGGGTTGCGAGGATATGGATTCTTCTAGCGTAACCCATTGCTTTGTGGATGTATGAATATTCCAGTCCACTATTCTGGTGAGAAGGCATGCTTTATGGTAGTTACGGATATCTGGGAGACCTATTCCCCTTTTGGATCTGGGGAGTACAAGGTGTTCGTATTTAATGCGTGGACGTTTATTGCGCCATAGAAATTTAGTACAGATGGCTTTGTAGGTGGAGAAAAAGGAAGGAGGTAGGTGGATGGGGATGGCTTGCATTACATATAAAAGTCTAGGTAGAACGTTCATTCTTAAAATTGCGGCTCTTCCGAACCATGAGAAGGAGGGTGTGTCCTATTTTTGTAGATCATTTTTAATCGAGGCTAATAGAGGGGTGAAATTCAAGGAATATAGCTCATCCAAGTGGGCTGGGAGTTGTATGCCTAGGTATGTGATCGCTTTGGTTTTCCAAGTGAAGGGAAAATTGTTTTGGCATAGCGATACTTTATCTTCTGGCAGCGAGATGTTTAGGGCATACGACTTATAAAAATAAATTTTGAGGTTGGAGATATGTTGGAAGTGGGCGAAATCTTTTAATAAATTTGGAATGGAGACGTGTGGTTCTGCGAAGGTCAGTAATATGTCCTAAGCAAAGGCTGAAATTTTAAATTCGTGTTCAGAAACCAAAATTCCCCGGATATTTGGGTTGTTTCTGATGCGGTTAAGAAATGGTTCTAATGTAAGTATATAAAGGAGGGGGGATAGGGGGCAACCCTGGTGGGTCCCGTTGTGGATAGCGAAGGCGTTTGACAGGCGGTCATTGACTTTCACTTGCGCTGTAGGATTTGAGTAGAGGGCTAGGATCATATTAAGCATATTATTCCTGAGTCCAAGGGATTGTAGGGTTGCAGCCATGTAGTCCCAGGCCACCCTGTCAAACGCCTTCTCCGCATCTAATGAGATGAAGAAGCCGTTTTGTTTGGAGGAAGTCAGCCAGGAATGAAGGTCAATACCTTTGATGGTGTTGTCCCTGGCCTCTCAGCCAGGAACAAAACCCACTTGGTCTGTGGACACCAATGAGGGGATGAGTGGGAGAAGGCGATTAGAAATAATTTTGGCAAAGAGCTTGGTATCCACATTGAGGAGGGAGATGGGATGACAATTGGAGACTTTGGTGTGATCTTTCCCTTCTTTAGGTAACACAGTTATGTGGGCTTCTAGAAGGTGGTGTGGTGGACGTGTAGGTGATGTTAGAGAGTTGAATGCAGAGAGAAAGGGGGCGGTGAGTATATCCTTGAATGTTTTGTAATAAGCGGCTGTATAGCCATCTGGGCCAGGACTCTTCCCTGCTTTCATTTGTTTGATAGCTAGGGCTAATTCCTCCTTAGAGATAGGGTTTTCTAGGGATTGAGCTATATCCTGTGGTATTGGTTTGGGAGCGTGTTGTTTCAGAAAGTCGTGCATGAGTGTCTGTCTGGGCGTGGTGGGTTCCTGGAGTGGGTTTGTGTGGGACAAGTTGTATAGTTCGGTGTAATAGCGTTCAAAACTTAGTTATTTCTTCGTTATTTGTGGCGAGAGTGCCGTCGGATTTTTGGATTTGTCTTACCACATTGAGTGCTCTCTTGGCCCATAGACTCTAGCCAGGAGTGCTCCGCTTTTGTTGCCATGTTTGTAAAACAGTTTACATGTCAGGGTAAGTTTGCGGTTTGTTGTTTCATGTAGCTTATCTAATAGTAGGGATCTTACCCGAGTGAGTTCTTGTAAAGTTTGGGTGGCTTGGGTCCTTTTGTGAGCTGCTTACAGCTTTTTAATTTGATTGGTCAGATCATTGATGTGTGCTTGCTTCTGTCGTTTTCTTTTGGAGGAGAGAGTTATGAGTTCCCCTCTTATAGTGCATTTGTGCGCTTCCCATTGGGTTAGGGGATGTACATCAGGTGTGTTATTTGTTTGGAAGAACGATTTGATGCAAGAGTGTATGTGGTCTAGGTTGGCTTTGTCAGTCAGTAGGGAAGCGTCTAGGCGCCACACTTTCGATCTTTCAACTGTCTCTGGGAAAGTCATATGGAGATGGGATGATGGTCAGATAAAAACATGGGTTCAATAGTGGCTTTGGTAAGAAGAGATAAGTCCTGTTGAGTAAGGAAGAAATAGTCAATTCTAGAATAACGATTGTGTGGGGTTGAGAAATAATCTTTGTCTCCTGAATGGAGGGTGCGCCACGTGTCATGGAGTAGGAGATCGTGTAACTGGCGATGTATCTGGCGTAAAGCTCGGAACGTGAGAGGAGAAGTACTTGTGGAAGAATCTAGAATGGGGTTAAGGGGGACATTAAAGTCACCTCCTAGGATCAGTATACCTGATTGGAAGGAAGAGAGGAGAGAGGCGATTTTGTGGAAGAAAGGGACTTGTTTCACATTTGGGGAGTAAATGTTGGCCAGGGTGATTGGTCTGTTCCAGAGGTGGCCTTTGAGAATTAAATAACGACCATCAGTGTCTGCTATCGAGTCGGTTATTTCAATGGGGCAATGTTTTGATATTAGAATTGAGACTCCTTTTGATTTTGAGTTGGGGTTTGAAGCATGAAAAGCAGTCGTATAATAAGCATTGTCTGATTTGGGTTGGCATTTTGTTTTAAAATGTGTTTCCTGTATATAGACGATATCTGCTTTATGGCTTTTCATTGAGGAAAGTACCTGTGAGCGTTTTTCAGGAACGTTTAGTCCCTTGGTATTTAAGGAGAGACGTTTTAGCGTAAGAGGGGTTGTCAGGGTCTTTAGAGGCATTTTCGGTGTAAATTGGGGCAGTTTTATCTGGCCGATAGGGGAGGGGTATTTGGTGGAGCGCTGGCCTTAAGTAAGGGTACAGGCAAAGAAAAAAAAAGGGGAAAAAAAAAGAAAAAGCATGGGGGGGTCAGGTAAGAGGGTAGCGGATTGTGTCGTGATGAGGATAAGAGTATGTTAGTTGGGGTTGTGGGGGTGAAACCGGAGGTGAGGATAGACCAGCTACCTTACCTAAAGGAATAAATGGAATCCGGTTGTTATCAGCAGAGATTCAAGGAATCTGCTGGTTGGGGGGATAGGAGGACTGGTTGAGACTAACATGGACCAGCTATGGAGGACTGATATTTTGTGTCAAGAAGGGAAAGAGCAAGTCGCTGTGGGAAGGGCAGACAGACAGGGGGAGACAGAATAGTTCCTATTCAGTAAACTTGAAACAGGAATGTAGTTTAGAGCTAACATTTTTAGAGCAACTAATGTATTTCTTCAAAACGCAGAAAAAAAAAAAAACCCTAGAGAGAGTTTTCAACAATTATATGGTCATCATGTCTGCAAATTACTGTTCTTAGCCCGTGAGGGTGTGGAGCGTTAGGAGGTGAAGTCCCTATGTAAAGAACAATGAGGTATGAGATATAGGCAAGGTAAGTGTTTGCGTGATTCCATAAGTTGGTTGGGCCCTTGAGTGTATGGGTGTATCGTTTGCTTGGGAGAATGTATGGTTGTGTATCAAAGGGGTGTTGAGTCTAATTGCTGGTGGAGTGCTATAGTGTATTTATTGAATGGAAGATTGATATGGCTGGACGTGTTAGGAGGGATATGCTGAATACAATAAGGTAAAGTAGGATAGCATCATACAACCTGACATGATATACAATGAGCAGAATAAGCATAATAAGCCGGTTGAACCGGATAAGCAGGATGAACAGGATGCGAGGGAGTCGTGTTTGGGTCTGAAGTTCTAGAAATGTTGTATTAATATTAATTTGCAACCCTAGGCGTTGATTAGTGGATCAAGCATATTGATAGAGATGGAATAAAGGAAAAATCTTGCGAGCCACAATAATCCAGTGCCTTATGAAGAACCAACTTAAGATAAAATACCCAGCTGCAAACGCAGATCACGTATTCATGGCCGTGCACTAAACATAAAATAAAAAATTTTGCGCTGCGCTTAGGTGTGCTTCATATGTGTCCGTTCACCATAGTGATACCATATACAAAAAAAAATTTTTTATAAAAAAAAAATATATATAAAAATTATAATATTTATCATTACTTCTAAAGTGTAACGTGCAAGTAATATGAATTCAATTAAACTATAATGAGCTCTGAATACATGAAATAAATAAACAAATATATCAGAAAAGTGCAAAAAAAACACCTATTAATCAAATAAATCTACATGAGATCAATCTATGAAAAATAGAGATAAAAACGTGCACTAAAAACAATATTCTACATAAAGTGTCACATGCAAAACTTAAATATATCCATATGAGTGACAGGTGATATTTAAATCAACATAATCCTTGTTTGTGAAAAATCCTCCAACAAAACTTCATATAGCAGTGTTCAGAAAAAAGTTCCAAAGGAAGTTTTTGTGCATAGATTGTCCAAAAAATGAATAAATATCCAGTTGCTGAATCAAAGTGCCATAAACATGCCGTGATGTGCCTCGGTGACCCCCACAGTGGTTGCGCTCACCTTAGAGCGTGTGACACAGTGTTCAGCTGTGTCAAAACACGCTGTGGAGCCACCCCTGGGCTCAGTATGGTGAGTAACAAAAGACCTCCAATCAGGCTCTCTATGGCTCCACGGGCATCATCCCAAAAAGATAAAAGGACTATATAGTGTGATATCGCCAAATAATTTTATTAAAAATTACACCCAATCCCCACACTGGGGTACTCACATTTTTCAGGTGCTACTGTGCACCATACAATACAGGTCCAACAAACGCTAATCGGCGTGCTGCGGGGTATTGGATTTTCACAACCCAGCTCTGTGCTGTTCGCTCCCTCCTGGCCCCTCCGTCCTGGCCATGTGAGTACCCCAGTGTGGGGATTGGGTGTAATTTTTAATAAAATTATTTGGCGATATCACACTATATATTCCTTTTATCTTTTTGGGATGATGCCTGTGGAGCCATAGAGAGCCTGATTGGAGGTCGTTTGTTACTCACCATACTGAGCCCAGGGGTTGCTCCACAGCGTGTTTTGACGCAGCTGAACACTGTGTCACACGCTCTAAGGTGAGCGCAACCACTGTGGGGGTCACCGAGGCACATCACAGCATGTTTATGGCACTTTGATTCAGCAACTGGATATTTATTCATTTTTTGAACACTCTATGCACAAAAACTTCCTTTGGAACTTTTTTCTGAACACTGCTATATGAAGTTTTATTGGAGGATTTTTCACAAACAAGGATTATGTTGATTTAAATATCACCTGTCACTCATATGGATATATTTAAGTTTTGCATGTGACACTTTATGTAGAATATTGTTTTTAGCGCACGTTTTTATCTCTATTTTTCATAGATTGATCTCATGTAGATTTATTTGATTAATAGGTGTTTTTTTTGCACTTTTCTGATATATTTGTTTATTTATTTCATGTATGCAGAGCTCATTATAGTTTAATTGAATTCATATTATTTGCACGTTACACTTTAGAAGTAATGATAAATATTATAATTTTTATACATATATTTTTTTATGAAAAAAAATTTTTTGTATATGGTATCACTATGGTGAACGGACACATATGAAGCACACCTAAGCGCAGCGCAAAATTTTTTATTTTATATTGATAGAGATGAAAGCACTCCCCTATCATATTCTTGTATGGAAGTACGTAGGAGTATTTTCTGGGTCATGGGTACTAGGTAAAATTTGTTGAGTTCTTTTGCTCATTCAGGCGCTGGACTTATAATTCTCCCTCGCATCTTGTTTGAGCAAATCAATAACAATATTTTTACCTCATATGCAAGATATATATATATAAAAAAAAAAAGTTTATATAAAAGAGGGGTGCCTTATTGCTGTATATGGCGAGGTACGCCCTCTGGCAGGGAGTATGATGGAAGCGTAGGGTGGCCCACAGTTGAGAAAAGTTCTAGGGAGGCACGGGTAATTGTTCCAGGTGAGCAGTTGTGGTGTGCCGAGAGGTGGAAGCGTCCTTCATATGGTTGAGGGCGATATTGATCCACAGGACTTGTAGTACGCAGGTTGAGAAACCTATAGGGGTTGCGGATGTTTAAGCTCAGTGTGACAATTGAATGGAAACCCAACTGGATCATGCCGAGGGTGGGATTAGGTAGGTGCAGATTTTGGACCCTAGTTCTTAAAGCCCTGTATGGGGCCGAGTCGTTGCCCTGGCATTTGATATAAGGGAAAAAAGGTTATCTGTGTAGCGTCTGTGTCAGGTGGTTCATGGCATGGTTGGAAGTGAAGATAAATTCTGACAAAATGATGTGGGATGACAATCCGGTAGACTGTTGTTAGGGTCGCTTTTGCCTCATTATCTCTGGATAGTTAATCGTGCTCTTTGAGAACATCCCAGTTGTAAGTTGGGAATGTGGGAGTGGCTGTGGGCAATCTGTGGAGGGTTAGCAGATATAGGGTAGGAGATACCCCTGAGTAGTATTTTTCTGGTGTCCCTTCCGGAGAAGTAGGTGGTGTGATTTCAAACAAGTCAGTGAGGGGTTGGTATGTTGCCAGATGGGTAGCTGTAAGTAATGTCAGGCATAAAGTAGGGAGAGGTGAGCTTTTGGGGCTTCACTTAGATTCTCTGTCAAAACTTGCTGGATATGGACGTCCAGCTGGCAGAACAGGTTAGTCAGACATGGTATCTTAACAGTATCTTATATATAAAATAAATAAATAAAAATTTGAAAACTGTGTATAACTCGTAAAGAACTCACAAAACCTTGGTGGGAACAGTAGGACCAGGTCTTCTGTAGGGTGCCGGTCTGGAGCGCAGAAGGCGGCTTAGGAATCCTGTCGAGGTCTACTATGGGCTGGTGAGGCTAAGGGGTTCCCGCCTGGTGGTTGGCAACTCGCTTGATGTGGAGGAGTTGCTGGGGGAGATCTTTGTCTTCTGGGTCTTTGCGAGTTCCATTCCATGGGATCTTCTCTGTGGTCTGGGTGTCGTGATGCCCGGATGCGTTGATCGCTGTACCAGTCAGGCAACGGAGGTTGTGGAAAATCCATGGCAGCGCAGAACTGTGGCAGGTCTTCTGGGACTCGTATTATAGCGGAGCGCCCCATTTTTGATGCTGAAAGGGCAAATGGAAATTTCCATCTGTAGGAGATATTGCGTGAGCGAAGGAGATCCAGAAGAGGGCGAAGACCCCTTCTGTGTTGTAGTGTGATGGGGGACAAATCTTGGAAGAGTTTAAGTTCTGTTCCCTCGTAAAGAACCTGATGTCTGTCTCTGGCACGCTTGAGAATATCTTCTTTCAGCGGAAAGTTTACTAGGCAGCAGATGACGTCGCGTGGGGGATCAGAATCTCTGCCCCTAGTGTGTAAAGCTCTGTGTATAAGTTCTATGTCTATAGGGGAGTCGTGGGGTCTGTCAAGCAGGCTATTGAAAACAGACTGGACGCATTGGTGGAGGTTGCCGGGTTCCACAGCTTCAGTGAGCCCTCTCACTCTTATATTATGCCTGCGTCCCCTATTATCTAAGTCTTCCAGGTGCCTGTGCATTTCCCTCAGTTGGAAAGAGTGCGTGTCAGAGACCTGTTGTATTTGTGCAATGGCGGCTTTGTGTTCAGGCAGCCATTCTCTTCCATTGCCAAACCACGCCCCCAGTTCAATACTCATTCCTTTCATGTGGGGGCAGCTACAGAGGTTGCCAGATGGGGTTTCGACCCTCAGGTTTTGAGACGCATAGGGAGGTGGGAGTCCGATCGTTTTAAGATTTATGTTTGCCCTCATTTGCTCTGAAGTTGTCGGCTGTTACTTACATTGTGGGTTTCCGTGTGGCTCTCTGTTTTCTTTTGTTTTCCTTCAGATCTTCCTCCTGGGCTTGTCTGGATCTTGGGGGATTCCTATGTTTTTGGGGGGCTGTGAGGGCTGACGCTCATCCTGAGGGGTGGCAACTTGGCAGTCTGCGGAGTGAGGCTATTCTGAGATGGCTGGAGATCCGGGGCATGATGTGGGGCCGGGTTCTCTCTGCATTTCATTACTATTCTAAAGTCGACAGGCTGTGCTGTGGGTTGGGGGTACTGAGTTGGGGGTCTGGGCCGCCAGGAACCTGGTGAGGGATGTCAAATTTGACGTTTGCGCATGATGCGTGATTTTTCCAGATGCATCATTGTATGGTTAGATATTGTGGCTAAAAAGGTTTGGTGTTTTGCTCACTCCATTGGTCATCTGAACAAGGTGAGAATTAAGTTAAACAGGGAGGTAGGTGGGTTTGTGGCTAAGCTCCGGGGCATGGTGGTTCACCACCGGGAGCTGGAGGATCAGTCTGTCTGCTATTGGAGGGATGATGGTGTTCACCTGAATGCAGTAGGGACAGATATTTGGTCTTTGGGCCTAAAGGAGGGGGTGCTGAGGGTGCTGCAGGTGTGGAGGGATTCGCTTGAATGAGGTGTCACTCAAGCTCATGTGGTGGGTCAAGGGGTCTTTGGGGGGTCAGTAATTACATGGTTACAAGATTTTGGGGCCCATCTAAGGTATGGAGCTTCCACTTGGTTAGTGGTGGTTCTCCCAGGAGTGAGGTCTCTTGGGTGAGGGGAATGTAGAATTATGTGTGATGTCAGAACTTCTTTGAGCAGGTTTTGGCGCGGCTGAGGACATGGACAATTCCAGTTAAAATTGGTCCTTAAGGACACCCAAAGACCTTTTGTTGTTGGGCATTACATTGTTAAATTTCCACTTATTGGTATGTTTTAATATTATGTTGTTTTATTCTTTGGTTAATAAAATTGGCTGCTGTGGCCATATTAAACCCATGTCACTCAGTCTGTGTCTTTATTCTAAGTTTGTAAGGACGTAGGTTGATGAATCCTTTAGTCAAGCGAGACCTGGAGGAGAAAATGGATGGAGGAGCTGCATGACTAAGGGAGGAACAAGGTCAGGGAACGGTCAGCTAGGTCAGTGTGTTTGGTGGGGGTGTAGCCCTTAACTGATTGGAGACAGAGGTCGAAGGGGCAGGGTTCAGATTAGAGGGTCTTTGTGGTGAGGTAGTTCTCTCACATTCCAAGGAGTCAGGAGAAGTCGCAGCTTCCCACCCACCCCCCTAGTGTTAGGGGTTTACCGAAGTGGATAGCTAAGTGATTGTATTTATGTGTCTAAAGTTTTTATCGAGTTTATACAAAAAAAAAAAACAAGCAATAATAATATATTAAAAAAAAAAAAAAAAAAAAAAAAAAAATATAATATATATATATATATATATATATATATATATATATATATATAATTGTAGCATGGTGCCTGTAAAACGGGTTAAAATTACAGGAAATGTGATTGATGGGATATATGTTCCTCCACGGATTCTTAGATTTGCAATCCAGCAAAGACTTTAGGGTAAAAAAGGATAGTTCTTTACCCTCTATTGGTAAAGTCCGTTCCGGGCTGGTTTTATTGGGAGTCTGATAGAGATCCGTGTGGGACAGACTCCCAAGTCCATGGACCGCAGTTTAATCTAATCTTTTCAGGTCTTGATTAAGGCAGCTGGTCCTAGCTCTTAGAGAGTATGTCTCCATGTGAGGAGGCAAGTAGGAGCATGGCTGCTTGTTTTTCCTAACTTTGGATACAAAAAGTTTGCATTTGGAAGGACATTTGCTACATAACCAAGGACTGGTCAGACTACGGACACAGTAAGGCTCGGTTGAGCAGAAGTTTATTTTTGTTTGATGGCAAGATGTCCTTTTTCTTCTGTTTGGAATCTCCTATGCATTAAACATAATGTTTTCCTAAAGAGACAGTGAGTTTGTCCCTACCTTGAGTCTAATCCCTTAATAAATAAATATATATATATATATATATATATATATATATATATATATATATATATATAATATTATAAGCCCCCATCTGCAGACCCCCTTAACCAATGGCCACAGTTGTGGGGATGAGGCCCTTGTCCCCATCAACATGGGTGCAAGGTGCTTTGGGGTGGCCCCAAGGCACCCACCCTCCATTTGAGGGCATGTGGCCTGGTATAGTTTCCTGACCTGCCGGGTTGCATGCCCGGATAAGGGTCTAGTATGGATTTTGGGGGAACCGTATGCCCCTCTCTTTTTTTTTTTTAAATTTGACGTGGAGTTCCCCTCCAAACCCATACCAAACCATGCCTTTTTTTTTTCTTTGTTTTAACTGCCACGGTTTTTTTTTTTGCTCAGCTGTCAGCGGGGGAAACCCCTTGACAGCTGATAACTCATTGGTTGTTAAGGACACTGCTGCCGGCTTCCCGGCCCTGCTCCTTAACAACCAGCTTACACTGCGCCATGATTGAGCAAAGCTTTGCCCAGTCAGGGCGCAGAATGCAGCGCTCATTGACTTGGCCTCCTTCAGGATGGTATTGCATTTCATTCTCCTTCGCTTCGGAAAATAGGACACTACCATCTTGTTTATTTGAATTACAATTTTCTTCCTCTTGATTAGAGAAACCAAGAAGTACAATGTTGTACAATGTGTACAAAGTTCCAGAATATTGAAGACTGTTGTTATTTCTGACCTTGGCGATTTTTCCCTGGACTTGAAAATGAGCTGTGCAGCCTTGAGTGCTGACATCTGACATATTGTGATTAGGGATGAGCTTCATGTTCGAGTCAAACGCATGTTCGACTGGAACATCGTGTGTTTGGCCGTTCATCGAATTGCGAATGTTATAGGCCGTTCACGCCAAATTCGAATGCAGTGTATTGCTGGCTGATGATTGGCCAAGCATGCACTATGACCTGCATGCTTGGCCAATCACAGTGCCATGTGTACAGAGAGCCGTAATTGGCCAAAGCCAGGGAGGCTTTGGCCAATTATGGCTCAGGGGGTTTAGTACACGCCCCACACTATATAAGGCCGCCTGCGGGCGGCCTTGTGTAGTGTGTTGCGGCGGAGACCGATAGACAGAGAGACAGTGTCATTTGATTTAAGTTACAGTGTATTATGTGTGTGTGTGTGTGTGTGTGTGTGTATGTGGGTGTACATATATATATATATATATATATATATATATATATATATATATATATATATATATATATATATAGAGAGAGAGAGATCGAGAGATATCCCATGTGGTGTGTGTGTATATGTATGTATGTGTGTTTATATATATATAATGTATGTATTCAGTTTAGCTAGATCTGTTCCTTTTATTCTCTTCCTAATATACAGGCAGGCAGGTGTTTTTACAGTATTTCCAGTTAGTGTACTGTGTACCCTGCACGGTTGCACCTACAGTATAGCTACCTGAAGCCAAGTGCTTGTGTCCTTCTTCTGATCCTATTAATAGCAGAGGCAGGCAGCTTGAAGTATTTCCAGTCAGTGTACTGTGTACCCTGCACAGTTGCACCTACAGTATAGCTACCTGAAGACAAGTGCAGGTGTTCTCATACTAATAATACTACAGGCAGGCAGTTGATTCTAATAAAAGGGAGTCTTACGAGCCACAATAATCCAGTGCCCAAGAAAAATGCAGATATTAGTACCCAGCAGCAAACGCAGACCACGTTTCATATCCGTGCAAATCAATATAAAGAAAAATTTCGCTACGCTAGAATAAATCACACTGTCACATAAACTTCCCAACGTGACTATAGATATCAAAATGATAACAGAAAAAAATATATAAAGACTGAAAAACCCTACAAAGTGCTTTCACAAAATTGCATAAAAGTGCAATGTGCATATAAGTCTAAGTATAAATAGAAAAACCTTCCAGCATATATTCATGAAATCGCATACAAGTGCAATGTGCATACAGATATAAATATGTAGATGTATACATAAATTCATAAAAAAACGTGTGACAAATATATCAAAACCATATAAAGTGCGACATGCATATACTTTTTCAATAAGTTACAAAGTGTATGAGTAAAAATAAAAATAAAAAGTGCCCAGTGAACCACATATATATAAAATTGGCATGTAAAAAGTATATGTGGAAAAATCGCCAAAAAAAGTGCATATATCATATGTCCAAAAATTGCATATAAAATGTCCAATTTAAGTGTCACCCAGCATGCTTAATCCAAGTGCTGCAAAAACATGCTCCAGTGTGCCTTGGTGACCCCCCCCCAAAGTGGTTGCGATCACCTCAGAGCGTGTGACACAGTGCCTAGCTGTGTCAAAACACGCTGTGGAGCCACCCCTGGGCTCTGTATAGCTAGCTTGATACCGATCTCCAACCTGGATCAATGCAGCTCCATGCCATAAATAGAAAGAGACTAGATAGTGTGATACCGTAAAAAATATCTTTATTAATAAATAAACCCGCTCCCCGCAAAGGGGTACTCACATTTCCCTGGTGCGTAAGTGCATCGTTCTATACAGACTTCACAAAAAACACAGCCGGTCGGCGTGTGGTATAGTGTGCGCTTCTCCCAGTCAGGTTTAGTGCTGCTAACTCCGTCCTGGCCCCTCCCCTACACACGTTCGACACAGGGATCATGTGTCTTCATCAGGGGGATATGATTGGACGGATGCTCTATGGTTTAAATACAGTAGCGGCGGCCATTTTGCCAGAGATTGCAGACTTACTAGCAATGGGCTACACTTTCCTATCACATATCCAATGTGAATATCACCAAAACGAAAGGCAGCACGTAGCTAGGTTATATTACAATTCTGTCACTCCGCTAAAGGGCATTTATTCATGTATGTGGAAGGAATTAAAATAATCCAGGACGGAGCTCAGGAGAATCGGTTTACCATACCCCACCTCAATGGCACACATTGCATAAATACGTATTATAACAAATATATATAGTGAATCAAGGAAAGAAAAAACGCCAATGAATGAATTATAAAAAACACATTAAAAAACCACAATGCCATATGCTTATGATAATATGGACTATGATGATAATTTAATGCAATACCATTGCATTATTGCATTAAATACTGCAGGCAGCTGCAGTATTTACAGTTAGTGTACTGTGTCCTCTGCACAGTGTGCACTTAAAGCTACCTGAAGACAATTGCTGATGTTCTGATCCTATTAATACCACAGGCAGGCAGTTGATTCTGCTAGCTGCAGTATGATTGGTATATATATAAATATATACATCCCAGTTTTGTGCAGCTACATCTCATTGCAGGCCAATAGTATGTCTGGAAGGCCAACAAGAAGAGGCAGATAGTCACAAGCCAATAAAAGAGGGCAAGCAGGCTCTGTGTCTAGAGGCAACAGTGCTGGTTATGGACACTTGGTCGAGTGGATGACCAAGCCGTCCTCATCCTCCTCATCCTCCCTCACCCAGGCTCAGGGTACATTGTCTGGCAAAGCAGCTGCCAACGTGGCCTCTTCCCTCGTCTCAATGGCATCAGTGACTCCTTTCCTAGCCCCACCATGTCCTCCTGAGGAGTCCCCCGAACTGTTTGACCACAGTGTTGGGTACATGCTCCAGGAGGATGCCCAGCGTTTTGAAGGCTCCGATGATGGTACTCAGCTAGAGGAAGGCAGTCACCCGCTTGGGTAACCACATGCTTGACCAAACATATGTTGACCTGCCATGCAGTTCGTTGGCAAGCGTACCTAAAAGACCCACACCAAAGAACTCTCCTTGCTCCTCATCAGCTGGGATCTCCAACCCCACTATACCTTCAGTCCTCTCTGAGACCTGCACTGAGAGGAATGAAGGTGTAGAATTAGGTGTGTCACAGCCAAATACTTGCGGGCAATCTGCTATCGGTACACCGACGTCAGATTGTACCAGGCAAATTTCCCTGCCCCAGCTGCTGCACCGCTGAAAGAAGTTCGCTCCCAGCCATCCACATGCCCAGCGGTTGAATGCTAGCTTGGCAAAATTGCTAGCACTTCAACTGCTACCTTTTCAGTTGGTAGACTCTGCCCGCTTCCGTGAGTTTGTGGAATGTGTGGTTCCTCAGTGGCAGGTTCCCAAACGCCACTTTTTCTCATGGAAGGCGATTCCGGCTCTCTACCAGCATGTGGAAGACAATGTCTTGGCCTCGCTGGACAGGGCGGTCAGTGGTAAGGTGCATATTACCGCTGACTCATGGTCCAGCAGGCATGGACAGGGACATTAACTAAGTTTCACGGCACATTGGGTGACTCTTCTGGTAGCTGGGAAGGATGCAGGACAAGGTTCAGTAGTGTTGGAGGTTGTTCTGCCACCACACCTCCAAAATACTACTACTGGCGATTCTGACACACCTCTCTCCTCCACCCCCTCCTCTTCTTCTTCCTCCATGGCCTCTTCCTGTGCTTTGTCCTCAGAACCAGAGGTGCTCCGTAGGCGTTCAAGGGGCTATGCAAGTACGCAGACCAAAAGATGCCATGCAGTGCTTGAGCTTGTGTGCTTGGGGGACAGGAGCCACACTGGGGCAGAGATTCGTTCAGCTCTGCAGGGGCAGGTTCAGAGGTGGTTGACGCCATGCCAGCTTAAGCCAGGAATGGTGGTTTGTGACAATGGCACCAACCTCCTCTCTGCCCTCCAACAGGGACAACTGACCCATGTGCCCTGTTTGGCTCACATCCTTAACTTGGTGGTGCAGCGGTTCTTGGGCAGGTACCCGGTCTTACAGGGTGTCCTGAGGCAGGCCAGAAAAGTCTGTGTTCATTTCAGTTGGTCATATATTGAAAGTGCTTGGCTGGTTGACCTCCAAAAGGAATTTAACCTGCCCAAGAACCGCCTAATCTGTGACATGCCCACCAGGTGGAACTCAACGTTGGCCGTGCTGCAGCTGCTGCACACACAGCAGAGGGCCATCAATGATTACCTGTGCGACTATGGCACCTGGACAAGGTCAGGGGAGCTTGTTTTTTTTTCCCCCACGCCAGTGGGCCATGATCAGGGATGCATGCACTGTTCTGTCACCATTTGAGGAGGCCACGAGGATGGTGAGCAGTGACAGTGCATGCATCAGTGACACTGTCCCCCTTGTCTACCTGTTGGAGCACACGCTGCGTGGAATAATGGACAGGGCACTTGAGGCAGAACAGAGGCAGGAAGAGGAGGACTTCCTTACCTCTCAAGGCCCCCTTTATCCAGACAGTGTTCCTGCATGCCCGCCGATCACACAGGAAGAGGAGGAGGAGGATTGTGTCAGCATGGAGGTGAAGCCTGGCACTCAGCATCAGCAGCAGTCTTTAAGGGATCATTTACAGTGCCAAGAAACCCATGGACTTGTACGTGGCTGGGAGGAGGTGGTTGCAGATCATGTCATTCTTGGTGACCCAGAGGACTCCGGACCGAATGCCTCAGTAAACCTACACTGCATGGCCTCCCTGATCCTGCAAAGCCTGCGGAAGGATCCCCGTATTTGTGGTATCAAGGAGAGGGATCAAAACTGGCTGGCAACCCTCCTTGATCCACATTACAATGGTTGCGGACCTTATCTTGCCGTCGCAGAGGGAGCAGAGGATGAAACCTCTTTGGGAGGCCTTGCAGAAAGGTCTGTGCAACGCGTTCCCAGAGACTGGGAGGTTACAAACTCATGTTCCTGGACAACGTGTTGCTGAGGCTTCGGTCAGTCAAAGAAGGAGCGGTGGAGAAGGTGGCCTTCTGACCGATGCGTTCAGACAATTTATTAGTCCGCAGCCCCAAGGTATGATCGTTCCAGCAACCATCGCCAGCGTCTGTTTTACATCGTGCAGGAATACCTAGGGGCAAGATCTGACTTGGACACCTTTCCCACCGAAAATCCTCTGGGTTACTGGGTCTTGAGGATGGATCACTGGCCAGAGCTTGCACAGTATGCAATTGAGCTACTGGCCTGTCCTGCATCCAGCGTTCTTTTGGAACGCACTTTCAGTGCTGCTGGAGACTTTGTAACCGATCACAGGGTGTGCCTGTCCACCGACTCGGTCGATCGACTGACCTTCATAAAAATGAATCAGTCTTGGATCACCACCAGATACCAAGTACCTGATGCTGATGTAACCGAATAATTTTTTTTGAAATGTCAGATTCCTTCAAGACTGCCTATGCTGATGCTGAGTGACAATTCTGTTATGCTGAGTGACTATCCTCTTCCTCCTCAATGATCATGCTGATAGCTTGTAAGAATATTTTTGTTTCAGGGTGCCGCCACCAGTGGCTAAGGCCCAATTTTTCTGCCCCTGTTCAACAGGGACATGTAATTACAATTCTTGATCTAATATTTCACAGCAGTGCCCGTTCCAGCGCCCACCAAGAGTAACTGTGAGGACTTACAGTGTTGTGCCACCAGCATCACCACCACCAAAGGCCCAATTTTTCTGACCCTGTTCAACAGGGGCATATAATTACAATTCTTGATCTAATATTTCACAGCAGGGCCCTGTGAGGGTTTATAGTGTTGTGGCAACACCAACACCTAATGCCCCAATTTCTGCAGAGTATATAGGGCAGGCCCCTACTTTCAAACATCCAACTTACAAACGACTTCCACTTGCAAACGGAAGGAGACAACAGGAAGTGAGATGAAATCTACTCCTAGGAAATTAAATTCTCTCCTGTAAGAGTTGATATGGGAAAAATGTGTCTCCTCTCCACTGATGCTTTATCACCAATCCTCGTTTCACTAAAAATCCCAAATTTTCAAAAACATTTGTCATTGGGACAGAAAGTAAGGTGAAATCTTCTGAAGAGGAGCACAGACAGCAAAACAAATGTCACAGGGGTGATAACCCTTCCCTATGTTTTCCAAAAAGCTTAAAATAGATTTTTTGGCTGGAGCTAAACACGTTAAAAATGTACCAGTTCAAAAATACAAACAGATTCCACTTGACAACAAACCTACAGTCCCTGTCTTGTTTGCACCGTGTGTATACTGCTGTTCAGAGTATATAGGGCCTGGGGGCCCCATGCCTTTCCTTTTTTTTAATTTGGGTGCGGGGTTCCCCTTAATATCCATACAAGACCCAAAGGGCCTGGTAATGGACTAGGGGGGGTACCCATGCCGTTTGTCTCACTGATTTTCATTCATATTGCCAGGACCAGACATTACATTAATGCCCCGTACACACGGTCGGATTTTCCGATGGAAAATGTCCGATCGGAGCGTGTTGTCGGAAATTCCGACCGTGTGTGGGCTCCATCGGACATTTTCCATCAGATTTTCCGACACACAAAGTTGGAAAGCAGGAGATAAAATTTTCCGACAACAAAATCCGTTGTCGGAAATTCCGATCGTGTGTACACAAATCCGACGGACAAAGTGCCACGCATGCTCAGAATAAATAAAGAGATGAAAGCTATTGGCCACTGCCCCGTTTATAGTCCCGACGTACGTGTTTTACATCACCGCGTTCAGAACGATCGGATTTTCCGACAACTTTGTGTGACCGTGTGTATGCAAGACAAGTTTGAGCCAACATCCGCCGGATTTTGTTGTCGGAATGTCCGAACAAAGTCCGACCGTGTGTACGCCCTATAAGGCCGCAAGCAGTTTTAAATGATTTTATTCCTTTAAAAATGTCATTTTGTGCAGGGATTGTTCTAAACACGGGAAACACGCGTCACTTTACAGGCATACTATAGACACCCCCCTAGGTACGATATTTAAAGGAATTTTTCACTTTTTTTTCACTTTAAGCATCATTAAAATCACTGCTCCCGAAAAAACGGCCGTTTTTAAAACTTTTTTTTTTGCATTGATACATGTCCCCTGGGGCAGGACCCGGGTCCCCAAACCCTTTTTAGGACAATACCATGCTAATTTAGCCTTTAAAATGTAGCACTTTTGATTTTGAACGGTCGAGTCCCATAGACTTCAATGGGGTTCTAACGTTCGTGCAAATTTTTGGTCCGTTTGCAGGTTCTGGTGCAAACCAAATCAGGGGGTGTTCGGCTCATCCCTAATTGTGATTCAATACCTAGAGCCAATTTGGCTTATCTGAAGTAATGATCTCCATATGCACTGGCTCAGGAAGCCGATTTGAAAGCATGGAAATAAAAGCATGGAACACATGTCATGTGCTTCATTGATAGAATACCACATTACTCTGTTACCTGCTTACTGGACATTACCCCCACAACCGCCAGAATAGGGTTCCTCATGAGGGATACCTTTAGCACCTGTGGTATGAGGAATTCAGGGAGGAGAGTTTAAGAGAATCTGCTTGGAAAAGACCAAAGGAAGCAGTCAGGTAAGGGTAAAAAGAGTACAAAAATGAATTTCATTAGTAATTAATTTCTTGCTAGGGACAGTAGCTGCATCCTATTACTGTGAGGATAAAAAAAAAGGATTCTGGTGCTAGGTTATAGTTTTTTTATTCATGGAGTCATCAGTCTTGTAGCCCTGTAAGGTTTGACCCATCAGTATGCTGCCATGCCATGCACAGGAAAGGACTATTAGGCAGAATGCAAAAATGAGAAATGTATTTAGTCGAAGGTAAAATGTATTGAAATACAATCACAGTGAATAATCAGTTATGAGAATGAACTTAAAGAGGAGGCCCCTGAAAAATTAAAAGTCATCAGCTACAAATACTGCAGCTGCTGACTTTTAATATATGGACACTTATTTGTCCAGGGAGCCTGCAATGTTGGCACCCCAGGAGATCTTCTGATTGACTGTCGGGTGCAGTTGCCACCATTTCAGGTAAGGGAACCCAGCTTTTGGCTTCACAGCCAGGTCCCTACTGCGCATGTGTGTAGTGCGCTGTGCTTTCTAATTGGTCCAGCGGCGGAGGAAGGAGTAGGGGGCCGAACTTCCGAGAGATGGGGCCGCGGCCCCTCACCTGGAAGTGGGAAACAGTACCTGTCAAAATAGGTACACGTTCCCCCCTCCCCCCTGAAAGGTGCCAAATGTGGCAATGAAGGGGGAGAAGACGGATAAGCAGAAGTTCCACTTTTGAGTGGAATTCCACTTTAACAGGCGCTGACCAAAGAAACAAATTGTGTGTGATAAAGGGACAGCAAGAGCCATTTACTGTGTTTGGATGTATTGTATGCTATGTGGTAAAAAAATATCAAATAACATTAAAATAAATGCACACATTATATTGCCTCTTTGTTTTTTAGGGTGCTATTATCACACTTTTTGGAGTTAATTTCCTAAAGACAAATAGACATTGCAAGGGAAGTTGTACTTTGCAAGGGAATTTTACTCTGCACTTAGCGAATAAGGTGAAGTTCTGCTGACTTCCATCATCTAATCACATGCAAGTAAAACATTTTTTTTCAACTTCACTTTTAAAGTCAACAGCCTTTTTGCCTTTAGTAAACCAACCCCATTGTCTTACCAGTTCAAGGAACAACAAGCAAACACAAACATGTTATTTCAATGACAATAGCTTGTCAAGCAGCCCTCCAGAGGACCTAATTTAACCACTTGCCACCCGCCATATAGCATAATGATGGCGGCAAAGTGGTTTCAATAACCTGACCGGACGTCATATGACGTCCTCAGGATATTAAGCCGCTACGCACCCCCGGGGGCACGCATCATGGCGATCGTTGTTGCGGTGTGTCAGTCTGACACACCGCAACACCGATCTAGGTAAAGAGTCTCTGACGGAGACTCTTTACCACGTGATCAGCGGTGTCCAATCATGGCTGATCATTAGGGATGAGCCGAACACCCCCCTGTTCGGTTCGCACCAGAACATGCGAACAGGAAAAAAATTCGTTCGAACACGCGAACACCGTTAAAGTCTATGGGACACGAACATGAATAATCAAAAGTGCTAATTTTAAAGGCTAATATGCAAGTTATTGTCAATAAAAGTGTTTGGGGACCTGGGTCCTGCCCCAGGGGACATGAATCAATGCAAAAAAAAGTTTTAAAAACGGCCGTTTTTTCAGGAGCAGTGATTTTAATAATGCTTAATGTCAAACAATAAAAGTGTAATATCCCTTTAAATTTCATACCTGGGGGGTGTCTATAGTATGCCTGTAAAGGGGCGCATGTTTCCCGTGTTTAGAACAGTCTGACAGCAAAATGACATTTTGAAGGAAAAAACATTTAAAACTACCGCGGCTATTGCATTGCCGACAATACACATAGAAGTTCATTGATAAAAACGGCATGGGAATTCCCCACAGGGCAACCCCGAACCAAAATTAAAAAAAAAAAAATGATGTGGGAGTCCCCCTAAATTCCATACAAGGCCCTTCAGGTCTGGTATGGATATTAAGGGGAACCCCAGCCAAAATTTAAAAAAAAAATTGACGTGGGGTTCCCCCTAAATTCCATACCAGACCCTTCAGGTCTGGTATGGATTTTAAGGGGAACCCCGCGCCAAAAAAAAAAAAAAAAACGGCGTGGGGTCCCCCTAAAAATCCATACCAGACCCTTATCCGAGCACGCAACCTGGCAGGCCGCAGGAAAAGAGGGGGGGACGAGAGTGCGGCCCCCCCCCCTCCTGAACCGTACCAGGCCACATGCCCTCAACATTGGGAGGGTGCTTTGGGGTAGCCCCCCAAAACACCTTGTCCCCATGTTGATGAGGACAAGGGCCTCATCCTCACAACCGTGGCCGGTGGTTGTGGGGGTCTGCGGGCGGGGGGCTGATCGGAATCTGGAAGCCCCCTTTAACAAGGGGACCCCCAGATCCCGGCCCCCCCCCCCTGTGTGAAATGGTAAGGGGGTACTTACCCCTACCATTTCACTAAAAAACTGTCAAAAATGTTAAAAATGACAAGAGACAGTTTTTGACAATTCCTTTATTTAAATGCTTCTTCTTTCTTCCTTCATCTTCTTCTTCTTCTGGTTCTTCTGGCTCTTCTGGTTCTTCCTCCGGCGTTCTCGTCCAGCATCTTCTCCGCAGCGTCTTCTATCTTCTTCTCCTCGGGCCGCTCCGCACCCATGGCATGAGGGGAGGCTCCCGCTCTTCTCTTCATCTCCTTCTCTTCTTCATCTTCTTCTTCATCTTCTTCTTCTTCTTCTCTTCTTCATGTCTTCTCCGGGCCGCTCCGCAGCCATGCTGTGGCATGGAGGGAGGCTCCCGCTGTGTGACGGCGTCTCTTCGTCTGACGGTTCTTAAATAACGGGGGGCGGGGCCATCCGGTGACCCCGCCCCCTCTGATGCACGGTGACTTGACGGGACTTCCCTGTGACGTCATGGGGAATGCCACAGGGAAGTCCCGTCATGTCACCGTGCGTCAGAGGGGGGCGGGGTCACCGGGTGGCCCCGCCCCCCATTATTTAAGAACCGTCAGACGAAGAGACGCCGTCACACAGCGGGAGCCTCCCTCCATGCCACAGCATGGCTGCGGAGCGGCCCGGAGAAGACATGAAGAAGAGAAGAAGAAGAAGAAGAAGAAGATGAAGAAGAAGATGAAGAAGAAGATGAAGAAGAGAAGAAGATGAAGAGAAGAGCGGGAGCCTCCCCTCATGCCATGGGTGCGGAGCGGCCCGAGGAGAAGAAGATAGAAGAAGCCGCGGAGAAGATGCTGGACGAGAACGCCGGAGGAAGAACCAGAAGAAGAAGAAGATGAAGGAAGAAAGAAGAAGCATTTAAATAAAGGAATTGTCAAAAACTGTCTCTTGTCATTTTTAACATTTTTGACAGTTTTTTAGTGAAATGGTAGGGGTAAGTACCCCCTTACCATTTCACACAGGGGGGGGGCCGGGATCTGGGGGTCCCCTTGTTAAAGGGGGCTTCCAGATTCCGATAAGCCCCCCGCCCGCAGACCCCCACAACCACCGGCCACGGTTGTGAGGATGAGGCCCTTGTCCTCATCAACATGGGGACAAGGTGTTTTGGGGGGCTACCCCAAAGCACCCTCCCAATGTTGAGGGCATGTGGCCTGGTACGGTTCAGGAGGGGGGGGGGCCGCACTCTCGTCCCCCCCTCTTTTCCTGCGGCCTGCCAGGTTGCGTGCTCGGATAAGGGTCTGGTATGGATTTTTAGGGGGACCCCACGCCGGTTTTTTTTTTTTTTTTTTTTTTTGGCGCGGGGTTCCCCTTAAAATCCATACCAGACCTGAAGGGTCTGGTATGGAATTTAGGGGGAACCCCACGTCAATTTTTTTTTTAAATTTTGGCTGGGGTTCCCCTTAATATCCATACCAGACCTGAAGGGCCTTGTATGGAATTTAGGGGGACCCCCACATCATTTTTTTTTTTTTTATTTTGGTTCGGGGTTCCCCTGTGGGGAATTCCCATGCCGTTTTTATCAATGAACTTCTATGTGTATTGTCGGCAATGCAATAGCCGCGGGTAGTTTTAAATGAGTTTTTTCCTTCCAAATGTCATTTTGCTGTCAGACTGTTCTAAACACAGGAAACATGCGCCCCTTTACAGGCATACTATAGACACCCCCCAGGTACGAAATTTAAAGGGATATTACACTTTTATTGTTTGACTTTAAGCATTAATAAAATCACTGCTCCTGAAAAAACGTCCGTTTTTAAAACTTTTTTTTGCATTGATCCATGTCCCCTGGGGCAGGACCCGGGTCCCCAAACACTTTTTATGACAATAACTTGCATATAAGCCTTTAAAATTAGCACTTTTGATTTCTCCCATAGACTTTTAAAGGGTGTTCCGCGGCATTCGAATTTGCCGCGAACACCCCAAATTGTTCGCTGTTCGGTGAACTTGCGAACAGCCAATGTTCGAGTAGAACATGAGTTCGACTCGAACTCGAAGCTCATCCCTACTGATCATGATGTAAATAGGAAGAGTCGGTGATCGGCTTTTCCTCACTCGCGTCTGACAAAGGAGAGCCGATCGGCTGCTCTCCTGACAGGGGGGGTCTGTGCTGATTGTTTATCAGCACAGCCCCCGCTTGGATCCCACCCAGGACCACCATCATGCCGCCCAGGACCACCAGGATAGCCATCCACACTGGACCACCAGGTATGCCCCCCCTAGACCCCCAGGGAAATACTAATTTGTGCCAAGACAGCTGCCAAATCAATGCCCAGGCAGCTGCCAATCAGCGCCCACTCACAATGCCTACCAGTGCCACTAGGGATGCCTATCAGTGCCTCATATTGGTGCCACGTATCAGTGCCCAGCAGTTCCGCCTATCAGTGCCACCCATAAGAACCCATCTTTGCAGCCTTTCAGTGCCCATCAGTGTCGCCTATCAGTGCCACCCATGAGTGCCCATCAGTGCTGCATATCAGTGCCGCCTACCAGTGCCCGCTTATCAGTGCCGCCTTATCAGTGCCCATCAGTGAAAGAGAACGTACTTATTTACAAAATTTTATAACAGAAACAAAAGCAAAACTTTTATTTTTTTTCAAAATTTTCGGTCTTTTTTTAAATTTGTTTAGCAAAAAATAAAAACCGCAGAGGTGATCAAATACCACCAAAAGAAAGCTCTATTTGTGGGAACAAAATGTTAGAAATTTAGTTTGGGTACAGTGATGGATGACCACGCAATTGTCATTCAAACTGCGACAGCACTGAAAGCTGAAAATTGGTCTGGGCAGGAAGGTGTATAAGTGCCCTGTATTGAAGTGGTTAACCACTTGCTTACTGAACACTTAAATCCCCCTCCTGCCCAGACCAATTTTCAGCTTTCAGCGCTGACGCACTTTGAATGACAATTGCGCGGTCATACAACACTGTACCCAAATTTTTATCATTTTTTTCCCACAAATAGAGCTTTCTTTTGGTGGTATTTAATCACAGCTGGGGTTTTTATGTTTTGCTAAACAAACAAAAAAAGATGGAAATTAAAAAAAAAAAAAAAAATCATGTTTAATAGTTTGTTATAAAATTTTGCAAACAGGTAATTTTTCTCCTTCATTGATATGCGCTGATGAGGCAGCACTGGTGGGCACTGATAGGCTGCACTGATGGGCACGGATAGGCACAGTTAAGGCGGCACTGATAGGCACAGTTAAGGTGGCACTGATAGGTACAGTTAAGTCGGCACTGATAGGCACAGTTAAGGCAGCACTGATGGGGACAGATAAGGCGGTACTGATGGGCACAGATAAGGTGGCACTGATGGCCACTGATGGGCGCTAATGGGTGGCACTGATGGGTGGCACGGATAGGTGGGACTGATGGGCACTGATAGGTACCACTGATGGGGGCACTGATGGGCGGCACTGATGGGTGGCACTGATGGGCAGTGATGGGCGGCACTGATGGGCACTGGTAGGTGACACTGATGGGCACTGATAGGTGGCACTGATGTGCAGCACTAATGTGGGCGCTGATGGGTGGCACTGATGGGTGGCACTGTGGGCACTGATAGGTGGCACTGTGGGCACTGATGGATGGCACTGATTGATGGCACTGTGGGCACTGATGGGTGACGCTGGCAGGCACTGGTAGGCGGCACTGCTGCCTATTGCTTTGTGACAGATGATCGCCATGATCGGGACTGATGTCCTGATCACGGCCGCCGGTGATCGGGTTTTCTTTTCCTCCTCACGTTGTCAGCGCGAGGAGGAAAAATAGCCGATTACCGGCTGTGTTTACATCACATGATCAGCTGTCATTGGCTGACAGCTGATCATGTGGAAAGGGGTCGGGACCGACCCCTTACTCTGATCTGTGATCAGGCGAGTCTCATAGACTCGCTGATCACCGAGCGCGCCGCGCACGCCCTGCAGGGGGCGCGCAGGCTGCTCGTGCATGGGACAACATCAATAGACGTAGTCCTGGCAATGTAGATCCGCACTGTTGCCGTCATTTGGCAATGGCCTGGATCTGAAGAGGTTAAACATAAAATATAGAAAATAGTAAAAACCTTCGCGCCAGTGGTGTCGATAGCAGATAATATATATGAATTACATATACTGGTGATACATCTAGTAAGAAAACATTCCCAACAATAAAGAAAATTTGTGGAAATATATAAACAATCAGTGTAAGCTGCTCCCCAATTTTTGAATAATCAAAAAAATAGATAATCAAAAAAAGGAATGTAAGGAAGATAGGGGGCGCTAGATACCATATTATTCAAGTGCTCTAAATAAATAAATCTCCTGCATTACCAAAAAAATGGAAATGTAAGAAAGCTAGGGGGCGCTAGATACCATACTATTCAAGTGCTTTAAATAAATAAATATCCTGCATTACCAAAAAAATGAAAAACATAATAATGACAAATCATAATTAGATTACACATAGGAGTGCCCACAATAGTGAAAAAAATATATAGTGATTGATTGTCCACATAAAAAAGTGTTTTGAAGTGGTTGAAATGATATCTTTCAATAATATCCCAATCTTGTTGCTGTAAACGAAAGGTTTTCCATCACCAAAGGAAAATAAGAAAAAGGAAAACACCTCGAAGTAGTAGATATCTGCTTACCAGATACCAATGACTCCTTTAGTTAAAAAGAGAGTCACTAGCGCTTGTGCAGGGTTGTGCCTGCTCACATGGATGGCCGGACTGTGGTTGGTATTATAGGCATGGATCGTTCCCGTCAAGCTCATTCAAGATAGGATAAGGATACATAGGAAACAAAAACAGTCTCCATAGCGTAAAACCATTTATTAAAAAAGTAAACAAATTAAAAAGCCAAATGGCCACTTACATTGGTGGGTGCCTACCCGGCACTGGGGCTGCTTGCATGTCAGAGTGACTTCACAGTCAGAAAAAGCCTTTCATGTCTCCTCCACGCTGGCGTGCGTTCCAGCTTACACAGGGGGGCAGCCAAAGGATCCGGATGTTGTTGGGTGATAGGACATGTGACCACGTACCGCTCCGCCGTACATTTCGTAGTGAACGTCTTCAGGGAAGCGTACGTTGGTCACTGGAATGGTGGTTTTTATTAGGAACAGGAAGGGGGCGGGTAATTGGCAAATGGGCCACAGGAACTGTGCTCATAGCAATAAAGTTGGAAAGTTCAACTATGGTCTGGAGCCTAGCTCCATCTTGTGGATATTTACTATATTGTTCACAAAGAACTCCTTACTTATAACAAATGTGACTTCATATCAAACATCTCCTAAGTGGAGACGACATGTTGTTATAGTCCCCCTACTGGTTAAAAACAGGTAGGTGAATCCACCCATATAGGTGGTGGGGAAGTGAGAAAAAATATATAAGTGAATAAAATTAATGGTGGTGTTTTTGTAGAGAGAAAAGGGGGGGGGACTCATGTAACCCTGCATTCTATAACAGCCCCAGTCTCGGTTTACATACAAAAATGATTACAAAACTAAATAGCATTTATTAAACCTTAAAAGGCTGCAATATAACCTATCCCCGTCTGACTCGAATAATAAAGGGGACAAAGAAGAGGGGGGGAAAAAATATTCCATCTTGCACCCTGGACAGCTATCTCTGACCTCAACCATAATACAAGTGGTGCCTAACTCACTCACATGATCTGAGGTGGACAGATAATGATATTCCTAGACACTCCTGGATTCAATCATTTGTAAGAAAACAATTAAGGTCCAGATCTATATTCATCCCATGTGGTTGCATAGTCCGTAATTTATAAAGCCAGTACGTTTCATTCCTAGATATTGCCCTTTTCATATGGGTACCTCTCCAATCCCTAGAGATTTTGTCAATCCCATAGAATGTACACAGTGATGGGTCACTATCATGGTAAAGTTTGAAGTGTCTTGATACACTATGGTTAGGGTATCCCTTTTTAATATTTGTTAAATGTTCATTTATTCTTACTTTCAGTTGGCGTGTGGTTCTGCCCACGTATTGAAGGGAGCATGGGCATTCCAGAACATATGTTACGTGATCAGAATCGCATGTGATGAGAGGTTTAATATCAAATTGTTGTTGTGTTACTATAGATTGGAACTGGGTCTTCTTTTTCTTGGTACCTGGTTTTCTGGTTATTTTACAAGCATTAAAAATAAATAAAGAACTGCGCTACGTGAATAAATATAAAATCTAAAAATAAGTGAAATGTGAATGACCAAGTTGGATATACCAAAATCCTGCTGCTAAACACTAAACCCTCGACATAAGGCAAAAGCAAAATACATACTAGTGAGTGTAGCGCTGGATATATAAAATTAAATAATTATGATGACTGGTGACTACAAAGATATTGTGCACAATCTAGTGAGACTAGAATATCAATTAAACAGGATAACCATCGTGAAAAAATGAGAAGTGACAAAGGTGCAGCATCAAATTAATAATACAATACCAAAAAATCGCATAAATGTAAATATAAAATTCAAATAAGTGATAAGAGAAAAGTTCTACAAAGTGTCCCAAATCACACTGTGTTAATTCCAAAAAAGATCCAGAAGAGATGTTTTTGCAGAGTTCGGGGATGTTTGGTCCACCTTTCGTGCGGCCCACCACCAAATGGAAAAAATGAAGGCTTACCGACAAGCCTGCGACCGCCCTTATTCAGGGGGGTCAAAACAGGCTTAGTAGTGGAAATCTCCTAGGATAATGGACCGGATTGATTTTAAATCGTTTTCCCTTTCTTTCCACTGTCATTTTGCTGTTTTATGCTTTAATGCATCTTAGTTTTTTAAATAAATGCCCCCGATTTTTTACAATCTACACTATTGGAGTCCTTGTTCTATTCTTTTCCCCTGGGAATCGTGGCTTATCTGTGCCTGAGTCTTTTTGAAAAGGAACACTAAAGGATTCCCTATGAGTACATCTCTTCACGGATGTCCTTGTTGCGGTGGGCTGCTGGATTAACGAGGAGAGAGCGAGTTCAGAGGGTCCATTATCCTAGGAGATTTCCACTACTAAGCCTGTTTTGACCCCCCTGAATAAGGGCGGTCGCAGGCTTGTCGGTAAGCCTTCATTTTTTCCATTTGGTGGTGGGCCGCACGAAAGGTGGACCAAACATCCCCGAACTCTGCAAAAACATCTCTTCTGGATCTTTTTTGGAATTAACACAGTGTGATTTGGGACACTTTGTAGAACTTTTCTCTTATCACTTATTTGAATTTTATATTTAAATTTATGCGATTTTTTGGTATTGTATTATTAATTTGATGCTGCACCTTTGTCACTTCTCATTTTTTCACGATGGTTATCCTGTTTAATTGATATTCTAGTCTCACTAGATTGTGCACAATATCTTTGTAGTCACCAGTCATCATAATTATTTAATTTTATATATCCAGCGCTACACTCACTAGTATGTATTTTACAAGCATTGCATCTAGTGCAATAGTGAAAACCAGAACCATCCAGAAAAGTGGGAGGTTTCCCGGGGGGATCTGGTACGTTTGGAGCCAAGCGATTCCTAAGGGTAGGGGCTCTTCGGTAGATAAACTTAGGTTTATTGGGCAGGGAAGACTGGAGATCTTTATCTTTGAGTAGGATAGGCCAGAATTTTTTGAAGATACCTTCTACTGTTTTATATTGGCGATGAAAGCCCGATATGAACGCACAGTCACCCTTATATTCTTTTTTTGGTTTAAGGACCAATAGGGACTGTCTGTCCATATTTGCCACCTGTGAGACCAATTTTGTCAAGATATGGGCGGGGTATCCCTTTTCTCTAAATCTAGTGGTGAGAATTGCTGCTTGTGTGAAATAATCCAAGATATTAGCACAATTTCGCCGTATACGCATATATTGCCCTTTCGGTACAGCTCCTATCCATTGCGGATGGTGACAGCTGTGTGTAGGGACATATGCGTTACGGTCAGTTTCTTTAAAAAAAAAGTCTTTGTACTAATATGATCACCTTGTTTGAAGAGTGTTAGATCCAAATAATTCACCGTGGCCAAACTGTACTCCGCTGTGAACTTTAGATTGTACTTATTCATATTCATACTCTCCAAAAACTTGTTAAAACTTTCTTTGGTTCCCTCCCACAGAATCATCACGTCATCTATGTATCTTTTATACAGAAGAAGTGAGTGAGGTCTGTTTTTGAAAATGGTCTCTGATTCCCATTTATTTAACGTAATATTCGCCACGCTAGGTGCATAGCGGGCTCCCATGGCTACACCGCCAATTTGATTGTAGTATTCGTTTAATGCCCAGAAATAATTATTCCCCATGGCCATAGATAATCCTTTAATCAAAAATTTGATTTGTGATTTTTTCAGGGTGGATTGGTTGGTGAGAGCCCACCTCACTGCTTCTAACACATCTGTTTGGCGAAGGTTTGTATACAAAGACTCGATGTCTATTGTTACTAGTAAGGTTTGGTCCGTGATGATGGTGGATTGTAACAGTGTAATTAGTTCTCGACTATCTTTGAGATAGGATTGGCTCTGTGGGACTAGAGGCTGGAGGAAAGTGTCGAGGTATTCCCCCACCCTAGAGTACAGAGAGCCAATCCCACTCACTATTGGACGGCCTGGTGGGTTTACCTTATCTTTATGTATTTTTGGTACTATGTAGACTACCGGAATTCTGGGTGTAGTTAGGTTCAAATAATCTGCTTCTTTCTGAGTTAATATTTGTTTACTGGTACCTTGGTTAATCCAATCTAATAGTTGTTGTTTCAGTTGTGGGGTAGGGTTACTTTTAAGCTTTTTATACGTTGAGGTGTCATTCAACTGTCTCCTTAGTTCTGTATTATAGTTTTCTTTGGTTAGTATTACCAAACCTCCCCCCTTGTCAGCAGGTCTCACCACTATCTGTTTGTTCTCTTCCAGTTTTTTTATTCCGTCCCATATTCTCTGGTTGTTTCTATGTTGTGATATTTCAATCTGTCGTACTTCATCTTGGACCATACTCTTGAATACTTCTATGTGGTGGTGGGAACCCTTTTGGGGATTGAACACCGAATTATTTTTCAAATTACTGTGTACAAAAGGGTCTGTTATTTCCTGAATCCTAGTGTTGCTGGTTTGCCCTGCAAAATGTTTCCTGATATTTAGTTTCCTTATATATTTCTCAATATCTACGAACAGATTGAACTTATCTATGTTCTTATTTGGCGCAAATTTTAGTCCCTGTGCCAAGACTTCCAATTCTGCCTCCGAAAATTCTATGGTGGTTAAATTGAATAATCCTGCTTTTAGTTGTTTCTCTTCCTTTTTCTTTCTCCCTCTGCCTCTTCTTCCTCTCTTTCTACTCTTTCTATATAGTTTTGTTGTGAGTTGGAAGGGATTCTGTATGGTTCTTTCCAGTCCCTCCATTCCCCCCCTCCCTGGTGTGGATAGGGGTTGTGTACTGGTCTCCCTCTAAAATTACCTCTAAAGTTTCCCCTTGGGGGCCTTGATGGGTACTGATTGCGGTTGTTGGCATAGTAACCATAGTCTGGGGGTCTATAGTCAGTAGGGGGGGGGGGTCTGTTATAGTTAGGTCCCCTGTATGGTGAATGGTAAGTGGTAGGGTATGTGTGAGAATTCCCCTTAGGGTAATTGATAGGACCACGTGCTGTCCTATTGTTTTTGTGGGGTGTATTGGGGTCCCCTTTACTTTGGGCTACCATAGACGCTACAGTGTTGTGTACTTCAACTTCCCTCTCCACTGTTGGTTCTTGGGACGGGTTCAGCTGTAAATTTTGTTGCCATTTGTATACCCTATTGTCTTCATAGTCCTTAGTATCTCTAAAATATTTTTTGAGCTTTTTATCTTTGATTTCCCCATCATATTTAGCTAGATGGGTGTTTAATTCCTTAGCCTTGTCTAAATACTCTTTAGAGGACATAAGTGGTTCCATAGTTGTCTTGAGTTCTTTGATCTTAGATTCCAAGACAGCTTTTTTGGCTTCGCGCCTTCTTACCATCATTTGCATTAGTTTTTGTTCACAGGCGTTGAAGAATTGGTACCACTCATCGAGTAGTCTCAAATCCTCCACTCCATCATTGGGGCTAACATCCCATCTTAAACTTCTGGGGGTAAAATTTTTACCTATATACATCTCCAGAGATGCAATATCCCACCACAGCCTAATTTGTTTTTCAGTGTCATATTTGAGTTGTTTGAATCCCTTTTCCAAATCTACATTATTGGTAGATGTTTGTTGGAAAATCTCTTCTACGTTAATTTGTCTATTTTGCATAAAATTAAATACATCCATGGCTGCGGTAAGTAACAAGTTTAAATCCAAATTATTCAAACTCAAGCAGTAGAAAATAGTAAAAACCTTCGCGCCAGTGGTGTCGATAGCAGATAATATATATGAATTACATATACTGGTGATACATCTAGTAAGAAAACATTCCCAACAATAAAGAAAATTTGTGGAAATATATAAACAATCAGTGTAAGCTGCTCCCCAATTTTTGAATAATCAAAAAAATAGATAATCAAAAAAAGGAATGTAAGGAAGATAGGGGGCGCTAGATACCATATTATTCAAGTGCTCTAAATAAATAAATCTCCTGCATTACCAAAAAAATGGAAATGTAAGAAAGCTAGGGGGCGCTAGATACCATACTATTCAAGTGCTTTAAATAAATAAATATCCTGCATTACCAAAAAAATGAAAAACATAATAATGACAAATCATAATTAGATTACACATAGGAGTGCCCACAATAGTGAAAAAAATATATAGTGATTGATTGTCCACATAAAAAAGTGTTTTGAAGTGGTTGAAATGATATCTTTCAATAATATCCCAATCTTGTTGCTGTAAACGAAAGGTTTTCCATCACCAAAGGAAAATAAGAAAAAGGAAAACACCTCGAAGTAGTAGATATCTGCTTACCAGATACCAATGACTCCTTTAGTTAAAAAGAGAGTCACTAGCGCTTGTGCAGGGTTGTGCCTGCTCACATGGATGGCCGGACTGTGGTTGGTATTATAGGCATGGATCGTTCCCGTCAAGCTCATTCAAGATAGGATAAGGATACATAGGAAACAAAAACAGTCTCCATAGCGTAAAACCATTTATTAAAAAAGTAAACAAATTAAAAAGCCAAATGGCCACTTACATTGGTGGGTGCCTACCCGGCACTGGGGCTGCTTGCATGTCAGAGTGACTTCACAGTCAGAAAAAGCCTTTCATGTCTCCTCCACGCTGGCGTGCGTTCCAGCTTACACAGGGGGGCAGCCAAAGGATCCGGATGTTGTTGGGTGATAGGACATGTGACCACGTACCGCTCCGACGTACGTTTCGTAGTGAACGTCTTCAGGGAAGCGTACGTTGGTCACTGGAATGGTGGTTTTTATTAGGAACAGGAAGGGGGCGGGTAATTGGCAAATGGGCCACAGGAACTGTGCTCATAGCAATAAAGTTGGAAAGTTCAACTATGGTCTGGAGCCTAGCTCCATCTTGTGGATATTTACTATATTGTTCACAAAGAACTCCTTACTTATAACAAATGTGACTTCATATCAAACATCTCCTAAGTGGAGACGACATGTTGTTATAGTCCCCCTACTGGTTAAAAACAGGTAGGTGAATCCACCCATATAGGTGGTGGGGAAGTGAGAAAAAATATATAAGTGAATAAAATTAATGGTGGTGTTTTTGTAGAGAGAAAAGGGGGGGGGAACTAATGTAACCCTGCATTCTATAACAGCCCCAGTCTCGGTTTACATACAAAAATGATTACAAAACTAAATAGCATTTATTAAACCTTAAAAGGCTGCAATATAACCTATCCCCGTCTGACTCGAATAATAAAGGGGACAAAGAAGAGGGGGGGAAAAAATATTCCATCTTGCACCCTGGACAGCTATCTCTGACCTCAACCATAATACAAGTGGTGCCTAACTCACTCACATGATCTGAGGTGGACAGATAATGATATTCCTAGACACTCCTGGATTCAATCATTTGTAAGAAAACAATTAAGGTCCAGATCTATATTCATCCCATGTGGTTGCATAGTCCGTAATTTATAAAGCCAGTACGTTTCATTCCTAGATATTGCCCTTTTCATATGGGTACCTCTCCAATCCCTAGAGATTTTGTCAATCCCATAGAATGTACACAGTGATGGGTCACTATCATGGTAAAGTTTGAAGTGTCTTGATACACTATGGTTAGGGTATCCCTTTTTAATATTTGTTAAATGTTCATTTATTCTTACTTTCAGTTGGCGTGTGGTTCTGCCCACGTATTGAAGGGAGCATGGGCATTCCAGAACATATGTTACGTGATCAGAATCGCATGTGATGAGAGGTTTAATATCAAATTGTTGTTGTGTTACTATAGATTGGAACTGGGTCTTCTTTTTCTTGGTACCTGGTTTTCTGGTTATTTTACAAGCATTGCATCTAGTGCAATAGTGAAAACCAGAACCATCCAGAAAAGTGGGAGGTTTCCCGGGGGGATCTGGTACGTTTGGAGCCAAGCGATTCCTAAGGGTAGGGGCTCTTCGGTAGATAAACTTAGGTTTATTGGGCAGGGAAGACTGGAGATCTTTATCTTTGAGTAGGATAGGCCAGAATTTTTTGAAGATACCTTCTACTGTTTTATATTGGCGATGAAAGCCCGATATGAACGCACAGTCACCCTTATATTCTTTTTTTGGTTTAAGGACCAATAGGGACTGTCTGTCCATATTTGCCACCTGTGAGACCAATTTTGTCAAGATATGGGCGGGGTATCCCTTTTCTCTAAATCTAGTGGTGAGAATTGCTGCTTGTGTGAAATAATCCAAGATATTAGCACAATTTCGCCGTATACGCATATATTGCCCTTTCGGTACAGCTCCTATCCATTGCGGATGGTGACAGCTGTGTGTAGGGACATATGCGTTACGGTCAGTTTCTTTAAAAAAAAGTCTTTGTACTAATATGATCACCTTGTTTGAAGAGTGTTAGATCCAAATAATTCACCGTGGCCAAACTGTACTCCGCTGTGAACTTTAGATTGTACTTATTCATATTCATACTCTCCAAAAACTTGTTAAAACTTTCTTTGGTTCCCTCCCACAGAATCATCACGTCATCTATGTATCTTTTATACAGAAGAAGTGAGTGAGGTCTGTTTTTGAAAATGGTCTCTGATTCCCATTTATTTAACGTAATATTCGCCACGCTAGGTGCATAGCGGGCTCCCATGGCTACACCGCCAATTTGATTGTAGTATTCGTTTAATGCCCAGAAATAATTATTCCCCATGGCCATAGATAATCCTTTAATCAAAAATTTGATTTGTGATTTTTTCAGGGTGGATTGGTTGGTGAGAGCCCACCTCACTGCTTCTAACACATCTGTTTGGCGAAGGTTTGTATACAAAGACTCGATGTCTATTGTTACTAGTAAGGTTTGGTCCGTGATGATGGTGGATTGTAACAGTGTAATTAGTTCTCGACTATCTTTGAGATAGGATTGGCTCTGTGGGACTAGAGGCTGGAGGAAAGTGTCGAGGTATTCCCCCACCCTAGAGTACAGAGAGCCAATCCCACTCACTATTGGACGGCCTGGTGGGTTTACCTTATCTTTATGTATTTTTGGTACTATGTAGAGTACCGGAATTCTGGGTGTAGTTAGGTTCAAATAATCTGCTTCTTTCTGAGTTAATATTTGTTTACTGGTACCTTGGTTAATCCAATCTAATAGTTGTTGTTTCAGTTGTGGGGTAGGGTTACTTTTAAGCTTTTTATACGTTGAGGTGTCATTCAACTGTCTCCTTAGTTCTGTATTATAGTTTTCTTTGGTTAGTATTACCAAACCTCCCCCCTTGTCAGCAGGTCTCACCACTATCTGTTTGTTCTCTTCCAGTTTTTTTATTCCCTCCCATATTCTCTGGTTGTTTCTATGTTGTGATATTTCAATCTGTCGTACTTCATCTTGGACCATACTCTTGAATACTTCTATGTGGTGGTGGGAACCCTTTTGGGGATTGAACACCGAATTATTTTTCAAATTACTGTGTACAAAAGGGTCTGTTATTTCCTGAATCCTAGTGTTGCTGGTTTGCCCTGCAAAATGTTTCCTGATATTTAGTTTCCTTATATATTTCTCAATATCTACGAACAGATTGAACTTATCTATGTTCTTATTTGGCGCAAATTTTAGTCCCTGTGCCAAGACTTCCAATTCTGCCTCCGAAAATTCTATGGTGGTTAAATTGAATAATCCTGCTTTTAGTTGTTTCTCTTCCTTTTTCTTTCTCCCTCTGCCTCTTCTTCCTCTCTTTCTACTCTTTCTATATAGTTTTGTTGTGAGTTGGAAGGGATTCTGTATGGTTCTTTCCAGTCCCTCCATTCCCCCCCTCCCTGGTGTGGATAGGGGTTGTGTACTGGTCTCCCTCTAAAATTACCTCTAAAGTTTCCCCTTGGGGGCCTTGATGGGTACTGATTGCGGTTGTTGGCATAGTAACCATAGTCTGGGGGTCTATAGTCAGTAGGGGGGGGGGGTCTGTTATAGTTAGGTCCCCTGTATGGTGAATGGTAAGTGGTAGGGTATGTGTGAGAATTCCCCTTAGGGTAATTGATAGGACCACGTGCTGTCCTATTGTTTTTGTGGGGTGTATTGGGGTCCCCTTTACTTTGGGCTACCATAGACGCTACAGTGTTGTGTACTTCAACTTCCCTCTCCACTGTTGGTTCTTGGGACGGGTTCAGCTGTAAATTTTGTTGCCATTTGTATACCCTATTGTCTTCATAGTCCTTAGTATCTCTAAAATATTTTTTGAGCTTTTTATCTTTGATTTCCCCATCATATTTAGCTAGATGGGTGTTTAATTCCTTAGCCTTGTCTAAATACTCTTTAGAGGACATAAGTGGTTCCATAGTTGTCTTGAGTTCTTTGATCTTAGATTCCAAGACAGCTTTTTTGGCTTCGCGCCTTCTTACCATCATTTGCATTAGTTTTTGTTCACAGGCGTTGAAGAATTGGTACCACTCATCGAGTAGTCTCAAATCCTCCACTCCATCATTGGGGCTAACATCCCATCTTAAACTTCTGGGGGTAAAATTTTTACCTATATACATCTCCAGAGATGCAATATCCCACCACAGCCTAATTTGTTTTTCAGTGTCATATTTGAGTTGTTTGAATCCCTTTTCCAAATCTACATTATTGGTAGATGTTTGTTGGAAAATCTCTTCTACGTTAATTTGTCTATTTTGCATAAAATTAAATACATCCATGGCTGCGGTAAGTAACAAGTTTAAATCCAAATTATTCAAACTCAAGCAGTAGAAAATAGTAAAAACCTTCGCGCCAGTGGTGTCGATAGCAGATAATATATATGAATTACATATACTGGTGATACATCTAGTAAGAAAACATTCCCAACAATAAAGAAAATTTGTGGAAATATATAAACAATCAGTGTAAGCTGCTCCCCAATTTTTGAATAATCAAAAAAATAGATAATCAAAAAAAGGAATGTAAGGAAGATAGGGGGCGCTAGATACCATATTATTCAAGTGCTCTAAATAAATAAATCTCCTGCATTACCAAAAAAATGGAAATGTAAGAAAGCTAGGGGGCGCTAGATACCATACTATTCAAGTGCTTTAAATAAATAAATATCCTGCATTACCAAAAAAATGAAAAACATAATAATGACAAATCATAATTAGATTACACATAGGAGTGCCCACAATAGTGAAAAAAATATATAGTGATTGATTGTCCACATAAAAAAGTGTTTTGAAGTGGTTGAAATGATATCTTTCAATAATATCCCAATCTTGTTGCTGTAAACGAAAGGTTTTCCATCACCAAAGGAAAATAAGAAAAAGGAAAACACCTCGAAGTAGTAGATATCTGCTTACCAGATACCAATGACTCCTTTAGTTAAAAAGAGAGTCACTAGCGCTTGTGCAGGGTTGTGCCTGCTCACATGGATGGCCGGACTGTGGTTGGTATTATAGGCATGGATCGTTCCCGTCAAGCTCATTCAAGATAGGATAAGGATACATAGGAAACAAAAACAGTCTCCATAGCGTAAAACCATTTATTAAAAAAGTAAACAAATTAAAAAGCCAAATGGCCACTTACATTGGTGGGTGCCTACCCGGCACTGGGGCTGCTTGCATGTCAGAGTGACTTCACAGTCAGAAAAAGCCTTTCATGTCTCCTCCACGCTGGCGTGCGTTCCAGCTTACACAGGGGGGCAGCCAAAGGATCCGGATGTTGTTGGGTGATAGGACATGTGACCACGTACCGCTCCGACGTACGTTTCGTAGTGAACGTCTTCAGGGAAGCGTACGTTGGTCACTGGAATGGTGGTTTTTATTAGGAACAGGAAGGGGGCGGGTAATTGGCAAATGGGCCACAGGAACTGTGCTCATAGCAATAAAGTTGGAAAGTTCAACTATGGTCTGGAGCCTAGCTCCATCTTGTGGATATTTACTATATTGTTCACAAAGAACTCCTTACTTATAACAAATGTGACTTCATATCAAACATCTCCTAAGTGGAGACGACATGTTGTTATAGTCCCCCTACTGGTTAAAAACAGGTAGGTGAATCCACCCATATAGGTGGTGGGGAAGTGAGAAAAAATATATAAGTGAATAAAATTAATGGTGGTGTTTTTGTAGAGAGAAAAGGGGGGGGGAACTAATGTAACCCTGCATTCTATAACAGCCCCAGTCTCGGTTTACATACAAAAATGATTACAAAACTAAATAGCATTTATTAAACCTTAAAAGGCTGCAATATAACCTATCCCCGTCTGACTCGAATAATAAAGGGGACAAAGAAGAGGGGGGGAAAAAATATTCCATCTTGCACCCTGGACAGCTATCTCTGACCTCAACCATAATACAAGTGGTGCCTAACTCACTCACATGATCTGAGGTGGACAGATAATGATATTCCTAGACACTCCTGGATTCAATCATTTGTAAGAAAACAATTAAGGTCCAGATCTATATTCATCCCATGTGGTTGCATAGTCCGTAATTTATAAAGCCAGTACGTTTCATTCCTAGATATTGCCCTTTTCATATGGGTACCTCTCCAATCCCTAGAGATTTTGTCAATCCCATAGAATGTACACAGTGATGGGTCACTATCATGGTAAAGTTTGAAGTGTCTTGATACACTATGGTTAGGGTATCCCTTTTTAATATTTGTTAAATGTTCATTTATTCTTACTTTCAGTTGGCGTGTGGTTCTGCCCACGTATTGAAGGGAGCATGGGCATTCCAGAACATATGTTACGTGATCAGAATCGCATGTGATGAGAGGTTTAATATCAAATTGTTGTTGTGTTACTATAGATTGGAACTGGGTCTTCTTTTTCTTGGTACCTGGTTTTCTGGTTATTTTACAAGCATTGCATCTAGTGCAATAGTGAAAACCAGAACCATCCAGAAAAGTGGGAGGTTTCCCGGGGGGATCTGGTACGTTTGGAGCCAAGCGATTCCTAAGGGTAGGGGCTCTTCGGTAGATAAACTTAGGTTTATTGGGCAGGGAAGACTGGAGATCTTTATCTTTGAGTAGGATAGGCCAGAATTTTTTGAAGATACCTTCTACTGTTTTATATTGGCGATGAAAGCCCGATATGAACGCACAGTCACCCTTATATTCTTTTTTTGGTTTAAGGACCAATAGGGACTGTCTGTCCATATTTGCCACCTGTGAGACCAATTTTGTCAAGATATGGGCGGGGTATCCCTTTTCTCTAAATCTAGTGGTGAGAATTGCTGCTTGTGTGAAATAATCCAAGATATTAGCACAATTTCGCCGTATACGCATATATTGCCCTTTCGGTACAGCTCCTATCCATTGCGGATGGTGACAGCTGTGTGTAGGGACATATGCGTTACGGTCAGTTTCTTTAAAAAAAAAGTCTTTGTACTAATATGATCACCTTGTTTGAAGAGTGTTAGATCCAAATAATTCACCGTGGCCAAACTGTACTCCGCTGTGAACTTTAGATTGTACTTATTCATATTCATACTCTCCAAAAACTTGTTAAAACTTTCTTTGGTTCCCTCCCACAGAATCATCACGTCATCTATGTATCTTTTATACAGAAGAAGTGAGTGAGGTCTGTTTTTGAAAATGGTCTCTGATTCCCATTTATTTAACGTAATATTCGCCACGCTAGGTGCATAGCGGGCTCCCATGGCTACACCGCCAATTTGATTGTAGTATTCGTTTAATGCCCAGAAATAATTATTCCCCATGGCCATAGATAATCCTTTAATCAAAAATTTGATTTGTGATTTTTTCAGGGTGGATTGGTTGGTGAGAGCCCACCTCACTGCTTCTAACACATCTGTTTGGCGAAGGTTTGTATACAAAGACTCGATGTCTATTGTTACTAGTAAGGTTTGGTCCGTGATGATGGTGGATTGTAACAGTGTAATTAGTTCTCGACTATCTTTGAGATAGGATTGGCTCTGTGGGACTAGAGGCTGGAGGAAAGTGTCGAGGTATTCCCCCACCCTAGAGTACAGAGAGCCAATCCCACTCACTATTGGACGGCCTGGTGGGTTTACCTTATCTTTATGTATTTTTGGTACTATGTAGAGTACCGGAATTCTGGGTGTAGTTAGGTTCAAATAATCTGCTTCTTTCTGAGTTAATATTTGTTTACTGGTACCTTGGTTAATCCAATCTAATAGTTGTTGTTTCAGTTGTGGGGTAGGGTTACTTTTAAGCTTTTTATACGTTGAGGTGTCATTCAACTGTCTCCTTAGTTCTGTATTATAGTTTTCTTTGGTTAGTATTACCAAACCTCCCCCCTTGTCAGCAGGTCTCACCACTATCTGTTTGTTCTCTTCCAGTTTTTTTATTCCCTCCCATATTCTCTGGTTGTTTCTATGTTGTGATATTTCAATCTGTCGTACTTCATCTTGGACCATACTCTTGAATACTTCTATGTGGTGGTGGGAACCCTTTTGGGGATTGAACACCGAATTATTTTTCAAATTACTGTGTACAAAAGGGTCTGTTATTTCCTGAATCCTAGTGTTGCTGGTTTGCCCTGCAAAATGTTTCCTGATATTTAGTTTCCTTATATATTTCTCAATATCTACGAACAGATTGAACTTATCTATGTTCTTATTTGGCGCAAATTTTAGTCCCTGTGCCAAGACTTCCAATTCTGCCTCCGAAAATTCTATGGTGGTTAAATTGAATAATCCTGCTTTTAGTTGTTTCTCTTCCTTTTTCTTTCTCCCTCTGCCTCTTCTTCCTCTCTTTCTACTCTTTCTATATAGTTTTGTTGTGAGTTGGAAGGGATTCTGTATGGTTCTTTCCAGTCCCTCCATTCCCCCCCTCCCTGGTGTGGATAGGGGTTGTGTACTGGTCTCCCTCTAAAATTACCTCTAAAGTTTCCCCTTGGGGGCCTTGATGGGTACTGATTGCGGTTGTTGGCATAGTAACCATAGTCTGGGGGTCTATAGTCAGTAGGGGGGGGGGGTCTGTTATAGTTAGGTCCCCTGTATGGTGAATGGTAAGTGGTAGGGTATGTGTGAGAATTCCCCTTAGGGTAATTGATAGGACCACGTGCTGTCCTATTGTTTTTGTGGGGTGTATTGGGGTCCCCTTTACTTTGGGCTACCATAGACGCTACAGTGTTGTGTACTTCAACTTCCCTCTCCACTGTTGGTTCTTGGGACGGGTTCAGCTGTAAATTTTGTTGCCATTTGTATACCCTATTGTCTTCATAGTCCTTAGTATCTCTAAAATATTTTTTGAGCTTTTTATCTTTGATTTCCCCATCATATTTAGCTAGATGGGTGTTTAATTCCTTAGCCTTGTCTAAATACTCTTTAGAGGACATAAGTGGTTCCATAGTTGTCTTGAGTTCTTTGATCTTAGATTCCAAGACAGCTTTTTTGGCTTCGCGCCTTCTTACCATCATTTGCATTAGTTTTTGTTCACAGGCGTTGAAGAATTGGTACCACTCATCGAGTAGTCTCAAATCCTCCACTCCATCATTGGGGCTAACATCCCATCTTAAACTTCTGGGGGTAAAATTTTTACCTATATACATCTCCAGAGATGCAATATCCCACCACAGCCTAATTTGTTTTTCAGTGTCATATTTGAGTTGTTTGAATCCCTTTTCCAAATCTACATTATTGGTAGATGTTTGTTGGAAAATCTCTTCTACGTTAATTTGTCTGTTTTGCATAAAATTAAATACATCCATGGCTGCGGTAAGTAACAAGTTTAAATCCAAATTATTCAAACTCAAGCAGTAGAAAATAGTAAAAACCTTCGCTCCAGTGGTGTCGATAGCAGATAATATATATGAATTACATATACTGGTGATACATCTAGTAAGAAAACATTCCCAACAATAAAGAAAATTTGTGGAAATATATAAACAATCAGTGTAAGCTGCTCCCCAATTTTTGAATAATCAAAAAAATAGATAATCAAAAAAAGGAATGTAAGGAAGATAGGGGGCGCTAGATACCATATTATTCAAGTGCTCTAAATAAATAAATCTCCTGCATTACCAAAAAAATGGAAATGTAAGAAAGCTAGGGGGCGCTAGATACCATACTATTCAAGTGCTTTAAATAAATAAATATCCTGCATTACCAAAAAAATGAAAAACATAATAATGACAAATCATAATTAGATTACACATAGGAGTGCCCACAATAGTGAAAAAAATATATAGTGATTGATTGTCCACATAAAAAAGTGTTTTGAAGTGGTTGAAATGATATCTTTCAATAATATCCCAATCTTGTTGCTGTAAACGAAAGGTTTTCCATCACCAAAGGAAAATAAGAAAAAGGAAAACACCTCGAAGTAGTAGATATCTGCTTACCAGATACCAATGACTCCTTTAGTTAAAAAGAGAGTCACTAGCGCTTGTGCAGGGTTGTGCCTGCTCACATGGATGGCCGGACTGTGGTTGGTATTATAGGCATGGATCGTTCCCGTCAAGCTCATTCAAGATAGGATAAGGATACATAGGAAACAAAAACAGTCTCCATAGCGTAAAACCATTTATTAAAAAAGTAAACAAATTAAAAAGCCAAATGGCCACTTACATTGGTGGGTGCCTACCCGGCACTGGGGCTGCTTGCATGTCAGAGTGACTTCACAGTCAGAAAAAGCCTTTCATGTCTCCTCCACGCTGGCGTGCGTTCCAGCTTACACAGGGGGGCAGCCAAAGGATCCGGATGTTGTTGGGTGATAGGACATGTGACCACGTACCGCTCCGACGTACGTTTCGTAGTGAACGTCTTCAGGGAAGCGTACGTTGGTCACTGGAATGGTGGTTTTTATTAGGAACAGGAAGGGGGCGGGTAATTGGCAAATGGGCCACAGGAACTGTGCTCATAGCAATAAAGTTGGAAAGTTCAACTATGGTCTGGAGCCTAGCTCCATCTTGTGGATATTTACTATATTGTTCACAAAGAACTCCTTACTTATAACAAATGTGACTTCATATCAAACATCTCCTAAGTGGAGACGACATGTTGTTATAGTCCCCCTACTGGTTAAAAACAGGTAGGTGAATCCACCCATATAGGTGGTGGGGAAGTGAGAAAAAATATATAAGTGAATAAAATTAATGGTGGTGTTTTTGTAGAGAGAAAAGGGGGGGGGACTCATGTAACCCTGCATTCTATAACAGCCCCAGTCTCGGTTTACATACAAAAATGATTACAAAACTAAATAGCATTTATTAAACCTTAAAAGGCTGCAATATAACCTATCCCCGTCTGACTCGAATAATAAAGGGGACAAAGAAGAGGGGGGGAAAAAATATTCCATCTTGCACCCTGGACAGCTATCTCTGACCTCAACCATAATACAAGTGGTGCCTAACTCACTCACATGATCTGAGGTGGACAGATAATGATATTCCTAGACACTCCTGGATTCAATCATTTGTAAGAAAACAATTAAGGTCCAGATCTATATTCATCCCATGTGGTTGCATAGTCCGTAATTTATAAAGCCAGTACGTTTCATTCCTAGATATTGCCCTTTTCATATGGGTACCTCTCCAATCCCTAGAGATTTTGTCAATCCCATAGAATGTACACAGTGATGGGTCACTATCATGGTAAAGTTTGAAGTGTCTTGATACACTATGGTTAGGGTATCCCTTTTTAATATTTGTTAAATGTTCATTTATTCTTACTTTCAGTTGGCGTGTGGTTCTGCCCACGTATTGAAGGGAGCATGGGCATTCCAGAACATATGTTACGTGATCAGAATCGCATGTGATGAGAGGTTTAATATCAAATTGTTGTTGTGTTACTATAGATTGGAACTGGGTCTTCTTTTTCTTGGTACCTGGTTTTCTGGTTATTTTACAAGCATTGCATCTAGTGCAATAGTGAAAACCAGAACCATCCAGAAAAGTGGGAGGTTTCCCGGGGGGATCTGGTACGTTTGGAGCCAAGCGATTCCTAAGGGTAGGGGCTCTTCGGTAGATAAACTTAGGTTTATTGGGCAGGGAAGACTGGAGATCTTTATCTTTGAGTAGGATAGGCCAGAATTTTTTGAAGATACCTTCTACTGTTTTATATTGGCGATGAAAGCCCGATATGAACGCACAGTCACCCTTATATTCTTTTTTTGGTTTAGGGACCAATAGGGACTGTCTGTCCATATTTGCCACCTGTGAGACCAATTTTGTCAAGATATGGGCGGGGTATCCCTTTTCTCTAAATCTAGTGGTGAGAATTGCTGCTTGTGTGAAATAATCCAAGATATTAGCACAATTTCGCCGTATACGCATATATTGCCCTTTCGGTACAGCTCCTATCCATTGCGGATGGTGACAGCTGTGTGTAGGGACATATGCGTTACGGTCAGTTTCTTTAAAAAAAAAGTCTTTGTACTAATATGATCACCTTGTTTGAAGAGTGTTAGATCCAAATAATTCACCGTGGCCAAACTGTACTCCGCTGTGAACTTTAGATTGTACTTATTCATATTCATACTCTCCAAAAACTTGTTAAAACTTTCTTTGGTTCCCTCCCACAGAATCATCACGTCATCTATGTATCTTTTATACAGAAGAAGTGAGTGAGGTCTGTTTTTGAAAATGGTCTCTGATTCCCATTTATTTAACGTAATATTCGCCACGCTAGGTGCATAGCGGGCTCCCATGGCTACACCGCCAATTTGATTGTAGTATTCGTTTAATGCCCAGAAATAATTATTCCCCATGGCCATAGATAATCCTTTAATCAAAAATTTGATTTGTGATTTTTTCAGGGTGGATTGGTTGGTGAGAGCCCACCTCACTGCTTCTAACACATCTGTTTGGCGAAGGTTTGTATACAAAGACTCGATGTCTATTGTTACTAGTAAGGTTTGGTCCGTGATGATGGTGGATTGTAACAGTGTAATTAGTTCTCGACTATCTTTGAGATAGGATTGGCTCTGTGGGACTAGAGGCTGGAGGAAAGTGTCGAGGTATTCCCCCACCCTAGAGTACAGAGAGCCAATCCCACTCACTATTGGACGGCCTGGTGGGTTTACCTTATCTTTATGTATTTTTGGTACTATGTAGAGTACCGGAATTCTGGGTGTAGTTAGGTTCAAATAATCTGCTTCTTTCTGAGTTAATATTTGTTTACTGGTACCTTGGTTAATCCAATCTAATAGTTGTTGTTTCAGTTGTGGGGTAGGGTTACTTTTAAGCTTTTTATACGTTGAGTCTTGGCACAGGGACTAAAATTTGCGCCAAATAAGAACATAGATAAGTTCAATCTGTTCGTAGATATTGAGAAATATATAAGGAAACTAAATATCAGGAAACATTTTGCAGGGCAAACCAGCAACACTAGGATTCAGGAAATAACAGACCCTTTTGTACACAGTAATTTGAAAAATAATTCGGTGTTCAATCCCCAAAAGGGTTCCCACCACCACATAGAAGTATTCAAGAGTATGGTCCAAGATGAAGTACGACAGATTGAAATATCACAACATAGAAACAACCAGAGAATATGGGAGGGAATAAAAAAACTGGAAGAGAACAAACAGATAGTGGTGAGACCTGCTGACAAGGGGGGAGGTTTGGTAATACTAACCAAAGAAAACTATAATACAGAACTAAGGAGACAGTTGAATGACACCTCAACGTATAAAAAGCTTAAAAGTAACCCTACCCCACAACTGAAACAACAACTATTAGATTGGATTAACCAAGGTACCAGTAAACAAATATTAACTCAGAAAGAAGCAGATTATTTGAACCTAACTACACCCAGAATTCCGGTACTCTACATAGTACCAAAAATACATAAAGATAAGGTAAACCCACCCAGGCCGTCCAATAGTGAGTGGGATTGGCTCTCTGTACTCTAGGGTGGGGGAATACCTCGACACTTTCCTCCAGCCTCTAGTCCCACAGAGCCAATCCTATCTCAAAGATAGTCGAGAACTAATTACACTGTTACAATCCACCATCATCACGGACCAAACCTTACTAGTAACAATAGACATCGAGTCTTTGTATACAAACCTTCGCCAAACAGATGTGTTAGAAGCAGTGAGGTGGGCTCTCACCAACCAATCCACCCTGAAAAAATCACAAATCAAATTTTTGATTAAAGGATTATCTATGGCCATGGGGAATAATTATTTCTGGGCATTAAACGAATACTACAATCAAATTGGCGGTTGTAGCCATGGGAGCCCGCTATGCACCTAGCGTGGCGAATATTACGTTAAATAAATGGGAATCAGAGACCATTTTCAAAAACAGACCTCACTCACTTCTTCTGTATAAAGATACATAGATGACGTGATGATTCTGTGGGAGGGAACCAAAGAAAGTTTTAACAAGTTTTTGGAGAGTATGAATATGAATAAGTACAATCTAAAGTTCACAGCGAGTACAGTTTGGCCATGGTGAATTATTTGGATCTAACACTCTTCAAACAAGGTGATCATATTAGTACAAAGACTTTTTTTAAAGAAACTGACCGTAACGCATATGTCCCTACACACAGCTGTCACCATCCGCAATGGATAGGAGCTGTACCGAAAGGGCAATATATGCGTATACGGCGAAATTGTGCTAATATCTTGGATTATTTCACACAAGCAGCAATTCTCACCACTAGATTTAGAGAAAAGGGATACCCCGCCCATATCTTGACAAAATTGGTCTCACAGGTGGCAAATATGGACAGACAGTCCCTATTGGTCCCTAAACCAAAAAAAGAATATAAGGGTGACTGTGCGTTCATATCGGGCTTTCATCGCCAATATAAAACAGTAGAAGGTATCTTCAAAAAATTCTGGCCTATCCTACTCAAAGATAAAGATCTCCAGTCTTCCCTGCCCAATAAACCTAAGTTTATCTACCGAAGAGCCCCTACCCTTAGGAATCGCTTGGCTCCAAACGTACCAGATCCCCCGGGAAACCTCCCACTTTTCTGGATGGTTCTGGTTTTCACTATTGCACTAGATGCAATGCTTGTAAAATAACCAGAAAACCAGGTACCAAGAAAAAGAAGACCCAGTTCCAATCTATAGTAACACAACAACAATTTGATATTAAACCTCTCATCACATGCGATTCTGATCACGTAACATATGTTCTGGGAATGCCCATGCTCCCTTCAATACGTGGGCAGAACCACACGCCAACTGAAAGTAAGAATAAATGAACATTTAACAAATATTAAAAAGGGATACCCTAACCATAGTGTATCAAGACACTTCAAACTTTACCATGATAGTGACCCATCACTGTGTACATTCTATGGGATTGACAAAATCTCTAGGGATTGGAGAGGTACCCATATGAAAAGGGCAATATCTAGGAATGAAACGTACTGGCTTTATAAATTACGGACTATGCAACCACATGGGATGAATATAGATCTGGACCTTAATTGTTTTCTTACAAATGATTGAATCCAGGAGTGTCTAGGAATATCATTATCTGTCCACCTCAGATCATGTGAGTGAGTTAGGCACCACTTGTATTATGGTTGAGGTCAGAGATAGCTGTCCAGGGTGCAAGATGGAATATTTTTTCCCCCCCTCTTCTTTGTCCCCTTTATTATTCGAGTCAGACGGGGATAGGTTATATTGCAGCCTTTTAAGGTTTAATAAATGCTATTTAGTTTTGTAATCATTTTTGTATGTAAACCGAGACTGGGGCTGTTATAGAATGCAGGGTTACATGAGTCCCCCCCCCTTTTCTCTCTACAAAAACACCACCATTAATTTTATTCACTTATATATTTTTTCTCACTTCCCCACCACCTATATGGGTGGATTCACCTACCTGTTTTTAACCAGTAGGGGGACTATAACAACATGTCGTCTCCACTTAGGAGATGTTTGATATGAAGTCACATTTGTTATAAGTAAGGAGTTCTTTGTGAACAATATAGTAAATATCCACAAGATGGAGCTAGGCTCCAGACCATAGTTGAACTTTCCAACTTTATTGCTATGAGCACAGTTCCTGTGGCCCATTTGCCAATTACCCGCCCCCTTCCTGTTCCTAATAAAAACCACCATTCCAGTGACCAACGTACGCTTCCCTGAAGACGTTCACTACGAAACGTACGTCGGAGCGGTACGTGGTCACATGTCCTATCACCCAACAACATCCGGATCCTTTGGCTGCCCCCCTGTGTAAGCTGGAACGCACGCCAGTGTGGAGGAGACATGAAAGGCTTTTTCTGACTGTGAAGTCACTCTGACATGCAAGCAGCCCCAGTGCCGGGTAGGCACCCACCAATGTAAGTGGCCATTTGGCTTTTTAATTTGTTTACTTTTTTAATAAATGGTTTTACGCTATGGAGACTGTTTTTGTTTCCTATGTATCCTTATCCTATCTTGAATGAGCTTGACGGGAACGATCCATGCCTATAATACCAACCACAGTCCGGCCATCCATGTGAGCAGGCACAACCCTGCACAAGCGCTAGTGACTCTCTTTTTAACTAAAGGAGTCATTGGTATCTGGTAAGCAGATATCTACTACTTCGAGGTGTTTTCCTTTTTCTTATTTTCCTTTGGTGATGGAAAACCTTTCGTTTACAGCAACAAGATTGGGATATTATTGAAAGATATCATTTCAACCACTTCAAAACACTTTTTTATGTGGACAATCAATCACTATATATTTTTTTCACTATTGTGGGCACTCCTATGTGTAATCTAATTATGATTTGTCATTATTATGTTTTTCATTTTTTTGGTAATGCAGGATATTTATTTATTTAAAGCACTTGAATAGTATGGTATCTAGCGCCCCCTAGCTTTCTTACATTTCCATTTTTTTGGTAATGCAGGAGATTTATTTATTTAGAGCACTTGAATAATATGGTATCTAGCGCCCCCTATCTTCCTTATAAACATAAAATATGACCTCCTATTGACTGCAATGTAATTCATTTTCAAAATCCTAGTGTAGCACCCTCCAATGTGTGCTATTAGAAGGGACATTAGGCAAACTATAGTCTTGCCCAGGGATAAACCTGAGTCACTGGATCTAGGTCAGGATTTTTAGAGTACGGTGACCAGGCGTCCCCGGACTGAGGACATGGTCCCCGGTCCAAGACCGTCCCCTGATTTGTCCCTGGATTGCAGGCAGGGGCCGCCGGGTCCAACTCCGGGCTGCAGTCACTGCTTTTCTCCCCCTGCAGTGCCGATCCAGCCCAGATCCCCTGAGCAGCGCACAGCTGATTGCACACAGACACACAGCTGTGCTGGCCGCTCTGCTGAATGGAAGGAAGGAGAAGGGAGGAGGCGGGGCCCAGACTGATACTCGAGGAGCATTCAGAGGCCACACTACACCCGACCATTGGCTGCAGCCTGCAACTGTTGAGGTACAGAGAGAGGGGGGGTTACAGTATACAGAGACGGAGAGGGGGGTTACAGTATATACAGAGGGGGTTACAGTATATACAGAGGGGGTTACAGCGTATAGAGAGGGGGGATACAGTATATACACAGAGATGGGGAGGGGGGTACAGTATATACAGAGATGGGGAGGGGGTACAGTATATACAGAGGGTGAGGGGGTTACAGTATACAGAGGGTAGGGGTTACAGTATACAGGGGGTTACAGTATATACAGAGGGCAAGGGTTACTGTATAGAGAGGGCAAGGGTTACAGTATAGAGAGAGGGTTTACAGTATATACAGAGAGATGGGGGTTACAGTATATATAGAGGGGGCTGTTACAGTATATAGAGAGGGGGATACAGTATATAGAGAGGGGGTACAGTATATACACAGAGAGGGGGTACTGTATATACAGAGAGAGAGAGAGAGAGAGAGAGAGAGAGAGAAAGAGGAGTGGTACATTATATACAGAAAGAGGGGGAGATGCAGTATATACAGAGACAAAGGGGGTACAGTATATACAGAGAAAGAGGAGAGATGCAGTATGTACAGAGAGAGGGAGATACAGTGTATATAGAGAAATATATAATATCAAAAAATGCAGCTTATCTTCTTAACATTTTGTAGTCATATCCCAAAAAAAATTAGAAGTATTTTTTTTTCTTTATCTCATGGGCAAAATGTGAGAAATAACATGCATATCATACAATCACTCCATAAACACATACGCTGCATATATCATTTGAGGAAAATATGCTTATAAAATACCATTTGCCAAAAAAATAAATAAAAATAAAAAAATGTCCCTGGATTTCATTTTAAAAATCTGGTCACCTTATATTAGAGGCCAGGGCTGGATAACTCATAGGAGCTCTCTGATGCCCCCACCCTGTTTCTAGAATGTTGGAGAACATTCTGGAAGATAGTGGATGAAAGCTAGGAGGGTTTGCCTTGAATATTTAGGGGTCCTTAGCTAGTCCCCAGGTTGGGAGCCTGGCAGGGAACTAATGAGCCATGCCAGCAGAGGAGTTGAGTGGCAGAAGGACAAGCAGTGTTGAAGAGAGTCTGTCGTGGCCCTTGAGGGACCCCTGCCAGGAGGGGTTTTACCTCGGGCTGGAACTCGGGAGGCTGGCCTGGAAGGATCCCATTACAGGAGTGGGAAGAGAAAGCAGCCAGGTGGGCTGGTGGTAGCCAGGTGAGCTAGCATTTCTGCAAGCAGTAGAACTGGGACAAGTGTCTACAAAGAGGCAGAAGGTTGTGTGAGATGCTGTTCACTCCACATTGTAAATTTACCAAGGGACTGCTCCTAGCCTGTAATGGGCTATTGCTGAACTAACTAGGAACTGTTAGTTCCCCCAGGAGTGAACCAGCAGGAGTTGTACAATGGAACCAAGTTTGTGCAGGTGGAAGGAAGAAGAGGAATCTGTAAATAGGGAGGAAGTTGTCCCTGGTTTTAATTGTTGGATATTTTCAAGTTGGGTATCCCATAATCCCTTAACCAGGGCCATCTTAATGCAAAGGCACTCCTGGGCACTGCCCAGGGGCCCCGGGTGCATAGGGCCTCGCAATAATCTTGCATTACATCATATTTGCCAACTGTTTGGGACATTCATGCTTTTTACTAAACTGTCCCGAGATGGCCGTGTCCCGGGAAGCGTCCCGGAATCTATACTGTGCCCTCCTGATCCCAGTATTATGCCCTGCTGACCCCTCCTGTACTGTGCCCTTCCGGATTCCCCACTGTACTGTCCCCTTTGTTTTGATTAGTCTTTGATTTATGGAATATTTTCTTTTTGTAAAATGTATTTTATTGAAATATTTCCTGTAATGTCCATATTATGTTTTTTTTTTTTTCTTTCAGAGATCAAATTCAGGAGACAGAAATGTGCCTAAGGTCATCCATCAAGCAGATTTTGAAATGTGATTTTGAACAGGAAAAGGTAACTTTCCCGGTACTACTACCACTTGCTGATTGTATTATCAGTGCGTGTATACTGACAATGATCAGTAAAAATGAAGATGAATACATGAAGAATCTGGAGAAGACCATAAAGCTGCTAAAACCCGGAGGCCAACTGTTACTTATTTCGCTAGTAGATGCAACTTACTGGGTTGCTGGAGCAGAACGGTTCCATTGTTTTAAATGTAATGAGGAGTTTGTGAAAAACGCCTTTGGTAAGGTGGGTTTAGTCATTGATTACTATTCAGTGCAGAGGAAACGTAATGTCAGCGATCTCACTGATTACAAAGCTGTTCTATTCATTGTAGGACGCAAAGGGGAGTAGATGATTGGAGCCAATAGCATTCATCTGGAGCCAAATCGAGGGAAATAGAATTATGTTGGCCTCCGGGTTTTATGGCAGTCAGAAATCACAGCAGTTGCGCTAAAGTCAGTAATGTTATTTTGCATCAATCTGTGTTAAATTGTGTTAACAAATATCACTATCTTAATAAAGATCATTCAGAATATAAATGTGTGTTGACTTGTCTTGGAACAATATTGTAAACCTTTTATGTATACAATATATCTTTTTATCTATTTATTGATAACCAACACATTTCAGGACATTTTACTGTGTGCCTTTCATCAGAATATGGATAAAGATTATATAAAAATACAATATCAGATACAGTGTATGGACAATATATTAGAAAACATAAACAATTAACATTATCAGGTTTAATACCTAAACATTATTAAGTTTATGAGGAAAAGAAATATAGAAGAGATTAAATTGATAAGTGTTGTACAGGATGGCAGGGATGGGTCCTAGATGGCAGCTATATTTCCCCACTATTTGGGTTGTGTTCCCTTTAACCACTTGCTTACTGGGCACTTTTACCCCCTTTCTGCCCAGGTCAATTTTCAGCTTTCAGTGCTGTCACACTTCGAATGACAATTCAGCGCTGTCATGCTTTACCCATATGACATTTTTATCATTTTTTTCACATAAATATCCTTTTGGTGGTATTTAATCACCACTGGGTTTTTCATTTCTTTCTAAATAAACAAAAAAAGACCGAACATTTTTCAAAAATATTGTTTTTTCATAGTTTGCTATAGAATTTGTCAAACGTAATATTTCTCCTTCACTGATGGCCATTATTAGGCGGCACTGATGGGAACTGATAGATGGCACTGATGTGCACTGATAGGTGGCACTGGTGGGCACTAATGAGGCTGTCCTGATAGGTGACACTGATAGGTGGCACTGATGGGCACTGGTAAGCAACACTGATACATGGCACTGATGAGTAGGCACTGATGGTCACTTGTTGGCAGCACTGGTGGGCACTGTTGGGACTGCATTGATAATCAGTGCCCTTAATATTAGTGTTGATGTCCCTTTAACACAAGCCGGTTTTTGGCTTCCTTCTTCTCTCCTAGCGCTGTCAGTGTGAGGAAAGAAACATAGATAACCGGCTTGTGTTTACATCCGTGATCAGCTGTCATTGGACACAGCTGATCACGTGGTAAAGGACCGCTGTGATTGGCCCTTTACCCCAAACTGTGATCAGTGAGTCTGAACCCAAGGGAGAGAAGAGGACTGACTTATGGTCCCCTCTGGATTGATAAGTCTTCATTTGGGACCCGAAAATATTAATTTTTGGGTGAGAAAGAGCTTCCATCCCTCATTACAGGGACTTTTACCCTGAAAGGGTTCACCCGTTTGCATCAGAGTTCAGAAAAGGAGGAGGAAACACTCAGTGCCTGTCTGTGAGGTGAAGTAGAGAAGAAACACAACAAAATGAGCAATGTGGGCTAGTGCATGGCTGAGACAAGGTTGCTGAACTCTGATAACCTTCTCTTTGGGACCTCTTATGCCGCGTACACACGGTCTGGCTTTTCAGCTACAAAAGTCCGACAGCCCATCTGACAGACTTTCAACAGACTTTCTAACGACCGGACTTGCCTACACACGATCACACAAAAGTCAGATGGATTCGTACGTGATGACGTACACCGGACTAAAATAAGGAAGTTGATAGCCAATAGCCAATAGCTGCCCTAGCGTGGGTTTTTGTCCGTCAGACTAGCATACAGACGAGCGGATTTCTGGGTCTGGCGGAGTTACGACGTAAAGATTTGAAGCATGTTCCAAATCTAAAGTCCGTCAGATTTGCGACTGGAAAAGTCCGCTGAAGGTCCGGTGAAGCCCACACACGATCGGATTGTCCACCGGATTTGGTCCGTCGGCGTCCGTCGGACAAGTCCAGTCAAAGTCCGACCGTATGTACGCGGCATTAGGCATCCAGGAGATTTCAAACACCCTGTTAAAGTAGAAGTGTGACTGGCAGTGAGCCGAGCGTTTACGTTTTGTACCAACAATTGATCGACATTTTTTGCTTCCGGAGGACCAGCTGTTTTTTCCGTTGGCCTGTTTTTGACCATAAAAGGGACTGTTTGCTTTTACTAAGGTGCTGGCTGATGATCTCCGACTCCAATATCACAGTGTATATATAATAAATAAACTACATTTTGTAAATAGCATACCAAATAAATTACTTTAAATATTAGATATACACATCATAGAAACTAAAAAGTAAATGTTTACATTATCACAAAAGGTGACTTTCTTTAGTTATACTTTTTCGATTCTATAATGTGTTTATATATGTAGTAATAACTAATGATTTGTTATTACTATAGTTAGATAAAGCTTTAGGTTTAGTGTATTTTTTTTAAAGCAGTACCAGGGACAGTACTAACATAAATGACTTTTGCAAAGTACCTGCAAAAGGGCATCTGCAGGTCTTCAGGCAGAAGCTGCATAGTAGCCAATTACAAGATGTGCTGACCAGGATATTTGAGGCCACATAAATGGAGCCATGTAAGTAAAGAACTATACTTCAAAAAACGTTTAGATGTCTTTTTCACAAGACAGAATATACAAGGCTACCGGGATTGTTGGAGAATAAAAATCACACTACATAGGTTTAACTGGATGTATTTTTTTCAACATTATAAACTGCATAACTATGTAAAGGAACAGAAATGAGGGTGAATACAAGATGTAATAGGCCAGGCCTAGTCTTATCTATACCTGTTTACCAATGCTGTGCCTTAGACCAATAGAATTGGAAAAACAAATTATCAAAGTATTCTCTGCCTCATGGAGTTGGTCACATCTGTGGTCCTGAATTCAGCACCTTCTTAAAAGATAGCACTGAAATTGAAAGCTACAGTCCTCATTTTCTATGACCTATGGTGATGAGTGTCAGAGCCTCCTGGCCCTTTGAGGGGTTTCAGAGGCAGGGCGGGGTTTATGATCATGTGACCGCCATGATTGTCTGTCACAGCAGTCACATAATTGGAAAGCTTTCTGTTAGTCGCCGGTAATTGTGCTGGGAGCGCACAGGGCACGTGCTCTCGGTACAGCTGTGTTTATAAAATGATATGAAAATCTGCAGCCAAAAGCTGTACAGTGAATACTCCAAGTGTGAGGTCTGTTACACAGACTGGTGTGGGTGGTCATAATATACTGTATAAGTGCAGCAGAGATTGGGGGAAGGGTGTTAGGGTGATGTGAGCTAGTCCATCTTTTCATAAAAAATCTAAAATTCTTTGGTTTTCACTTGTTAGAGCCTCAAAATGATTACATATAACTTCTCTAAAAGACAGAAAGAAGTAAACTTTTTTTTTTAAACTGAAACTATTCCATGTTTACAAGGTTTTCAGAACTTACAAGTGTTACTGCTGCCAACCTTTCTATTCAGCTGACCAAAAGTCAACACTCTTAAATTCGATGACGGTGTCCTCTATTGTTCAACTTAAAGTGAAAGTAAACCCAACTATCATTTTCAGCCAAGGAAGCTGTCATGTTGGTCTCTGTTTACTCCTCAACTGCCATTAAGCTGCACATGTGATCATTTGATTGGATGGTTTATTGGGTTTTATCGGGTTGAGGTCAGAACTCTGTGCAGGCCAGACAAGTTCCTCCACACCAAACTCGCTCATCCATGTCTTTATGGACCTTGCTTTGTGCACTGGTCCAAAAACTTGGGTGGAGAGGGGATTATGGTGTGGTGCAGTGGCGGCCCGTTCATAGGGGGCGCCTGTATGCCGCCCCCCCTCCTGTATAGTCACAAAAAAAAATTCAAAACGATAACATTTTTTAAAACTGCCCCTTTAAGAAGAAAAAAAAGTCCTTTAAGTGCACTGCGTACCCCTACCATTTCACAAAAAAAGTGTCAAAAATGTTAAAAATGACAAGAGACAGTTTTTGACAATTCTTTTATTTAAATGCTTCTTTCTTCTATCTCCTTTCTTCTATCTTCTATCTTCCTTCGGTTTTTTCCTCCATCTTCTTCTTCTTCTGGTTCTTCCTCCGGTGTTCTCGTCTGGCATCTTCCTCCACGGTGCTGGCATCTTCTTCCTTTCTTCTTCTCGGCCCGATCTGCATCCACCATGATGGGAGGCTCCCGCTGTGTGACGCTTCTCTTCTGACGGTTCCCCCTCTGACGCACGGTGACTTCCCTGTCTGCCCCCCTCTGACGTCACGGGAATGACACAGGGAAGTCCCTATCAAGTCCCCGTGCGTCAGAGGGGGCGGGGTCACCGGGTGGCCCCGCCCTCCATTATTTAAGGACCGTCAGAAGAGGAGAAGCTTCACACAGCATGAGCCTCCCATCATGGGGGATGCGGAGCGGCCCGAGAAGAAGAAGGGAAGAAGACGCTGGCACCGCGGAGGAGGATGCCGGACGAGAACACCGGAGGAAGAACCAGAAGAAGAAGAAGATGGAGGAAGAAACCGAAGGAAGAGAGAAGAAAGAAGAAGCATTTAAATAAAGGAATTTTCAAAAACTGTCTCTTGTCATTTTTAAAATTTTTGACACTTTTTTTGTGAAATGGTCTTACCATTTCACACAGGGAGTTGGATCTGGGGTTCCCCTTGTTAAAGGGGCTTCCAGATTCTGATAAGCCCCCCACCCGCAGACCCCCACAACCACCGGGCAAGGGTTGTGCGGATGAGGCCCTTGTCCTCATCAACATGGGGACAAGGTGTTTTGGGGGGCTACCCCAAAGCACCCTCCCAATGTTGAGGGCATGTGGCTTGGTACGGTTAAGGAGGGGGGCCTCCTGAGCCTTTAAAATTAGCACTTTTGATTTCTCCCATAGACTTTTAAAGGCTGTTCCGCGGCTTTCGAATTTGCCGCGGACACCCCACAGCCGATGTTGGAGTCGAACATGAGTTTGACTCGAACTCGAAGCTCATCCCTTGTTTCTAGTACTTATATTTGGTGTGTACACATATGTTTTATTTTCTGGATACTATGTACAATTGTATCTTTATTAGGGCCTGATCACACTGGTGTGCTGTGCGAGATCGCATGTGATTCGCACCGCACTGCAGTGCAAATCACATGTGATGTCCGTGCAGTGCAATTTCAGCCATACAGATAGTATGGCTAAAATTGCATTGCATTCAGACTAAACTCGCATAGAACCCTTTTTTGGTCCACCCCAGAATCGTATCGCATGGGTGTTCACATCTATGCGATCCGATTCATGTCTGAACTGTCAGTTTGCAGTGCGATATGCGAGCTGAAATGGGGGTGTCATTAACATTGTATGACACTCCCCAGCAGTTCGCATATGGCAGTGTGCAAGTCGGGTGTGATGCGGGAACCAGCAGTGGATTCACAGGGTTCCTGCATCGCAGCAGTGTCAACCGGGCCTTAGTCTGCATAGTGAAAGGTCTGCACAAAGGAAGATTATAGCTTGATTGGCACACCCTTTCTTATCGTTCATCTGCTATAAAGATAAAAGACAAAATTCTATAAGGGGTGTGGTTTATGAAAAGTGGGAGGAGTCAAAAACGATGGGCAGGGTCTGGCACCCCCCGTCCAAAAACTTCACCAGCTGCCACTGGTGTGGTGTTGCTTTTCAGGGGTCGGGCTTGGCCCCTTAGTTCCAGTGAGGGGAACTCTTAAGCCATCAGCATACCAAGACATTTTGTACAATTTCATGCTCCCAACTTTGAGGGAACAGTTTGAGCATGGCCCCTTCCTGTTTCAACATGACTGCACACTAATGCACAAGGCAAGGCTCATAAAGACATGGATGAGCAAATTTGGGGAGGAGGAACTTGACTGACCTGCACAGAGTCCTGACCTCAACCCAATAGAACACCTTTGGGATGAATTAGAACAGAGACTGAGAACCAGGCCTTCTCGTCCAACATTAGTGCCTGACCTAACAAATACACTTCTGGAAGAATGGTTAAACATTCCCATAGACACACTCCCAATCATTGTGGACAGCCTTTCCAGAAGAGTTGAAGCTGTTATAGCTGCAAAGGGTGGGCCAACTTAATATTGAACCCTACGAACTAAGACTGGGATGCCGTTAAAGTTCATGCACATGTAAAGGCAGGCGTCCCAATACTTTTGGTAATATAGTGTCTATACCCAGGTACATGTGCAAAATTCCTTTTGCTGATATACCTTTTTGTACATTGGATGTATGTACTGGTAATAACCTTTTCTTATATAAAGCTTGTATTTTTTCCATACAGGTGTGCATCTTTATACTTATGCAAGAGGAAAAGGAAAAAGCACCAAGCAGGCATTGTGAAGCACAATTTGTTAAAGGATAAAAAATTATATAAACAGCAATGGCACTCACAAGCGGGTGTGGTGGGGAATGAAGTTTGCAGTGGATGGGAAGTCCAAGTGTGAACCGGGAGCTATGGTCTTTATCCATTATAGGAAGAAGGCAAGCTGTATAGAGGGAGCAAGATCAGCCTGAGATCTGTCCAGAGGGAGTCGGCGTCGAGCTGTCCTGTATAGCCGGGATGGTTCATCTGGTGTTCGGATATCCGTCCAAAGTATATATCTCCAGCGGAAGTGTAGAGAGGAGCTGCCAGTCTGTCTGCCATGAGAACCAATGGGAACATGTTTCGGAAGCAAACCACACTACCTTCAACAGCCTCTTTTTTTATTATTGACATTTATTCCTATACCTCCGGGAATAAGACTTTTTTTTTGGCTGTTTATTTTAATCAGTTGCTTAATTATATCCTATGACCATGGGATTGGCACAGAGATAGCGCTGTAGTGTATTGTGTTTTGTGGTTTTATCTTTATACTTATGGTTAAAAGTATATGCTGATAAATTTACCACAACGCTAAGTGAAGGGTTAGTGTGTGGGTGTGGCGCTGTCCTAATTCATAGAATACTTGGTAGATCGTGTGTAGCCAAATCCCATATGTAAAGTCGCATATAAAGTATAGACCAAAATTGCAAATAAAAAATTCAACGAAAATAAAACCAAACATAAAACAGCAAAGTGACCCCCTTTGGAGTGTGTAGGTGTAACGTTGTCCTAGTGGAGAAAAAAGTGGAGAAAATGGAAAAAAATGGAAACAATGGAAGAAATCGCATAAAGGACTGCTGCCTCCACAGATGTGATTTCCACCAAGGTGGAAAAAACAGAAGGTAAGTGAAGGGTTAGTGTGTGGGTGTGGCGCTGTCCTAATTCATAGAAATAATTGGTAAATCGTGTGTAGCCAAATCCCATATGTAAAGTCGCGTATAAAGTATAGACCAAAATTGTAAATAAAAAATTCAACGAAAATAAAACCAAACATAAAACAGCAAAGTGACCCCCTTTGGAGTGTGTAGATGTAACGTTGTCCTAGTTTAAAAAATACTTTATAAGTCGTGTGTAGCCAAATCCCACATGTAAAGTCGCATGTAAATTATAAACAAAATATAAACAAAATCGCATATAGCAAATTTAACGGCTAGGTTGGCCCCCTTTGAATTGGGGGAGGGGGAAGGGGAACAGGGGATGAAATAAAAAAATTACTTTCGCCAAATCTATTCCATCCGCATAAAAACCCCATATAGTGATTGACAAACATAACATTGCTGAATAATTACATAGGTTAAATCGTGACTAGTGCTCAGTGCAACTTAAGTGAAAAACTTGACATCTTTGTAAAACAAGGCAGGTATTTGTATTAATCTTGGTGACCAGGTGCTCGTGTCTTGTGATCATGCGGACACTCACCAGCTTCTTTAACCCCTGCGGGGGTAATGCGCAGTCACAGTGTATGCCACTGTGCGGCAATCCACAGGCTGTTTCTGGGTCACGGTGACGTTTTAGGCAGCTTCTTTAACCCTGCGGGGGTAATGCGCAGTCACAATGTATGCCAGCGCTCCAGTTGACATCTCTATGACGAAACGCGTAGGGAATGGCCTATTTTGACGCTTTTGCATCATCTCCCAGAGGATCACCAACTTAAATCTGATGCTCTCCTGTTTTGATGACATTTGGTTGCCTATTATAAACTGCTTAAATGTGAGTACCATTCTGTCATCTGCATTCAATAAAGAGTGTTTTATGGTTTGACGCTATGGAATATCCTCTTTCCTCTCTTATGCCTAAAACGTCACCATGACCCAGAAACAGACTGTGGATTGCCGCACAGTGGCATACACTGTGACTGTGCATTACCCCTGCAGGGGTTAAAGAAGCTGGTGAGTGTCCGCATGATAACAAGACACGAGCACCTGGTCACCAAGATTAATACAAATACCTGCCTTGTTTTACAAAGATGTCAAGTTTTTCACTTAAGTTGCACTGAGCACTAGTCACGATTTAACCTATGTAATTATTCAGCAATGTTATGTTTGTCAAAGACTTTTAAATCAATCACTATATGGGGTTTTTATACGGATGGAATAGTTTTGGCTAAAGTCATTTTTTGATTTCATCCCCTGTTCCCCTTCCCCCTCCCCCAATTCAAAGGGGGCCAACCTAGCCGTTAAATTTGCTATATGCGATTTTGTTTATATTTTGTTTATAATACGTCACGGGGAATGCCACAGGGAAGTCCCGTCAAGTCACCGTGCGTCAGAGGGGGGCGGGGTCACCGGGTGGCCCCGCCCCCCGTTATTTAAGAACTGTCAGATGAGGAGCGCCGTCACACAGCGGGAGCCTCCCTCCATGCCAGCATGGATTGCGGAGCGGCCCGGAGAAGAAAATGAAGAAGAAGAGAAGAAGAGAAGAAAAGAAGAAAAGAAGAAGAGAAGAAGAGAAGAGCGGGAGCCTCCCCCCCATGCCATGGGTGCGGAGCGGCCCGAGGAGAAGAAGACAGAAGACGCCGCGGAGGAGATGCTGGACGAGAACGCCGGAGGAAGAACCAGAAGAACCAGAAGAGCCAGAAGAACCAGAAGATGAAGGAAGATAGAAGAAAGAAGAAGCATTTAAATAAAGGAATTGTCAAAAACTGTCTCTTGTCATTTTTAACATTTTTGACACTTTTTTCGTGAAATGGTAGGGGTACTTATGTACCCCCTTACCATTTCACACAGGGGGGGGGGGGGCCGGGATCTGGGGGTCACCTTGTTAAAGGGGGCTTCCAGATTCCGATAAGCCCCCCGCCCGCAGACCCCCACAACCACCGGCCAGGGTTGTGGGGATGAGGCCCTTGTCCTCATCAACATGGGGACAAGGTGTTTTGGGGGGCTACCCCAAAGCACCCTCCCAATGTTGAGGGCATGTGGCCTGGTACGGTTCAGGAGGGAGGGGGGGGCCGCACTCTCGTCCCCCCCTCTTTTCCTGCGGCCTGCCAGGTTGCGTGCTCGGATAAGGGTCTGGTATGGATTTTTGGGGGGACCCCACGCCGTTTTTTTTTTTTTTTTTTGGCGCGGGGTTCCCCTTAAAATCCATACCAGACCTGAAGGGTCTGGTATGGAATTTAGGGGGAACCCCACGTCATTTTCTTTTTTAAATTTTGGCCGGGGTTCCCCTTAATATCCATACCAGACCTGAAGGGCCTGGTATGGAATTTAGGGGGACCCCCACGTCATTTTTTTTTTTTAATTTTGGTTCGGGGTTCCCCTTTGGGGAATTCCCATGCCGTTTTTATCAATGAACTTCTATGTGTATTGTCGGCAATGCAATAGCCGCGGGTAGTTTTAAATGAGTTTTTTCCTTCAAAATGTCATTTTGCTGTCAGACTGTTCTAAACACAGGAAACATGCGCCCCTTTACAGGCACACTATAGACACCCCCCAGGTACGAAATTTAAAGGGATATTACACTTTTATTGATTGACTTTAAGTATTATTAAAATCACTGCTCCTGAAAAAACGGCCGTTTTTAAAACTTTTTTTTGCATTGATCCATGTCCCCTGGGGCAGGACCCAGGTCCCCAAACACTTTTTATGACAATAACTTGCATATTAGCCTTTAAAATTAGCACTTTTGATTTCTCCCATAGACTTTTAAAGGGTGTTCCGCGGCATTCGAATTTGCCGCGAACACCCCAAATTGTTCGCTGTTCGGTGAACTTGCGAACAGCCAATGTTCGAGTCGAACATGAGTTCGACTCGAACTCGAAGCTCATCCCTACTCAGAATAAATAAAGAGATGAAAGCTATTGGCCACTGCCCTGTTTATAGTCCCAACGTAAGTGTTTTACGTCACCGCGTTCAGAACGATCGGATTTTCCGACAACTTTGTGTGACCGTGTGTATGCAAGACAAGATTGAGCCAACATCCGTCGGAAAAAATCCTAGGATTTTGTTGTCAGAATGTCCGAACAAAGTCCGACCGTGTGCACGGGGCATAACAGTTTTTTTTTCAGGCTGAACAAAAAAAATGAAGAGCTCAGGAGGAGCCGCTTTCCTAACTATCCGATGTTAGCGATCTCCCCGGCTGAGCTATTGTGTTCTGACAGGTGCCCCTGCCAGAACACACTGGTCAGCGCTCTAAGCCATTGGATGAGAACGCTGATGGGGTGGTGATCAGCAAACCTTTTTCAGTCATGCCTCTTCAACAGAAGGGCCGAATGTCAGCCAATTTCTATTGAATCGGTCTATGCCACCTGACATGCGGCCCGTGTGTGCGGCCCTTAAAGGAGTTGTGAAGTAGAAGGTTTTTTTTATCTTAACGCATTCTATACATTAAGATAAAAAGCCTTCTGTGTGCAGCAGCCCCCCAGCACCCCCAATACTTACCTGACCCCATCCCTGACCATCAATGTCCATGAGTGTCCCGGCCGTCTGAGACTCTCCCTCCTGATTGGCTGAGACTCAGCAGCGGTACCCACTGCTGTCAATCAAAACCAGTCAGCCAATCAGGAGAGAGAGGGGGTGGGGCCGGCCTGCAGTTCCATGTCTGAATGGACACAGGGAGCTGTGACTTGGCTTGGATGCCCCCATAGCAAGCTGATTGCTGTGGGGGCACTCAACAGGAGAGAGGGGCGAATAGAGCCGAAGAGGGACCTGAGAAGAGGAGGATCCGGGCTGCTCTGTGTAAATCCCCTGCACAGAGGAGGTAAGCATGACATGTTTGTTATTTTTATAGGAAAAGACTTTACAATCAATTCTGAATATAACTTGTAGATGTTGCTGATCAATTCATTGCGGAATCAAAATTTACGTTCTTCACTTGCAGAATATTGGAAACTTTCCCTGTAATGCCTATTTAATATTTTATCTAGAGAGGAAATTAAGGAGAAAGAAATGCACCTAAAATAATTTATCAAGCAGGGTTTTAAATGTGATTCTGAACAGGAAAACATAACCTCCCCGGAGGTGTTACCACTTGCTGATTGCATTGTTAATGCACGGATACTGGATTTCATCAGGAAAAATGAAAATGAATGCATCTTAATCTTTGACCACCTCTGTACAGTACCATGTACACATCCTCAGACAACCTCTGTACCATGTACACATCCTCTGACCACCTCTGTATCATTCATGTCCGCATCCTCTGACCACCTCTGTATCCTGTCCGCATCCTCTGACCATCTTTGTATAATGTCCACAATCTCTGACCTCCTCTGTACCATGTCTGCATCCTCTAACCATCTCCTGTATCATGTCTACAATCTCTGACCATCTCTTGTCTTGTATCATATCTGCAGTCTCTGAGGGGGAACCTGGAGAGGCATTGAAAGTTAGAACGCCGCCGGGATGGGGATTATGGGAGGAGTCAGTGTGGACTCTGGAGAGGAGACTATAGGATAAAACCAGAGCCACCAAGCTGGAGCCGACTGACTGAGCCCTGCACGGTACACCTGAGAGGAGGTCAGTGACATCACCGTCAGGCCACTCGGGGGGAGGGTCACTGGTGTAAGGGGGGAGTGAATACAATAATGTAAGGGGGCACTGATATAAAGGTTTCCCCTTATATCAGTAACCCCCCCTTACCTTAGTGTATTCACTCTGCAGAAGTTGGACTCTGGTCACCAGAGTGCCCGCCACATCATAGTTCCAGGTGTTCTCCTTTCCATCAGTCTGCAGGGGGATTTCTGCAAAACCTGATGTAAAGGGGAACTCTGATGTAAAAGGCAATTCTGCAGACCCTAATGTAAGTGGGAACTCTGTTATAAAAGGGAATGGAGTGGACTGATAAATGGTGGTCTCTGGTGACCAGAGCCCCCCCTTTACATCAGAGTTCCCCCTTAGATCATGATCTGCAGAATTCCCCTTTATGTCAGAATTCCCTTGCACTGTAAGGGGGAATCCTGCAAACTCTGATGTAAAGAGGAACTCTGTGTTCTTGACATTTGTTTAACTTAAACACATTACTAATAGCATTAGCTACATGTTTATAGTGTAAATATTAATATTTGCACTGTTTAGCAGTGAAAACGGGCATTTTAGGTACATTTGCAGTGTCATTAACCCCCAGATGAAGTCTGATTAGATGAAACGCGTCGGGAGACTCCACTGCCTGCCACAATTTTATTACAAGCGCTTTTTTATCTTGGAAAATGTAAGTGTTCTACTTTTTAAATAAATTGGTTATACCAAACGTTATTACACTATATGGTCCCCTTTGTTTCTTATGGGTTATTCTCACTGAGACCAAGTTAAGAAGTTGGGGAGTCCTTAGTGAAAGTCCTTGATGCTACCCAGATTACATCATTGTCTGGCTGAACCACCCTATCCCATTGCCGGCTGGCAACACAAGCCTTATCGACTCATTAAGCGTATGCTTGTATGGGTCCAACTTATCTGGTAAGCGTGCACTGCTTCCATGTGGGGGATACACCATATTTTTTCGTGGTCTTGCCAGCTACTCATACGGTGAACGGAATCGTTGTGTTTACAGCAAGGGACTTTTTTCTACAACTTGTTTTACATGTAAAAGATATCTGCTGGAGTATCTCACACTTGATGTTACACGAACTGTGTGACTTATGCATTTTTGTGTCTTTAATGTTGATATTGTATGCAATATTACAACTGTGTATTCTTTCATTATAAGTAGCGCTACACTTTTTTTATATACCTTAACTTAAACACATTACTAATAGCACTAGCTACATGTTTATAGTGTAAATATTAATATTTGCACTGTTTAGCAGTGAAAACGGGCATTTTAGGTACATTTGCAGCGTCATAAAAAAATTTGGCTCTGTCAGTAAATTTCATGATTTTCCCCAGTAAAAAATTGGTGCTGTTTGTAAATTTTGGCATCCTGCCAGTAAATTGCACTTGACGTGGGGTTGCAACACTGAATCCTGGTAACCAACTACAAGAAACGTCTTACCTCTGTGCTTGCCAACAAGGTTTTCTCCACCAAGTACTAAGTCGTATTTTACATGGGGTTCAAATACTTATTTTACTCACTGAACTGCAACTCAATTTTTTGCATTTGTTTTATGTGGTTTTTCTGGATTTTTGGTTGATATTCTGTCTCTATCATTACAAAAATACAACTATGATAAAAAATTATAGACCTTTCATTTCTTTGTATGTGGGCAAACTTACAAAATCTGCAGGGGATCAAAAAATTATTTTCCTCACTGTATAATATTTGGGTGTTCTAAGTAATTTTCTAGCAAAAAATACAGATTTTTACTTCAAAACAACAAATGTAAAAAAAAAAGCCTGGTCTTAAAGTCGTTAAACCTTTGCAAACTCAGATGGCAATCATACCTCAGTCAGCACTATTCCCATGACTGCCTTATAAATATATTTATGATTATATTACAATAAAATGTAACCACCTTATTTCAAAAGAATATAAATAGAACTCAAACATTAAAGGAGAAATCAAAAAGGTGAAGTTCAGCATTGCAGGACGATGGATTCCACAACTCATAAATTCTATCATGTACATGGAATGGATTCCAGAAGTTATCTTGATATATATTTCTCTAATAAGGAGGACATGGTCTTTGCAGAGGATACTTTAAAATTTCCAATGTTGATGATTCACTATCAGTTCAGCACCGGTATGTACAGCATAGATTGATATTTTCAACAAAAAATGTTGTTAATAAATCTAAGAGTATCACTCACATAAGTGGCAGTCCCCATAGCTCTGACCTTACAGCTTCCTATTGCTGGTAGAGACGGAATGCTTTATTTCTTACTCAAAAATCAAACTGTTTCTATAAAAAAAAAATGATATACCTCACTATGGGCTCTTCCACATTTTGTTGTCTTACAACCTGCAATTGAACTTGATTTGATTGATTTTTTTTAACACTGAGGTACATTAAATTAAATTGAATTTGTAAATAAATAACAATAATAACACAAAAACATTGGGTTTCCTCTGGAGCAATCAATCTCCCTCTGATTTAGTATAATTGGTTGAATGAAGTCTACTTTTGGGTAATTAATGCTCCTGGAGTAAGCAAGTCCAGGATAAGGGTTTAGACAAGTACCAGTCAAGGTTGGGTTCTAGAAATAATTTTTAGAATCTTCTCCAGTGGGTTTTGAAAAACATTTTATTGTGAAAAGCTGTCTTGGGTGCCACTTCCATGGGAGGCAAATAACAACTTCCAGATTAAGCCTCTGTCTATTTACTCCATCCAATGGCACAATGAAGGGATGGAGAACTCCAACTTGAAGTTTAAAGGTCAACAGTGGTAGCCTGATCCAAAGAAGATTATTGTAAAACAGAATCATAAACTGGTACTACATTATGATGAGACGATAACAAATGATAATTTATTTCTTATGACTGTTTTATTTGGTGAATATGTCACTCTTAGTCATTATATTATCACTTTTTATGTATTTGCTTGCAAAAGGTCAATTCACAAACATTATCATACTTGTTTTCTATCTTTAAGGCCCAGTTTACACTTGTACGACTTGTCATGCAACTTTGGACCCCAAAGTCACATGACAAGTTGCACCCCATGTTTTCCAATGAGTACTGTTCATATTTGTGCGACTTAAGACTCAGGACTTTTTTCCATTCACTTTTAGGAGCGTTAGGCATCTTTTTTTTTTTTTTACAGATTAAAATTGTCTCTCCATGTTATTCTATTACTCCACATAGGTTTATAGGAGCTTTTAGTGGCATAGGCGTTTTGAAGCTGCAAAAAACCCCAGAGCCAGCGCGTTCTTGAGCAGCAGCGTTACAGCTGTAAAAATGTCTGACGCAGCTAAATGCATGTTAATGCTGTATACAGTGTTAGGCTGTGTCAATCGTTTTTAAGCTGTAGTAATTGGATTTGGGAGTGGAAAATAGAAGAGGGCAGAGAAACACTGCTCAACACTAATGCAGCTAAACACAGCTAAATGGGCATTAACGCCAATGCAAAATGCTTCTAAAAGCACGTTTTTCCTGGTGTCAGTACTGGCTTTGCAGCTCGTTTTTTTTCACGCACTGTGTGCATGAGGCCTTAAACTCACAGTGACTATAAGTAGTTCCTGTACTACTTTGGTCAGACTTTTATGCAACATGAGGGCCATAGACGTCAATGTAAACCCTCAAAAGTCACACCTGAATCATATACATGTGTGTGCAACTTTGTGGAGCATACAGAGTCACATGGTCAAAGCCAAAGTCACAGCAAAGTCGCATCAAGTCACACTGTAAAGTCGCAGTGGAAATCACACAATTTTGAAGTCGCACAAGTGTGAATGGAGCCTAAATGATCAGAACAGATGTAGAGCAAAGTGACTGTTTCTCTGCAAATGGCCCTCTGACCCCTTTATACTATATTTCTCATCTGGTGCTTTCATATACGGAGGATAACGTGACATACAGTATCTCTCAAAAGTGAGTAAACCCCACACATTTTTGTAAATATTTTATGATATCTTTTCATGTGACAACACTGATGAAATGACACTTTGCTACAATGTAAAGTAGTGAGTGTACAGCTTGTATAACAGAGTAAATTTGCTGTCCCCTCAAAATAACTCAACACACAGCCTTTAGTGTCTAAACTGCTGGCAACAAAAGTGAGTACACCCCTAAGTGAAAATGTCCAAATTGGGCCCAAAGTGTCAATATTTTGTGTGGCCACCATTATTTTCTAGCACTGCCTTAACCCTCTTGGGCATGGAGTTCACCAGAGCTTCACAGATTGCCACTGGGGTCCTCTTCCACTTCTCCATGATGACATCATGGAGTTGGGGGATGTTAGAGACCTTCCGCTCCTCCACCTTTCCCCACAGATGCTCAATAGGGTTTAGGTCTGGAGACATGCTTGGCCAGTCCATCACCTTTACCCTCAGCTTCTTTAGCAAGGCAGTGGTCGTCTTGGAGGTGTGTTTGGGGTTGTTATCATGTTGGAATACTGTCCTGTAGCTCAGTCTCCATAGGGAGGGGATCATGCTCTGCTTCAGTATGTCACAGTACATGTTGGCTTTCATGGTTCCCTCAATGAACTGTAGATCCCCAGTGCTGGCAGCACTCATGCATCCCCACACCATGACACTCCCACCACCATGGTTGACTGTAGGCAAGACGCACTTGTCTTTGTACTTCTCATCTGGTTGCTGCCACACACGCTTGACACCATTTGAACCAAATAATTTTATCTTGAACTCATCAGACCACAAGACATGGTTCCAGTAATCCATGCCCTTAGTCTGCCTGTCTTCAGCAAACTGTTTGCGGGCTTTCTTGTGCATCATCTTTAGAAGAGGCTTCCTTCTGGGATGACAGCCATGCAGACCAATTTGATGTAGTCTGCGGCGTATGGTCTGATCACTGACAGGATGACCACCCACCCCTTCAACATCTGCAGCAATGCTGGCAGTACTCATACATCTATTTCACCATACACAACCTCTGGATATGATGCTGAGCATGTGCACTCAGCTTCTTTGGTCGACCATGGCAAAGTCTGTTCTGAGTGGAACCTGTCCCGTTAAACCGCTGTATGGTCTTGGCCACCATGCTGCAGCTCAGTTTCAGGGTCTTTGCAATCTTCTTATAGACTAGGCCATCTTTAAGTAGAGCAACAATACTTTTTTTCAAATCCTCAGAGAGTTCTTTGAAATGAGGTGCCATGTTGAACTTCCAGTGACCAGTATGAGTGAGAGCGACAACACCAAATTTAACAAACCTGCTCCCCATTCACACCTGAGACGTTGTAACACTAACCAGTCACATGATACCGGGGAGGGAAAATGGCTAATTGGGCCCAATTTGAACATTTTCACTAAGGGGTGTACTCACTTTTGTTGCCAGTGGTTTAGACATTATTGGTTTTGTATTGGGTTATTTTGTGGGGACAGCAAATTTACACTGTTATACAAGCTATACACTCACTACTTTACATTGTAGCAAAGTGTCATTTCTTCAGTGTGTCACATGAAAAGATGCAATAAAATATTTACAAAAATGTGAGGGGTGTACTCACTTTTGTGAGATACTGTATAATGGTGGCTGGCCTAGCAGGAAATCCCAGAGCCATATTATATGTTGGTTGGGAACAATTTTTTAAAGCTATTTTCACCTAGCAGTGTCATTAAATGCCAAATGTTATGAAAATGTGAAATCTCTTTATTAGTTTCGGGTAAGATAACATCTGAATCTCTAATATTCCTCCAGGTCGAGCTGAGGGTACATTTTTGATTGACATCAGCCTTGGTTCCTTCATTCACCATCTTTATTCTGCCTCTAAGTTTTTCAAAAAAATAGTCCTATTAAAATTCCAAGAGAAATGTATCATGGAACTGAACAGATGGCTACATGACCGTACCGGAGCATATGATTGGTCGCATACATCATCAGCCGCAGCTGAGTTAGAAGGAACGAGGTGACTTGTTCCCTTTCTGATTTTTGCACTTTAGGTTGCAGAAGATTGTTTCTTTAAAGGCAACTTCTATTGTTTTTCAGTATATTTCATTTATTAAGTTATTTAAAATACAAACTTTTTTTCATGTTTTTAGTCAGGTAACTTTGAAATATTGTATTTCAAAAGTTCAAATCTATGTTTTCATCAGCAGATGGAGCTCTCATCTCTTTATAGTGTTTTTAATCAGGCTCTCCTTAACTGCTGTGCTGAAAAAGCCTATTCACATTGTTTAAAGTAGAAGTCCAGTCAAATCTAAACTTAACCCTGCTCTCACCCCCATTCTAAGCCCTATACTAACTACCCTGTAAAGGAAGGATGTCTATGCTTACCTATTCTGAGGGCCCTCCAATCCAAACCGACTACAGATGCCCCATAGTAAGTCTATGAGTGAAGAGTGATCATCGCTCAAGGTCGTTCTCCACCTGTACCACCTCAACTGCACAGTACCAGGTGCCGGCCCTGTCCACAGGCTTCACAGTAGAGGAAAAGGGTCTGGTTGGCCGCACATCTGATAAAATCACTTTTATTAAGAAGACATACTCCAAATAGACACTCCACAATGTACAATTGAGGGAAAATAGCACTAGCTCGATTGTACATTGTGGAGTGTCTATTCAGGATATGTCTAAATTAAGGTGATTTTATCAGATGTGTGGCGACCAGACCCTTTTCCTCTACTGTGAACCCCATAATGAACGGGGCCAGTACCTAGTAGTGTGCAGTGGAGATTGTACAGGTGGAAATCACCTTGAGCGGTGATTACGTGTAACCTATAGGCTTACTATGGGGCATCCTTATTTAGTTGTCCCTCCAATACACTGAAGCCGGCTCTGGGAGCCGATCATGTGACCAACCAGACCATTTTCCTCTACTGTGAAGGCTATGGGTGATGTCACCACCCAGGCACTGCAGCCGTTGTTGGCGATCTCTCCTCTCCAAGGAAGCCGGCTGCTGAGAAGATCATGTGACCAGACCAGAGCACCTTCAGAATAGTTACTCTGGTACCTGTTAACATTACAGGGTAGTTAATATAGGTCTTAGAATAAAGGTGGGAGCAGGTGGTTTTTGATTGGACTTCTACTTCAATAGCTCAATCTGTAACTTATATATATAGAACTTAGATCAGCGATGCCTTGGATTTGAGCAGTTCCAGTTCTCTCTAGTTTTTCTGATAGACATCAGCTTGAGTGTCCCCAATGCAGACAAAGGATTTCAACTGTGTTGAAGTCAATAGGGGTACATTTTTTGATGGTCACTTTTGGCCCTTTGATAAGGGAGGTGTATTAAAAAATCCCAGCAAGCTTGTGTTTCATAAGCAGTTGGTATTGGCCCATTAACATGTAGAAAAGTACAGAGATCTTGCACTTACTGTAATTGCTTGTTAACCTCTTGCTTACTGGGCACTTAAACCCCTTCTTGCCCAGGCCAATTTTCAGCTTTCAGCGTTGTTGCACTTTGAATGACAATTGCGTGTTCATGCAACACTGTACCCATATGACATTTTTATCATTTTTTTTCCACACAAAAAGAGCTTTCTGCCTCAGGTGTAAAATCTGCCAGATCAATTCCTTCAGAGGTAGGAAGTGTGAAACCTTCAGTTCAACAGTCACAAATAAGATGTACAACATAGAGTCCTTCATTACATGCTCCACCCAGTATGTTGTTTATTTTATCCAATGTCCTTGTTCAAAACAGTATATTGGAAGCACCAAACGTGAACTATACGCGCGTCTCTCTGAACACGTCGCTAACATCAAGCGAGGATTTACTAAACACAACCTTTCTAGGCACTATGCTAAGTACCACAATAAAAAATTAAAAGGCACTCTCTTTCTAGCTATTGATAGGATACATCCCCACTGGAAAGGTAATAATATGGTCAGATCCATCTCTAGACTTGAGACCAGATGGATCTTTGACATGGTATCCTCCAGACCACAAGGGTTAAACGTTGAGTGGGATATAAACTGCTTTATAAACAATGCATGAACACAGCCTCCTCTGCGTTTGTTTTTAATTTTTATTTCATTTTCATTTTTACTTTCAATTTTAATTCTTATGTAATATGTTATAATAATTTCTTATCTATGTTTCAATAACTTACTATATATAAAAAGAAATGTCATATCTACATATAAAACCATTTTTTGATATAGATTTGACATATGTAATTTTTGTTCATGTTAAGTGCGTCTGCTGTGTCCCTTTTTCCCTTCCTATACAGAGTTCCATCCGCAAATATCCTTTATTGCCACAAGATGGCGATCTTTCTTCCTCACTTCCTGATTGCACATAAGCTTATTATAGACTGCCAGAAGTTAATATGGCTCATCTGTGCTCACTCCTATTACATTGACTATGACTGCCAGTAGTCAAAATGGCGCTTACAATGTATTTATATGCCCAAACGTGATGACTCGTCGCTTGGCCAATCCCCAGACAATGTCCTATCGTGACGAAACGCGTAGGGAGGAGCCTATGACGGTGACGTCATCACGTTCTTGGATGGGCTTACGAGTATAGGAAGTGAATTGCGGCACACGGAGGCACCGCTGCTTGTATGATATCCCTTACGCTGTACGTTTTTCACAAACATTGTAAGTGCGATTCCTTTTATCTTAATAAATCCCCTTTTATCATACGGTTTTACGCTATGGGAGTATTTTGTTTCATATTTCCGGTAACGACCGATTGCTAAAGCTGCTGGTCCTGTATTGCATCCTTGGTTTTGGGAGACCCTAATCCCTATGCTGGGCGAGGCTGCCATTAGCAGTCATCGCCGTCCGGTAAGCAGAATCTATATACTCACTTCGTGGTGGATCATCTATTGATGTTTTTTCTTCACATTTTCCTTGGATGGGTGCTTTGTTGTATCTACCTACGGATTAATTATCCCTGCTTGGACTTTTCTTCAGATCTTTCTTTTTTCACAAGCATTTGTAACATATGCTGTTACAATGTTGTATTATTGGATACATTTTTTTTTTGTTATTTGATATTTTGCTCACTAATGTATGTCAAGTCACATGGTAGGATCACATTTTTGTAGAGATCCTATATACTTTATATTTAGCGCTGCACTTTCTCGTTTTAATATAGGTATTTAATCACTACTGGGTTTTTTATTTTTTGCTAAACTAATAAAAAAGACAGAAAAATAAAAATAAAACTTTCATAGTTTGATATAAAATTTTGCAAACAGGTAATTTTTCTCCTTTATTGATGTGCGCTGATGAGGCTGCACTGATGGGCACTGATAGGCTGCATTGATGGCCACTGATAGGTGGCACTGATGAGGCGGCACTGGTGGGCACTGATTAGGAGGCACTAATGAGGCTGCACTGAAGGGCACTGATAGGCAGCACTAATAGGCACTGGTAGGTGACACTGATAGGCAGCACTGGTAGGTGGCACTGATGATGCAAAACTGGTGGGCACTGATTGGCAGCACTGGTGGGCACTCTGTGTGGGCACTGGAGCCTCTCTGTGTGAGTGACCGATGTCCTGTTTACAGAAGCCGGTGATCGGCTTTTTTTTTCTTCTCACGCTGTCAGCGAGAGAAAGAAAAGCTTATTACTTGCTTCTGTTTACATCACGTGATCAGCTGTCATTGGCTGACAGCTGATCACGTGGTAAGGGATCTGTGATCAGCCAACTCTCATTGACTGGATGAATAAGGTAAATATTAATGCATATAAAAAGAGAAGGGTAATAATAATTTTCTATAACAAAATGTAATATATATATATATATATATAAAAACAGAATTCTAGGCAGATATAAAAGACTAACAGAGCTCTGTAATAATTTTAAATGCAAACAGTGTATCTGAATCCAACCTGTTATCCGCCTCTTACAGTCTCTGTACTACAGGACTGGAGTGTGAGAGGAAAAAGCAGCACATGTTCATGTGGTGATAGAAGGAAGGAGCAGCGTGACAGAAAGACAAGACCATCACTGTGCTGCTTCTCATATCACTGTCCAGTCACAGAGTGGGGAGGGTCCAGGACAACCTGGGCTAGGATGAATTGGGTTCAATAATCCTGGCCATCAGACTGAGGACATCAAGTGGCAGAAAAATTGTACTATGGGGTATATCTCTGGACTGAAGTTGAATATTGCAGAAAAAACAGGTTGTATTATTTTATCTTTTAACATGCTATTCATCTTACTGATTGGTATGGATAGGTGACAGTGTCAAAAAAGAGGCACCAACATCCCTGAATAACGTATGTAAACAGGAGGGTAATTTAGTGGGATTTTGTGAGTGCCAGGCAGATAGAATTAGACAAATATCAAAGTAAAAAAATAAATATCACATTTTATTAAACATAAACAAAGTTTAAAAATTATGCTGGCTGTACATAAATAAGACAAACAGCAGTACATATCAGATTAGATAATGAATAGGGGGTCACTCAGCACTAATATCCCGACATGTTTCGCCCGCTGGGGCTTCCTCGGGGGATGTTTGTTGAGGGACCAAAATGGATATGTCACTGCATGAAACAAAGTACAATTAAGAACCATAAAAAACAGAATACAACAAAAAAAGTATATTTAGAAAAAGATGTCAACAACCGTCCAAAGCCAAAAAAATTCAACTGCCAGCCATTAGATATTTCCCTGCAGTAAATGTAGAGGCAGGCTAGGAGAACAGGCACTGTGCTGTACTGGAAAAAGTTGGCCTAGATTAGCCCAGAAAAGGGCCGTGGGACCAATCTCTGCCCAATGGAAAAAGGAGTATAAGTGTGATAATTATAAATTAGGGGAACAGGGGGAGGAAGGTGAAGTAGTGAAGAGGAGGGGGAGGGGAAGGGAAGGGAAGGGCAGGAATGGAAAGAGGGAAAAAGGAAAATTGGAAGTGAGGTGTGGAGTGGAAGGGGAGGGAAGAAGAGGAGAGGACACATGGGAAAGGTTAGTGAACAGAAACCAATGTGAGGAGAAGCAATAACTGTGGGGTAATAACTAAATTAAATGGGTCAATGAGAGATGTACTTACAGGTCACCCAGCTAGGTCTAAGAAAAAGCAAGGGCTGCCAGATAAAGATGTTATCTAATTAGAAAAGTATAAACCATAATGAATATCTACTTCAATTGGTACTGGATATAAAGAAGTATATAAGGAAAGAGCACGCTGCCATAATAGGGTCAATTCAGGGGAGATTAAACCTACAAACAGTATAAGGAGACATATGTATTGGTCATCCACATAATAGAGGACCATAATCCTGTGTACAAATCGTCTGTCCCCGCTTTAAAAACAAAGAGTGGAAAAAGTTACAGATGGTAACAGGTGATTATAGTGAGTGAATAGTCAACGTACTCAGCATGGCTAATCAAAAGCAGGGAAGTTTAATTATGGAGCAAAAAAATTGAAATAAAATCCCATTGAAGGAAGTAACGAAAGCAAGTTGGGTTCAAAGAATTACCTTGTACAGAGACAGCAGCGGCGGGCTGCTACTTCCCCATCTGCTCGGAAATGGGCTAGGAAGGTTCCCCCTCCTGAGCGCCTGAGTCATACACCTGTCCCCCAGGTCCAGCATCCACATAGGAGCCCCTGTCTCAGGGACCCGCCTCCAGGGCCCGCTGCTGGTCTTCCTACTCCAAGTCCCAGCGTTGGCCCCGGGAAGAATCCTCGTCGCCGGCAGGACCCGAGGGGGCATCCTGCTCTTACTTCCCCCTCTCTTCAGATGCCAGAGTTTGTGGCTGCCCCCCTGCTGAGGTGCTGAGTGGGGGGGCGGCTCAGCATGGGAGACGATTGGGAACACACAGTGGGGGGTGTCGCGGCCCCTCAGCTGCTCCCGGTGGGAGATCATCTGCCCTGGATGCTGGAGGAGATCACACAGAGGGGGGTCCGCTTTACTCCCCTGCCCGCCGCTGCCGCAGGGATCCATGGCCGTCGGCTCTCTCTGTGGCTTCAGTTCACAGAGGAGCTCGGCCGCCAGCAATTAGATCAGCTATAGGCAGCCTGGTAATGCCAGTGGAAGAAGGCTGGAGACTCAAGCTGGGGGATCCACCCCCTTAAAGAGACAGCATGTCCCTGCTGCAGCTGAGGGATCTAAGGTACCCCGTAGCTCATCATCCTTGCAAGATACGGCTGGGGCAGACGATGATGCTTCCGGGAGCCTGAGCCAGAGTTGCCAGAACGCAGGCTGCAAGGGACGCCGATGCAGTGGGAATCTTCTGCAGCATCCGATGAGGTCACCAGCAAAGATGATAATGGGCGGTCGACTGAAAGGCACCCTGCCTTGCGGAGCCAGCTGGGATCCGGATGAACAGCTGAGGCAATCGGGGACATGGATCAATGCAAAAAAAAGTTTTAAAAATGGCAGTTTTTTCGGGAGCAGTGATTTTAATAATGCTTAAAGTGAAACAATAAAAGTGTAATAATCCTTTAAATTTCGTACCTGGGGAGTGTCTATATTATGCCTGTAAAGTGGCGCATGTTTCCCGTGTTTAGAACAGTCTGACAGCAAAATTACATTTCTAAAGGAAAAAAGTCATATTAAAACTACTCGCAGCTATAATGAATTGTCGGTCCCGGCAATACACATAAAAGTTCATTGATAAAAATGGCATGGGATTCCCCCACAGGGGAACCCTGAACCAGGCCCTTCAGGTCGGGTATGGATTTTAAGGGGAACCCTGCACCAAAATTTTAAAAAATGGCGTGGGGTCCCCCCAAAAATCCATACCAGACCCTTATCCGAGCACGCAACCTGGCAGGCCAGAGGAAAAGAGAGGGGGACGATAGAGCGCCCCCCCTGAACCGTACCAGGCCACATGCCCTCAACATTGGGAGGGTGCTTTGGGGTAGCCCCCCAAAGCACCTTGTCCCCATGTTGATGGGGAGAAGGGCCTAATCCCCACAACCCTTGCCTGGTGGTTGTGGGGGTCTGCAGGTGGGGGGCTTATCGGAATCTGGAAGCCCCCTTTAACAAGGTGACCCCCAGATCCTGCCCCCGTGTGAATTGGTAATGGGGTACAAATGCACCCCTACGATTTCACAAAAAAAGTGTCAAAAATGTTAAAAAAGACAATAGTTTGTTTTTTGACAAGTTTTTGACAATTCCTTTATTAATGTCTTCTTCTTTCCCCGCTTCTTCTTCCATCTTCTTCTGGTCTTCCTTTGGTGTTCTTCTTCCTCCATCTTGTTCTTCCCTCCAGTTTCCGATAAGCCCCCTGCCCAGATACCCCCACAACCACCAGGCAAGGGTTTTGGGGATGAGTCCCTTCTCCCCATCAACATGGGGACAAGGTGCTTTGAGGGGCTACCCCAAAGCACCTTCCCAATGTTGAGGGCATATGGCCTGGTACGGTTCAGGAGGGGGGGCGCTCTCTTGTCCCCTCCTCTTTTCCTGCGGCCTGCCAGGTTGCATGCTCGGATAAGGGTCTGGTATGGATTTTTGGGGGGACCCCACGCAATTTTTTTTAAATTTTGGTGCGGGGTTCCCCTTAATATCCATACCAGACCTGAAGGGCCTGGTATAGAATTTGGGGGGACCCTCACGCATTTAAAAAAAAAAAATTTGGTTCGGGGTTCCCATGTGGGGGAATCCTATGCCGTTTTTATCAATGAACTTTTATGTGTATTGCCGGGACCGACAATTCATTATACCTGCGAGTAGTTTTAATATGACTTTTTTCCTTTGAAATGTCATTTTGCTGTCAGACTGTTCTAAACACAGGAAACATGCGCCCCTTTACAGGCATACTATAGACACCCCCCAGGTACGACATTTAAAGGAATATTACACTTTTATTGTTTGACTTTAAGCATTATTAAAATCACTGCTCACGAAAAAACGGCCGTTTTTAAAACTTTTTTTTGCATTGATCCATTTCCCCCGGGGCAGGACCCAGGTCCCCAAACACTTTTTATGACAATACCATGCATATAAGCCTTTAAAATTAGCACTTTTGATTTCTCCCATAGACTTTTAAAGGGTGTTTCGCGGCTTTCAAATTTGCTGCGAACACCCCAAATTGTTCGCTGTTCGGCGAACTGGCGAACAGCCAGTTCAACATTTCAAAAAATGTTGATGAAATTATTTAGCTAAATGTCCATATCGGACTTGTAGCCATTACTGGTGTCCATATTTAGAGAAAGTTTCCTGATTAAATATTTGATTGATAATTGGTAGATCGTTGTCTGAGCTAAGCGAATACTAATGTCCAAACTGAGATGCTACAAATATCAATGAAGACTTGTCAGGGGGGTAAATAATTAGATAACCTTGTATAGGCACAAGAAAAGTATAAAAAATATTTTGTTTCCTCCCGGTCGTTATTGGTTCTGCTGAAACATGCACAGTTCATAGGATCGCATCATATAATCACTACTAGTGTGGAAGGAAAATGAGGAAGTAGAGAAACAGTAGATTCAAATGGTAGCCCGAGGGATCTCATCACTCCACAGTAACCACCAAGGGCTTCGTAGTCTCCGTGATCTCCCAGTTTTGTTTAATTCCTCCGGTAGTGGCGATGCCGCTGACAAGTAGATCAGGTCAGAGTGTCGGTCTGTGACATCAGGAACTGGTTCACGGATGGAGAGAAGATCAGTCCTTGTTTTGCATGCAGCAATTTTACATGCTCGTTTCAGAATGCGATGAGAGTAACCTCTCTAAACCGATCATAGAGTAGATCTGATTCTCGTCTATAGTCATCTTCAGTGGAACAGTTCCTCCGAACTCTTAGGAACTGGCCCACCGGAATGCCTCTATTCAGGGGTTTAGGGTGATAACTCTCAGCCAATAATAGAGTATTGGCTGCTGTATGTTTTACACATTGTTTTGGTAGAGGTTTCAGTACTTCAGCATGCCCCTACAGGGGTTATCATATTATATTTTATATACCAAACACTTAGCTTATTGCTTCTACTTAGACTTTTCTCAGTGGACACTCTGATAGGTATGCATGGCTTATTATGCTTTTTTGCAGTGCCGTCTAGAGCGATGTTGAGATGTATAAGCATTATGTGTCAGCAAAAATCCCCCTCACAAAATTGAGCACTAATCTGCATGCTTACCCCCAAGTACAAATCTGCCCACTGCTGAAATCTCCCCTCCGAGCACAAATCTTTGCCCCCCATCCCCTAAATCCCCCCCAATACAAATACCCCTCCCCAAATCATACCTCCTACCACAATTCCTCTACCCCTCAAAATTCCCTCCAAGTACACATACCCTCCCCCTCAACCACCTCGCAGGGCCCCCCTCACCTCACATGAACCCACAGTGCCCAGTGCAGCCACCCATCCTGCCCACCCTTTGTCCCGGGCCTGCTTTTTTACACATGAACTTGCCCACCAGTGTAGCACATTGAGTAATATTTGTATATTTGAGCCATTTTTAAGTTTTTTTTGTATTATAGTCTATTCCACTATCAAGGAGAGTATCACCATCCTTTCACATGCATTTAATCAGATCAGGATTGAAAACATTTCTACCATACATGCATGAAAATTGATGGGAACTGAAGTGAAATCCGCGCAGATTTCACTTGCAGAGACATCAGTTTCACATCAGTTTTCATGCGTGTCAGTTATGTGTCCTGTTCACACCAGTGTTGATGCCATGTTAGTTTTTTTCACATGCAGAAAACTGCATACAGGTTTCAGATTCCTGTGCAGAAGTTACCCCCGCTCGCCCCCCCTTTCTCCTGTGAAGGGAGAAGAGATGGCGGCTCTCATTAGGTTCCACACCCAGCTTCCTGCCCTCTCCGTTTTTCCTTCCCTATTGGCAATAACTGAGGGCCAATCAAAGGAGACTAGGAGAGGAGACCATCATGGGACATGTAGTCCCAAAGATTGGCAGCCCCATTTTCCACAGGGAGGAGGCTACAGTTCGATCAAGTGAGAGATTGAGAGACTGCAGCCTGGAAAAAAGCTGAGGGAGAGAGTGCTACAGGCCAAAGAACAAGGAGTGTGGTGGGAGGAAGCCAGAGAGAGAGCATCGCTGCCCAGCACCACCAGAAAGCCACACTGCCCAGTGCCACTAAAGAGCCATGCTGCCCAGTGCCACCAGAAAGCCACGCTGTCCAGTGCCACTAGAGAGAGAGCTAAGCTGCCCAGCACCACCAGAGAGAGCCACGCTGCCCAGCGCTACCAGAGAGAGATCCACGCTGCCCAGCGCCACCAGAGAGAGAGCTAAGCTGCCCAGCACCACTAGAGAGACCCACGATGCCCAGTGCCACCAGAGAGAGCGCCACACTGCCCAGCACCACCAGAGAGACATGCTGTCCAGTGCCACCAGAGAGAGCCCCACTTCCCAGCACCACCAGAGAGACATGCTGTCCAGCGCCACCAGAGAGACATGCTGTCCAGCTCCACCAGAGAGAGCCATGCTGCCAAGCTCCACCAGAGAGCCACGCTGCCCAGCACCATCAAAGAGAGAAAGACTGAGCCACTGCAAGGGTACAGACATGCTACACTACTGACCAGAGTCGCCCCCGAGGAACCCAGAGTGAGTGATTGTCAAGCCGGAGGGATCACTGCTGTAGTTTCGCTGGGTCTGGTAAGAGGACCTGTTGGCCATTATCCATTACTTATCCTAGGGACTGTACTACGTCTGCAGTCTCTGACCATGATAATGTGATAATGACATTGTCGAAAAGGGGCAGTGCATGGGTGACCCTAAAATGATGCCCCCCATGAAAAAAGTTCTGCAGACGCCCATGTCTGCAAGGGCACAAAACAATAATGGTTCTGTATGTGCCCTGTTCACACCAAAACACTGGTATCACGTGTGGATTTTTTCTGTGCAGAAATCTTAAATATGTATGCAGTTTTCCACACGGAAAAAAATCTGACATGACATCAACATTGGTGTGAACAGGGCACAGAACTGACACGCATAAAAATGTATGTAAACTGATGTGAAACTGATGTTTGTGAAAGTAAAACCTGCATTCTCTTCAGTTCCCATCATTTTTTACGCACGTATCGTGTGAATGAGCCCTTAATCTTGCCTCAAGCTTACTTTTTTCTGTGGGATACATCACAGTCCTGTGATATTTAACCACACAGATTTACCTCTGAGTTCAGCACTTCAGTTATTCCTGTGAACTTATTTTTAGATTTACATATTCATCATCTTTGCTGGATTCCATAATATCTCATGAACCTACACAGACTATTCATATTATTCCCTTTTTTTCTCAGTTGGAGATCATCTATTCACTCAAATTAATTTTGTAAATACACTCATCCCAGTTTATTGTGTGCCTATAGGTTACTTTATGAGCTTCCTTAGATTGTGGTAGCTTTGCCCCCTATCTTACACAATATTTCTGTTAAGTATTTGTGTATTGTCCCTTTTTCCTTCCTAGAGTCTAGGACCTTTTCTTGTAAGTTTTACGATTGGGATTTAGTATGCAGGTTTATTATCATGGCACAATCTCAACGCCACCTAAGTTTTTCTCCTGTCTTTTAAGACATGTATTTTTTTTTAGCTTTTTCGTACTACATATTTTAAAGTGATCACCAATTACTAAACAATAGGGATGAGCCGAACACCCCCCGGTTCGGTTCGCACCAGAACCTGCGAACGGACCGAAAATTTGCACGAACATTGGAACTCCATTGAAGTCTATGGGACTCGAACGTTCGAAATCAAAAGTGCTAATTTTAAAGGCTAATATGCATGGTATTGTCCTAAAAAGGGTTTGAGGACCCGGGTCCTGCCTCAGGGGACATGTATCAATGCAAAAAAAAGTTTTAAAAACAGACCTTTTTTCGTGAACAGTGATTTTAATGATGGTTAAAGTGAAAAAAAAGTGAAATATTCCTTTAAATATGGTACCTGGTGGGTGTCTATAGTATGCCTGTAAAGTGGCGCGTGTTTCCCGTGCTTAGAACAGTCCCTGCACAAAATGAAATTTTTAAAGGAATAAAAGTCATTTAAAACTGCTTGCGGCTTTAATGTAATGTCGGGTCCTGGCAACATGAATGAAAATCAGTGAGAGAAAAGGCATGGGTACCCCCCCACCACAGCCCATTACCAGCCGCTTTGGGTCTTGTATGGATATTAAGGGGAACCCCGCACCCAAATTAAAAAAGGAAAGGCGCGGGGCCCCCAGGCCCTATATACTCTGAACAGCAGTATACAGGCGGTGCAAACAAGACAGGGACTGTAGGTTTGTTGTTAAGTAGAATCTGTTTGTAATTTTAAACTGGTACATTTTTAAAGTGTAGCTCCAGCCAAAAAGCTATTTTTAATCTTTTGGGAAAACATAGGGAAGGGTTATCACCCCTGTAACATTTGTTTTGCTGTCTGTGCACCTCTTCAGAAGATTTCACATCACTTTCTGTCCCAATGACAAATGTTTTTTGAAAATTTGGGGTTTTTAGTGAAACAAGGATTGTTGATAAAGCATCAGTGGAGAGGAGACACGTTTTTCCCATATTAACTCTTACAGGAGAGAATTTCCCTTCCTAGGGGTAGATTTCATCTCACTTCCTGTTGTCTCCTTCCGTTTGCAAGTAGGAGTGTTTTGTAAGTTGGATGTTTGAAAGTAGGGGCCTGCCCTATATACTAGGCAGAAATTGGGGCCTTAGGTATTGGTGTTGCCACAACACTGTAAGCCCTCACAGTTACTCTTGGTGGGCGCAGGAACGGGCCCTGCTGTGAAATGTTAGATCAAGAATTGTAATTACATGCACCTGTTGAACAGGGACAGAAAAAATGGGCCTTTGGTGGTGGTAGTGGTGGTGCTGCCACAACACTGAAAGCCCTCACAGTTACTCTTGGTGGGCGCAGGAATGGGCCCTGCTGTGAAATATTAGATCAAGAATTGTAATTACATGCACCTGTTGAACAGGGGCAGAAAAATTGGGCCTTTGGTGGTGGTAGTGGTGGTGTTGCCACAACACTGTAAGCCCTCACAGTTACTCTTGGTGGGCACAGGAACCGGCCCTGCTGTGAAATATTAGATCAAGAATTGTAATTACATGCACCTGTTGAACAGGGGCAGAAAAATTGGGCCTTTGGTGGTGGTGGTGGTGTAGCCACAACACTGTAAGCCCTCACAGTTACTCTTGGTGGGCGCAGGAACGGTCCCTGCTGTGAAATATTAGATCAAGAATTGTAATTACATGTCCCTGTTGAACAGGAGCAGAAAAATTGGGCGTTAGGCACTGGTGCCACAACACTGCAATCCCTCACAGATATTCTAGTTGTAGCGCAGGAATGAGCCCTCCTGCAAAATATTGCATCAAAAATTGTAATTACACGCCCCTGTTAAACAGGGGCTGAAAAATTGGGCATTAGGCACTGGTGCTGGTGCCACAACACTGCAGCCCCTCATGGATACTATAGTTGGAGCGCAGGAACGAGCCCTGCTGCAAAGTATTGCATCAAAAATTGTAATTACACGCCCCTGTTAAACAGGGGCTGAAAAATTGGGCCTTAGGCACTGGTGTTGGTGCCACAACACTGCAACCCCTCACGAATACTCTAATTGAAGCGCAGGAACGAGCCCTGCTGCAAAGTATTACATTAAAATTGTAATTACATGCCCCTGTTAAAAAGGGGCTGAAAAATTGGGCCTTAGGCACTGGTGCTGGTGCCACAACACTGCAGACCCTCATGGATACTCTAGTTGGAGCGCAGGAATGAGCCCTCCTGCAAAATAAAGCATCAACAATTGTAATTACGCGCCCTTGTTAAACAGGGGCTGAAAAATTGGGCCTTAGCCACTGGTAGCAGTGCCCAGAACCAAAAATGTTCTTACAAGCTATCAGAATGATCATTGAGGAGGAAGAGGATAGTCACTCAGCATAACAGGATAGTCACTCAGCATCAGCATAGGCAGTCTTGATGGGATCTGACATTTCAAAAAAAATTATTCGGTTACATCAGCATCAGGTGCTTGGTAGCTGGTGGTGATCCAAGACTGATTCATTTTTATGAAGGTCAGTCGATCGACTGAGTCGGTGGACAGGCGCACCCTGTGATCAGTTACAAAGCCTCCAGTAGCACTGAATGTGCGTTCCGAAAGAACGCTGGATGCAGGACAGGCCAGTAGCTCAATTGCATACTGTGCAAGCTCTGGCCAGTGATCCATCCTCAAGACCCAGTAACCCAGAGGATTTTCGGTGGGGAAGGTGTCCAAGCCAGATCTTGCCCCTAGGTATTCCTGCACCATGTAAAACAGACGCTGGCGATGGTTGCTGGAACCGATCATACCTTGGGGCTGCGGACTAAAGAATTATCTAAACGCATCGGTCAGACGGCCACCTTCTCCACCGCTCCTTCTTTGACTGACCCAAGCCTCAGCAACACGTTGTCCAGGAACAGGAGTTTGTAACCTCCCAGTCTCTGGGAACGCGTTGCACAGACCTTTCTGCAAGGCCTCCCGAAGATGTTTCATCCTCTGCTCCCTCTGCGATGGCAATATAAGGTCCGCAACCTTACCCTTGTAACGTGGATCAAGGAGGGTTGCCAGCCAGTATTGATCCCTCTCCTTGATACCACGAATACGAGGATCCTTCCGCAGGCTTTGCAGGATCGGAGAGGCCATGCAGCGTAGGTTTGCTGAGGCATGCGGTCCGGAGTCCTCTGGGTCACTAAGGACAACCTGGTCCGCAGCCACCTCCTCCCAGCCACGTACAAGTCCATGGGTTTCTATGGACTGTAAATGATCCCTTGAAGGCTGCTGCTGATGCTGAGTGCCAGGCTCCACCTCCATGCTAACACAATCCTCCTCCTCCTCCTCTTCCTCCTCGTCCTCTTCCTGTGTGATCGGCGGGCACGCAGGAACACTGTCTGGATAAAGGGGGCCTTGAGGGCTAAGTAAGTCCTCTTCCTGCCTCTGTTCTGCCTCAAGTGCCCTGTCCATTATTCCACGCAGCGTGTGTTCCAACAGGTGGACAAGGGGGACAGTGTTACTGATGCATGCACTGTCACTGCTCACCATCCTCGTGGCCTCCTCAAATGGTGACAGGACAGTGCATGCAGCCCTGATCATGGCCTACTGGCGTGGGGAAAAAAAACTAAGCTCCCCTGACCCTGTCCTGGTGCCATAGTTGCACAGGTACTCATTGATGGCCCTCTGCTGCGTGTGCAGCCGCTGCAGCATGGCCAACATTGAGTTCCACCTGGTGGGCATGTCACAGATTAGGTGGTTCTTGGGCAGGTTAAATTCCATTTGCAGGTCAGCCAGCCGAGCACTGGCATTATATGACCGGCGGAAATGCACACAGACTTTCCTGGCCTGCCTCAGGACATCCTGTAAGCCCGGGTACCTGCCCAAGAACTGCTGCACCACCAAGTTAAGGATGTGAGCCAAACAGGGCACATGGGTCAGTTGTCCCTGTCGGAGGGCGGAGAGCAGGTTGGTGCCATTGTCGCAAACCACCATTCCTGGCTTAAGCTGGCGTGGCGTCAACCAACTCTGAACCTGCCCCTGCAGAGCTGACAGAATCTCTGCCCCAGTGTGGCTCCTGTCCCCCAAGCACACCAGCTCAAGTACCGCATGGCATCTTTTGGCCTGCATACTTGCATAGCCCCTTGAATGCCTACGGAGCACCGCTGGTTCCGAGGACAAAGCACAGGAAGAGGCCATGGAAGAAGAAGAAGAGGAGGGGTGGAGGAGAGAGGTGTGTCAGAATCACCAGTAGTAGCATTTTGGAGGCGAGGTGGCTAAACAACCTCCAACACTACTGCACCTTGTCCTGCATTCTTCCCAGCTGCCAGCAGAGACACCCAATGCGCCATGAAACTTAGGTAACGTCCCTGTCCATGCCTGCTGGACCATGAGTCAGCGGTAATATGCACCTTACCGCTGTCAGGGAAGACGTCTGCAAAGGACCACTGTTGTTTCCAGGCACATACCTGCGCGCAGGTGCCAACCAAGAATGTCCAGAATGACTGTGGGTGCTTCCGCTGATGCGCATGCGCATGTGAAAAACAGGATCGCGCGTTGGTGCACGCACCTGTTACCAGGACTGGCACCAGTCGGTCTATTTAAACGGAGCTTCAACACTGGCTGGTTGCTGCTTGGTCTACAGCGTTACCTGAATCCTGATTCCTGTCTGCTTGACTTCTGCTACCGATCCGGCTTGTTCCCTACTACCTCTGCCTTTTTCCTGCTCTAACCCGACTACGCCTCTGCCTGCTGTCTTTGCCTGATTTGCCTGTCTGTTGCCAAAACCTGCCTGTGACCCGACTATGCTTCTGCCTGCCACGTCTGCCTGATCTGCCTGTCTGCTGCCTACCCGATTCGTCTGACTCTGCTTCTGTCTGTCCAGCCTGCTGCAAGCTCCTGCGTCCAGTGGTGCATCTTTACCCATCTCCTGCCAAGTCTGCCAGCCATCTGCCGCCTCTCCTGCCTGCTACCTGCTGTGTTCCAGCTTCCTGCTGCAAGTTCCTGGCTTTCGCCGATACAGACTTCTGGACTGATCATAGGCACTCTTACCCCACCGTGCTCCTGAGCCTGCTGTCTCACTATGAGGGGCTCTCGAGCCAGAGCTGTACGAGAGGCCTTCCTCTAAACGTCAGGCTCACCCACCAGGTACGTAACAACCGCTGACCTCCCTGTCCATTGCCTTTCACATGCCGGTAGGGAGCCGAAGTCGCCTTCCGTGAGAAAAAGTGGCGTTTGGGTACCTGCCACTGAGGAACAGCACATTCCACAAACTCACAGAAGGGGGCAGAGTCTACCAACTGAAAAGGCAGCAGTTGAAGTGCTAGCAATTTTGCCAAGCTAGTACTCAACCGCTGGGCATGTGGATGGCTGGGAGCGAACTTCTTTTGGCGGTGCAGAAGCTGGGGCAGGGAAATTTGCCTGGTACAATTTGACAGTGTACCGACAGCAGATTGCCCACAAGTACTTGGCTGTGACACACCTAATTCTACACCTTCATTCCTCCCAGTGCAGGTCTCAGAGAGGACTGAAGGTATAGTGGGGTTGGAGATCTCAGCTGATGAGGAGCAAGGAGAGGTCCTCTTTGTTCTTTGGTGTCGGTCTTTTAGGTACGCTTGCCAATGAACTGCATGGCAGGTCAACATATGTCTGGTCAGGCATGTGGTGCCCAAGCGGGAGGTGTTTTGGCCACGCGAGATACGCTTGAGACATATGTTGCAAATAGCAGCGGTGCGATCTGATGCACTTGTCTCAAAAAAGGCCCAAACCAAAGAACTTTTGGAATAATGCGCAGAGACAGCAGCGCCCTGCACATGTGGAGCTTTGAGGTGTGATGCAGTCAGTGTGCTGCCCTTAAGCTGGCCCCTGGAAGCATCCTGCCTCGTTGGTGATGTGCCTCCTCCTCTCTATTATCAGGCACCCACGTGGAGTCAGTGACCTCATCATCCCCTCCCTCCTCATCACTGGAGCAAACCTGGCAGTATGCTGCAGCAGGGGGAACATGACTGCCAGATTGCTGTCCTTCTTGTGCACCCCCTCTGTCTGGGCTCACGTTACTGCCTTCCTCTAGCTGAGTACCATCATCGGAGCCTTCAAAACGCTGGGCATCCTCCTGGAGCATGTACCCAACACTGTGGTCAAACAGTTCGGGGGACTCCTCAGGAGGACATGGTGGGGCTAGGGAAGGAGTGTCTAATTACATTGAGCTGAGGGAAGAGGCCGGGATGGCAGCTGCTTTGCCAGACAAAGTACCCTGAGCATGAGTGAGAGAGGATGAGGAAGATGAGGACGGCTTGGTCATCCACTCGACCAAGTCTTCCACATGTTGCGGCTCAACATGGCCAGCTGCCGGAAAAAAGGCCAAGCGTGTCCCACGGCCACGTGCTGATGAGGATGCACCGTGTCCACGACCAGCACTGTTGCCTCTAGACACAGAGCTTGCTTGCCCTCTTTTATTGGCTTGTGACTGTCTGCCTCTCCTTGTTGGCCTTCCAGACATACTAATGGCCTGCAGTGAGATGTAGCTGCACTAAGCTGGGATATATATATATATATATATATATATATATATATATATATATATATATATATATTTGTATATATACTGCAGCTAGCAGAATCAACTGCCTGCCTGTAGTATTATTAGTATGAGAACACCACCAATCTTCTACAGGTAGCTTTAGCTGAACACTGTGCAGAGGTCGCACTACACTAACTTGTAGCTTTAGCTGAGCACTGTGCAGAGGTCGCACTACACTAACTTGTAGCTTTAGCTGAACACTGTGCAGAGGTCGCACTACACTAACTTGTAGCTTTAGCTGAACACTGTGCAGAGGACGCACTACACTAACTTGTAAATAATGTAGCTGCCTGCGGTAGTGATAGGATCAGAAAAACACCACCAATCTTCTACAGGTAGCTTTAGCTGAACACTGTGCAGAGGTCGCACTACACTAACTCGTAGCTTTAGCTGAACACTGTGCAGAGGTCACACTACAGTACCTGACTGTGAGATTGTGTTTCCAGCGCGATCCCATCGCGCTGGTTCTCGGCGACAGGGTACTGTGCAAGTCGCGCTGGCTCACTCATCGGGAAAGGAAAACTTTGTTTTCCTTCTGCGATGAGTGACAGGCAGTGCTGACAGCTGTCTGGTATGAATCCTGAGGGGGAACGCCGCGCCAAATTTTAAATGAAAAAACCAGCGTGGGTTCCCCCCAGGAACATACCAGGCCCTTAGGTCTGGTACGGATTGTAAGGGGAACCCCCTACGCCGAAAAATCGGCGTGGGGGTCCCCCCAAAATCCATACCAGACCCTTATCCGAGCACGCAGCCTGGCCAGCCAGGAAAGGGGGTGGGGACAAGCGAGCGCCCCCCCTCCTGAGCCGTACCAGGCCGCATGCCCTCAACATGGGGGGTGGGTGCCTTGGGGGAGGGGGGCACCCTGCGGGCCCCCCCACCCCAAAGCACCTTGTCCCCATGTTGATGAGGACAAGGGCCTCTTCCCGACAACCCTGGCCGTTGGTTGTCAGGGTCTGCGGGCAGGGGGCTTATCGGAATCCGGGAGCCCCCTTTAATAAGGGGGCCCCCAGATCCCGGCCCCCCCACCCTGTGTGAATGAGTATGGGGTACATGGTACCCCTACCCATTCACCTAGGGAAAAGTGTCAATAAAAAAAAAAACACAGTACACAGGTTTTAAGAGTAATTTATTAGGCAGCTCCGGGGTCTTCTTCTGACTTCGGGGGGTCTCCTTCCGACTTCTCCCGGTGTTCCGCCTCTTCTCCCAGTGTTCCGCCTCTTCTCCCGGGCCCCGCCGCTATCTTCTTCCAGCTCTATTGCCAGCAAGGGGCCCGGTCTGCTGCCGCTGTCTTGTCGCCGCTGTCTTGTTGCCGCTGTCTCGCCTCTTCTTCTCTTCTTCTCTTCTTCTCTTCTTCCGATGTTGACACGATGCTCTCTCTGGCTGGAATGCTTTGTGCGAGCTGCGGAGCCATTTATATAGGCGGTGACCCCGCCCCCTTGTGACGTCATGTTCCCAGCATGCGCAGGGACTCTGGGGTCATGTCCCCTTATGACGCCTTTTTTTCATTTAAAATTTGGCGCGGCGTTCCCCCTCAGGATTCATACCAGACAGCTGTCAGCACTGCCTGTCACTCATCGCAGAAGGAAAACAAAGTTTTCCTTTCCCGATGAGTGAGCCATTTCGGAGCTGGCTCCTGCGACGGAGCTCGCAGGTGTCAAATCTCGCTGAGAAATGCGGTCACCTACTGTACACTAACTTGTAGCTTTAGCTGAACACTGTGCAGAGGTCGCACTACACTAACTTGTAGCTTTAGCTGAACACTGTGCAGAGGTCGCACTACACTAACTTGTAGCTTTAGCTGAACACTGTGCAAAGGTCGCACTACACTAACTTGTAGCTTTAGATGAACACTGTGCAGAGGTCGCACTACACTAACTGTAAATAACTAACTGTAGCTGCCTGCCTGTAGTACTAATAGGATCAGAAGAACACCAGCAATCTTCTTCAGGTAGCTGTAAATACTGCCTGCCTGCCTGTCAGTAGGAAGATAATAACAGGAATGGATCTAGCTAATCTGAATACAGTGTATATATATATATATATATATATATATATATATATATATATACACAACACCTGGAATGCATATATATATATATATACACAATACACTGTAAGTGCAGCTAACTGACTGACTGTCCTGCCTAATTTATCTAACTTAAATCAAATGACACTGTCTCTCTGTCTCTGTCTCTCAACACCGGAACACACTACACAGGGCTGACGTGCAGGCGGCCTTATATAGCATTCAGCCTACGGGGTTCCCCACTATCACATGACCGCACTAACCTACTGTACCATTACATATGAATAAGGATGGGCCAAACACCCCCCTGTTCAGTTCACACCAGAATGGGAAATGTTCTAACACGAACGGCGAACCTCAAGTCTATGAGAGCCAAACAGGAAAAATCAGAAAGTCCCCATTTTGAAGGCTTATATGCAAGTAATTGGCCATAAAAGAAGTATGGGAGTCTGGGTACTGCCCTGGGGGACATTAAACAATAACATTTTTCTTTTTAAAAACTATCGTTTTTTTAGGAGCAGTGATTTTAATTATGCTTAAAGTGCAACAATAAAAATTAAAAATTCCTTTACATATAGTGCTTGGGGGGTCCCTTTAATGTGCCTGTAAAATGGCCATCTGTAGCATGCATAAAACATGCTACAGCAAAAATGAGATTTCTAAAGAAAAAACTAAAATGATTGCCGTTACAATTTCGGACATCCAGCTATTGAAAAAATTAAGGAAAAAATGGTATGGAGTCCCCTTAATCCATACCAGGCCCATACTACCCCAAAATTTTTAATTAAATGATGTAGAACCCCCCCAAAGCCATACCAGACCCTTAACCGAGCATGCAGCCAGTCAGGAAACAGGAGAGGACATGCGAGCCCCCCCATACAGGCCACATGCCCCAAAGCACCTTGTCCCCATGTTGATGGGGACAAGAGCCTCTTCCCAACAACCCTGGGCTGTGGTTGGTATGCTATGCAGGCGGTACCTACGACATGCTTCAGGAGCAGAACTTACCTCGGACACATTTTATCATCTGCTATGGGTCTGTCATATTATTCAGGCGTTCTGGGCACATGACACCATGGGCTCCCCACTGACCCTAGACCCCAAGTCGTGTCTGCTTGAACATTATCCTAATCCCGATATGGATAAGTTCACTAAAATTATTAAATATGAAACCCTATTCCTAGCTAGAAAACTAATTGCAAGAAGTTGGATGAGGGCTGATCCCCCTACACTCAACTCCTGGATTTGTGAAACTAATAATACATTGCTTTAAAAGAAGTTTATCTATGTCCATAGAGGCTGCCTGTCCAAATACAGTGGAACCTTGGTTTACAAGTAACACAGTTAATAAACGTTGTGAAAGATGAGCAACTTTTTTTTTAAATTCTGACTCAGTTCGTGAGTATTGTCTTGCAAAACGAGTAGAATTCAAGCTAATGGGCGGTGCAGTACCGCATTTGGCCAGAGGTGCGGGAGAGCCGGGGACACTCGGAACGGTTCGGAGCCATTCGGAAATACTCGGAATAACTCAGAAATACTCGGAAACACTCGGAAATACTCAGTTCCCGAGTGTTTCCGAGCCTTTCCGAGGCTTTCCGAGTTCAGCCGAGCTGTCCCCGAGTATTTCCGAGGCTCTCCGATGCCCCCCCACCTCTGGCCACATGCGGTATTGCATGTAGGTATGAGCCAAACACCCCCCTGTTCGGTTGGCACTAGAACATGCGAACAGGAAAAAAGTTCGTTCGAACACGCGAACACCGTTAAAGCCTATGGGACACAAACATGAATAATCAAAAGTGCTAATTTTAAAGGCTTATATGCAAGTTATTGTCATAAAAAGTGTTTGGGGACCTGGGTCCTGCCCCAGGGGACATGGATCAATGCAAAAAAAACTTTTAAAAAAGGGCTGTTTTTTCAGGAGCAGTGATTTTAATAATGCTTAAAGTCAAACAATAAAAGTGTAATATCCCTTTAAATTTCGTAGCTGGGGGGTGTCTATAGTATGCCTGTAAAGGGGCGCATGTTTCCCATGTTTAGAACAGTCTGACAGCAAAATGACATTTCAAAGGAAAAAAGACATTTAAAACTACTCGTGGCTATTGCATTGCCGGTCTGACAATACACGTAGAATTTCATTGATAAAAATGGCATGGGAATTCCCCACAGGGGAACCCCGAACCAAAATTTTTAAAAAATGACGTGGGGGTCCCCCTAAATTCCATACCAGGCCCTTCAGGTATGGATATTAAGGGGAACCCCAGACAAAATTTTTAAAAAAAATGACGTGGGGGTCCCCCAAGGGACAAGGAGACCCCCAGATCCTGCCCCCCCCCTGTGTGAGATGGTAAGGGGGTACTTGCCCCTACCATTTCACTAAAAAACTGTCAAAAATGTTAAAAATGACAAGAGACAGTTTTTGACAATTCCTTTATTTAAATGCTTCTTCTTTCTTCTTTCTTCTATATTCCTTCATCTTCTTCTTCTTCTGGTTCTTCTGGATCTTCTGGTTATTCCTCCGGCGTTCTCGTCCAGCATCTCCTCCGCGGCATCTTCTATCTTCTTCTCCTTGGGCCGCTCTGCACCCATGGCATGGAGGGAGGCTCCCGCTCTTATCTTCATCTTCTTCTTTTCTTCTCTTCTTCTCTTCTTCATCTTCTTCTCCGGGCCACTCCGCATCCATGCTGGCATGGAGGGAGGCTCCCGCTGTGTGACGGCGTCTCCTTGTCTGATGGTTCTTAAATAACGGGGAGCGGGGCCACCCGGTGACCCCGCCCCCCTCTGACGCACGGTGACTTGACGGGACTTCCCTGTGACGTCACGGGGAATGCCACAGGGAAGTCCCATCATGTCCCGTGCATCAGAGGGGGGCGGGGTCACCGGGTGGCCCCGCCCCCGTTATTTAAGAACCGTCAGAAGAGTAGATGCCGTCACACAGCGGGAGCCTCCCTCCATGCCAGCATGGATGCGGAGTGGCCCGGAGAAGAAGATGAAGAAGAGAAGAAGAGAAGAAGAGAAGAAAAGAAGAAGATGAAGAAGAAGATGAAGAAGAGAAGAAGATGAAGAGAAGAGCGGGAGCCTCCCCCCATGCCATGGGTGCGGAGTGGCCCGAGGAGAAGAAGATAGAAGACGCCGCGGAGGAGATGCTGGACGAGAACGCCGGAGGAAGAACCAGAAGAGCCAGAAGATGAAGGAAGAAGAAGAAGAAAGAAGAAAGAAGAAGCATTTAAATAAAGGAATTGTCAAAAACTGTCTCTTGTCATTTTTAACATTTTTGACAGTTATTTAGTGAAATGGTAGGGGTAAGTACCCCCTTACCATCTCACACAGGGGGGGGCGGGATCTGGGGGTCCCCTTGTTAAAGGGGGCTTCCAGATTCCGATAAGCCCCCCGCCCGCAGACCCCCACAACCACCGTCCAGGGTTGTGGGGATGAGGCCCTTGTCCTCATCAACATGGGGACAAGGTGTTTTGGGGCGCTACCCCAAAGCACCCTCCCAATGTTGAGGGCATGTGGCCTGGTACGGTTCAGGAGGGGGGGCGCTCTCTCGTCCCCCCTCTTTTCCTGCGGCCTGCCAGGTTGCGTGCTCGGATAAGGATCTGGTATGGATTTTTGGGGGGACCCCACGCGTTTTTTTTTTTTTTTTTTGGCGCGGGGTTCCCCTTAAAATCCATACCAGACCTGAAGGGGGGACCCCCACGTCATTTTTTTTTTAAATTTTGGCCGGGGTTCCCCTTAATATCCATACCAGACCTGAAGGGCCTGGTATGGAATTTAGGGGGACCCCCGCGTCATTTTTTTTTTTTAATTTTGGTTCGGGGTTCCCCTGTGGGGAATTCCCATGCCATTTTTATCAATGAACTTCTATGTGTATTGTCGGACTGGCAATGCAATAGCCGCGAGTAGTTTTAAATGGCTTTTTTCCTTTGAAATGTCATTTTGCTGTCAGACTGTTCTAAACACTGGAAACATGCGCCATTTTACAGGCATACTATAGACACCCCCCAACTATGAAATTTAAAGGGATATTACACTTTTATTGTTTGACTTTAAGCATTATTAAAATCACTGCTCCTGAAAAAACAGCCATTTTTAAAAGTTTTTTTTGCATTGATCCATGTCCCCTGGGGCAGGACCCAGGTCCCCAAACACTTTTTATGACAATAACTTGCATATAAGCCTTTAAAATTAGCACTTTTGATTTCTCCCATAGACTTTTAAAGGGTGTTCCGCGGCATTCGAATTTGCCGCGAACACCCCAAATTGTTCACTGTTTGGCGAACTTGCGAACAGCCAATGTTTGAGTTGAACATGAGTTCGACTCGAACTCAAAGCTCATCCCTAATTGCATGTAATAGAAGTCAATGCGGAACAAATTATGTTTGTTTCCATTGACTTCTATGGGGAAACTTGCTTTGATATGCGAGTGCTTTGGATTACAAGCATTCTCCGAATTATGCTCGTAATCTGGATTATGCTCGTAATCCAAGGTTCCACTGTACAACAAAATGTGGGATAGATGGTTGCAGTTGTAAGCAACATGTGGGTGACTTTGGAATATGTGTTTCTATGCCACATGAAGAATGATGGACCAATTTGTGTACTGCTTTGTCCCACATTATGGTTGCCCAATAAAAGGGTCCTTTATTAATGGGCCACATGCCTTCTATTGGTAAAATTCCATTGACCTTATCACACCTATGCTCCACTTCCACTAATTGTTATTTGTACTCGGTTGACATGGATACCTTGTTTAGGAGTCAACCTCTTTGTTAGTGATTGCAATATTGTACTTGACTGCTGAGAAGCTTAGGCTTAACTTAACTTCCACTTATTAAAACCATAACAAACCTTGCCCCCCAAAAATACACATAGACCATTTTAAGTTGGAAGTAGGGCAAGGCCCCAGCTTTATTGAACATATCAGTATAACAACCTTCAAATACCAATAACCATGAACCTTCAAAATTCCAATAACCATGCCGGTCACGGTTATACCGTGAGCATCTATAAACAAACCGTCTAGTCTAAGAGGCCTGTCTCCACCATCAGTACGAGACAGGCATTAAACTTACCCCCTAATTCAACTTGAGGGCTTAGCCCATAAAGTTATACCAATTGCTGGCAAGGTAGAACTGCCACACGCAAGTCAGTGGTACACTGACTAGCGCCCCACTGCAGCCAGCGCTTGCTCAACACCACCAACGAGGCCCAGGTTGAAAATGTCAATGCCAATCTCGCTCAAATGGACCCCATCAGGCTACAGTAAATCACTGTTGTCCCCTTCCAGCTCCCTGTGGCGTACCACAACACCACCGATACGGCGAACGAACTTCGAAACTTGAGCGTTCATCTTGCGCCGAAAACACTCCAGGCTCGCACCTGGAGCACAGTGAGCCCAGACCAGGCGGGGGACAATTTCAGACCAGACAACAGTAAGGTTAGTGAACGTGGCACAGCAATGAGCAATGTCACGTTTAATGGACAAAATAAGGTCCACAGAATGAGACAGGCCTACGTCATTTCCCCCAGCATGGATGATAAGGACAATCGGACCTTGTACAAATCTTCTAAGGATCAACAGTTCAGGCAACATTTGCGCCCAATGAAGCCCACGGAAGCCACACCAGCGTATTCTGGCAACCGAGAAAGGAAATCCAAGATTCCTCCCATAGCGTCTGTTGGAGGCATGTCGGGCAGCCCAGTAAACAAAAGTATCTCCGATGATCCAAACCCGAACTGGAGGGGAACCTGAAATCAACACAAAAGATGAGGATGAACATATAGGGAGAACCGAGAAGAATCCCACCTACCCAAGCGCTGCAGCTCCTTGTCTGAAAAACCCATCCCATGCGCAGAGGTGGCTGCGCCAATGCAAGAGGAGTGAAATCCGCAGGAGGTAGGCCCAACTGAGAAAGACAAAGGCGGAAAACCCGAAGGAACTGAAACTTGCTGAGATTGGAGGAATCAGCATGAACAAGATAAACAGAAGCAGGAGGGCGGACAGAAGAAAAGGAAGAAGACAAGCGAACCGGGCAAAAGGGGCCCCCACAGGCCTTGAGGACAACGCACTTACCTCTGGAAGACTGATCCATTTTAGAAGAGGGCAAAAGAATAGAGATAAAAGAATTAGGGGTAAGTACATTCTCTGCCAAAACTCCACCCAAGGAATATCTATCCTTGGAGACCAGCTCGCTGATCCGAAAGGCACCAAAGAATGCCCAGGAAAAGGCGAGCTGGAAAAGGAGACTCTCGTAGGAGGAGAAACAAACCCTAGGTAAGATAGACAAAACACTTGTCAGAATTTGGACTGGGGGCCGGGAGTCGGGGAAGCAAGTCAGACATCTCCATCCTCGCAAAACCCTCCGAACGACAAAATCCCTGGTGATGTTTTCCCAGCCAAGGAGCCTGAACCAAAAGGAGAGAAGAGAGAGCAGTACCCATCGACAAATCAGAGACCTTCTTCTCTTGCAGGTGGACCAGGTAGGAGAAGAGAGCCAAGCGCCTGTCCTATGGGGTAGAAAGGAGGAAATCACCGCCAAGCACAGACACCCATTCAGATCAAATCCGACGATAGGCCACCCACGTATTTCGATAGAGTGAGGCACTGACATGGCTCAACTAGCTTTGGAAACGAGGGTCCACAAGAACTTCGGGCAAGGGAGGCCCACTGGAGAAGCATTCGGGGCCAGCGGAAACGGTCGAAACGTGAAAGAGAAAGGGAATCAGCGTGTCATGAAGATCCTGCCAGTAATCGGCGCTCCAGGCGCACTGGAACATGGCCACGGCACTACCGCGCATGCGCGCGCTCTCACAGGTGCTGTCACGCACGGGCACGCGCACTCCCATTGGCGTCAGGCGGGCTATTTAAACCTGCCTGTCACACTCATCCCTGCTTTCTGTTCGACAGCGTTCCGTGTGCCAAACCTGATCTGATCTGAACCCTTCTGTTATCTGACCCGGCTTCCTGTTGTGACTATCCAGCTATCCGCCTGCATCTGACCCCTTTGGCTTGGTTGGCCATTCTCCTGTTTGATCCTCTGGTACCTCTGCTGTCTGCCTGATATCGACCACCGGCCTGTTTGACTATTCCTCTGCCTGATAAATGTTACCAGCCTGTTACCTGCTGCTTGTTCCTGGTTCCAGTCCAGTGTTCCAGTATCCAGCCTGCTATCTGCTGCTTGTTCCTGGTTCCAGTCCAGCACTCCAGCGTTCAGCCTGCTACCTGCTGTTGTTCCTGGTTCCAGTCCAGCGCTCCAGTATCCAGTCTGTTACCTGCTGCTTGTTCCTGGTTCCAGTCCAGCGTTCCAGTATCCAGCCTGCTATCTGCTGCTTGTTCCTGGTTCCAGTCCAGCACTCCAGTTCCTGCCTACTTACCTGCTGTGGTTCCTGGTTCAGTCTGCATTCCAGTCTCCAGTCTTCTCTTCAGTTCCTGATTCCAGAGGTTTCCACCACTCCTGAACTTCTGGTGACTGTTGATCATTCCAGGCACCTATACCACTCCTTTTTTTTATAATTGTATTTTTATTAGGTTTTTTAACATTATAGAATGAACAAGTACAGCAGTAATGTTGTACAATATAAAATATAAAATATAAAGTTTTGAGAATATCTTTATAGCAAAAACAAAATAAGTACATAAGAACAGAGTTCTCAATTACAGAGCACAAACCGCTCTGTACTTTTGTCCAGGATACAGAAAAATATTATTCCTATAATAGAAGTGCAGGATCAGAAGTGTAAGTTAGTTACATAAGAGAGAGGAACATAGATTCTATGAAGGACATGTGGTATGTGATAATAAGTTCTAAATAATACATGTGAAAATGGGGCAAGTGGGGGGGATGGGATATCATGATCATATGGGACGCCCATGCCAGTATAAAACAAAAAAAGCTTAAAGAACGGTGTTTGGCATAGGAGTCCCAAATTCCGACTTATCCCAGGGTTTCCACAATTTTTCAAATTGGGGGATAGTATCATGTACTGAGGCCGTTAGATATTCCATCCTTCGGATATCAGTTACTAATTGTAAAAATTTGGGCTAAGGGGGAGGAGCATCGGACAGCCAACACAGGGGAATAAGTCGTTTGGCAGCCAATAGTATATAAGAAAGAAGCCGGTTAGCTCTTTTGGTTAAGCCAGGGAAAGGAAGGCCCAACAAATAGTGTAATGGGTCTAATGGGAGAAATTTATCCAGCACTTTCTGTATCAGGAGCCCCACCCCCCCCAGAAAGGTTGTATCTTTGAACACTGCCAAAATATATGGAATAAAGAACCCGTGTCAATCCCACAACGCCAACAGCGCGGCGGGACTAAGGGGTCGTATTTATGAATAACATCAGGGGTTCTATACCAAAACATAAGAATTTTCATAGAAGTCTCCCGTTGGGCCACATACTTAGAGGACTTGGAGACAGAAGACCAAATCTTGTCCCATAGCTGAATTGAGATAGCTCTGCCTAACAAATGGGACCATTTTCCCATATAATGATGCGTGGTCTCAGTCAGAGGTGTCGACTCATGAAGGATACAATGGATGGAAGATATTAAGTGTAACTGGTGGGGTCCCTGAGCACATATGTATTCGAAATTAGTTGGACTTTTGAGGGATAATGATGAAGATTTAGAGTGGAAAAAGTGTCTGACCTGCAGGTAGAAGTAAAAAAGTTGGTTGGGGATATTAAATTTCTCACGTAAGGTGTCAAAGGGATATAGCTTTCGCGTAACCGGGTTTACTAAATTTCGAAGTTGAAAAAGGGAGGCGTTAAGCCATGGGAAGATCCTGCTCAAGGACATACTGTCTGGTATGAGTGGGTTAAAGAGTACATTGATGAGCGGGGAGCAGGGTGAGACGAGTTGGTATTTTTTGAAACATTTACGCCAAATAGTTATAGTAAAATTCATTGGGCCAGTGCACTGGTGTCTAAAAGTGGGATCTATAGAAAAGGAATCATCCCAAACCAAGGTACATGGGTGAACCGGGTATATCACACCCTTCTCAATAGCGGACCATTGATTTGGAGCAAAGAGGGATGTCCAAGAAATAATAGGCCTTAAATGTGAGGCATAATAATATTTGAAAATGTCCGGTGCACCCATTCCACCCCTGGACCTCGGAGCAAACACCACTGAACTGGCTATACGGTGGGCCCTATCGCCCCATATGAACTTTAGAAAGTTACGTTGAAGTGTCTTTAATTGGGATGAGGGTAAAGCAATTGGTAACGTTTCAAAATAGTATAACAGTCTAGGTAAAATAGACATTTTTAAAACGTTTATCCTGCCCAATAAGGATAACGGTACTTAGTCTAAGACCTCAAGGATTTATTAATTTCCAAAACTAAGGGAGGAAAATTAGCAGAGTATAGAGAAGAGTAGGATGGGGTGAGAAGAATACCTAAATATTTGAGAGAGGTTTTACACCATTTATAGGGATAGGACTCTTTGAGTTGTGATAGTATGGGTAATGGGATATGTATGGGCAGAGCTTCAGTTTTAGACGTGTTAACTTTATAGCCCGAAATGGCCCCAAAGGAAGACAACAATTTGTGTAGGGAGGGGAGGGAAATCATTGGATTAGTGATCGTGAGCAAGATGTCATCCGCGAAGAGTGATAGTTTATATTCCCCTTGTCGCATTACCACCCCCTGAATATCCGGATGGGTGCGGATGGACTCGGCCAGGGGTTCCAGGCAGAGAATAAAAAGCAATGGCAACAAAGGACAGCCCTGCCGAGTACCATTAGTCATGGGGAAGCTTGGCGACATGAAGGATGACATCTGTACTTGAGCTGTGATTGTTGAATATATAGCCTTGAAAGCCTTCAGATAAGGACCCCTAAAGCCATACATCTCTAAAACATTGAACATATAGGGCCAGCTTAACCTATCAAAGGCCTTTTGTGCATCTAAACTCAAGATCAACGCCTGTCTGGAGGTTCTATCTAGAAGGTCTATCAAGTTTATTGTACGACGGGTGTTGTCCCCCGCATGTCTGCCAGGCACAAAACCCACCTGGTCCCTATGGATCAATTTGGGGATAATCCTAGATAACCTGGATGCAAGAATTTTTGTAAAAATCTTATAATCTGAATTTAGAAGAGCTATCGGCCTATAATTATCTGGGATAGAGGGATCCTTACCTGGCTTTGGAATGACAGAGATAAATGAATGAGAGAATTGTGAGATAGGGGATATACCTTTAAGCAGGGATTCATAGAGGGTTAGCATATGTGGAGATAGAATATCAAAAAAAGATTTGTAATAAAAGTAGGGTAAACCATCAGGGCCGGGCAATTTATGTAGTGGGAGTTTCTTAACTATGGACAAAAGTTCTTCAGTTATATCTATATTCAAACTGTCCAAGTCTTCAGAAGTCAGCTTCGGGAGTTTTATATTAGAAAAAAATGTTTTAAATTTTTCTTGAGTAAAGTTAAAACCATGCTCAGGAGTGAGGCAATTGTATAATTTATGGTAAAATTTGCAGAAGACGCTAGACATTCCACGGGGGCAGTAAACTCTAGATCCATCTGTCTGCTGAAGGAAATCAGGGAATGAGTTGAAAGGGCGTGGATGGAGTTCATTAACTAGCATTCTATGCGGTTTGTTTGAGTACTCGTAAAACTTCTGTGTTGTCCATAGCAAAGATCTGACTGCCCTACCCAGATGAAGTGATTTGATTTGCTCCCTAAGAGAGGTTACCCTTCGTAATTTTGATACTGTAGGGCCTCTCAACAATCTCCGCTCTGCAGCAACCAAAGCAGCGGTAAGAGATTGTAAAAGACTATTTCTATCTTTCTTTATCCTGGAGCTTTCGGATATGCAGGCACCGCGAAAAACAGTTTTATGTGCTTCCCAAAGTGTGGAGAAATCTGAAACTGATCCTATGTTATGTTGAAAAAATTCTTCTAAATTTTTTGCCAGTGTATTACGTGAGACCTCAGATTGTATTAGATGGTCATTTAGACACCAATGACATGACTTAGGGTGGGCCTGGAAAAGCACAAGATGTAACATGATAGGAGCATGGTCTGACCATGTAATAGGTGATATATCAACCTCAGCCACATAAGATATGAGTGGGGCCGATATAAAAAAATGGTCAAGGCGTGAGTACATTTTGGAATAGAAGGTGAACTGTTTAGAGGCGGGATGTCTGATCCTCCATGAGTCGAATAACCTATGAGATCTAATACATTTGCGAAAAGAGTTAGCTTGGGATGAAATCTTTTTAGAAGGCACGGTATTAAAAAGGGTTTGTCTGTCTCTATTGGGGGACATAACCAGATTGAAATCCCCTCCTATAATCATGAAAGGTTGCGATGGGTAGTGAGGAGAATCAAATAATGTGTTAAGGAATTCAATCTGGCCAGTATTAGGAGCGTATACATTAATGAGAGAAAACGATGTAGTCACATAATCACAATCCAGAATGAGATATCTACCGAGAGGGTCAGCATAAGATCTTTTTACATTAATGGGACATGACTTCCTAATCAAAATCGCCACTCCCGCCCTGCCCAAGTGATCCGAGGCAAGGAAGGAAGTGGGGAAATACCTTGAGGCAAATTTAAGCGTACCAGTAGACTTAAAATGGGTCTCTTGAACCATTACCACATCTGCGTCAGAGGCCCAGAAATCCTTCAGGGCCATCCAGCGCTTACGAACAGAACCCAGACCTTTGACATTATACGACATAATTTTCAAAGCCATATGTATAGACCCAATAGATTCGCTTTTGTAAGGTTGCAGACACTAAGGGATGAAGAAACACACTCACATGTCAGCAGACATAACCTATAATAAAACTGCATTTGGTTAGAAAGGTAGGAACAAAACATTTGTATCCTTAGCACCAGAGTGATATCCTTGAACATGGAAAAAAAAGAAAAAAAACAAGAACCAACTGGAAAAACAATAAAAACAAAAACAAAAATTCTCTCAGGCCTGAGAGGCAATTGCGTCTCAGGAGGCCTTGAACAGATGTCAAGGCCAGGTAGGGGCGTATATGGACTTCCATCAGGAGACTCCAGGTAGAGAACTGGGAAGTACCCGCCGCTCACCTTATGAGCTCGTTAGCATAAAAATAGATTCTGCCATTACTAAAGTGATTAGCAAATCAACGAGGTGTATTAAACGGTATGTCAACTGAGTCACTCATGACCGGGAAGAAGAATGGGCATTAGCTATAAGACTACGCAAATTAAGAAAAACCAAAACCAAAAGGAGCAGGGTGAGTGCCCAAAAAAAAAAAAAAAAAAAAGAAAAGTCATAACAGATCAGAGTATTAATTTCTACCACTCTAAAAACATGTAAAATGTTCCGAGTAGTGCAATGAGTATGGATCCATGGAAAACAGGTGTTGAGCTTTCAAGGAGGTTGCTTGGAGTTACGAAGACGCTGAGGTGTGGAGAAGCGTTTCCTGGACCTGTCTCTCACTGGGGTCCAGATGCGGCTAGGTGTATTGGGAGGAGGACGAGCCTGATTATTTGGGGGGGGATTAAATCCTCTTCCGGGAGCGGTGGCAGGCCCAGACTTTTCAAAAATGCCTCACCTTCCAATAACTCATGTAGAATATGCTGTACTCCATCTTTAGATACGGTGAGGCGAAATGGAAAGCCCCAGTAATATGGGATCTTGTGATGTTGTAGGTGGAGTGTGATTGGGCATAGGCTTCTACGTTTGGCAAGGGTAATGGGAGACAGATCGCTGAAAATTTGAAGTTTTGCCCCCTTGTATGTAAGTTGGGTTTTGTTGCGGGTGGCAATAATGAGTGCTTCTTTGCTTTCGAAATAAGGAAATTTCACTATGACATCTCTGGGTCTGGCTCCCGCCGGAGGCCTGGGGGCCAGGGACCGATGTGCCCTATCAAGGCGCCAATCAATATCCACCACTGTAGGGGCCAGAGTATTAAAGAGACCCAGAAGATAGGTACGTAGATCTGAGTCTCCCACCGTCTCCGGGATACCACGAAAGCGTAAGTTTTGTCTCCTTTCTCTATTTTCCAAATCTTCCTGCTGTAACTGCAATTGAGAAACTGATAGACGCAAATTGTGGTTTTCCTCTTCAATTGCTTGCACATAATTTATCATCTCATCAAATTTATTTTTGAGTGTATCAGTGCGTTCACCGATTTGATCGATCTCTCCTCTTAGTTCCGTAGCTAACTTATTTACCTCTAACGAGACATTATTTGTAATTTGTTGTAACAAGAGCTGTAACTTGGCATCAAGCTTGGCGTCTAGTATGTCTGGGGTAAGAATCTCACGTGGGGTGGAAGAGTCGAGATTTGGATCTTGAGCAACAGTAGATAAGTTTACAGTGTTTTCTGCTCCCATGGATGTGTCCATCCCCACAAAGGGGTCTGAGGGGGTGTTTGAGGTCATAAGTTGTGGTCTGGTGACATAGCGTTCCATATTTGAACCTTCACGTGACCCAAATAGGGGTTTATATGTTCGCTGTTGTTGGCCAACTTTGCCCATGTAATAAACAGGAATTGTGGCAGGGAATCTAGCTTACCTCTGAATCTATAGGTGCTTAATATGGCGTAGCAGAGGTCTCGGCGAGCAAACGGGTCTCCAAGCTCATTTGGTGCACATAGTTCATTCTCAGCGGAACTGCCACCATTCGTTCGTTAATTACATCTGCTTGAGACGCTGTAGGGTGGGGTGTTTGAGGCACTGTGGTGTAAGATGGGCTCAGATCACCATTCAAATAGTGCAGGGGTATGTTGCGGGCAGAGCAAGACAGGTAAGGTGTGTATATAATCTCGTCCCCACACGGGCCTCTTAAGATATTGTAAGTATCCAGATTTAGATTAACAACAAAGCTGTATGTGTAGAGGATCTTGCTGTAGGATGAGTGCAGTGGGAGAGATTTAATGAATCAATGAAGCAGAGAGGCTGGAGGAGTACCTGGAGTACCAAGATGGCCGCCGTCCTCCAGAGGTAGGCCGAAGCCGGGGACTTTCCTAACGGCTGTAACCGGCCGGGTGGGCGCCGCTGTTATTAGAGGGTGTGGAGTGAGTAAGGGGGGAACTGCTACTCACTGCGGCCCAAAGAGAGACAGATCCACTGTGTGCCAGCTCCCGGTACGTGGATAGTGCAGATCGGAGGCTTCTGGAGGCTTCTGATAATCAGCAGGCCACGGGATGGAACTAGGCCTCCGTGGAGCCGGACAGAGGGGCCGGGATTGCTGGCGCTTTCTCCCCCAATTATCCCGGGGGGCGGAGGGTTGCCCGACCGGAATGATCGTTCACACAGTGCCCGGTTCACAGGGGAGGCTTGCCAGAGGCAGCGATCGGGCCGTAGGCCCCAAGATGGCGGCAGGCCTCTCTGGCGCGGAGCAATCTGCAGGCCCAGGACACAGAGAACAAGCAATCCGAGAAATAGTTCTCCAACCGTGCAGCAGAGTGGCCCAGGATGCCGCCCAGGTGCAAGACTAGGCTCCCAGGAAGGATTGGAGCCTGGATGGTGCTAGATTGTCCAAGCCTTGGAGGAGCTCAGCCGAGACACGTCCTCTCCTGTGTACGTCCAGACACGCCCCCGTCCAAGCCTTGGAGGAGCTCAGCCGAGACACGTCCTCTCCTGCTATACCACTCCTTACTCCTGTGTCCTCTGTCTCCACTCCAGAGGGACGAGAGTGGGAGCCATAGGGGAGGCCTCTCTCTGCACTTCAGGCTCAAAACCTACCAGGTACGTGACAGTAGCAAACAGCCATGTCTGAGCCTGAGCAGGGAACCTCTCCCATGGAGGAACTATGTGCACACCTGGCAGGATTGACTGAAGCAGTCAAGAATCTGCAGCAAGGATACACCCGGCTGGATGAACGGGTTCTAACTTTGTCTAACCCTACCGGGGTCCAGGGAGTCCCTCCTGCTTCCGCTTCTTCAGTTGGGCCTTCCTCAACGGTGGTGATGCTCCCTCCAGAACCCAGAGTTCCGACACCTGAACGATTCTCCGGAGATCGACATAAATTCAGGGCCTTTCGCAATTCCTGTGAACTATTCTTTGCTCTTCAGCCACGTACCTTTTCCCTGGAGGCCACCAAGGTGGGCTTTGTGATTTCCCTACTTGCAGGCGACCCCCAAACCTGGGCCCGTCGCCTCTTGGAGCAAAAGGATGTGTCCCTGACCAACCTCACTGCCTTCTTTGACGTGTTGGCCCAGCTGTATGAAGACCCCCAGCTTTCTGTGACTGCAGAAACTGCTCTGCATACCCTTCAACAGGGTCGCAGGGCAGCAGAGGACTATGTGGCTGAATTCAGAAGGTGGAGTGCAGACACAAACTGGAATGATGCGGCTCTCCGCTATCAATTTCGAATCGGACTTTCTGATTCTTTAAAGGATGAGTTGGCCAGGGTTGGTATACCACAGACTCTGAATGCCTTGATTGATCTAGCCATTCAGATCGATCAACGCTTAAGGGAACGTAGGGCAGAAAGAGCTATGGGACCTTCTCGCCCAACCTGGGTGCTTCCAAAAGTTCCAAATCATACTTCACCGACACCACCTACCTCCACGTTTAACCCACCTGAGCCTATGCAGCTGGGGGTCCTTCGGCCTCCTCTTACCCAGGAGGAGCGTCAATATCGTTGGATGAATAATTTGTGTCTGTACTGCGGGGAGCCTGGACACTACGTCAGGAACTGCCCTCTTAAGCTTTGTAAGTGCCTCTCCCTGTCCACTGACTATGTTGTACCTCTGGCCAAGAACACTACTCACCTTGCTCTCTCTATCCTATTACAGCTCCCAGGAAAGACTCTGCAAATAACCGCCATTATTGACTCTGGAGCTTGCAGCTGTTTCATGGACTCCCTTTTTGCTGCAAAACGTCAGATTTCCCTGTTGCCTAAGGCCCATAGACTCTCCATTCATCTGGCTGATGGAACCGCCATCAAATATGGACCTGCCACTCAAGAGACTGTTCCTATACCTGTTTCTATACTTAACTCTCATCAAGAATTACTACGCTTGGATATCATCGCTTCACCCTTGTTTCCCATAATCCTCGGCATGCCTTGTTTGCAAGCACACAACCCTGACATCAACTGGGCCACAGGAGAGGTTACCTTTTCTTCTTCTTATTGTCAGCAGTTCTGCAGATTTCAGGACGTTCATGAGGCCTCTACCTTGCTCTGCCTAGACACAGATTCCAGCCTACATCAATCCATTCCTGCGGCTTATCATGACTTCCTAGATGTGTTCAGTAAACAGGGGGCAGAGGCCTTACCTCCCCACCGGGCCTATGACTGTCCTATCGAGTTGCTTCCTGGAGCAGAGATTCCATTCAGAAGGATTTTCCCTCTGACAGAGGTAGAACAAGGGGCATTAAAAGAGTATATCGATGAGAACTTAAAGAAAGGCTTCATTCGCCCGTCCACGTCTCCAGAAGGTGCGGGCATCTTCTTTGTACAGAAAAAGGATAATACTCTTAGACCATGCATGGACTACCATGAACTACATAAAATTACAGTAAAAAAACGTTATCCTCTTCCCCTGGTACCAGAATTATTCCAAAGACTTGGAACTGCCACTATATTCACTAAGCTTGACCTCCGCGGAGCCTACAATTTAGTCCGTATCAGGGGTGGAGACGAGTGGAAGACTGCTTTTCGTAACCGCTATGGGCATTTCGAATACCTGCTGATGCCCTTCGGACTGTGCAATGCCCCTGCTATATTCCAATATTTCATCAATGATGTTTTGCTGTTTGTTATCGTCTACCTAGACGATATACTAATCTTCTCTTCTTCCCTTGAATCTCAACGCAGGCACGTCAGAAGTGTGTTGGCCCGGCTTCGACAACATGGCTTATATGCAAAGGCAGAGAAGTGTGAATTTGAACAGGAAAGTATTCCATTTTTGGGGTTGATCATCTCTAGTAAGGGCATTAAGATGGACCCTCAAAAAATCGCTGCAATACTAGATTGGCCAGTTCCAACAGACAAAATGGGAATCCAACAATTCGTTGGATTTGCCAATTTTTACCGAAAATTTATTAATGGGTTTTCAGCCATTATTACACCCATTACCCAGTTAACTAAACAGGGAACACGCTTTCACTGGTCTGCTGAAGCCCAAAAGGCTTTTGAGACCCTCATGGCCCTCTTTACTTCTGCTTCCGTACTAAAACATTCAGATTTCTCTCTGCCATTTGTACTTGAAGTAGATGCATCTGAAATTGCGGTGGGGGCAGTGTTGTCCTAAAGACAGGGAACCAAGGCCCTGTTATACCGGGTGGCCTTCTTCTCTCGTAAATTGTCCACAACAGAGAGAAATTATGATGTAGGAGACAGAGAGTTGTTGGCAATTAAATCAGCATTAGAGGAGTGGCGCTATCTTCTGGAAGGAGCCACTCATCCAGTCTTAATTTTTACAGATCATAAGAACCTGGAGTATTTGAGATCTGCAAAGAGGCTGAAGCCACGACAGGCCAGGTGGGCTCTCTTTTTCTCCAGGTTCTCTTTTCATGTCACTTACCGCCCCAGCTCCAAGAAAACTAAACCCGATGCCCTATCCAGGATGTTCCACAAACCCAAAGAAGTTTCCCCTCCGGACACCATCCTGTCCCCGGGGAATTTTCTCCTGCTTCAGGGGAACCTGCTTTCCCAAATTAAGCAGGCTTCCGCGGGACTGGGATCTTCCATTGGGCCAGAACTCCAGGTTAAGGATGGGCTACTTTGGCATGAGAATAGGATTTTTATACCCGAAGTTCTACGAGTACCTATATTGGAGCTCTGTCATGATCATGCACTGGCTGGGCATTTTGGTGTAGCAAAGACCACTGATTTGGTACAGCGTACCTTCTGGTGGCCTCAGTTACGTGAGGATTGCAAGAGATTTGTGGAATCCTGTACCACCTGTACTAGGAACAAGGGTTACAAAACCAAGGCATGGGGACTACTAAGACCTTTGCCTGTCCCAGACAGGCCATGGAAGATGTTATCTATAGACTTTATTGTCGAACTACCCCCGGCAGGGGGCTACACCACAATCTTTGTAATAGTGGATCGGCTATCAAAGATGCCCACTTTGTCCCAATGAAGGGTACCCCCTCAGCTGCAGAAACAGCACAAATGTTCATTAAAGAAGTCATCAGACTCCACGGGGTGCCGGCCAATATTGTTCCAGATCAGGGGGTACAGTTTACCTCCCGATTCTGGAAGTTTCTGTGCAAGACGCTGAACATTGAGCTTTCATTTTCATCTGCCTACCATCCCCAGACTAATGGGCAAACAGAGAGAACAAACCAAACTCTTGAACAATACCTGCGCTGTTTTTCTTCTTTTGCCCAAGATGATTGGATTTCTTTACTTCCATTGGCTGAATTTGCCTACAACAATTCCATTCATTCCGCTATCAAACAGACTCCATTTTTTGCAAATTACGGCTTCCATCCTTCATTTCTACCTAATTCTCTTCCAGAATGTACAGTACCCGCAGTTCAGGAGAAATTGAATTTCTTTACCTCCAATAATCAAGTTTTGCAGGAGACCATGACCAGGACCCAGGAATACAACAAGACAACTTTCGATAAAAGAAGATGAGGTGAACTGTTACTTGCACCCAGTGACCAGGTATGGTTGCCTACAATGAACCTCAGGCTGGCCTGCCCTTCAAAGAAATTGGGTCCCAAGTTCTTAGGACCATTTCCTGTCAGACGGAAAATTAATGAGGTGGCATATGAACTAGAACTCCCTGATTCGCTAAAGGTTCACCCAGTGTTCCATGTGTCTTTACTCAAACCATCCATTCTCAATCCATTTCCAGGTCGAAGTACGGATCCTCCTGATCCAATTTTGGTAGATGGCGAGGAAGAATTCGAGGTGGAATCTATCTTGGACCACAGGAGGAAAGGTAATCGGAATCAATTCCTGATAAAATGGAAGGGGTTTGGACCCGAAGAGAATTCTTGGGAACATGAGGTTAATATTCATGCTGAAGGTCTGTTACAATCTTTTAAAAGGTCCCATCCAGAAAAATTTGCACGAAAGGGCATCCGGAGGCTGCCCCTTGAGGGGGCAATGTCTTGAAGATCCTGCCAGTAATCGGCGCTCCAGGCACACTGGAACACGGCCACGGGCACTACCGCACATGCGCGCGTGCTCACGGGTGCTGTCACGCACGGGCACGCGCACTCCCATTGGCGTCAGGTGGGCTATTTAAACCTGCCTGTCACACTCATCCCCGCTGTCTGCTCTACAGCGTTCCGTGTGCCATACTTGATCTGATCTGAACCCTTCTGTTATCTGACCCGGCATCCTGTTGTGACTATCCAGCTATCCACCTGCATCTGACCCCTTTGGCTTGCTTGACCATTCTCCTGTTTGATCCCTGGTACCTCTGCTGTCCGCCTGATATCGACCACCGGCCTGTTTGACTATTCCTCTGCCTGATACCTGTTACCAGCCTGTTACCTGCTGCTTGTTCCTGGTTCCAGTCCAGTGTTCCAGTATCCAGCCTGCTATCTGCTGCTTGTTCCTGGTTCCAGTCCAGCACTCCAGCATTCAGCCTGCTACCTGCTGTTGTTCCTGGTTCCGGTCCAGCGCTCCAGTATCCAGTCTGTTACCTGCTGCTTGTTTCTGGTTCCAGTCCAGCATTCCATTATCCAGCCTGCTATCTGCTGCTTGTTCCTGGTTCCAGTCCAGCACTCCAGTTCCTGCCTACTTACCTGCTGTGGTTCCTGGTTCAGTCTGCATTCCAGTCTCCATTCTTCTCTTCAGTTCCTGATTCCAGAGGTTTCCACCACTCCTGAACTTCTGGTGACTGTTGATCCTGCCAGGCACCCATACCACTCCTTACTCCTGTGTCCTCTGTCTCCACTCCAGAGGGACGAGAGTGGGAGCCGTAGGGTAGGCCTCTCTCTGCACTTCAGGCTCAAAACCTACCAGGTACCTGACACAGCGATAGCATTAGAAACACCAGGGACATGTTTCGCCCTAAACCACACATTCAATTGTAAACATCTAAGAACCAACCAACTGCGAGTTAGGCACTTCCTCCAGCTGCCAGCAGGAATGACCATTAAAGATCTGCAAGAAGGAAAGCCACACCTCCAAATCATCACGCATAGGCTTAGTTATGCGTACGTAATGATGAGGGGCCGCTATGCCCTTCGTGGCCCATGACAGCCTCCGGCAGAAGGCCCTACCCATTGGAAGCATTCAGCAAGCAAAGACAAGATGTCCCAACAGGGATTGAAGCTGCTGGAGCTGGAGCTTCCTGGCGTCCCTAGCGAATCGCATCAAAGCCTTAAGCTTAGCCAATTTATCTGCCGAGAGCCGGAAGACCATTTCCACCGAATCAATTTCGATACCTAAAAATGACAAAACAGGGAACGGACCCTCGGTTTTAGCAATCGACAGTGGGATGCCCAAAGGAACTACAAACCTCTTGAAAAGCTGACAACATGTGAAGTCAAGCGTCACTACCCGCAGGACCTATAAACAAAAAGTCGTCCAGGTAGTGTAAAACCGAGTGAAAGCCAGAGAACTGAATACAAACCCATTCCAGGAAGCAGCTAAAAAGTTCAAAATAGTAGCATGAAATGGCACAACCCATGGAGAGGCACATATCCTCATAGCTGTCCTGGAAAAGACAACCCAGGAGATGGAAACAGTCCGGGTGGACGGGCAGGAGGCCAAAGGCAGATTCAATGTCCGCCTTGGCCAGGAGAGCAGAAGCACCTGCAGACCTAAGCAGACCAAGCACCGTATCGAAAGAGGCATTTTGCACCCAGGATAACTCTTGTTTAATTTTGTCAGCAACCACGGACTCAAACCGCGCCACAGAGTTCAAATTATTGGACATCATGGGCTCATCCGACGGCACAAAGGGAATCCAAAATCCCCAGTAAAAACAGTCCCGAAGGATCGATGCCTCCCTACTGAGAGGGTACTGGGCGAGCAAGGGAAGCATCCTTGTGACGCTCACCGGCATCCTCCGGCTTAGGAAGGTCGGGTCTGTAACCCTGCTTAGTTGATTGAGGCCCTTTCGTTTTCTGGAAACAGCGGACCGCTGGGTGAGCCCCTCCGCAAGTGGAACACTCATGCTTAAAGTGACACGAGGTGTACCACTTACAGTGGCTTTCGTTAAACATCCAGCAGATGCCTTTCTTGGATGCTGCTGATGCTCCGACGAGAGCACCGGCAGGGGACTGAAAGGTGGTCGGTCTATGAGGGCACATGAGTAGCAGCCAAAGACTCCCATCCTGGCTGTCAAAACGCAGTTCTTTGTGGGCGGCCATCCTCTGGTGAAACTGGGTGTCATAATTGAACCAGCACTGCCCGGCATACATTTTGTATGCCCCCCCAAATGAGATCCAGGTATACAAAGAGGGAAGGGGCCAGCTCCTGGAACTTCTCACAGAGCACCCCTGCATAGGCGCAGAAGCCCTGCAGCCAGTTCCCAAATGTGAGAGGAAGCCGCTTCACCTTTTCAGCCTGAACATTCACATTGATCTGCCTAGACCTATCCACTGTCTCCTTGTCAAACGGCACCAGCGTCAGTACGTCAACGAACTCACGGCGCCAAATTTTTTCTTTGATGTCCTGCGGCAGGTGCAGACCCACGGTGAAACAGACCACAGGGGGCCACCCAGGTGAAAACCCGACCCCGGGGACGATGAGAGCGCCGCGCCTGGTGTAACGCCCAACTGCATCAATACTGATTTCACCACCACAAGGATGCGGTCGTTTGTGAAAACAGCACAAGAATCGCTACCCCAAACCACCCCACAGTCATACTCATGCAATAGCGGCTGAGTAGGGGAACTCAGCGGAGGTCCATCAGGTGTTGCACTTTGCCGCAGGTGGTCACTGGCAGGAGGAGCTGGAGCTGGATGCTGAAGCCCGGGCGAAAGACAGCTGATCCTGGGAGGAGGTGCAGATGGAAGAGAAGGCTGGGAGTAGCTCAAGTCTAAGGGAAGAAATGCAGGCTAATGGTGAGTGAAATGACCAGCAGGTGGCAGTGCAGAGCAGGAAGACTCACCTAGCAGCGCTGGAGCCTCCTGCCTCAAGTGACCAGTGAACCCAGGCAGATGAACAGCGGCATTGTCACTTTGGGAGGAGATAGAGCAGCAGGAGCAGAGGAGGATCCAGGGAGCGGGCAGAGGCTGGCCTGGGAGCCGGGAGCCTCCCACAGAGGAGCTGAGCCATCACCCACACAGGTACCGATGCCCACGCGCCCCATGGAGCCAGCGAGGGGGGAAGGCAGAGAGCCTGGGGGAAGAACCAGGGAGCGGGCGCAAGCCAGACAGGGAGCCAGAAACTTCCCACTGTGAGGAGGGACAAGCCCTGACATTGGTAATGGCGCCACGCGGTATTGTGAGGGGGGATAAGCACCAGCAGCAGCTCCCGCCCTGCCGGGCGCCAAGGGCTAAGCACCTGGAACAGTCTCTGGAGGGGGTGCCGTGCGAGCCCAAGAGGCTACCCGACAGTGACCGGCAGATTTCAGCAGGGCTCTAGGGCTCCTAGAGCGGGGGAGACGCTGCCGAGCTGCCTGGGGAGGCCTAGGAGAGCCGCGGCTGGGAGTATGCTGGGATCCAAGAGCAATGCAGGGCTGGGGGTGAGCAGAGGAGCCAGCACCATCAAGGCCAGTGGCTCCCCTATCCTCCCTAGAAGAATGAGTTGCGGTCCTAGGGGGGCTGGGGCTCAGCCTGAAGGGTTGAAGGGTGGCCATGGGGGCCCTTGGAGCTAGCAGCAGGCCAGCCTCGGCTGCATCCACAGGTGGGGGGTGAGGGCCGGGGAAACAGACTCACCAGAGTGTAAAGGCATGAGCCAGTCCACCTAGCCCCTTTTGAGCAGATCCCTGACCTTCTCAATCAAGGCATCGGTGTCCATGGCGAGTCCAGCAGGAATGCAGGGGAGGCCAACTCTTGTGACCTCAAATTCTTCCGGAAGTAGTGGGACGTGCCTCTGCGTAGCTTTTTCTAGAGTTCAGGCTCCACCCCATCACCTCGTGCCATTGTAGCCAATCCCAGCGGAGCCACTCCGACTCCCTGAATAGGTTGACGCCCCGCTTGGTTGCCAAGCATCCAGCAGTCAAGGTTCCCTTTCCTCAGGGCGGGGCGGGTCAGGGGGCCTTCAATACTGTCCATTGTACTGTATAGTGTTGTACTATTGGAAGATTCTTCCTTCGCATGTACTTGTATTTGTATCGTGTACACAGTATGTTCTATATAAACTCCCATGTGTGATGATTTAATAAAGATCATATTTTTCAACAACAACAAAAAAACATAGACTGATGCATGCTGGGCCTGTGATATCACAAGGGGCCCCTGGGTGATGTAGACAGATGGCCCCACCCCTTATCTATATAAAACATGTCAAAGTGCAGAGCAGGCATTTGGCGGGAGGCCACCCACGATGGATTTACATCGAGGGACACCATTTTTTTATTTTTAATAAGGGATTTGTCAAAAACTTGTTTTTATTACATTTTGACACTTTTTTGGTGAATGGGTACTATTAATATGTACCTGATAACCATTCACATGGCGGGGGGGATCTGGGGGCCCCTTGTTAAAGGGGGCTTCCATATTCTTATAAGCCCCCGTCTGCAGACCCCCACAACCAACGGCCACAGTTGTGGGGATGAGGCCCTTGTCCCCATCAACATGGGGGCAAGGTGCTTTGGGGTGGCCCCAAGGCACCCACCCTCCATTTGAGGACATGTGGCCTGGTATGGTTCGGGGGGCACTCGCTTGCCCCCCCTTTCCTGACCTGCCGTGCTGCATGTCCAGATAAGGGTCTGGTATGGATTTTGGGGGGACCCCATGCCATTTTTTTTTGTATTTATTTGGCATGGGGTTCCCCTCCAAACCCATACCAGACCACACCGTTTTTTTTCTTTATGTTTTAACTGGCACTTTTTTTTGCTCAGCTGTCAGTGGGGGAAACCCCTTGACAGCTGAAGACTCATCGGGGGAACCCCTTGACAGTTGAAGACTCAATGAGTGTTAAGGAAGCTGCGGCCGGCTTCCCGGCCCTGCTCCTTAACAACCAGCTTACACTGCACCATGATTGGGCAAAGCTTTGCCCAATCAGGGCGCAGAATGCAGGGCTCATTGGCTTGGCCTCCTTCAGGATGGTATTGCATTTCATTCTCCCTTGCTTCGGAAAATAGGACACGACCATCTTGTTGTTTATTTGAATTAGAGTTTTCTTCCTCTTGATTAGAGAAGCCAAGAAGTACAATGTTTGTTATGCTGCTTAAAGGTCCAGAATATTGAAGAAAATGAGCTCTGCAGCCTTGAGTGCTGACATCTGACATATGGTGATCCAAGTTGCCATGTCCAGCCGCTTTTGCAGATTCAATACCTAGAGCCAATTTGGCTTATCTGAAGTAATGATCTCCATATGCACTGGCTCAGGAAGCCGGTTTGAAAGCATGGAAATAAAAGCATGGAACACATGTCCTGTGCTTCATTGATAGAACACCACATTACTCTGTTACCTGCTTATTGGACATTACCCCCACAACCACCAGAATAGGGTTCCTCATGAGGGACTCCTTTAGCACCTGTGGTATGAGGAATTCAGGGAGGAGAGTTTCAGAGAACCTGCTTAGAAAGGACCAAAAGAAGCAGTCAGGTAAGGTTAAAAATAGTACAAAAATGAATTTCATTAGTAATTCATTTCTTGCTAGGCACAGTAGCTGCATCCTATTACTGTGAGGAAAAACAAAAATGGATTCTGGTGCTTAGGTAGAGTTTTTTTTTATTTATGGAGTAGTCAGTCTTGTAGCCCTGTAAGGTTTGACCCATCAGTATGCTGCCATGCCATGCACAGGAAAGGACTATTAGGCAGAATGCAAAAATGAGAAATGTATTTAGTCGAAGGTAAAATGTATTGAAATACAATCACAGTGAATAATCAGTTATGAGAATGAACTTAAAGAGGAGGCCCCTGAAAAATGAAAAGTCATCAGCTACAAATACTCCAGCTGCTGACTTTTAATATATGGACACTTATCTTTCCAGGGATCCTGCAATGTCGGCACCCCAGCCGATCTTCTGATTGACTGTCAGGTGCAATCGCCACCATTTCTGGTAAGGGAACCCGGCTTTTGGCTTCACAGCCAGGTCCCTACTGCGCATGCGTGTAGCGCGCTATGCTTTGTAATTGGTCCGGTGGTGGAGGAAGGAGTAGGGGGCCCCGTCTCCCGGAGTGAGAAACAGTACCCGTCAAAAAACAGATACCCGTTCCCCCCCCCCCTAAAAGGTGCCAAATGTGGTAATGGAGGGGGGAGAAGATGGATAAGCGGAAGTTCCACTTTTGAGTGGAATTCCGCTTTAACAGGCGCTGACCAAAGAAACAAATTGTGTGTGATAAAGGGACAGCAAGAGCCATTTACTGTGTTTGGATATATTGTACGCTATGTGGTAAGAAATTATATTGCCTCTTTGTTTTTTTAGGGTGCTATTATCACACTTTTTGGAGTTAATTTCCTAAAGGCAAATAGACGTTGCAAGGGAAGTTGTAGTTTGCAAGGGAATTTTATCCTGCACTTAGCGAATAAGGTGAAGGTCTGCTGACTTCCATCATCTAATCACATGCAAGTAAAACATTTTTTTTTCACTTTCTTTGTGCTTGATTGGGTATTGTTTGCAAAGTGGAATATCACCTCATTCACTAAGCTCTGGGGAAAAATGCCCTTGCAAAGTGCAACTTCACTTTCAAAGTCAACAGCCTTTTTGCTTTTAGTAAACCAACCCCATTGTCTTACCAGTTCAAGGAACAACAAGCAAACACAAACATGTCATTTCAGTGACAATAGCTTGTCAAGCAGCCCTCCAGAGGACATAATTTAAACATATAATATGACCTCCTATTGACTGCAATGTAATTCAATTTCAAAATCCTAGTGTAGCACCCTCCAGTGTGTGCTACTAGAAGGGAGATTAGGCAAACTATAGTCTAGCCCAGGGATAAACCTGAGTCACTGGATCTAGGTCAGGGTTATTAGAGGCCAGGACTGGATGACTCATAGCAACTCTCTGATAACCCCACACTGTTTCTAGAATGTTGAAGAACATTCTGGAAGATGGGAAAAAACTGGGAGGGTTTGCTTTGAATATTTAGGGGTCCTTAGCCAATACCCAGGTTGGGGGCCTGCCAGGGAACTAATGAGCCATACCAGCAGAGGAGTTGAGTGGCAGAAGGACAAGCAGTGTTGAAGAGAGTCTGTCAGTGGCCCTTGGGGGCCCCCGCCAGGAGGGGTTTTACCTCGGGCTGGAACTCGGGAGGCTGGCCTGGAAGGATCCCATTACAGGAGTGGGAAGACAAAGCAGCCAGGTGGGCTGGTGGCAGCCAGATGGGCTAGCATTTCTGCAAGCAGTAGAAGTGGGACAAGTGTCTACGAGGAGGCAGAATGTTGTGTGAGATACTGTTCACTCCACATTGTAAGTTTACCAAGGGATTGTTCCTAGCCTGTAATGGGCTATTGCCAAACTAACTAGGGACTGTTAGTTCCCACAGGAGTGAACCAGCAGGATCTGTACAATGGAACCAAGTTTGTGCAGATGGAAGGAAGAAAAGGAATTTGTAAATAGGGAGGAAGTTGTCCCTGGTTTTTTTTTTTTTTTGAAAAATATTTATTGAATTTTTCAAAGTATTTACATAGACAACATTTTACAATGCAAGTATAAGGCAGAGATATACAGCTGTTCTTGATACATATTGGCTATTATATCTAAAGACAATTATAGGGAAGAAGGGGGAAAGGGAAGGGGGAAGGAAGGGGGAAGGGGAAATGCAAGGCCCCCCTAACGGCCTATCACTAACATTAGGCAGGAATTGCCAAATCTGGTCTATCATAACTTTTGTACCTTTAGGGAATGGAGGCAACTTTTAAACATGTCTAACTAAATAACCTACATTATGGTTTGGTCAAGACAAATTGTTCGGGTGAAGAAAGTCCCATGGCTGAATATATGAAGTTGGTGGATGTTAAGGAGCTGTAGGCGGATGTAGACAGCTTAGACAGCTTAAGGTGGTTTAAATGAAGAAGGGTCTGATACTGGAGGTAGTTTAAGTTTTCCAAGCGAGTTGGAAATATCTCTTGTCAGGTACCACTCTGTGTAACGAAATGGATGCATTATGTCTTGGATAGTCAGTTGAGGAAATGTGGCTTCTAGAAACCTTCTCCATCGTTTGAAAAATCGTGGGGTAAATCGGAGGCTTGACGTGATGAGATCCAATCTTTCCAAATAAAATAATGATGTCAGAGCTTTTATAACCGCAGGTAGACTAGGCGGTGATGTCGTAATCCAGTGGGACATGATCGTCCTGTGGGCTACAAGAAGACAGATATGAGCCCAGTGTGGTATGTTAGGAGAGTCAAGTGAGGACGAGGAGGAGGCTGAAGGCGTAATGCTGAATAGGCATAGTAGGCAGTCTCTGTGAAGGTTGATATGACTGATTTTGTTGATGTAGGCAATCACATCATTCCAATAGTTGGTAACAACAGGACATTCCCAGAGCCTGTGTAGCAGTGTGGGTCTTGGCAGCGAGCACCATGGGCAAAGCGCTTGAGACGGGTCTTCTTTGTTAAAACGGAAAGGGAAGTATGCTCTGTGGATGATCTTAAATTGGGTCTCACGCCAGGTCTCAGAAATTGTAAGCTTATGTGTGAGCCTGTATCCGTCAAGGATTTTGTCAGGTAGGTCTTCATCCCCCAGGAGGTGAGACCACTTTTGGAAGGGTGCGAGGCAATATTTCCGCGATTGGTGTTGAATGAGATGAGAGTAGATGGTGGAGATAGAGTATTCTTTGCTTTGTATTATGTTGTCAATAAAGGATGGTTTAAAGGGGTCCGAATCAGGAGCACAGCATGTTCTCAGAAAATCCGTAAGTTGGTGATAGTAGAAGCTGTGAGTTGTCGGCAGGGAGAATTCTCGCATCAAGGTTTGGTACGGCTTGAATGAACATGGCTTATCTTGGTACATTGAGGTTATCTTTATGAGGCCTCTGGATTGCCATTGGGTATAGGCTTTATGTAGAGTAGAAGGTATGAACATAGGGTTGCCTTGTATTGCCAGGTGTTTAGAGATGCTAGAGGGGAGTCCAAGTAATTTTCTGACCTCTCTCCAGGCGATGACAGTATCTCTGAAAAGTATGCTAGTTTTGAGGTGACAAGGCAGGTTGTTAGGATTAGAGTGGAGGATGCCTGTAAGATTGTAGGGGTAAGCCATAGAATCTTCCAGGTCGTGATTAGAATATTTGGAACTTCCCGTTAACCAATCTAGGCCCTGTCTGAGTAAACAAGCTAAGTTATAGAAGCGTATGTTAGGGAGCCCTGCCCCCCCCTCGCCCCTCGGGAGACATAATTTTTGAAGCGCAATGCGCGGTTTTTTGCCTGACCATAGGAAGGCTGTCAGTGCCTTCTGAAGTTTCTGTACATCTGAGTGCCTCAGTAATAGGGGTATGGTCTGCATGGGATACAGCAGACGTGCAAACGAGACCATTTTAAAAAGGTGGCATCTCCCAAAGAGCGAGAGGGGAAGGGCACCCCAAGCCTCCAATTCCCTGATTATTTTGATAACTAAGGGAGGGTAGTTGAGTACATATAATGAGGATGGGTCACGCCCTATGTTTATTCCCAAGTATGTAATATATTGGGATGCAATGGCCAGCGGGGACATGTGTGCCCATTTAGTAGAGAGGCGTGGGTGCAATGCTAAGATTTCACTCTTATCAAAGTTTATTCGAAAGCCCGAGCAAACTCGGAAGGCCGCAAAGAGCTGTTTCAGTCTGTCAAAGTCTGATACGGGGTCAGTAGAGAACAATAAAATATCGTCCGCAAATAGCGCAGAGCGAAGTGTTTGGTTACCCATAGTGATACCACTAACTCCCTCGGTTGAGTTGAGGATTCTAGACAGGGGTTCAATCGCGATGTTGAATAACAATGGGGATAGTGGGCATCCCTGTCGCGTTCCCTTTGCCAAAGGGATGGTGTCTGACATGAAGTCCGGAGTGACAAGGCGCGCCGTTGGGGAAGCATACATTGATGATAGGAATTTTGTGATTTGTCCTGAAAAGCCGAATTTCTCCATTACCGTGAATAGCCATGAGAACCCAATGTTGTCAAAGGCTTTTTCGGCATCTAGGGACATAATTGCAACGTCTTGGTCGGGGTGGGTTTTAGCATATTCTAGAGCCATTAAGACTTTACGGATGTTTAGTGTAGCTGATCGTCCTGAGACAAAGCCAGATTGGGCTGGGTGTAGTAGGGACGGGAGCAGGAGAGCTAAGCGTGACGCTACTATTTTAGATAGGATTTTTACATCCACATTTATTAATGAAATTGGACGGTAGGAGCCTGGGAGTAGAGGATCTTTCCCCTTTTTGGCAATTAATTTGATATGGGCCTGTGTTCCTGTGGGGAGGTATGGACCTCCATCCCACATGGCTGCATAGACATGCTTCAGGGTGTGGGGAATAAAGTCAGTTGTGAGTTTGAAGAATTCAGCAGTGAATCCATCTGGACCTGGAGCTTTGGCAGAAGCCATAGATTTGATCGTGTGTTGTATGTCTTCTAGGGTGATAGGTGCGTTTAGTGCCTCCAGTTGCGACATTTGAAGTCTGGGCAGAGGAATCTTGGCTAAAAGAGCTTCCGTGGCAGTTTGATCTGCTGGGTCAGCTCGGTATAAATCTGTATAATAGTCTGCAAGTAGTTTGCTGACCTCGGCAGGCGAGGCTACTAGCGAGCCGGAGGCATTTTTCAAGTTTGGAATGTGTGTAGGACGTCTTGGTCCCGAACATAATCTAGCAAGCAATCTGCCTGCCTTGTTGCCAAACCTGTGAAAGTGTAGAGTAGAGTATGAAGTTTTAGCAGCTTCGTGATGCTCTGCCCAGAGATCAAAGGCGCCCTTGGCTTGCCTCCATTCCTGTATGTTAGTTAGAGTGCGGTTCAGTGTCAGTTTTTCATGGGCTACACGCAAGTCTTCACTTGCTTTCATATAATGTTGTCGGGTGTGCTTTTTCAATTGAACGGTGTAGGAGATAATTTTACCCCGCAGGAAGGCTTTACCCGCTTCCCAAAAGAGGTTTGGGTCAGATATATGTGCTCCATTTGTGGAGATATATTCTTCCCATGTTTGGTGCAATATGTGTTGGAAGTCTTCATTGTCCGCTAAATATGAAGGGAAACGCCATGTAGGGGAAGGAGTTGAGGCCGTGGTCTGGGTCATATGAACTGCAATGGGGCTGTGATCTGAAATTCTGGCATCATAAATGTCTGGGGTGTCTATTACAGAAACTAGGGCTGGGGAGGCGAAAAAGTAATCTATGCGAGAGAAGGTATTATGTGGGGGCGAGAAAAAAGTGTACTCTCTGTCTGTAGGGTGCCTCAGTCGCCAGATGTCAAGAAAATGCATAGAGTCAATGGAGTGCGTTAAGGGGGTAGAGATTGGTGTCAAAGGGGAATCGGCACCTGTCCTTTGTGTAGGGCGATATGTGCGGTCTGCTAGTGTGGACATGACAGCATTAAAGTCTCCGCCTACTAAATGTAAAACCTCAGGGGCAGTAAGAATCCATTGTACCATGTCTTGGAAGAAGGAAACGTCTGGGGAGTTGGGGGAATAGATATTGGTGATAGCCACCGCTTTGTCTCCTATAGTCATATGTATAGTCAGTTTGCGGCCTAGGGAGTCAGCCCTGACTTCTCTGATGGAGTGTCGTAGGTTTTTATGTATAAGAATAGCTATACCAGCTTTACGGCCCATGGCTGGTGATCCGTATACAGATCCCACCCACATTTTCTTAAGGCGTACCAAGTCATCTGCGGACAGGTGTGTCTCCTGCAATAGAGCCACATCTGCCCGGAGACGCCGTAGGTGTCTGAGAATGGACATACGTTTATTTGGGGATCGGAGCCCCTTAACATTCCACGAAATAAATTTCAGGTGATTCCCGTCAGCTGAGAGAGACATGACTGGAGATAATAAAGATAATGAGTAGGAGGCTTGTCCGAGAGCCACCTGGTAAGTACATTGTCAACCATACTGGAATCACCCGAATGTTGTAGGTTATATATAAGTGAAGGTACTAGGAAGGCAAACATGAATTGCATAGCTATTAATAAATGAGAGAAGAGCTGTATTAAAACAACGTTTCGGTTAAAACAAAACAAACTACAAACAGTGTACTTCACTTTTTTCCGCATGAGTTTCCACTAACCATAATGCCTCTCAGCGACCCGCTAGCTCCTCAGATATGAGCATGATTTCGGCTAAGAGGAGTGGGGGAAGGAAGGAAGATGTGGGAAGGGGGGGAAGGAAGGGGGGGAGGGGGGGTATGTAGGGGTTGGTGGAAGGGGGTTAGACAGGGAGGGAGGGTCAGGGAAATGTCCGCTTGTATCCGTGCCATAAAATAGGCTCGGTGAAGAAAAGATAAAAGTAAATAAAAGGGGCCTAAATCAAAGGGCCCAACTGGTGGGTGGTTAATAGCCGTAGACATCACCTAAGGTAGTAGGTTGACCCTTTGAGCATAAAGAAAGTGGAAGCTGGGGGGTTATAAATCAGGCTGAGAGGCATTACAACCAGACCTTGAGCTAATGATTAAATGCAACCGTATGTAACTGTACAAATAAACAGGCTAACAGGTATAATAGGGAGAGGCCAGGTTAGAGGTAAAGGGGGGGTAATATTACCCATCCGTGCGAGAACGATTAATTATTTAAAGTTCCTGGAGTCCTTCAGCGAATTTGAGATCGATCTTCCTGGTTGATAAAGCGGCTGCGCTTGTATGGGGGTTTAGTGGGACTGCGTTGGTGCCTGGGTGGTGCTTTTACTGCCGATGGCGAGGACGATAGTGGGTTTTCTTCAGTGTTGCTATGTTCCATTTCATTTCCACGGGTGGCGAGGTAATGTTCCGCCTCTTCAGGTGTGTGGAACGTGAGGTTTTCTCCTTCATGTGTTTGGATGCGGAGGACAGCTGGGTAGGCTAAGGAGAACCGGATTTGGTTATGATGAAGGGTGGAGCAGATTGGTGAAAACGCTTTACGTTGTTTCATCACCTCAATGGAGTAATCTGCAAAGAGTAGGAGTTTAGCGCCATCGACCGTTAAGGAACGTGAACTGCGAAACTTTTGCATTATGGCGTTCTTGTCCGCGTAGTTGAGGTATTTGACGATGACGTGGCGGGGTTTGGCGCGAGCTTCTGAGAATTGGCCTATGCGGTGAGCGCGTTCAATAGTGCACGGTATGCGAAGGCCCAGTTGTTCTGGGATGATTTTTGCGCATATGTTTGTTAGCTGCGGTGTGGATATAGATTCAGGCAGACCAATGATGCGTAAATTATTTCTCCTCGAACGATTTTCGAGATCGTCGAGTTTGTCCCAAATGTCCCTATTAGTAGCTGTGAGACGTGCCACTGCTGCAGATGAGGCTGTGAGTTCATCTTCCAGGGAGGAAATTCTATCCTCCACCTGGTTAATTCTCTGTGCCTGTGCTTGTAAGTCAATGTGCAGCTGCTCTAACCCTCTATGTACTGCTGCATCAACAGTAGCTGTAAGAGTGGGACCCAGCAGTGTAACTACTGCTTGTGCGATTCCAGCAGGGGAGGTAGGGTCCATACCTGTTAAGTCTGGAGCTGAGGGGAGCTGTGGCTGCTGTTGAGGCTGCATGTGTGTCTGCTCCACCATGCCTGGAGCGGCCGCCATCTTGGCTGTGTCTGCCGCTGTGTCTCCTCCGGTGGGGATCATGGATGTCACCGCCCGGGCGTACGATCGCTCCACAAAGCGATCCATAGGAGCCCGCTTTGTGTCAGTAGTGCGGGGGGGGGTCTCCTCAGAGCTGTAGCCGGCTTAGAAGGCAGTTTATGGAGGAGCGCTGCGGGAGCTGGAGCTTACTACCTCCTCCTCATGTGGCGCCGGAACCGGAAGTTGTCCCTGGTTTTAATTGTTGGACATTTTCAAGTTGGGTATCCCATAATCCCTTAACCAGGGCCATCTTAATGCAAGGGCACTCCTGGGCACTGCCCAGGGGTCCCAGGTGCATGGGGCCCCGCAATAATCTTGCATTACATCATAGTTGCCAACTGTCTGGGACATTCATGCTTTTTACTAAACTGTCCTGAGATGGCCGTGTCCTGGAAAGTGTCCCAGAACCTATACTGTGCCCTCCTGACCCCTCCTGTACTGTGCCCTTCTGCATTCCCCACTGTATTGTCCCCTTTGTGTTGATTAGTCTTTGAATTATGGAATGTTTTCTTTTTGAAAAATGTATTTTATTGAAAGTACTAATGAATCTATGTTTAATTCTATCAACTATTTCTTGAAAGTAGGTGTGTAAGTTGGGGCAAGCTGGTAGGGGCCACAGTGCATTACTTTGCCCAGAGGCCCATGATGCTATTAAGATGGCCCTGCCCTTACCTCATCCAAGTTATCATCCCCTAATAAAACAACAACAAAAAAAAGCCAAAGGGCTGATCACTGTGTCTGGATATAAGAAGGAAATGCTGTGTGACTGGCTGTGCAGTAATGGGGAACCCTGCCATTAGCAACTCCTACAGGGGTAGTGCTACACTAGTATGACAATTTTATTTTAACTTGTAAAATTACAGTCTAACTGAATTTTAGCAGAATTGCTTATCACACCACATCACTGTATATTTAAATATTTCCTGTAATATCCATATTATGTTTTTTTTCTTCTTTCAGAGATCAACTTCAGGAGAAAGAAATGCGCCTAAGGTCATCCATCAAGCAGATTTTGAAATGTGATTTTGAACAGGAAAACATATCTTCCCCGGTGCTACTACCACTTGCTGATTGTGTTATCAGTGTGTGGATACTGGAAATGATCAGTAAAAATGAAGATGAATACATGAAGAATCTGGAGAAGACAATAAAGCTGCTAAAACCCGGAGGCCAACTGTTACTTATTGCAGGATTAGATACAACTTACTTGTTTGTTGGAGAAGAACGGTTCCATTATTTTAAATGTAATGAGGAGTTTGTGAAAAACGCCTTTGGTAAGGTGGGTTTAGTCATTGATTACTGTGCAGTGCAGAGGAGGCGTAATGTCAGCGATATCATTGATTATAAAGCTGTTCTATTTATTGTAGGACGCAAAGGGGAGTAGATGATTGGAGCCAATAGCATTCATCTGGAGCCAAATTGAGCCAAATAGAATTATGTTGGCCTCCGGGTTTTATTGCAGTCAGAAATCACAGCAGTTGCGCTAAAGTCAGCAATGCTATTTTGCATCAATCTGTGTTAAATTGTGTTAACAAATATCACTCTTTTAATAAAGATCATTCAGAATATAAATGTGTGTTGAATTGCCTTGGAACAATATTGTAAACCTTTTATGTATACAATATATCTTTTTATCTATTTATTGATAACCAACGCATTTCAGGACATTTACTGTGTACCTTTCATCAGAATATGGATACAGATTATATAAAGATACAATATCAGATACAGTGTATGGACAATATATTAGAAAACATAAAAAATTAACATTATCAGGTTCAATACCTAAACATTATTAAACGTTTGTGAGGAGAAACAATCTAGAAGAGATTAAATTGATAAGTGTTGTACAGGACGGCAGGGATGGGTCCTGGCTGGCAGCTTTATTTCCCCACTATTTGAGTTGTGTTCCCTTTAACCACTTGCTTACTGGGCACTTTTACCCCCTTCCTGCCCAGGCCAATTTTCAGCTTCCAGCGCTGTCACACTTTGAATGACAATTCAGCGTGGTCATGTTATACACTTTGCCAAATATACAAATAGAGTCTTTTGGTGGTATTTAATCACCACTGGGTTTTCAATTTCTTTCTAAACAAACGAAAAAAGACCGAACATTTTTCAAAAATATTTTTTTTCATAGTTTGTTATAGAATTTGGCAGACGTAATTTTTCTCCTTCACTGATGGCCATTATTAGGCTGCACTGATTGGGACTGATGAGGTGGCACTGATGGGCACTAATAAGTAGCACTGGTGGGCACTAATGAGGCTGTCCTGATAGATGGCACTGATAGGCAGCCCTGATAGGTGGCACTGATGGGCACTGGTAAGCAACACTGATAGGTGGCACTGATGATGAGGCACTGATGGTCACTGATTGGCAGCACTGGTGGGCACAGTTGGGACTGCATTGATAATCAGTACACTGATAATCAGTCCCCTTATTAACAGTGTTGATGTCCCTTTAACACAAGCCGGTTTTTGGCTTCCTTCTTCTCTCCTAGCGCTGTCAGTGTGAGGAAAGAAACACAGATAACCGGCTTGTGTCTACATCCGTGATCAGCTGTCATTGGACACAGCTGATCACGTGGTAAAGGACCACTGTGATTGGCCCTTTATCCCAAACTGTGATCAGTGAGTCTGAACCCAAGGGAGAGAAGAGGACTGACTTATGGTCCCCTCTGGTTTGATAAGTCCTCATTTGGGACCCGAAATTTGGAGTTTCAGAGAGATATTTGGGTGAGAAAGAACTTCCATCCCTCATTACAGGAACTTTTACCCTGAAAGGGTTCACCCATTTGCATCAGAGTCCAGAACAGGAGGAGGAAACACTCAGTGCCAGTCTGTGAGGTGAAGTAGAGAAGAAACACAACTAAATGAGCAATGTTGGCTAGCGCCTGGCCGAAACAAGGTTGCTGAACTCTGATGACCTTCTCTTTGGGACCCCTTAGGCATCCAGGAGATTTCAAACACCCTGTTAAAGTAGAAGTGTGACTGGCAGTGAGCCGAGCGTTTATGTTTTGTACCAACAATTAATCGACATTTTTTGCTTCCGGAGGACCAGCTGTTTTTTCTGTTGGCCTGTTTTTGAGCATAAAAGGGACTGTTTGCTTTTACTAAGGTGCTTGGCTGATGATCTCTGGCTCCAATATCACAGTGTATGTATAATAAATAAACTATGTTTTGTAAATAGCATGCCAAATAAATTACTTTAAGTATTAATTAGATATACACATCATAGAAACTAAAAAGTAAATGTTTACATTTTCACAAAAGGTGACTTTCTTTAGTTATACTTTTTCGATTCTATAATGTGTTTATATATGTAGTAATAACCAATTATTTGTTACTACTATAGTTAGATAAAGCTTTAGGTTAGTGTTTTTTTTTTAAACCAGTACCAGGGACAGTACTAACATAAATGATGACTTTTGCAAAGTACCTGCAAAAGGGCATCTGCAGGTCTTCAGGCAGAAGCTGCATAGTAGCCAATTACAAGATGTGCTGACCAGGATATTTGAGGCCACATAAATGGAGCCATGTAAGTAAAGAACTATACTTCAAAAAAGATGTCTTTTTCACAAAATAGAATATGCAAGGCTTCCGGGATTGTTATAGAATAAAAATCACACTACATAGGTTTAACTGGATTTATTTTTTTCAACATTATAAACTGCATAACTATGTAAAGGAACATAAATGAGGGTGAATACAAGATGCAATAGGCCAGGCCTAGTCTTAGCTATACCTGTTTGCCAATGCTGTGTCTTAGACCAATAGAATTGGAAAACAAATTATCAAAGTATTCTCTACCTCATGGAGTTGGTCACATTTGTGGTCCTGCATTCAGCACCTTCTTAAAAGATAGCACTGAAATTGACAGCTACAGTCCTCATTTTCTATGACCTATGGTGATGAGGAAAACCCCTTGGCGCCAGTGCCTCCTGGCCCTTTGAGCGGGGTTTATGATCATGTGACCACCATGATTGTCTGTCACAGCAGTCACATTATTGGAAAGCTTTCTGTTAGTCGCCGGTAACTGTGCTGGGAGCGCACAGGGCGCGCGCTCTCGGTACAGCTGTGTTTATAAAATGATATGAAAATGTGCAGCCAAGAGCTGTGCAGTGAATACTCCAAGTGTGAGGTCTGTTACACAGGCTGGTGTGGGTGGACATAATATACTGTATAAGTGCAGCAGAGATTGGGGAAAGGGTGTTAGAGTGATGTGAGCTAGTCCATCTTTTCATAAAAATTCAAAAATTCTTTGGTTTTCACTTGTTAGAGCCTCAAAATTATTACATATAACTTCTCAATGAATTACACTAATCAACCTCTGGATAAACCTTTTAATACAGAAAACTAAAAGACTTGAAGAATTTGCCCAGAGTCTAAAAGGTAGTTTGAACCTTAAGAACTTAAGACCTGGACCCAGAAAGAAGTAAACTTTTTTAAAACTGAAGCTGTTCCATATTTATAGGCTTTCAGAACTTACAAGTGTTACTGCTGCCAAGCTAATGAAAAACAAACCTAAACCTTTCTATTTAGCTGACCAAGAGTCAACACTCTTAAATTCAATGACGGTGTCCTCTATTGTTCAACTTAAAGTGAAAGTAAACCCAACTATCATTTTCAGCCAAGGAAGCTGTCATGTTGGTCTCTGTTTACTCCTCAACTGCCATTAAGCTGCACATGTGATCAGTTGATTGGATGGTTTATTGGGTTCTATAGGGTTGAGGTCAGAACTCTGTCCAGGCCAGTCAAGTTCCTCCACACCAAACTCGCTCATCCATGTCTTTATGGACCTTGCTTTGTGCACTGGTCCAAATCCTTGGGTGGAGAGGGGATTATGGTGTGGTGCAGTGGCAGTCCGTCCATAGGGGGCGCCTGTGCGCCGCCCCCCCTCCTGTGTAGTCACAAAAAAAAAAGATAACATTTTTTAAAACTGCCCCTTTAAGAAGAAAAAAAAGTCCTTTAACTAAGTGCACTGTGTTCAGGCGCCGGACACAGTGCGCTATGGGAAGCACCACGTCAATACAATAACGAAATTGCAGACGTGGCACTTCATTTACGGGCTTGTAACCCGCCTTGCGGTGCAATAAAAAGCGCCGAGTAGCTTCAGCTCATAGAATCACTTCGGGCTGGAGCATTGTTGTTTAAATCTTGAAGTTACTTCCGGGTTTCGTGTAATAGACGAAAACCGGAAGTGACGTCGGCAGCTCCGTTCTTCGCCCCGAGCGGAGCTGCTGGAAGCCAGGTAAGGTAATGAGATCTCGCGCTCCATGCAGCATGAGGGTCGGTTCAGTTCTTAAGTTATTTAGGGGCTTAAGTTTTTTCCCATGTATCTACAACAGTCTCCACTTATCCGGGAAGGCTTCCAGCATGGTTTTGGATTTTATCTGTGTGCATTGCATTTTTAACGTTACGCACTGATGTTGGATATAAGGACTTGGTTCACAATTGGTGTTATATTCCACCCAGCTGGCCTTGTGGGTAGTCATGCTGGAATTTAAATTAGCCTTCACCAAACTTTTGCACAAAGTTAGAAGGGTACAATTGATCAAAATATCTTAGCATGCATTTGGAAGGTATGCTGCATACACCACATATCAGCCATGAACTTTGTTTAGTGCATTGACCTTCAGAAGTATAACCTTGGTTTCTAGTAGGGATGAGCCGAACACCCCCCTGTTCAGTTCGCACCAGAACATGCGAACAGGCAAAAAATTTGTGTGAACACCGTTAAAGTCTATGGGACACGAACATGAATAATCAAAAGTGCTAATTTTAAAGGCTTATATGCAAGCTATTGTCATAAAAAAGTGTTTGGGGACCTGGGTCCTGCCCCAGGGGACATGGATCAATGCAAAAATAAGTTTTAAAAACGACCGTTTTTTCGGGAGAGGTGATTTTAATAACGCTTAAAGTCAAACAATAAAAGTGTAATATCCCTTTAAATTTCATAGCTGGGGGGTGTCTATAGTATGCCTGTAAAGGGGCGCATGTTTCCCGTGTTTAGAACAGTCTGACAGCAAAATGATATTTCGAAGGAAAAAAGCTATTTAAAACTACTCGCGGCTATTGCATTGCCGGTCTGACAATACACATAGAGGTTCAGTGATAAAAACGCCATGGGAATTCCCCACAGGGGAACCCTGAACCAAAATTTAAAAAAAAAATGACGTGGGGTCCCCCTAAATTCCATACCAGGCCCTTCAGGTCTGGTATGGATATTAAGGAGAACCCCGGCCAAAATTTTTTAAAAAAATGACGTGGGGGTCCCCCTAAATTCCATACCAGACCCTTTAGGTCTGGTACTGATTTTAAGGGGAACCCCGTGCCAAAAAAAAAAAAAAACGCGTGGGGTCCCCCCAAAAATCCATACCAGACCCTTATCCGAGCACGCAACCTGGCAGGCCGCAGGAAAAGAGGGGGGGACGAGAGAGCGCCCCCCCTCCTGAACCGTACCAGGCCACATGCCCTCAACATTGGGAGGGTGCTTTGGGGTAGCCCCCCAAAACACCTTGTCCCCATGTTGATGAGGACAAGGGCATCATCCCCACAACCCTGGCCGGTGGTTGTGGGGGTCTGCATGCGGGGGGCTTAACAAGGGGACCCCCAGATCCTGCCCCCCCGTGTGAAATGGTAAGGGGCACTTGTGTAAGGATGTTAGAGTGCTGCTTTAAGATATGTTATACAAGAAGAAATGTATTTTGCTTTCTTATGCAGAAAATTAGAAGTGCAAAGATTATTTGCGAGCTATGTACTTGAACAGGATGTACGTGTGGTTAGCCTGACATTTTAATATAGACAATGAATAACAAAGTTATAACATGTTAGAAGTTGGGTGTCTGGAACATTGGCAGATTGCCTAGCATACGTGGTCACATATATATATAAATTTATATTTAGATATAGCCTGAGGGATATCTATAGGCAGAATATGCAATTTATGACGTTTTATGCTTATTTTTTCATAAAGTCTGTGCTTCAATCTCATTGGCTGATAATAAGAGGGAGGTTTTTCCCTCTCTCTCTGTAAGTGTATAAGATATATGCAAACCCAGTAAATCATTGTAATTTCGATTCACCATCCCATGTGTGTGTCTGGATTACCCGATCGATCAGAAAGTTCTATCCATACACCCATAGGTCCAACCCGGGTTCAAAGGAGAAATAGGGGCGGCTTAACAACTTGGAGATTTCAACCTCTGGGCAAACTCCACCCAAGACCCTATCGCCACCACCTGCATTAACCAACTGAAAGAATTAGGTCTTCAACAACTGATAAATGCTCCCACACATGGTTCAGGACACATTCTGGACCTCATCTTCAAACAAAATATGGACGTCAACATATTCGACAACCTACCGCTACCATGGACGGATCACCACGCTATCAAATTTGAAATCGCCACCAACACCACTCCCCAAAAACGGAAACAGGCAAAAACATCACGCTGGACAAGATCTCAGAAGAAACTACATTCCGAACTCTTCAAAACCACACTATCAAACAAAATAGCAATGCTAAACTTAAACCACTAAACGGAACAAACACTCAACTCCTTAAAAAAGGCATTACTACAAACAGCGGACTCAGTGGCTCCAAAACGTAGAACACACAACCGCAAAATAAACTCTGGATGGTTTAATGGCACTCTCACTTTACTAAAGCAGGAACGCAGAAGAGCTGAAAGAGCCTGGAGAAGAAACTCCACAAAGGAAAACCTCACAAACTACAAAGCACTCACGGATAAATATCACAAAGCAATCTTCAAAGCAAAAAAGGAACACTTCTCAAACACCATCTCAACAGCCCTAAACCGCCCTCGGGAACTCTTCAAAATAGTCACTAAGACTATGAACCCTACCTGCCTAGAGCCCCCAGGAAACGAAACCCAAGAATTCTGCAATGAGTTATCTGATTTTTTTATCGACAAAATCGACAACATCTGGAAATCAATTAAACAGAAAAAAACAACCAACCTCATCCAACTAAAGCAAAAAGAAAAAATCGACACGATCATCACACAAGCACCGAATTTTTCGCTGATCCCAATCACCACTGACACCACCAAAAACATCATCAGAAGCCTCAAAGACAGCACATCACCAAACGACATCATTCCCACAAAACTCCTGAAAGAATGTTCCGACATTTTGGCTCCTACTATAACTCACCTCATAAACCAGTCATTCAAAGAAAGGACTGTCCCAACTGCCTTCAAACCTGGCATCGTCAAACCCCTCTTAAAGAAACCCAACCTCGACCCTAAGGACCCTAACCATCGCAGACCGATAACAAGCCTCAACACCATCTCCAAGATCATGGAGAAAGTAGTAGTACAACAGCTACAACACCACCTGGACACACACAATCTCCTGGATCCTCTGCAATCAGGCTTCCGCCCAGGCCATGGAACAGAAACGGCACTCCTCAAAATATGGGACGACGCCCTTGAAGCAGCTGATGATGGAGAATCTTGTCTCCTGGTACTGTTGGACCTCAGTGCAGCGTTCGGTACAGTGGACCACAATACTCTACTCATCCGCCTTAGAGAGGTAGCAGGAGTCACAGGGTCAGAACTACAATGGTTCGCATCCTTCTTAGGGAATCGCTCTCAGACAGTGAAACTAGGAGAATTCTACTCTGAAACCCGCGCAATCTCTTGTGGAGTTCCTCAAGGATCACCCTTGTCACCAGTGCTCTTCAACATCTACATCTGCCCACTCCTCAAAATCATCAGAAAATCAGACCTCTGCTTCCACTCATACGCTGATGATACCCAACTCTACCTCCGCATCACCAGAGAAAAAGTCCACCTTCAGCAACTAGAAAAATGCCTCACTCTGATAGACGACTGGATGACTACTAGCTCTCTCAAACTCAACGGATCAAAAACAGAGCTTCTTCTCCTACACGGAAACCAAAATTCCAAAACTAAGACCCCATGGACACCTCCCACCATCTTTGGACAGACCATCTCGCCAAGCACCAAAGCCAAGAGTTTCGGAGTCATCTTTGACTCAGAAATGTCAATGGATGCACAAATAGGATCAGTAGTCAGCGGATCTCACCATCTCCTCCGCCTGCTACGTAGACTCATCCCATTCGTGCCAGAAGAGGACAAAGCAGCAGTAGTTGGAACAATCATCAATTCCAGAATCGACTACGCAAACTCCCTCTACATAGGACTACCCCAATATCAGCTTGCGAGCTTACAACTCATCCAAAACACGACGGCAAGACTGTTAACAGGAAAAAAAACCTGGGAATCCATTTCCCCTTCCCTGAGGAGCCTACACTGGCTAACCGTAAGGAATCGGATCACCTTCAAGACCCTCTGCCTCACCCACAAATGCATATACGGAAATGCTCCTCAATACCTATGCGAGAAAATAAAACGCTACACACCGAATCGCAGTCTTCGATCTTCTAACCATAACCTCCTCCTTATTCCAAAAACCCGCTACAAAACAAAGGGAGAACGAAGATTCGCAGTCCAAGGACCACGGCTATGGAATGCTCTACCTACTCACATTCGCATGGAAGAAAACCATCAGGCCTTCAGAAAGAAACTCAAGACCTACCTCTTCTGAGAAGCTTGACAACACAGGACGGATCCAGCGCCTTGAGGCGATTCAGTTCGCAACTGCAGCGTTATACAAATCATTCATTCATTCAATGGTAAGACCATTTCACAAAAAAAGTGTCAAAAATGTTAAAAATGACAAGAGACAGTTTTTGACAATTCTTTTATTTAAATGCTTCTTTCTTCTATCTTCTTTCTTCTATCTTCTATTTTCCTTCGGTTTCTTCCTCCATCTTCTGCTTCTGGTTCTTCTGGTTCTTCCTCCAGTGTTCTCGTCTGACATCTTCCTCCGCGGCGCCGGCATCTTCTTCCTTTCTTCTTCTCGGGCCGCTCTGCATCCACCATGATGGGAGGCTCCCGCTGTGTGACGCTTCTCCTCTTCTGACGGTTCTTAAATAAAGGAGAGGGGCCACCCAATGACCCCGCCCCCTCTGACGCACGGTTACTTCCCTGTCTGCCCCCTCTGACATCATGGGGAATGCTACAGGGAAGTCCCCATCAAGTCCCTGTGCGTCAGAGGGGGGCGGGGTCACCGGGTGGCCCTGCCCTCTGTTATTTAAGAACCGTCAGAAGAGGAGAAGCGTCACACAGCAGGAGCCTCCCATCATGGTGGATGCGGAGTGGCCCGAGAAGAAGAAGGGAATAAGATGCCGGAACCGCGGAGGAAGATGCCGGACGAGAACACCGGAGGAAGAACCAAAAGAAGAAGAAGATGGAGGAAGAAATCGAAGGAAGATAGAAGAAAGAAGATAGAAGAAAGAAGAAAGAAAATAGAAGAAAGAAAAAACATTTAAATAAAGGAATTGTCAAAAACTGTCTCTTGTCATTTTTAACATTTTTGACACTTTTTTTGTGAAATGGTCTTACCATTTCACACAGGGGGGGCGGGGATCTGGGGGTCCCCTTGTTAAAGGGGGCTTCCAGATTCTGATAAGCCCCCCACCCGCAGACCCCCACAACCACCAGACAAGGTGTTTTGGGGGGCTACCCCAAAGCACCCTCCCAATGTTGAGGGCATGTGGCTTGGTACGGTTAAGGAGGGGGGCCTCCTGAGCCTTTAAAATTAGCACTTTTGATTTCTCCCATAGACTTTTAAAGGGTGTTCGAATTTGCAGCGAACACCTCACAGTCGATGTTCAAGTCGAACATGAGTTTGACTCGAACTCAAAGCTCATCCCTAGTTTCTAGTACTTATATTTGGTGTGTACACATGTTTTATTTTCTGGATACTATGTACAAAAATATATCTTTATTAGGGCCGGTTCACACTGGTGCGCTGTGCGAGATCGCATGTGATTCGCACCGCACTGCAGTGCAAATCACATGTGATGTCCGTGCAGTGCAATTTCAGCCATACAGATAGTATGGCTAAAATTGCATCGCATTCAGACTAAACTCACACAGGACCCTTTTTTGGTCCACCCCAGAATCGGATGCGATCCGATTCATGTCTGAACTGTCAGTATGACACTCCCCAGCAGTTCGCATATGGCAGTGTGAACTGCCGTGCGAATCGGGTGTGATGCGGGAACCAGCAGTGGATTTGCAGGGTTTCCGCATCGCAGCAGTGTCAACCGGGCCTTAGTCTGCATAGTGAAAGGTCTGCACAAAGGAAGATTATAGCTTGATTGGCACACCCTTTCTTATCGTTCATCCGCTATAAAGATAAAAGACAAAATTCTATAAGGGGTGTGGTTTATGAAAAGCAGGAGGGGTCAAAAACGATGGGCGGGGTCTGGCGCCCCCCCCATCCAAAAACTTCACCAGCCGCCACTGGTGTGGTGTTGCTTTTCAGTTGTTGGGCTTGGCCCTTTAGTTCCAGTGAGGGGAACTCTTAAGCCATCAGCATACCAAGACATTTTGTACAATTTCATGCTCCCAACTTTGAGGGAACAGTTTGAGCATGGCCCCTTTCTGTTCCAACATGACTGCACACCAATGCACAAGGCAAGGCTCATAAAGACATGGATGAGCAAATTTGGGGAGGAGGAACTTGACTGACCTGCACAGAGTCCTGACCTCAACCCAATAGAAAACCTTTGGGATGAATTAGAACAGAGACTGAGAACCAGGCCTTCTCGTCTAACATTAGTGCCTGACCTAACAAATACACTTCTGGAAGAATGGTTAAACATTCCCATAGACATACTCCCAAACCTTGTGGACAGCCTTCCCAGAAGAGTTGAAGATGTTATAGCTGCAAAGGGTGTGGCTGCACTACTGCTGATCTCCTGAGCTCCAGAGAGGCCTACTGATCCAGGGAGCTTGATTACTCCCTATACCCAGAGTGGATGCAGGAATCTGGGGTGGACCCAGGGGAGGATCATCCGGATGGCCAGAGTACCGGTCCTCCCATACCAGTGTTTGAGGACCTGGGAAATGGCCCAGCTAAAGGTGAAAGCCTGTCAGCCTACAGAAAGAAGGTTTGTGCTAGGATTGCGAGAATTGCCTAGGAGGAGGAAGTACTGGCGAAGTTGAAGTTTGACTTCAAACATAAAAAAATTGTAAATGACCGGCTTCACAGTTCCAAAAGAAGACAGATGCGGCCTGAGTTACTGGCTTTGGAGGCTAAAGTGGAAAAGCAGAGTCTGCTGGTGGCCGCATTGAAAGAAACCAGCGGAGCTTTCAAGGAGAAATATGGCAATGATGATCGCTTCCGTACAATGTGCAGAGGGACCATAGAGTCCAGTGGAGGAGAAGCATCACCAGAGTGCGAGAAAGAAAGGTCAGTGCAAAGCAAAAAAGTTTCTTCGGGCTTGGACTGTGTTTCTGGCCAGCACGCTGGAAAATCTTTACATTCTGAGCCAAGTATCAGTATGCCTGCAGAAAGTGGAGAAAGCTCTGGCACACAGGCTGCGGGTGATCAGCAGTCAGGTGTTTTGACTGCCAGTATGTCATCGGGTCAAGCAAGTTCTGTGCCCTTGTCACCGCAGCAGGAGGCTATGGAGCAAGATGATTCATCTGAGCCTGTGAAGGAAGCAGGAATGCTAAAGTTAATCACAGAAATGGAATCCCCTTTGCATGGTCGCAAGTTTGCCGTGTCTGGATCATCTGAGGATGAAGAAGAGGATAGTGATGTCCCCTCAAAACCTTTGAAACATCGGTTGGCTGAAAAAGCTGTTTTTGTTAAAGACTTGCCTATACAACATAATGGAGATGTAGTTCCTATAGATGGTGCTGTAGAGGGTAGTGGAGAGCAAGCTCATCTCCTGGCTGAGACTACCACCTGTGTACAGAGAGCCAGTGAGTGGTGTGCAGACTCTGCTGTGAAGAGTGCTGATAAAGACATCTCCGCTGTTAGTAACCCTTTAGTTATTGGTAATGAAGTAAGAATTATCAAGGGTAATGTAGATGATATTTCTGTGTCAGAAGTCTCTGTTCCATCTGTTGATGATAATGTTGTTTCTAACTTATCTAAAGAAGGGTCTGTAACTAAAAGTGATGTGCGGGATGTTGCAAGGAGTGCAGTTATTTCCTATGCTGCAGCGGTGGCTGCACCTGTCCCAAGGGTGAGTAGGGCCAGTTATTCTGCGGTCACTAGGACTGATGTGAGTGAAGGTCAGGCCAATCTGACACCATCTGGTAGCTCCTTTAAATGCCGCAATGTGGTCCAATTGAGGTGGACTGGAGAAGGCCCCCCCCCAAGTAGGAGAGATGTGGTGGACCGTATTCTGGGGATGGGTTTTAAAGCGGAGGAGATTTTTGCCCTTATCAGCCCAGTTGGGTCATATGAGTATGACCTCTCCTTTGTCAAGGCGGAAGGATTAGATGTCTTTTGGGAGAGGTATGAGCAGAGGTGGAAGGAGTCCCCAAAATGGGCAGGTTTGTCACCCAAAGTAATCTCTTGCCAGCCATTATATAAGAACGTCACCATTCTAGTACGCAATGAGTCCATTCCTGCTGCGGATCTGGTGGTGTGGTTGGGGAGATATGCTGATGTCCAAGCTCCCTTGAGGAAAGTTGTAGATGATAGGGGGATTTGGACAGGAGGATGGACGGTGTTGGTAAAACTGCATGTCACGGGTAATGTTGTTAAGCACATCGCTTCGTCTGCCTTTATAGGTCGTGACAGGATTATTACTTTTTATGCAGGGCAACCAAAGTTGTGTCATCGCTGTGGTGAAAAGGGGCATTTTTCAAGCTCATGTTCTGTGCAGAAATGTTCCCTCTGTCAGGGCTAAGGGCATGTTGCAAAAGACTGCAATAGTATTTGTTGTAATCTTTGTAACAAGTTAGGTCACCCCTATAGTCTTTGCCCTTAAGCCCTCCATAATCAGCCAGAGGTGGTGGAAGAACTTCTGAGGATGGAGGAGGGGGAACGTGGAGGGCAGCAAGGGGTTGGTGGAGCTGTTTCAGCTAGTCCTGAGGGCCCCCCAGGTGTCAGTTTCCCAGCCTGAAGGTGTGCTCCCTACTGTGTCTGCTCCCCAGTCTGTGCTCCCTACTGTGTCTGTGTCTACTTCTGTTGTGTGTTCTTCCCCAGTGTTTCAAGTTCCCAGTGTTCCAAAAGTAAATAAGTCATCCAGATTGGCTGAGGCTGCCAAAGGGGCAGATTCGTGCAGATCTGAGGTGGCAGCTTTATCAGGGCCTTCCCTAAGGCAGCGTAAAACCTCTAGTGGAGGTTCTAAGGTGAAGAAGGGGGAAGTTGCCACTGCTAATAATGTAGATGAGGTCTTTCAGGGTAATGTTTCAGGGGAGGAGGGAGAGTGGATCAAGGTAGGGAGGAAGGAGGAATAAGGTGGTCCTGACCTCTGCCTCCTCGGTTTCATCCTTAGAGGTAGATGAAAAATTGCCAACTTAATATTGAACCCTAGGGACTAAGACAGGGATGCCATTAAAGTTCATGCACATGTAAAGGCAGGCATCCCAATACTTTTGGTAATATAGTGTATATACCCAGGTACATATGCAAAATTCCTTTTCTTATATAAAGCTTGTATTATTTTCATACAGGTGTGCATCTTTATACTTATGCAAGAGGAACAGGAAAAAAAGTGCCAAGCAGGAATTGTGAAGCACAATTTGTTAAAGTATAAAAAATGATGTAAACAGCAATGGCACTCACAAGCGGGTGTGGTGGGGGATGAAGTTTGCAGTGGATGGGAAGTCCAAGTGTGAACCAGGAGCTATGGTCTTTATCCATTATAGGAAGAAGGCAAGCTGTATAGAGGGAGTGAGATCAGCCTGAGATCTGTCCAGAGGGAGCCGGCGTCGAGCTGCCCTGTATAGCCGGGATGGTTTCTTTGGGTGTTCGCCTATCTATCCAAAGTATATATCTCCAGCGGGAGTGTAGAGAGGAGATGCCGGTCCGTCTGCCATGAGAACCAATGGGAACACGTCTCGGAAGCAAGCCACACTACCTTCAACAGCCTCTTTTTTTATTATTAACATTTATTCCTATAGATTCGTGCAGATCTGAGGTGGCAGCTTTATCAGGGCCTTCCCTAAGGCAGCGTAAAACCTCTAGTGGAGGTTCTAAGGTGAAGAAGGGGGAAGTTGCCACTGCTAATAATGTAGATGAGGTCTTTCAGGGTAATGTTTCAGGGGAGGAGGGAGAGTGGATCAAGGTAGGGAGGAAGGAGGAATAAGGTGGTCCTGACCTCTGCCTCCTCGGTTTCATCCTTAGAGGTAGATGATCTACCGCTGGGAAACAAGTTTGGGTCCTTATCTGAGGGGGAGGAGGAGTCCTCTAATTCCGTGTCTCAGATGGAGGAGGATGAGGTAGAGTGTTCTCTAAAGAGGTCAAGGTCTCCAGTAAGGGGGGAGGGAGCTCAGGCTAAGAAACGCCTACCTCAATCATCTTAATGGCAGTTCCCACTCCGATAAAGTTGGCAACGATTAATGTTGCCAGCATAAAATCTGTAAGGGCTCGTAATATGGCCTTATTTTTTCTCAGCGAGATGGATGCTGATATTTTATTTTTGCAAGAGACCCGGCTAAATAGACTTGCCGATGTCCACCTGGCAAAGAGGGAGTGGAGGTGTGGGCCCTCCTTCTGGTCTCTTGCGGCTGAGCCTTACAGTGGAGTTGCAGTACTTTTTACTGGCATGGTAACGTGTTGGCGGGTTATCGAGGTAGAGATTGGAAGGTGTATGGTCCTGGACGTCTCTGTGAAGGGGCATGATCTGCATTTAATAAATATTTATGGACCACAGACTAGATGGGAGAGGAAATGCCTCTTTACAAAGATTAAGCCTTTCCTTTTTACATCTCGGCAAGTTGTCTTTGGAGGTGATTTTAACACCGTTACTAGGCCCAAAGACAGGAAAGGCTCCACTGACAGCCTGAGATATGATAGCATTTTTCTTAATACGATAGCCAGGGAATCAGGTCTGGAAGATGCGCATATTAAGCGTTGCCCAGACAGCACGGGGTACACATTTAGGCTAGGCAGTTGTGAGAGCAGGATAAATAGTTTTTTTTTAAAAGGGGACTCTGCCTTTTCGGCTCCTGAGTGTCGTATGGTGGAGTTTTCTGATCACCTTTTGCTGTCTGTTATTCTTAATGCTTCAGATATACCACCTAAAGGAAAGGGTATTTGGAGGATGAATTCGGCTCTGCTGGATGACAAGGAGGTAAGACAATCTTTTGAGGATTTTTTTCAGGCTCATGTAACCATCCTGGATTTCTGCAGCAGTAACTCGGAGTGGTGGGAGCTTGCCAAAAGCCAGATTAGTGGGTTTTTCAAGGCCATAGGAAAAAGGAAACAGCTTGGTAAGTACATTGCCTACCAGCAGCTGCGGAAAAAACTTGATCGCCTTGTCTCGAGTGGTGAAGATTCTGGGGCAATCTCTGAGGTGAAACTTCTCCTTAGGAAGTATCAGTATGACCGGCACGCTTCTTTGGTTCTGGAAAGGGACTACGGGAAATATCACTCGCCCGACCCTTATCAGAACTGCAAACAAAGAGCAGCAGTTAAGACGGTTGTTGGGCTAAGGGATAGTACGGCTCTTTGATGAAATCCAGGTCAGGGATCCTGGAGGTCTCAAGGTCTTTTTATGTGGATTGTGTGTACCTCGATCGGGCAAAGATACATATGGGATTTTGCTACACACGATCTACCAAGTATTCTATGAATTAGGACAGCGCCACACCCACACACTAACCCTTCACTTACCTTCTGTTTTTTCCACCTCGGTGGAAATCACATCTGTGGAGGCAGCAGTCCTTTATGCGATTTCTTCCATTGTTTCCATTTTTTTCCATTTTCTCCACTTTTTTAATTTTCTGTTCCGTTGCGCGGATACACCACTCATATTTCATTACTATTTGTTTGCATCTTGCCAGAGTCTTGCTATACCAGGATTTAAAGTTGTTTCTTCCAATTATTATGGGGGAACAGGCTGAATCTTGTGAAGCGGAATGTGACTTACCTATCTAGGTGGAAGGGTGGCCTAGGGATGGTCAACCCGGTTGTGTTCTTCTCTCTGATGATTTTGAAACACAATTTTGGTAACATGCTAGCAGAGAGACCGCCTGGATGGGTAGGTATTTTCCAGATCTGGTTTAGACCCTTTCTGGGATGTTGGGAGAGTGGCGGGCCAGTGAAAAGCCTAAGGATCAAGCATGGTAAGCTCCCGGCTTATGTTGCCCTGTGCCTGAAAATTCTTAAACGGTGGCATGTGACAGTAGAGGTTATCAGGTCCCTTCCTAGGAGACTCCTGGGGGAGAAGATCGTGGGTACTGTCTTTCATGCGCCACTGGCCTTAAGGGATTGTCCAGGTCATACTATGAGGGAGGGTTTACGTTTAATAAATTCTGAGCGGATTCCCTTGAAATTTAGGGACCAGGCCTGGCTCGCTTTCCACGGTAGGCTCTATGTGAGGGGGAACGTGAAGTGCCGCTCTTTGGACAATCGTGGTTGTCCAAGAGTGGAGTGTCAGGGTGAAGTGGAAACCATGGACCACTTCTTGCTTCAGTGCCCTTTCAATATAGAAGTCTATAAAAAGGTGGGGAGGGCTCTGAATATTCCTTTCCTGCCTTGCATGTCTTATGCTGAGTGGGTGTATGGAGCATTGCAGAATCGCAAGGGATTTGATTTGGACACTCTTTTTCTAGTCAGCTTACTAGTCTGATATTACACCTGGAATGCACGGTGTCAGGTATCCCTGCGGCAGAAAGTCCTTCCTGTTCCGGTGGTGGTGTGAGATTCTTGGTGAGGTAGGGAAGATTCGGGGTCTCGAGAAAGACAGATGGCGGCAAAGGGTCTGGATAAAGGCGTGAGGGAATATCAGGCTGCTATATCAATATCATATCAGCTGCTATTTGTTGATCTCTGGGTGTTGGGTTCTTTCCCTGTTTTCTCTCTGGACACTCCTTTAGATTTTCAAGGATAAACATAATTTTGAAGAAAGGCTACATACACATGATAATCTATGTTTCTTGGTCTGAATGTTAATCAAGTTGAGCAATGTGTAGAATTGTTGAAGATGTCTGTGATATTTTGCTATTTAGTATATATATATATATATATATATATATATATATATATATATATATATATATATATATATATATATATATATATATTATAATATAATACAGTGATATTCCTCTTGGTTGAGAAAAAAAAACCCTTTTGTTCATATATTATAGTATTATAGGTTGAAGTAAGCCTTTATTATTATGTTTAGTCATGTATACAATATGTTATGCATATTTAAAAAAAAAAAAAAAGGAAATGTGTGTGTATATATATATATATATATATATGTATATATATATATATATATATATATATATATATATATATATATATGTATGTATATGTGTGTGTGTGTGTATATATATATGTATATGTGTGTGTGTGTATATATATGTATGTGTGCGTGTGTATATATATATATATATATATGTGTATGTATAATATTTATTTATTTGTATAAAAAAAAGTTGGAATGTGTTTCTTGTTTGCAAGATTCTCAAATAAAAAAATTGCCAACTTAATATTGAACCCTAGGGACTAAGACAGAGATGCCATTAAAGTTCATGCACATGTAAAGGCAGGCATCCCAATACTTTTGGTAATATAGTGTATATACCCAGGTACATATGCAAAATTCCTTTTCTTATATAAAGCTTGTATTATTTTCATACAGGTGTGCATCTTTATACTTATGCAAGAGGAACAGGAAAAAAAGTGCCAAGCAGGAATTGTGAAGCACAATTTGTTAAAGTATAAAAAATGATGTAAACAGCAATGGCACTCACAAGCGGGTGTGGTGGGGGATGAAGTTTGCAGTGGATGGGAAGTCCAAGTGTGAACCAGGAGCTATGGTCTTTATCCATTATAGGAAGAAGGCAAGCTGTATAGAGGGAGTGAGATCAGCCTGAGATCTGTCCAGAGGGAGCCGGCGTCGAGCTGCCCTGTATAGCCGGGATGGTTTCTTTGGGTGTTCGCCTATCTATCCAAAGTATATATCTCCAGCGGGAGTGTAGAGAGGAGATGCCGGTCCGTCTGCCATGAGAACCAATGGGAACACGTCTCGGAAGCAAGCCACACTACCTTCAACAGCCTCTTTTTTTATTATTAACATTTATTCCTATACCTCCGGGAATAAGACTTTTTTTGGCTGTTTATTTTAATCAGTTGCTTAATTATATCCTTTGGCCATGGGATTGGCACAGAGATAGTGCTGTAGTGTATTGTGTTTTGTGGTTTTATCTTTATACTTATGGTTAATAGTATATGCTAATAAATTTACCACAGCGCTGTCACTTTAAAAGCATGAATATTTGCCTTGGACTGCTTGCTGTTTATCAAGTACCAGAATTTTGGGCAGTTGTTTGTACTATTAATCTTTATCCACAGCTCTGTCCTTCTCATGCTAATATTATCACATCAATCTTACCATATATTATCTCATCATATATGCATTTGTGCATTAATTACAACATTAATGAAATTGGTATAATAATTTCTTATTTATTGTTATATCAGTTTCATTAGTTTTGTATTTAATGCACAAATGCATACAGTATATGAAGAGATCATGTACGGTACTATTGCTGTGATAATATTAGCATGAGAAGTACAGCGCTGTGGATAGAGATTAATAATGGTATATGCTGGTTGCAGTAGTTCCTCTGCTCCCAATTACTTTGTTTAGATTTCTGCTTAATTTCTGAGTAAGGGAGTCCCCACTGTTCACAGAGGCCCCACCCTGGGTGGAGACACTGCCAACTTTATTATCAAACTCACACATCCACTTACCGACGATTCTGGTTCTTTTATTTTCCTAGGGGTTTAGTGAAATATCCTGTTTGGGATTGCTATTTCCCATTCCCCTCCCCCCCCCCAAAAAAAAGAACCACACTCTTTAAACTTTTAGTCAGGAAAATATGAAATATTGCATACACTTCCTTAATATTTACTAATAATATTTCTAACCACATATAAAGCTCTCAGCTCCTTTATACAGCTCAGTAGCCCAAGCAGAAATTTACTGCAGAACTGAATGAGTCAGGAGACAAGCATTTCCAATTTTCTAATTTTTCTGTCTATAAAACCAGGTACACACTAATGCCGCGTACACACGATCGGACATTCCGACAAAATCCATCTGATTTTTTCCGACGGATGTTGGCTCAAACTTGTCTTACATACACACGGTCACACAAAGTTGGTCGGAAATTCTGAACGTCAAGAACGCGGTGACGTACAACACGTACGACGAGCCGAGAAAAAATTAATTTCAATAGCCAGTGCTGCTCTTCTGCTTGATTCCGAGCATGTGCAGCACTTTGTGTGTCGGAATTGTATACACACGGTCGAAATTTACATAATCGGATTTTGTTGTCGGAAAATTTTATAGTCTGCTCTCAAACTTTGTGTGTCGGAAATTTCGATGGAAACTGTCTGAAGGAGCATAGGCACGGTTGGAATTTCCGACCACAAGCTCTGATCGGACATTTTCCGTTGGAAAGTCTGACCGTGTGTACAGGGCATCACAGGTTTTTTTTTCAGGCTGAACAAAAAAAATGAAGAGCTCGGGAGGAGCTGCTTTTTCTGATGTTAGTGATCTCCCTGGCTGAGCTATTGTGTTCTGACAGGGGCCCCTGCCAGAACACACTGGTCAGCACTCTAAGCCATTGGCTGAGAACGCTGATGGGGTGGTGATCAGCAGACCTTTTTCAGTCATGCCTCTTCAACAGAAGGGCCGAATGTCAGCCAATTTCTATTGAATCGGTCTATGCCACCTGACATGTGGCCCGTATGTGCGGCCCTTAAAGGAGTTGTAAAGTCAGAAGGTTTTTTTTTATCTTAATGCATTCTTAATGCCCCAGCACCCCTAATACTTACCTGAGCCCCATTTCTGACCATCACTGTCCATGAGTGTCTTGGCCATCTGAGACTCTCCCTCCTGATTGGCTGAGACTCAGCAGTGGTACCCACTGCTGTCACTCAAAATTAGTCAGCCAATCAGGAGCAAGAGGGGGTGGGGCCGATCCGCAGTTCCATGTCTGAATGGACACAGGGAGCTGTGACTTGGCTCGGGTGCCCCCATAGCAAGCTGATTGCTGTGGGGGCACTCAACAGGAGGGAGGGGCCAGTACAGCCTAAGAGGGACCTGAGAAGAGCAGGATCCAGGTTGCTTTGAGCAAATCCACTGCACAGAGGAGGTAAGTATGACATGTTTGTTATTTTTATAGGAAAAAAATTAGACTTTACACTCAATTCTGAATATAACTTGTAGATGTTGCTGATAAATTCATTGTGGAACCAAAATTTACGTTCTTCACTTGCAGAATATTGGAAACTTTCCCTGTAATGCCCATTTAATATTTTATTCAGAGAGGAAATTCAGGAGAAAGAAATGCACCTAAATTAGTTTATCAAGCAGGGTTTTAAATGTGATTCTGAACAGGAAAACATAACCTCTCCGGAGGTGTTACCACGTGCTGACTGCATTGTTAATGCACGGATACTGGATTTCATCAGGAAAAATGAAAATGAATGTATTTTAATCTCTAACCACCTCTGTACCATGTGCACATCCTCAGACCACCTCTGTATCATTCATGTCCGCATCCTCTGACCACCTTTGTATCAAGTCTGCAGCCGCTAACCATCTCCTGTATCATGTCTGCAATCTTTGACCATCTCTTGTCTTGTATCATATCTCCAGTCTCTGAGGGGGAGCCTGGAGAGGCATTGAAAGTTAGAACGCCACCGGGATGGGGATTACGGGAGGAGTCGGTGTGGACTGTGGAGAAGAGACTATAGGATAAAACCAGAGCCACCAAGCTGCAGCTGACTGACTGAGCCCTGCACGGAGCACCTGAGAGGAGGTCAGTGACAGCGCCATCAGGCCAGTCTGAGGGGGTCACTGGTGTAAGGGGGGAGTGAATACAATAATGTAAGGGGGCTCTGATATAAAGGTTCCCCCTTATATCAGGAACCCCCCCTATGTTGAATGAATGAAGGAATTAATGATTTGTAAAATGCTGCAAATGCGAACTGAATCGCCTCAAGACGCTAAATGCCTTTTGTGTTGTCAGCTTCTTAGAAGAGGAAGGTCTTGAGTTTTTTCCTGAAGGCCAGTTAGTGTATTCTGGTCACCAGAGTGCCCCCCACATCAGAGTTCCAGGTGTTCCCCTTTACATCAATCTGCAGGGGGAATTCTGCAGAACCTGATGTAAAGGGGAACTCTGATGTAAAAGGTAATGCTGCAGACTCTAATGTGGGAACTTTGATGTAAAGGGGTGACCAGAGCCCCCCCTTTACATCAGAGTTCCCCTTTAGATCATGATCTGCAGAATTCCCCTTTATGTCATAATTCCCTTGCACTGTAAGGGGGAATCCTGCAAACTCTGATGTAAGGAGGAACTTTGTGTTTTTGACATTTGTTTAACTTAAACACATTACTAATTAGCACTAGCTATATGTTTATAGTGGAAATATTAATATTTGCATTGTTTAGCACAGAAAACTGGCATTGTAGGTACTTTTGCAGTGGCAATAAAAAATTGGCTCTGTCAGTAAATTTCATGATTTTTACCAGTAAAAAATTGGCGCTGTTTGTAAATTTTGGCATCCTGCCAGTAAATTCCACTTCACGGGGGGTTGGCAACACTGAATCCTGATGACCAACTACAAGAAACGTCTTACCTCTGTGCTTGCCAACAAGGTTTTCTCCACCAAGTACTAAGTCATATTTTACATGGGGATCAAATACTTATTTTACTCACTGAACTACAACTCAATTTATAGTATTGTTTGATGTGGTTTTTCTGGATTTTTGGTTGATATTCTGTCTCTAGCATTACAAAAATACACGTATGATAAAAAATTATAGACCCTTCATTTCTTTGTAGGTGGGCAAACTTACAAAATCTGCAGGGGATCAAAAAATTATTTTCCTCACTGTATAATATTTGGGTGTTCTAAGTAATTTTCTAGCAAAAAATACAGATTTTTACTTCAAAACAACAAATGTAAAAAAAAAGCCTGGTCTTAAAGTGGTTAAACCTTTGCAAACTCAGATGGCACTCATAGCTCAGTCAGCACTATTCCCATGACTGCTTTATAAATATATTTATGATTATATTACAATAAAATGTAACAACCTTATTTCAAAAGAATATAAATAGAACTCAAACATTAAAGCTTAGTTGAAAGCAGAAATCAAAGAGGTGAAGTTCAGCATTGCAGGACGATGGAGTCTACAACACATACATTCTATCATGTACATGGAATGGATTCCAGAAGTTTTCTGGATTTATATTTCTCTAATAAGGAGGACATGGTCTTTGCAGAGGATACTTTAAAATTTCCAATGGCGATGATTCACTATCAGTTCAGCACCGGTATGTACAGCATAGATTGATATTTTCCTTGTCAAAAGAAGTTTATTGAGTATACAATGTTATAAAGATACATAAAGTAAGTTTACAAGGATCTATAAAGTAAGCTCATTGTTTTACAGTAGGGTTTATATAGGTAAATATCATGAAATTTCAAATATTAAACATTGGGTTCACGTAAACCTAAATTAAAGATATATATCATTTCCTTAGTTACTTTTGTAGGTATTTAAATGATTTATACCTACTATACATATTGTTTACAAGTAGAGTGTATGTAGGTCAAATAAATTCTGATAATGAGCTTTAATCGTAAGGTGGAGAAAAGGAAAGAGAAAGAAGAAAAAGGGTTGAAGGGTAGAGGTATGGTCCACAAGGTTGTCCTGCTCGTCAGTTTATTATTCTTTTTAGTTCTCTTTGAAGCCTTAGAATGGGTGTCTCTGTAAGTCATTTAATCTGTTACCATGGCAACAGGACAGAGTCATTGAAGTTTGACAGGAACTGTTGTTTTATCCAAGGATGCCAAAGTTTTTCAAATTTTGGAATTTGATTTTGATCGATGGCTACCATCTTAGCATGGGACATTGTATTATTCATTCTGTGAATTGTTTCTGCTAGTACCAATGTAGGAGATTTCCATGCCTTGGCCACTGTTTGTTTTGCAGCCGTTATTAGTTGGATCATAAGTTTGAATTGAGAGAGTGTTAACCATTCCGGTTTTAGATTAAGTAAAGTTAAATATGGATCTGGTTGTATTATTTTTTAAAATATTTTAGATGCAATCACGAAGACTTCCTTCCAGAAGGTTTGGATTACTGGGCACGTCCACCATATGTGTAAATATGTGCCTATTTCTGGGCATCCTCGAAAACAAAGAGCTGAGGTATTAGGTGAATATTTTGCCACTCTAGCGGGTACAAGGTACCAGCGAGTTAGGACTTTATAATTTGTCTCCAGTGCTAAGATGTTGGGTGAAGATGACTTAGATGTGAGCCATATGTTAGACCAGTCCGTGTCTTCTAAAGTTCGTCCCAGGTCCTCCTCCCACCTCTGAACGTAAGAGGGTCTATTAAGATTTGCTACTCCATATAATTGATTATAAAGTGATGAAATTGTACCTTTAGCAAATGGATCTTTTGTACAGATTGATTCAAAAATGATTTGATTTGGAGATATCTAAATATCTCAGAGTTTGGTAGATCATATTTTTCTCTAAGCGATGGGAATGAAAGGAATGATTTAGATGCTATGAAGTCATTTAGTGTCTGAATGCCTGATGTTGTCCAAGCTTTAAAAGAATTTGGGTAGATCCATGCCGTATAAAAGGCCGGATTTCTGATAAAAGAAAGGAGAGGATTGTGTGGAGATTGTAACTGAAATTTGGTTTTTAGTTTATCCCAGAGAGATAAGAAGTGTTTAGTTATGGGATTATGAATTTTAAAGCGGTCTTTAGGATCAAGCCATAATAAATTTGATATTAATAGAGGGTCATTTTCTGAAGCCTCTATAAATACCCATAATGGGATTTCCTGTTTTGCATGGTATTTGGACAGACTGGCCAAATGTGCTGCTCTGTAGTAGTTAGTAAAATTAGGGTATCCCAGGCCTCCTTTATTTTTGGGAAGATGTAGTGTGTGTATAGGTATACGTGGTTTAGAAGAGTCCCATATAAACAAAGTTGCTCTTTTTTGTACTATTCTCAAATAATAGGAAGGAATTGGAATAGGGAGGACTCTGAATAGATAAAGCAATTTGGGTAGAATAGTCATTTTGATTGCATTAATCTTCCCTATCCAGGATAAAGGAAGTTGCGACCATTGTTTTATTAGATTTGTGATCTGTCTTCATACAGGAGGATAATTGGTTGAGAATAAGACAGAATGAGATGCTATTAAATGAATTCCAAGATATGGGATTGATTTTTCTGCCCATGTGAATGGGAGTGCAGCCCTAGCCGGGATCAATTCCATGTTTGTGGGTGAAATATTAAGCACTAGGCATTTCTTAGGATTAATCATAAGGCCGGATAGGGCTGCAAATCCATCAAGAGCTGGTATTAAGTTAGGACCAGAGACCTGTGGTGATGATAGAAAAAGTAATATATCGTCTGCAAATATACATAGTTTGTGTGTAATACCTCCTACTTCAATGCCAGTTATAGTTTGGTTTGTTCTGATGTATTGGGCCATGGGTTCGAGTATAAGGGCAAATAATAAGGGAGATAATGGCAACCCTGTCGGGTACCTCTTTCGATATTAAAGGCTTCAGATTTGTATCCAGCATATTTTATATAGGCTTTGGGTTTATTATATAATGCTTTGATCCATGTTAAAAAGTGGGGTCCAAAACCCCATTTTTGTAATGAATATTGCATATATTGCCAGGATACTGTGTCAAATGCCCTCTTAATATCGAGAGATAGGAATATAAAGGAATTTTCTGTTTTTTAGCAATATGTGCCAATAACACTGCCCTGCGTATATTATCGCCTGCCTGTCTATTTGGCATGAAGCCTACTTGATCTCTATGTATTCATTTTCCTATAATGCTATTGAGGCGTTTTGCTATTATTTTTGCTAATAATTTAATATCAAGGTTTAACAGAGAGATAGGCCGATAATTCACACAGGAAGTATCATCAGAAAGGGGTTTTGGGATCATACAAACAATTGCCATTAGTGTTTCTTGCTGAAAAGAATGTCCATCTAGAAGTTTGTTAAAAGTTTCAGTGAGAATGGGAGAGAGTATTTCTGAGAATGTTTTATAGTATAAAGCCGAGTAGCTGTCTGGGCCTGGTCTTTTGTTAGGTTTTAGGTCTTTTATGGCGTTAGCAACTTCATCTATAGTTATAGGCTCATCCAAACTGCTTTTTTGATTCTGAGATAACTCGGGTAAGGTTATTTTTGAGAAGAAGGATTCAGCCTCTGTAGGATTAAATTCATTGTTTGTCTTGTATAAAGTTGCGAGATGTGAGTGAAATTTATGGACTATTTTAACTGGATTACAAGTGTAAACATTTTTTGATAATTTCAAACGTATTGGTTTGAAAGATTTGTTAGTTGAATTTAATGCCCGAGCCAAATATGTACCTGGTTTGTTTGTATTCATGTAGAAATTGTGTTTGGAGCGTTTGAGGGATTTATCAACTGACTCAGTGAGAAATAGATCATATTCCAATCAAGATTTTTCCAGATGAGATTTTGTACTCTGAGATGGATTATCTTGAAATGATATGTAGGCTGCATTAAAATTAAGTTCTAGTTTTTTTGCTAGATTTTTGCATTCCCGTTTAAACAGTGCCATTTGTCTTTGTATTGTACCACGCAAGACAGGCTTATGAGCTTCCCACAGTGTTATTGGGGAGATGTCTGTTGTATTATTAATTGATATGTATTCCTTTAAAGCTTGTTCAATGGCCATCTGATGTAGTGGGTGTTTGAGCATTATGTCCGGTAAGTACCACGTTGGGTCATGCGCTTTTGGTATGGCTGAGGCTATAGTAGTGTATACTGCATTTTGGTCAGACCACGGAATCGGAATTATATCTGATGCAATAATTTCTGGTATCATTCCTATTGTTAGAAAAATATGATCTATTCTGGTGAAGGTTTGATGAGGGTGCGAGAAATAAGTGAATTTCTTTTTCATTGGGTTACTTTCTCTCCACGAATCTGCCAGATTGTATTTGGAAAGAAGTTGAGAAAAAGGTAATCTAGAGGTTATTTTGGATGGTGTAAAAGGTGATTTATCTAGAAATGGGAGGAGGACCTGGTTCGAATCCCCGCACATTATCACTGTTCCTATTTTGTGTGTATTAATCACTTGTAATATATATGAGAGGAATGGTGTAGGTTGTTTGTTAGGAGCGTAGTAGGAAATCACCGTGATTGCTGTATCCATTATATAACCCATGAGTATCAGGTATCTACCTTCTGGGTCTTTAATTTCTGATGATAAGGTGAATGGTGTGGATCGGTGAAATGCAATTAGAGTTCCCCTTTGCTTGGTACAGGCAGAAGCCGTGTAAATTTGTTGATAAAAAGGAGAAATATATTTTGGAGTAGAATCTTTGGTGAAGTGTGTTTCTTGGAGGCATACTATGTGAGCCTTCTTGTTATGGAAAGTACGGAAGGCTTTGGTCCTTTTTTGAGGGACATTTATTCCCTGAACATTCAGGGAAAGTATATTCAGTGGTGCCATGGCAACAGATCAAATAGTTTTGACTTACTTTTTGTTATGCAGAGCTGACTGCGCAGATCAACCTGTGTGGACTGAAAAGATGAATAGATAAAAAAGAAACCAGTGAATTCTGGAGTAAAGAGTAAACAAAAAACATATGAGATTAGATGATACATTGTATAAATAATTTTTTGCAAGTAATCACAATTTACCCATGAAAGAGAATAAATATCTCTCTCAGGGGAATAAGTGCCTTCGTCACATTCCCACATAATATGGTTGGGAGACTGAGGAGGGCTAATGGGGGTACACGGATCTTCCGCTTACAGGAGAGAAGTGCTATGTCAAAAGACATCAAAATGATGTTTCATTAATTGGAGTGCAGAATATAGTTTTTGTTGAAATTATTTATTCCAGGGTGGTTGTATATGGTTAGTCTTGCCCTAGGCTAAATAATTCAGTTAGAAAGGTACTGTTAATAACTTTGGTATTGATGAAGATAGTTTGAATTATTTTGGGATTTTAACCCTTTTAGAGTAAACAATTACATATTTTATTCATATGTAACTGTTTAGATATGTTAACTCATAAAATTGAGGTTGTATTGCTTCAGATTAGAATAAACAAAAACATAATTCTAGGAACTAGTTAGGTAATAATATATTTGTTTTAAGAAAAGAAAGAAAAAGCTTCCATTACTTCTGGATTATTGAATATATTTGTCCTAAAAAGTAATAAATCTATTGTTATTACCTGATAATATATAACTGAACAAGAATTTCCTTATTTCACTTATATATTCTAAGGCTATATGAATCAGAAGTAATAAGAAATATAACTGGAATGTAACATGATCCCACACAGTGTGTGACTATCAGAATGCAGTTACATTCAGTTATAAATACAGGTTTTTTATAGAGAACCATCTCTTAGTATAATAAATGAAGAGATATCAGGAATTAGGATGTCAGTCCATTGAATCTTCTTGGTCCATGGATGATGTGGCATAACGGCCTCTTTTGTGAGAATGATGATTTCCATTTTGTTCTGAAATTTTCTGAGTGCTGCCTGAAGGTGAAGATGATGCCATTCTTCTGCGTGTGGGAGAGTTGCTGCTTGTGGGTTCTGTCAGATTTAATTTTAAAAGGGTTTGTTGTAGTTCATCTGCTGATCTGCTTCTGTAAATTGTACCTTGGTAGTTAAATCTGACTGAAAAGGGGAAGCCCCATTGATACATAATGTTGTGGCATTGCAGTTCCATTAGTTGGGGTTTCATGGATCGTCTTTTAGTAATAGTAAGTTGAGATAGGTCAGCAAAAATTTGATAATTGTGTCCTTGAAAATTAAGTTCCTTTTTTTCTCTTGCAGCAATTAGTATTTGTTCTTTCGTTCTGTAATAATGAAATTTTGTGATTATATCACGTGGGGGTCCATCTTTCTTTTTGGCTGTGAGGGCTCTGTGTACTCTGTCCAGTTCTAAACCTTCAATAGCGATATCTGGCTTTAGTTCTTGTAATAGAGCAGTAATAGTAGATTGCAGGTCTGTCACAGTTTCAGGTATTCCCCTTATGCGCAAGTTTGAACGTCTGGCTCTATTTTCGTAATCTTCGAGCTTAGTTTGAAGTATTAAATTCTCTTCTTTTAATTGTTCCAATTCTGTTATATTTACTTGGGTTGTAATTTCAATTTCATTCATTTTTATTTCTAAGGCTGCGGTGCGGTTTCCCAGCTCTCTTATTTCTTTGGTTAGGCTTTTTGTTATTTGGTCTGAGGTTTGTTTTAAAGCCTTATGAAGCATCTTTTCAAATTGTAATAATATTACTGGGGATGCTGAGGAGGCTTGTGGAGAAGTTTGTGAGAGGATTTGTTCTGTATCTGACTCAAATGGAGAGTCTTGCTGTGACATTTTCTGTCTGTGAGAGCGCCCTGATGCTGTATCTTGCGAGGTGACTGGAGTTGCTTTAGTTGCAGTGAGTGCCTGTGAGCTCTTTGTGAGGTGATTTTTATTTCTGCCACGGTTTCCTCCCAGTACCATATTTCCTGCTTAAACTTTCACAGTTTGTTCCCTGGGGCAAAAAGGTTCAAATGGATACCTTTTGAGCCTGCAGGCTCCGCTTTGTCCTTCTCTTCTCTCCTCAGCGGTGCGGAGCTCTAACAATGCATGTCTGCTCCGCTAGGCTCCGCCCATCTCCCCCCCCATAGATTGATATTTTCAACAAAAAATGTTGTTAATAAATCTAATGCCGCGTACACACGGTCGGACTTTTCGTCTACAAAAGTCCAACGGACGCTGACGGACTAAAGCTGGCTGGTAATCCGATCGTGTGTGGGCTTCTCCGGACTTTCAACGGACTTTTTTAGCCTCAAATCCGACGGACTTTAGATTTGAAGCATGCTTCAAATCTTTACGTCGTAAGTACGACGGACCCCGAAGTCCGCTCGTCTGTATGCTAGTCCGACGGACAAAAAAACGACGCATGCTCATAAGCAAAAACTAAACGGAAGCACTCGGTCTAGTAAAACTAGTGTTCGTATTGTAGGTAGCACATTCATCACGCTGCAAAATCTGTGATCGTTGAATGCAGCGCATTTTATTTCTTCTTTACGAAGGCTCTATAAAGAACGAAGGTGTTTTGCTGTTCATAATCAGAGTTCTCCCAAACTGATTTCTGGATTCTTTTTCTCTTTGATCTCATGAATGATATAGTATGCATTTTAAAAACAATGTTTCCATACTAATAATACTTTTTCCCCTTTTTTTTTTTTAGGTTTGTAAAGTTACCACAAAGAACCCATTATTCTGTTTTTTTTTTTTTTATAGTGATTATTTTTTAGTTTTTAGATAAAGTTAACCCAAAGCACCGTTTTTGGTTACGTAAATTTTTGGATTTTCAAGACTTACCACTTGAACATTATTAACATTAGTAATGTATTTTTGGTGTGTTTTTTTTCTAACTCAATGAGATTGTTGTCCCTTGTTAATTTAACATTGTGTGTAAAATCAATGATTTCAAAGAAAAAACATAAAAAGTCTTTTGCTAAACTCAAAAAATGATCCATTTATTCATGGTCAAAATAAAATAAAGAGGAAGTCAACGCTGGAAAAAGTCGGTGTACCAGAAAATTGGGATCTTGCGGAGTCCATATAAGAGGGAGCACAATCTGGTCCAAGAATCCCAGAGATCAACAGCACCAGCAGATGATCTAGATGTCCCCAGACTGTGGTCCTACAACAGCCTGCGTCTTCTGTCAGACCAGACTGAACCCAGGTCATCATTTTCTTCTCTTCCCTGCAGCCTTTCCTCCACGCTGCCCTGCAGCCTTCCCTGTAGCCTTCTTTTGAGGCTGTGGCTCTGGTGTTTCAGTTGTGGCAGGAGGAGGAGGAGGAGGAGGAGGGGGGGCTGCCTCATGTAGTTGGGTGTTTTGTGTTAGCGTGCCCTGCAGCCCCTTATGGATTGTTTCCCCAAATAGGCGCTCACAAATGAGGCGCTGCTCCCTATTCATCTGAAGAAGCCTGCTGGCTAAGTAGCAGCCATAGGATTCTTCCGCTTCGGGGGGGCTCCTTAAAAAACGGGTGGCCTCTTGCATGAGGCGCAGGGATGCGTCCTGTGTGACCATCCCCTTCCTGGCCCTTTTTTTGGGAAGGTGGAGGGGAGGCACTTGGGATTCGGTCAGGCTCCTACTGGGCCCAGCCACCTCACTTGGCCCAGCCACCTCACTGGGAGCAGCCACCTCACTGGGAGCAGCCACCTCACTGGGAGCAGCCACCTCCTGCCTGACACTGGGCCCAGCCTCCTCCAGGATGATGGTGAATCCGGCCTCCTCCAGGCTGTCCATGGGCCTGGTCTCCTCCTGCCTGCCACTTTCCCCACATTCCTCCTGGATGGACTCATCCTGTGTATAAAAAAAGGACAATAGTTTGAGTATATTTTTTTGGGTTCATCAATGACACACAGTTTGCTTCTCATGAATAGCAAATTCAATGTGAATACTTCTCTTTAATAAAAGAGTCTAATCAGACACCCTAATTATTTCAAGCAGGTGCCAAACATATTTAGCCACTACTGTCAATTGATATGTATACCCAATTTTGAGTGCCAAATTATTTTAGACAATTATAACATCCAGTTAACATCATTAATATTAGTACAGTAAATATTTGTTAAAATAATTTACCTGACTCCAGATGGTCATATCTGGTTCATCCAGGATGGAAGACCCAGCTTGCTCCTCATCAGCCTCTGCTGGGGTGGAGGGAAGGGTGGAGGGAAGGGTTGAAAGTGATGGCCTGGCTTCATTCTGGTCATCCAGAAAACGTAGTTGATTATAGTACCACAGCCTGGGTACATAAACATCATCTGCTGATGCTCCTGATCTCCTTGATTCCTGGATCTTCTTATGCTCCCTCTTATACATGTTCCTCAAGCCCCCAATTTTCTTGAGCAATGTCTCCATTGTTGCTTCCGGGATGGTCGCCTGGACAAAGGCCAGAAGTCTCTCCAGCGTTGACTTCCTCACATGCTTAGCATAATACTGAGGGTGTTTCACCTCCCACAAATTCCTCATCTCTCGATATTTGGAAATAAAAGATGTAAGGAACTCTGGATCCTTAAATAGGGGATTCATTATATCTGGAAAAGATGAAGTCACAAGACAAAAAACACTTTTATTATAGGTTTCGGCTAACCCCTCATCATCTTCTCCCTATGTAGGCCTCATCAATCTATCAAGCCATATAGGCCGCTTGCTACAAAGTCATGACCATAAAACCCCAAAAAAATATATTTAAAATTACCTTCGTTTTGTAACGTCCTGGTCCACTATCACCTACGCACAGAACGTTCGTACGACACGTGCGCAAGGGCCCTCTTCATACACTACGCATGTGTGAAACTCCGCCTGCGTCGCCCGCCCCTGACGTTCGAAATTAACTCATGTTCTCCACCCCCTAATTCGACGCACAGAACGTACGTACGACACGTGCGCAAGGCCCCTCTTTATACACTACGCATGTGTGAAACTCCGCCTGCGTCGCCCGCCCCTGACGTTCGATTTTAACTCATGTTCTCCGCCCATTTTTTGTTACGGCGCGTAGTGGAGTTAAAGAATGGCGGAGACACCTGAAATGTTGACGACCTCAGGTAGTGGAGATAGCCCGGAGGCTGGAACGTCTGCAAAATCTATGAGGCCTAGATTTAAGGCCTCTAATATGAGTTTTAAAGAGATGGTGGAGATGGTGGCCATTCTTCACAAAGACGACTATGATGGCAATTATGGGCCGTACGCACGGCCAAATTTGCGCAAGGCCAAAATCATGGCGAAGGTCGTGGAGACTTTGCAGGCATCTTTTGGGGTCCAGCGCTCCAAAGATCAACTGCGAAAAAGATGGTCTGACCTGAAACTCAGGGAGCCGGATCAATACCGACGTATCCGGAAAGTTCTTAAAAAAAGTAAGTACTTGTCGTGTTTTTCTCTTGTGTTTATTACCTTGTATACTGCTCCATGTGCTTTTCCTTCCTATCCGATTTTTTGTTCATCGTTTTAAACGATCTTTTAAGAAACCTCGTTACATATCTATAGATATATATCTATATATACATATACACATATATATACATACATATATATATATACATATACATACATATATATATATACATATATATATATAACTATATATATATATATATAACTATATATATATATATAACTATATATATATATCTAACTATATATATATATATATATATATATCTAACTATATATATATATATATATATATATAACTATATATATATATAACTATATATATATATAATTATATATATATATAAATATATATATAACTATAGAGAGATATATATATATATATATATATATATATATATATATATTGAGAGATAGATATAGATATAGAGATATAGAGAGAGAGAGAGAGAGAGAGAGAGAGAGAGAAATATATAGAGAGAGAGAGAAATATAGAGATAGGTAGATAGATAGATATAGAAATGTAAAACATTCTTTTTGAAGATTTGAAGTTATCTTAATTTTTTGGCTTTACATTTAGTTAGATATTTAGAGATTTTGTTCCAGATATAGAGAGAGATCAAAAGATTATTAACTATATTTTGAGATATTGATATCTATCTATCCGATATGTCTTTCTAATTTTAAATATTGAGGTAAAATAGGAACTCTACACAAACCACTTCATTACAAATGTTGGAAAATTACTATGTACTAAAATATCTGTGTGCTAATTAGATTATTAATTTTTTGTTTCACATAGGGGAAAAATCACTCAGCCAACAACCAGAAGACAGTCCACCCCAAGCAAAACATGATTGGGAAATAAGCCCAAGTCCCATTGAGGATGTGGAGGAAGGAGAGGTGGGCGACATGGGCACCCCACCAGGTGAGTGTCTGACACACCAGCTTACGGTAATCTATGCATGGCTGCCTTTTATTTTATGTAATTTTTCTACTCTATTTTAGGTGATCTGGTTGTGCTTGAGTCAAGCAACAGCGCCACCCCCGAGGATGTTCATGAAGTATGCGACATGGGCACCCCACCAGGTCAGTGTTTGAGACACCAGCTTTATGGTAAGGTAAACTTATGTGTGCATATTTCTAAACATATTTTTTTTTTCATTCCACTTTAGGTCCAAGTGACTATTTCACCACAGACAGTGCCCAACGGCTAATTGCTCAAATCATGGCCTGGAATGGGGAGATCGATCAAATGCGGAATCGGCTGGATCGTATGCAGCAGGAAATGAAGGACATGATTGATGTTTTGGGTCGAATCTAAATGCCCTTTTTTAAACCCCAAAACATCAATCATGTCCTTCATTTCCTGTTTTGCTGACCCCATTCTGGGCCTTCTCTTTTTTTTTTTTGGCAGAACATAAATGGCTGTTTAACCTAATGTAAAAAAGGAGGGCTGTTTCTCGTAAATACCTCAAAAATCCACAAAAAAATAAAAATTGATTTTCAAAAAAACACAAAAAAAAAAAAAAAAAACTTGATTTTAAAAAACCAAAAAAAATAAAAAACTTGATTTTAAAAAACCCAAAAAAATAAAAAACTTGATTTTCAAAAACCAAAAAAAATAAAAAACTTGATTTTAAAAAACCCAAAAAAATAAAAAACTTGATTTTAAAAAAGCAAAAAAAAAAAAAAACTTGATTTTCAAAAACCAAAAAAAATAAAAAACTTGATTTTAAAAAACCCAAAAAAATAAAAAACTTGATTTTCAAAAACCAAAAAAAATAAAAAACTTGATTTTAAAAAACCCAAAAAAATAAAAAACTTGATTTTAAAAAAGCAAAAAAAATTAATATACAAACTTTATTAAAAAAAAATAATAAAAACAAAAATAACTTGATAAAAAAAAAAAACATAAACAAAAAAATTGCTTTAAAAAAAAAAAAAAAAAAAACAAAACTTGATTTTCCCAAAACAAAAAAAAAAGCCTGTTTGTGAAAATCAAAAAGCCAAAAATATTTTTTTGTGGATTAGGTATAAATATTTAGATATAATTATATTTTGCTACATTATTAAGATATCATTCTATTTTTGTCTATGAACATTTTATACTAAATGCAGAACGGAATGCATAACAACCATTAATAAAAACATCTCCTTATAGGAATTAAATAAATGTGTGGTTTGTTATTTCAAGGCTCAGTATCATTTTAGTTATAATTGTAAAAAAGTTGTTTACAGTGGCAATGGAGCTTATTTAGACATTTAAAATTACAATACAGTTGGCACTACAACTGCTCGACCATAACCTAGGAGACAGCCCAAAAGAAAGGCAAGCAATAAATATAATGCAAGATTTCATCAATAATTTTTTTATTGTCAAAAATTATATATCCTGGCCCATTGCAATGGCCCCCCTACCCATAAAATAATTAACATATTGCTGTCTAACTTGACGGGCACTTTGGGGGGCCAAGCCAGTACGGACAGTATCCAGGCCTGTAAGGTTGGCTTCTATTTGTCCGGCCTCAGGCCCAACTGTGCCTATATAATTTGTAGAATGCTTATTTAAAAAGTTGTGCAGAATGCAGCACGATAAAACGATAAAATTAAGTTTGTATTCCGCCAAATTAATGGCTGTTTGAAACAGGCGGAACCGGCTGGCCAGAATTCCAAACGCATTCTCAACCACTCTTCTAGCTCTGGCCAGCCGGTAATTAAAAACCCTCCTCTCCGGGGTGAGGGTTCTTTGGGGGAATGGCCTCATGAGGTGCTTGCTGAGAGCGAAGGCTTCATCGGCAATGAAGACAAAGGGGAGTCCTTCCACGTTATCCTCATCAGGTGGCAATCCCAGGCCACCACTCTGGAGACGCTGGCAGAACTCCGTCTGGGCAAATACTCCTCCATCCGACATCCGGCCATTCTTCCCCACGTCCACATATAAAAAATCATAGTGTGCCGACACCACCGCCATTAAAACAATACTGTGGAACCCCTTATAATTAAAATAATATGACCCCGAATGGGGTGGTGGCACAATGTGGACATGTTTCCCATCTATAGCCCCTCCACAATTGGGAAAGTCCCAACGGCTGGCAAAATGGGATGCCACAGTCTGCCATTCCTGTGGCGTTGAAGGAAACTGGGAAATCAAACAAGAAAACCAAAATCAATTAATTTGGAAGCTAACATTGCAAGAAAATTAGACAATTAAAAACATTATTCCCCAGCATCAGTATAACATTCAATAATTTAATTGTTCTGGAATAACTAATATGGAAAGGCACACTTATCAGATTGCTCACCCCCTCTGATGGAACATTGATTACATTTTAGGGGGTTGTGAAATCCCTAAAAAAAATTACTTTTAGGACACGCAGGAATTTAGGGACTAAAAAGGCTACAAGACTGCAGTTGTCGCACTCTGCAGGTGCAGTTGCTAACCAGCTTACAGTAAATGAGGTAATGGAAAAAGGCATTCATGTTGCAAGGAGTACACAATCACATGCAAGGGCAATTAATGAAAACACTTTGAGGCTTGCATATGATTTGATGATGGAAATCAGCAGAGCTTCTGCTCATTTACTAAAGCACTGGAACAAATGCACTTGTAGAGTGCACATGCATTTTGCAAAGTGCAACATATATTTGCTTTAGACAAATCAACACCACAGAACATTCCAGCAAATTTTAACGAGGGTGGGGGTGGGGGGTTGTGAAATCTAGATAATTGCTCATTAGCAGCACACTATTTGGAGTGAGTTTAGGTGGGGGGGGGGGGTTGTGAAATCTAGATAATTGCTCATTAGCAGCACACTATTTGGAGTGAGTTTAGGTGGGGGGGGGGGGGGGGTGTGGGGGTTGTGAAATCTAGATAATTGCTCATTAGCAGCACACTATTTGGAGTGAGTTTAGGTGGTGGGGGGGGGGTGGGGGGGTTGTGAAATCTAGATAATTGCTCATTAGCAGCACACTAAATACACTCAAACAAAATACATTCCAAATGAGTAGACTAGGTGGATATGTTCCCATCACTTCATGCTGGGAAGGTTATTGAAGGAAAATATACATGCATGACAAAAAATAACAGTAAAAAATTCCAGCATGTGTGAGGATAAAAAGGGGACATTCACACTATATTGCAATGATGGTAAGTAGTGTTTGAAGCAAGAAATACATCACATTATCAAAGATTACATAAAAGAACATGTGATGCTAATAAAAGAAAAATATCTTACCTTAATATAGTCCTTCTGCAGGACCTGTATGATGGCAGAACAGGTCTCTGGGATAATGATCCCCAGAGCCTGGGGGGAGATGCCTGTCGAGAACTTAAGGTCCTGCAGGCTTCTCCCTGTGGCCAAATACCGCAAGGTAGCGACCAGCCTCTGCTCCGGAGTGATGGCTTGCCTCATGCAGGTATCCTGCCTGCTGATATAGGGGGTCAGCAAAGCCAACAAACGGTCAAAAACGGGGTCCGTCATCCGGAGAAAGTTCCTGAAATCCTCAGGATTATTCTCACGGATCTCACGGAGCAAAGGCATGTGACAGAACTGGTCACGCTGAAGCAACCAATTCTTGGTCCATGAACTCCTCCTCGCCCTGTTCATGGACTGGTCTTGGGCTGAAGAATAAACTACAGCACCAAGCACATACAATGCACGAGCTCTACGACGAGTACGTACAGGTAACATGGCTTCAAAACGGTCGGCTGGTCAGAACGCACTAAACAGAACGCACTGAAGAACAGCAAGGCCTGTGAAGAACGACCTGAAAATCAGGAACGAGCGGCCAATAAAACAAAGATTTCTCAATGCCAACTGACCAAACGCACTGAAAAGCAGATACAAACCTCACAAGCACAGACTGAACAACAGTTAAAACGAACTGAAAAATACGAGTCTCACAAGCGCGAATCGTCTCTCACCAAACTTCTACTAACACGAGATAAACACGAGATTAGCAGAAGGAGCCCAAAGGGTGTCGTACGGGCTATTGAACTTCCGTTTTATAGTCTCGTCGGACTTGGTGTACGTCACCGCGTACTAGGCTGTCGTACTTTTGTGTGGTCGTGTGTGTGCAAGTCCGTTCGTAAGAAAGTCTGCCGCAAGTCCGCCGAAAGTACGTCGGAAGTCTGTCGGACAGGCTGTCGGACTTTTGTAGACGAAAAGTCCGACCGTGTGTACGCGGCATAAGAGTATCACTCACATAAGTGGCAGTCCCCATAGCTCTGACCTCACAGCTTCCTCTTGCTGGTAGAAGGGGAATGCTTTATTTCTTACTCAAAAATCAAGCTGTTTCTATAAAAAAAAAAAAAAAATATATATATATATATATATATATATATATATATATATATATATATATATATACCTCACTATGGTCTCTTCCACATTTTGTTGTCTTACAACCTGCAATTGAAATCGATTTGATTGACATTTTATAACACTGAGGTACATTAAATTAAATTGAATTTGTAAATAAATAACAATAATAACACAAAAACATTGGGTTTCCTCTGGAGCAACCAATCTCCCTCTGATTTAGTATAATTGGTTGAATGAAGTCTACTTTTGGGTAATTAATGTTCCTGGAGTAAGCAAGTCCAGGATAAGGGTTTAGACAAGTACCAATCAAGGTTGGGTTCTAGAAATAATTTTTAGAAACTTCTCCAGTGGGTTTTAAAAAACATTTTATTGTGAAAAGCTGTCTTGGGTGCCACTTCCATGGGAGGCAAACAACAACTTCAAAATTAAGCCTCTGTCCATTTACTCCATCCAATGGCACAATGAAGGGATGGAGAACTCCAACTTAAGGTGGAGAGGTCAACAGTGGCAGCCTGATCCAAAGAAGATTATTGTAAAACAGAATCATAAACTGGTACCACATTATGGTGAGACAATAACAAATGATAATTTATTTCTTATGACTGTTTTATTTGATGAATCACTCTTGTCATTATATTATCACTTTTTATGTATTTACTTGCAAAAGGTCAATCCACAAACATTATCATACTTGTTTTCTATCTTTAAGGCCCAGTTTACACTTGTACGACTTGTCATGCAACTTTGGACACCAAAGTCATATGACAAGTTGCACCCCATGTTTTCCAATGCATACTCTTCATATTTGTGCAACTTAAGACTCAGGACTCTTTTCCTCCCACAAGAGCGTCAGGCATTTTTTTTTTTTTTACAGATTAAAAATGTCTCTCCATGTTATTCTATGTGTCCTTTTAGGAGCTTTTAGTGGCATAGGAGTTTTCAAGCTGCAAAAAAACCCTGGGCCAGCGTGTTCTTGAGCAGCAGCGTTACAGCTGTAAAAATGCCTGATGCTGCTAAAAGCATGTTAATGCTGTATACAGCGTTAGGCCGCATTAAGCGTTTTTAAGCTGTAGTAATTGGATTTGGGAGTGGAAAATAGAAGAGGGCAGAGAAACGGTGCTAAATGCTAATGCAGCTAAACGCAGGTAAACACAGCTAAATGGGCATTAATGCCAATGCGAAACGCTTCTAAAAGCGCATTTTTTCTGGTGTCAGTACTGGCTTTGCAGCTCGTTTTTTTCATGTGCTCTGTGCATGAGGCCTTAAATTCACAGTGACTTTAAAGTAGTTCCTGTACTACTTTGGTCAGACTTTTATGCAACATGAGGACCATAGACTTCAATGTAAACCCTCAAAAGTTGCATAAAAAGTCACACCTGAATCATATACATGTGTGCGTGACTTTGTAGAGCACACACAGTCACATGGTCAAAGTCGCAGCAAACTCACACTTGTCCAAAGTGGCATCAAAGTCGCATCAAGTCACACTGTAAAGTCGCAGTGGAAATGACACAATTTTGGAGTCGCACAAGTGTGAATGGAGCCTAAATTATCAGAACAGATGTAGAGCAAAGTTTCTCTGCAAATGGCTCTCTGACCCCTTTATACTCTCCTTACCCTCCCTCTCTCACTGTCATTAACCACTTGACAACTGGGCACTTAAACCCCCTTAATAACCAGACCAATTTTCAGCTTTTGGTGCTCTCACATTTTGAATGACAATTACTCAGTCATGCAACACTGTACCTATATGAAATTTTTGTCCTTTTTTTCACACAAATAGAGCTTTTTTTTGGTGGTATTTAATTACTGCTGGGTTCTTTATTTTTTGCGCTATAAAAGAAAAAAGACAGAAAATTCTGTAAAAAAATGCATTTTTCTTTGTTTCTGTTATAAAATTTTGCAAATTAGTAATTGTTCTTCATATATTTTGGCCAAAATTTATACCGCTACATATCTTTGGTAAAAATAACCCAAATTGGTGTATATTATTTGGTCTTTGTGAAAGTTAGAGAGTCCAAAAGCTATGGTGCCAATATCTGAAAATTGATCACACCTGAAGTACTGACGGCCTATCTAATTTCTTGAGACCCTAACATGCCAGAAAAGTAAAAATACCCCCCAAGTGACCCCTTTTTGGAAAGAAGACATTCCAAGGTATTTATAAAGATGCATGATGAGTTTTTTGAAGTAGTCATTTTTTCCCACAATTCTTTGCAAAATCAAGATTTTTTTTTCTTTTTTTTTTTTTCACAAAATTGTCATATTAGCAGGTTATTTCTCACACACAGCATATGCATACCACATATTACACCCCAAAACACATTCTGCTATTACTCCCGAGTATGGCGATACCACATGTGTGAGACTTTTACACAGCGTGGTCACATACAGAGGCCCAACATGCACGGAGCACCTTCAGGCGTTCTGGAGCACCCAGGCAAATTCTGACATTTCTCTCCTACATGTAAAAATCATCATTTATTAGCTAGAAAATTACATAGAACCCCAAAATATTATATATGTTTTTTAAGCAAAGACCCTAGAGAATACAATGGTGGTCGTTGCAACTTTTTATCTCGCACGGTATTTGCGCAGCAATCTTTCGAACGCCTTTTTTTTTTAAAAAAAAAGTTTTGTGCTTAAAGGGGTTGTAAAGGTAAAAATTTTTTCACCTTAATGCATTCTATGCATTAAGGTGAAAAAACTTTTGACAGTACCGCCGCCCCCAGCCCCCCCGTTTTACTTACCTGACGCCTCGAATCTTCGCTCCTCGTCCTCGTCAGCTTCATTGCAGCTCAGCCTGGTCGCTGATTGGCTGCAGTGGATGGATTGAAAGCAGCGCAGCCATTGGCTCGCACTGCTGTCAATCACATCCGATGACGCGGCGCGCCGGGGGGCGGGGCCGAGTGATACAGCGAGCGGCTATAGCTGCCGGCTGTATCACGGGAGCGCGCCCGCAAGCACTCACCACCGTGCGAGGGAGCTCGCATGAAGGTGGTAAATGCTTGCGGGGAGGAGCTGAAACAGCCGCCGAGGGACCCCAGAAGACCAGGTTCGGGGCCACTCTGTGCAGAACGAGCTGCACAGTGAAGGTAAGTATAACATGTTTGTTATTTTAAAAAAAAAAAAAAAACATCTTTACAACCCCTTTAAAATAAAAAAACAGTAAAGTTGGCCCAATGTTTTAGCATAATATGAAAGACGAAGTTATGCCGAGTAAATAGATACCTAACATGTCACCTTTCAAAATTGCACACGCTTGTGGAATGGCGCCAAACTTCGCTACTTAAAAATCCCCATAGGCGACACTTTAAAATTTTGTACTGGTTACATGTTTTGAGTTACAGAGGAGGTCTGGGGCAAAATTTATTGCTCTCGCTCTACCGATCGCAGTGATACCTCACATGTGTGGTTTGAGCACCATTTTCATATGTGGGCGGGACTTATGCATGCGTTCGCTTCTGCATGCGAGTACACGGGGAAAATTTTTTTTTTTATTGTTCATTTTACTTTATTTTAGTTTGATGCTTTTTTCTAAAAAATAAATGTTTTGATCACTTTTATTCCTATTACAAGGAATGTAAACATCCCTTGTAATAGGAATATGGCGTGACAGGTCCTCATTACAGTGAGATATGGGGTCAATAAGACCCCACATCTTACCTCTAGGCCGGGAAGCCTGAAATCAAAAAAGAAAAAAAACGATCCTGGCTTTGATCGTAGCGGTGAGTCGGTAGAAGCACCTGAGGGCGGTGGGAAGGGGGGGATGTCCCCTCTCGCCTCCTGTAAGAACGATCAAGCAGTGGAACAGCTGCTATGATCATTCTTATGGTGTAGGGAATTGCCGGCTGAAAAAGCTGATATATGAATAATGCCTGTAGCTGCAGACATCATTCAGATATCCCCGCACAAAGTCAAGGACATCGTATGATGGCCGGCGGGCGGGAAGTGGTTAAAACACATAGCATGTACATACCAAAAATGACACCCCAAAATAGATTCTCCTACTACTCCTGAGTACGGCGATATCACATGTGTGAGACTTCCACAGTCCGGCCACATATAGAGGCCAAGTACAGCTGAGTATGGCCGAGCATAGCTGGGTATGGCTGGGTATGGCAGGGTATTGCAGAGTATTGCGGGGTATTGCAGAGTATTGCAGAGTATTGCAGGGTATTGCAGGGTGTTGCAGGGTATTGCAGGGCATTGCAGAGTATTGCGGGGCATTGCAGAGTATTGCAGAGTATGGAGGGATGGCTGAGCATGGAAGGATGGATCCATGGATGTGATTGTATTTGTCACAGAGCAGCGCTGTGGGCACTACACATCCAGCCCACAGCGCTGCTGATATCCCATCCCTCCCCTTCTGTACCGATCGGTACAGAGAGGGGAGAGAGGAACCGGCATCATGACATGACGCTGGTTTGTTTACATGTGATCGCTCCGTCATTTGACGGAGCGATCACATGGTAAACGGCTGCGATTAGCGGTCACGGATGTCCGGCGGTCATGGATGTTCTCGGGTGCGCACTCCAGGGGGCACGCGAGAGCAGGATTCTGGGAGGACGTCATAGTACGTCCTCCCAGAGTTATCCAACTGCCCTGCAGCCATCATTTGGCTATGGGCCGGTTGGTAACTGGTTAAAGAGGAGTTCCCATTTTTTTAAAAAAATTAAAAGTCAGCAGCTACAAATACTGCAGCTGCTGGCTTTTAATAATCAGACACTTACCTGTCCCACGGTCCATCGATGCAGGGGATAGAAGCCCTGCTCATCTCCCCCTCCATTCAGCGGTGCCGGCATTGCAACTGTGGGCGACGGGCTGTGGCTTCAGAGCCAGGCACCCACTGCGCATGCCCGAGCGGCACCGCGCGCCGTGATTGGCCCCTCAGTCATCTGGGACCTGTAATGTGTCCCAGATGATTGACAAGAGGGAGGGGGCAGAGCTGAGCCCTTCCTGCACCGAGGGTAAGTGATGTCACCAGCCCAGGCACTGAATGAGGCAGACTACGAGGGACCCCCTAGCAACAGGCATTTAGAGGTGAGTTAAAAAAAACATTTCCAAATGTTTTTTTTTTTGGCACATTCATGCATTTTTTTTTTTTTTTTTGGGGTGGAGCACCACTTTAAATGCCAAATGTTATGAAAATGTGAAATCTCTTTTTTTGGCAGTGAGATTAGTTTTGGGTAAGATAACATCTGAATCTCTAATATTCCTCCAGGTCGAGCTGAGGGTACATTTTTGATTGACATCAGCCTTGGTTCCACCATTCACCATCTTTATTTCGTCTCTAAGTTTTTCAAAAAAATAGTCCTATTAAAATTCCAAGAGAAATGTATTATGGAACTGAACAGATGGCTACATGACCGTACCGGAGCATATGATTGGTCGCATACATCATCAGCCGCAGCTGAGTTAGAAGGAACGAGGTGATTTGTCCCCCTTCTTGCATTTTAGGTTGCAGAAGATTGTTCCTTTAAAGGCAACTTCTATTGTTTTTGAGTATATTTAATTTATTAAGTTGTTTAAAATACAAACTTTTTTTCATGTTTTTAGTCAGGTAACTTTGAAATATTGTATTTCAAAAGTTCAAATCTATGTTTTCATTCAGCAGATGGAGCTCTCTTTCTGATTTTTGCATTTTAGGTTGCAGAAGATTGTTTCTTTAAAGGCAACTTCTATTGTTTTTGCGTATGTTTCATTTATTAAGTTGTTTAACCACTTGCCGTCTGCCATATAGCAAAATGACGGCGGCAAAATGGTTTCAATATCCTGACCGGACGTCATATGATGTCCTCAGGATATTAAGCCGCTACGCACCCCCGGGGGCGCGCATCGCGGCGATCGATGTTGCGGTGTGTCACTCTGACACACCGCAACTCCAATCCAATTACCGCTGATCACGATGTAAATAGGAAGAGCCGGTGATCAGCTTTTCCTCACTCGCGTCTGACAGACGCGAGTAGAGGAGAGTCCATCGGCTGCTCTCCTGACAGGGGGGGTCTGTGCTAAATGTTTATCAGCACAGCCCCCCCTCGTATCCCACCCAGGACCACCAGGGAAGCCGCCCAGGACCACCAGGATGGCCACCACACTGGACCACCAGGTATGCCCCCTAGACCCCCAGGGAAATACCAATCTGTGCCCAGGCAGCTGCCAATCAGTGCCCACTCCAATGCCTACCACTGCCAGTGCCACCAGGGATGCCTATCAGTGCCACATATCAGTGCCGCATATCAGTGCCCAGCAGTGCCACCTATCAGTGCCCAGCAGTGCCGCCTATCAGAGCCCATCAGTGCCGCCTATCTGTGCCACCCTATCAGTGCCCAGCAGTGCCGCCTTTCAGTGCCCATCAGTGTCTCCTATCAGTGCCACCCAGTGCCACCCATGAGTGCCCATCAGTGCCACCTATCAATGCCCATCAGTGCTGCATATCAGTGCCAGCCATCAGTGCCGCATACCAGTGCCTATCAGTGCCCATCGTCAGTGCCCGCTCATTGGTGTCACCTCATCGGTGCCACCATATCAGTGCCTGTCAGTGCCGCCTTATCAGTGCCCATCAGTGAAAGAGAAAACTTACTTATTTACAAATTTTTTTAACGGAAACAAAAGCAAAACTTTTTAATTTTTTTCAAAATTTTCGGTCTTTTTTTATTTGTTTAGCAAAAAATAAAAATTGCAGAGGTGATCAAATACCACCAAAAGAAAGCTTTATTTGTGGGAAAAAAATGATAAAAATTTAGTTTGAGTACAGTGATGGATGACCACGCAATAGTCATTCAAACTGCAACAGCGCTGAAAGCTGAAAATTGGTCTGGGCAGGAGGGTGTATAAGTGCCTTGTATTGAAGTGGTTAAAATAAAAACTTTTTTCATGTTTTTAGTCAGGTAACTTTGAAATATTGTCAAGATTTTTGGTCCTCTTGGTGAAACCAACCCCCTGAGCTAAGGACACCTCATCCCAGTTAATATGAATACAAAGCAGGGGGGGAAAGAAGGGCATTAGAGGGATTTTAACGGTGTCAAGTATAGAAATGCGCAATTACCGTATTATAAGTAAAATCTAATTTTTATTAACATAACATGGTTAAAAATGAACATACTGTTGCAAGACAATAGATGATTATAAGCAATTGGTGGTCAAAAAACGTTACAGGTGAGTAGTAAGTCGCAGCAGGGTATATTGCACATTAACCCGACATGTTTCGCTTTTATAGCTTCCTCAGGGGATGTGCAAAAGATTTTAATTTTTTACTGAGACCACTAAATAGAATAGAGAAAAACTAAGTTACAACAAACGTTTTAAGCAATACAATGAAACAGTACATACAAAGATATAGATATGAACCCAGTTGCCTACAGAGCTCGACACTTACCCTGTACATATTTTACACCCATGAATCACCTGGCCGGATCCCTAACTATGCCCCACAAAACCGGATCCAGGGGGGTCAGTTTGGCACAGCCATAGAGGGCTGATAGGGGGACATTATGAAACAACAAAATCACCATAGGGTTATATTGTTGGGTAAATGACTTTAAATGAAAGCAGAAAATTGTTATGTAATGTGGTAGTAAAATAGTATATTAATAATGATTATATTGGGGGGGAGGGACATAGTATTTAATCTAACTAAGGAGACCTTACATCAAAGTCACTGATGGTATGAGTATTCTGATTATCTGTATGGAGAGTATGTTGAAGGGACTTCAATCAAAGACTGTGTGGAGTTGAATGCAAGAGTAGGCTAGAAAATGGTGGACGGAGTATTTTAATTAATGACTTATAAGGTTGATTTTAATAATTAAGTGAGATATTCGGTGCTGTATATTTATTATAAAGAGTGATAAGAGTAGTAATAGATGGTGATAAGAAAATACAAAGATGTGTGAACACCAATAGTGAATAGAAAGGGTGGATAATAGCCAACTAACCACAACTGAGCATTATAGAAGGACCTCCTTCTCCCACCCCCCCAGGTACAAGTTTGCATAGGTCCCCTCCTATGCAAACTTGTACCTGGGGGGGTGGGAGAAGGAGGTCCTCAGCAGGGATGATCTCAATCATCTTCATGACAGAATTTTGGCATGGTATCGTTTCATAGATGATGTCCTTATCTTCTGGTCAGGAACCCAAAATGAACTAAATGAATTTTTAAGAATTATTTCCATTAACAACTTTAATCTTAAATTCACTATGAACTATAGCCAGAACAGTATTAACTTCCTTGACTTGGTTATTTCCATCAACGCAGACGGTAAACTTGACTCATCCCTGTATAGAAAGCCCTCAGCAGGGAACACTATCCTCCACGCTCGTAGCTCGCATCCAACTTCTTTGATTAAAAGCATTCCTTATAGTCAGTACCTAAGACTTAAACGAAATTGCAGTAGGGACCTTGACTTCAAAATTGCAGCTAGGGATTTATATAACCGATTTATACCAAGCCCATAACGAACAGGCCCAGCACCTGGTAGTATGCAGTGGAGGTGGTACAGGTGGAGAACAACCTTGAGCGGTGATTACGCACAGGCCCGGACTGGCCATAGGGCAGACCGGGCACTTGCTAGGTGGGCCGGGGTCGTCCGCTCCATGGCCTGTTGATGATCAGGCCATACAGCGAGAGGTTAACTGGAGAGGGATAACACAGGCCGTGGCCGCTGCTCACCTACCACTATGCAGTCAAGCCTGTGTCATCTCCGGGCTCCGGCGCAACTACAAATGATGTTAGTGGCTGATTGGATGAGCTGTGTGTGAGAGAGACACACAGCTCAGCTAATCAGCCGCTAACGTCAACTGCTCAGACACTGCTCCTCCGCCTCCAGCCTCTCTACTCCTGTCTGCCACACCCACACTCCCTGTGAATGCCCCGTCCATACCCCTGTGTCTGCCCTGCCCACGCCCCCTGTGTCTGCCCCGCCCACACCCCTGTGTCTGCCCCACCCACACATCCCCAGGGAGATGTGAAGGAAGATTTAACACAAGATTAAAAGCTGCAGGCAGCCTGCGCCTGAACCTCCATCCTGGGGTGAATAAGGTCACCCTCTTTCCTGCCTCCCAGTGTATACATAAAACAAATTTAAGGGGTGCATTGTGGTCTCTGATGCAAGAGGGGGGCTTTGGTGAACAGAGACCCCCTTACATCAGAGTTCCCCTTTACACCAGAGTCCACGGCTTTCCCCCCTAAATCATTGTTCTCAGAACACCACTGTGTGGACTCTGATGTAAGGAAGCAGAGTAAAAGGGGGGACACTGTAATATAAAGGGGACTGCACTGTAAAGGGGCACTGTAATCATTACAGTGCAGTCCCCTTTATATTTATATCACAGTGTCCCTGCACATTACAGCGTGGAGGACCGACAACCCCCCTCAGGTCCCTGGGCTGCTCAGTCTAAAATGCCCAGGCGTATCTTTTGTCCCAGTCTGGGCCTGATTACGCGTAACCTATAGGCTTACTATGGGGCATCCTTAGTTAGTTGTCCCTCCAATACACTGAAGCCGGCTCTGGGAGCCGATCATGTGACCAACCAGACCGTTTTCCTCTACTGTGAAGCCTATGGGTGATGTCAACACCCAGGCACTGCAGCCGTTGTCAGCGATCTCTCCTCTCCAAGGAAGCCGGCTGCTAGGGAGATCATGTGACCGGACCAGAGCACCTTCAGAATAGGTACTCTGGTACCTATTTCCTTTACAGGGTAGTTAATATAGGGTTTAGAATAAAGGTGGCAGCAGGTTGAAGTTAAGAGAGTATTTGATTGGGCTTCTACTTCAATAGCTCAATCTGTAACTTATATATATAACTTAGATCAGTGATGCCTTGGATTTCAGCAGTTCCAGCTCTCTCTAGTTTTTCTGATAGACATCAGCTTGGGTGTCACCAATGCACACCAAGGATTTCAACTGTGTTGAAGTCAATAGGGGTACATTTTTTGATGGTCACTTTTGGCCCTTTGATAAGGGATGTGTATTAAAAAATCCCAGCAGGCTTGTGTTTCATAAGCAGCTGGTATTATCCATTAACATGTAGAAGAGAAAAGTACAGAGATCTTGCACTTACTGTAATTGCTCATTAACCACTTGCTTACTGGGCACTTAAACCCTCTTCTTGCCCAGGCCAATTTTCAGCTTTCAGCGCTGTTGCACTTTGAACGACAATTACGTGGTCATGCAACACTGTACCCACATGACATTTTTGTCATTTTTTTCACACAAAAAGAGCTTTCTTTTGGTGGTATTTAATCACTACTAGGGTTTTTATTTTTTGCTAAAACAAATGAAAAAAGACAGAAAAAAAAAAGAAAACTGTTTCATAGTTTGTTATAAAATTTTGCAAACAGGTAATTTTTCTCCTTTATTGATGTGCGCTGATGAGGCTGCACTGATAGGCACTGATAGGCTTCACTGATGGGCACTGATAGGTGGCACTGATGAGGCTGCACTGATAGGCTGCACTGATGGGCACTGATGAAGCTGCACTGATGGGCACTGATAGGTGGTCCTGAAGGGCACTAATAGGCGGCACTAATAAGTGGCACTAATAGGTGGCACTGATAGGTACTGGTAGGTGACACTGATAGGCAGCCCTGATAGGTGGCACTGATGATGCAAAACTGGTGAGCACTGATTGGCAGCACTGATGGGCACTGATGGGCACTGATGAGGCGGCAGTGTCTCTCTGTGTGAATAACCAATGTCCCGTTTACAGAAGCCAGTGATCTGCTTTTTCTTTTCTCCTCACACTGTCAGCTCGAGGAAAAAAAGCTTATTACTTGGTTCTGTTTACATCACGTGATCAGCTGTCATTGGCTGACAGTTGATCATGTGGTAAGGGATCTGTGATGAGCCGAGACTCATTGACTGGATGAATAAGGTGAATATTTATGCATATAAAAAGAGAAAGGTAATAATAATTTTCTATAACGAGATGTATTTTATATATTTTATTAAAACTGAATTCTAGGCAGATATAAAAGACTCAGATTAACGGAGCTCTGTAATCATTTTAAATGCAAACAGTGTACCTGAATCCAACCTGTTATCCGCCTCTTGCAGTCTCTGTTCTACAGGACTGGAGTGTGAGAGGAAAAAGCAGCACATGTTCATGTGGTGATAGAAGGAAGGAGCAGAGTGACAGAGAGACAAGACCATCACCGTGCTGCTTCTCATATCACTGTCCAGTCACAGAGTGGGGAGGGTCCAGGACAACCTGGGCTAAGAGGAAGTGGGTTCAATGATCCCGGCCATCAGACCGAGGACATCAAGTGGCAGAAAAATGGTACTATGGGGGATATCTCTAGACTGAAGGTGAATATTGCAGAAAAATCTGGTTGTATTATTTTATTATTTTATCTTTTAACATGCTATTCACCTTTTTATTTGTATCTTGAGTTGTTTTTTTTTTTTTTTTCTTAATCCTGAAATTGATAGATATAGTATAGAGTAGATATTAAATAAAAATCATGTTTATTTGTATTTGATCAGAAATTAGGGGATGTGTTTTCCAGTGTAGCACCCTGATGTCTAGGCAGGGTTGCTCCTAAATTTACCTGTCAGGTGTATTGGCCTTGGCCAATTGTTAGGAATCAATTGAGTTCACCCTAGGTCTGGAATTGCTGCACTTCTCTCTTCTGTCACTAGATGGCCGGATATCTGGTGACATTAGATAAGACAAGGGCATTGCAAGGACGGATTGGGAATGGATGAGGTGTCTCAGCCAATGGGCAAGGATCTTCTTGGGTTCCTCGGCCTGCTGGGAGAGCCTATTTGTTTGGGTGGGGTCAGGTGATCAGGGTTTTGGTGCCACCTGGACGGCTTTCTGGGTGGACGTGTGTTGTGGTGTCCGGGCTGCTAGGCCAGAGTTTGGGCCTATCCCCAGCACATCTGGCTGCTAGGCTGTCTGAGGGCCTATCCAGAAGCAAGAGAGCAGCGTAGGGTTTGCGGCTTGCAGTCCTACCAGAAGTGACGGTTCTGCCGGCTGGAGAACCTGTCATGGTCGGAGGTAAAGGGGAAGCTGTCGCCACTAAGGGACAGACCACCTTGTTACCAGGGACCACAGTGAGTAGCTGAAGCAAGTGTCGGAGCAGTATTCTCACCAACCGGGGACGGTGAAGAATCTGGAAACTTCAGCAGGTGCCAAGCTAGGGACCCAGCCAGTGGGGTGACGCTTGAGGAGTATCTAGAGTGCCAAGCCAGGGAACCAGCAGGGAAGCGGCGGTGATGCTTGAGGAAGATACTAAAGTAAGAAGCTTAGAAGAACTCACGGGAATCAGTGGCAGTGAATCAGCAAGTCTAGTGAGAGAGACTGGGAGCTCAGTGGGCTGAGAATCTACAAGAAGTGATTGTATAAAAGTAAAGGAGTTACAATTTGTGTTAGGAACTGTTCTAAGACTGTTGCCAAACCAGACAGCGCTCCTACACATACAGATGTGGTGTCTTGCTGGATGAAATAAAATGATCAGATCCCCCTATCCACACATTCAAGGTGGATGAATGAATCCTCCCTGCTGTGTCATTGTCTTCCTGCAGCACTGATCGAGCATGGAGAATTCAACAGGGTGGTTGTACAGAAGTCAATCAGTAGATTGACTTCTGTACAACTACAGTGCCCATACAAAGTCCCTGCTGAACCGGTCTAATTTCGATCCATGTATGGACAGCTTTAGATAGTAGATACTGAAATATAACATATTGAAAGACACATACAAATCAGAAAACTGTATACTTACCTGTGGTAATTTTACTTTATTAACACGTACAATATGTATGGCATCATAGTGATAGTATATAACAATCTAAAAACAAAGTAAAAATTACCTATTAAGTTTAAAGGAGAAGACCAGCCAAAGCTTGTTTGGCTGAGCTTCTCCTATGGATCACAGGAGTGTAATTTGTTTTGCACTCCTGTGACCCGTTTTCAGCAGAGAGGGGACTGAAGTCCCCTCTCTGCTGACGTCATGGATATCAGTCCAGGCACCGCGTCATCCCGACAATGGGAGTCAAGACCGCCAGGTGCCTGGACTGACACCCATCTCAGCCTCTCATCGAGCTGCCCCTCCACAGCTCAGTGTTCCAATGAGCATGGAAGGAGATGAGCAAAGATCTGTGACTGAAAGTCTACAGCTCTCTGCTCACAGAGCTGTGAAAACTGAGCGATCGGCGGTGTTCGATCGTTCTGTTTTCAGTGCAGAGGCGCCGGGGGACAGATGCAGCATCGAACTAATGCTGCATTCATCGAGGTAAGTATAAATCTAAAAAAAGAAAAACCCTTATTACTCTTTTAATTATTAATATTGTAAGTAGAAGAGAAAACTAAAGATCTTCCAAAGTCCACCGTGGTAAAGGCACTAGGATGTGTTAAGGAGGTAGCATAAGACGACCATATTGCTGCCTTAAAAATCTCCATTGGAGTGAAATCTTCTGCATGTTGCTATAGACAAGGAATCTCCAAACTACGGCCCTCCAGCTTTTGCAGAACTACACATCCCATAAGGCATTGAAAAACTGACATTTACAGACATGACTAGGCATAATGGGAATTGTAGTTACTGAACAACTGAAGGTTCATAGTTGTGCGAGTAAATTAATTTACTTGCACAAAAACACAATAAAATACCCAACTTTTGGTAAAATATAAAAGATAATGTTACGCAGAGTAAATAGATACCTAACATGTCACACTTTAAAATTGCGTACGCCCGTGGTATGGTGCCTAACTACAGTACTTAAAATCTTCTATAGGAGACGCTTTAAACACTTTTACAGGTTACCCGTTTAGAGTTACACAGAGTTACTTTTTACCTGCTAACCACATGGGCCAGGTGAAGCGTGCAGCGGCTGGACTATATCTTCCTATTTCTGCAGTATGCTTTGGGTCTGGGCGAACCTCTCCTCAGCCTGCACTCTCATTAGTCAGCAGCATCCAACTCATGGGACCTTGACAACATGAGCGGGTACTCTTAAGCATTTATCATGGGTCACAGTGAGTACATCAGGGTTCCCTGGTCTCGGCTTTGGTCCATTGTGTACTTATTGAAGCCTGATTTCTATACAGGATCTTGCTGCTTGGTCTGTTTATATTTATATTTATTCTTATCTACATTGCTTATGATTTATGCCTCACCTGAAGGCACTACTCTGGTGAATGAGCTGTCAGCTGGAGCACATCCCAGCATGTACACAGGTCTAAACAATCTCAACAATGAGGCTATGTTCTTGTCTCTGACTGGATCAAATAGACTGTTGTGAACAGTTGGACAAATTACCTTTTTTTTGAGACTTTTTGATGGTTTAGCTGCAAGTATAATGGCTCCTTGGATGTCTCAATCTGACACTTTGCTGAATGTGTGAGTCATGGCTGATATTATTAAGTTACACAGCTGGAGCATTTTTTCTTAACCTTATAGATGCAATTTCCTGCACAATTGACCTTTGTTTAGGGGTCTAAACTTATCAGCTTATTTTATTTTTCATTTGTATATTCACTTTTTAGTGATCATGTATAAAGTGAGACCTGGAGGAGAAAATGGAAGGAGGGGCTGCATGATTAAGGGAGGAACAAGGTCAATGAACAGTCAGCTAGGTCAGTGTGTTTGGTGGGGGTGTAGCCCTTACCTGATTGGAGCCATAGGTTGAAGTGGCAGGGTTCAGATTAGAGGGTCTTTGTGGTGAGGTAGTTCTCTCACATTCCAAGGAGTCAGAAGTGGCAGCTTCGGTCGCCCCCTTTGCTGGAAGAGAGAGACAGAATAAGTGAAGTGGAGGCCTTGTTGGGCCAGGTCAGGGCTGCAGTGGAGGATCGGGGTCTGCAGTGGCTGCAGCAGCAGCTATCAGACATGCTGGGGGGGTCAGGAGCAGCTCCCTCACCTGCTACTTACCCATCTGCTTGGAAACAGGCTAGGAGGGTTCCCCCTCCTGAGCGCCTGAGTCCTTCACCTGTCCCCCAGGTCCAGCATCCACGTAGGAGTCCCTGTCTCAGGGACCCTCCAGTGTCTACTGCTGGGCTACCTGCTCTAAGTCCCTGTGGTGGCCTCAGGAGGAATCCTCGTTTTATGGCTGGACCCGAAGGGGGAGGGGGCATCCTGCTCTTACTTCCCCTCCTCCCCCTCTCTTCAGAGTTGTGGCTGCCCCCCTGCTGAGGTTCCAAGCGGGGGAGCAGGTCAGCATGGGAGACGATCAGGAACACGCAGTGGGGGGTGTCACAGCCCCTCAGCTGCTCCCAGCGGGAGATCATCTGCCCTGGATGCTGGAGGAGTTTGCACGGAGGTGGTCCTCTTTACTCCCCTGCCCGCCGCAAGGACCGTAGCCATCAGCTCTCTCTGTGGCTTCAGTGCAGAGAGGAGCTCGGCTAGAAATTAGATCAGCTATGGGCAGAAGGAGGGTTCGGGCACCCTCTGCTTGCCCTCCAGCACTGCTGCAGCCTAGTAATGCCAGTGGAAGGAGGCCAAAGACTCGAGCTGGGGGATCTGCCACTTTAAAGAGACAGCATGTCCCTGCTGCAGCTGAGGGTTTAAGGTACCCCGCAGCTCATCATCCTTGCAATATACAGCTGGGGCAGACGATGATGCTTCCGGGAACCCTGAATCAGAGTCGCCAGAACGCAGGGTGCAAGGGACGCCGATGCAGTGGGAATCTTCTGCAGCATCCGGGGAGGTCACCAGCGAGGATGATGACCAATGGTCAACTGAGAGGCACCCTGCCTTGCAGAGCCAGCTGGGATCCGAACGAAAGGCTGAGGCAATCACGTCCTCCGTTTCCAGTGTTATGTCTGCATCGCAGATGGAGACGGCTGGGGGTTGGAACCCCTCAAGGCAAGAGAGCCGCGGAGGATAGGGGCGGTTGGCAGATGTGGCAAAGTGCGAGATTTACGTGTGCTTTGAGGGCCCGCTAGGGGTCCATCTTAAGCAGGATGTCAGGGACAAAATCTGAAAGAGGGATTATGTTGAACTATTCTATAGCTATAGAGAAGGATAAAGCAGATGAAAGCAAGAAGGAGGAGGAGGCAAAATGCCACTGGCGGCTTATCCCCCACACTTTTTCTAATTGGCTTCAGGCTTTTGCCATCTTGGCCAGCGTCATTGGCAAAAAAGGCACCGGAAAATTGTTCTCCACTTTTTGCTATCTTGACGCCATTGGGGATGCATATAGAGTTTGCGGGGGTACTGCTTGGCTGTGTTATGATGAGCAGTTCTGCCAGCAGAATGCCCTGCAGCCTGCTTGTGCTCGGATCATAAGGACATTGGACTTTGGATGAAGCTCATGGCTAAGTGGCGAGGGCTCCAGGGCGGCCCTTTCTCAGGGGGGCTGGCAGCGCAGGTGCTGCTGGACAGTTGGCCAACCTTAAAAAGGAGTTTGGCAGTTCAATAAGGGGTTATGCTGTCTTGGCATGGCCTGTTGTTTCCGCCATGAGTGCTCAGGTTGTGGGGGTCACACAGTTATGCCAAATGTTTTAAGAGAGGGAAGTCCCAACTCGGGGATTCTGCTTCAAAAGGGAGGGCACCGGTAAGCCTTCCCACGATGGTGCCATATTTAGGTATATATTCACAGAGGGAGGTGGCAAATTTCCTGGCTGATGGTTTTGTTCAAGGTTTTAGAGTTCCGTGTTCTGTGCTGGTGGCTTCATCTTCATTGCCTTTGAAATCCACGCAGCATTTTCCTCAGGTTGTTTTTTGACAAATTGTAAAAAAGGCGGAACTTGGGAGAGTGGCTGGACCATTCGACCTTTCGCCCAGTCTGTCTTTGCAGGTGTCTCCGTTGGGGGTGGTCCTCAAAAGGGAACCCAACAAAAAATTTGGTTAATACACCATTTGTAGTATCCAAAGGGAGCTTTGGTGAACTATGCCATTTCTCTGGACTTGGCTTCAGTGTCGTATACATCATTCAATGCCGCAGTTGGTTGGGTGCAACGTTACGGCCTGGGATCGTTATTGGCGAAGACAGGTATAGAATCTGCTTTTCGCCTGCTGCTGGTTCACCCTGGGAGCCGACATTTGCTGGGTTGTTTTGGGATGGGCAGTTCTTTCTGCTGTCTCCCGATGGGTTGTTCCATTTATTGCGCTTCTTTTGAGGTTTTTAGCACCTTCATTAAATGGGTGGTAGGGGAGGAGACGCAGGTAAGATTGGTGATACACTATCTTGACGATTTCTTTTGCATTGGGCCCCCAGACTCCTCAGTTTGTTCTGTTTTGTTACACACTTTGGAATCTATTGAAACACGGTTTGGGATTCCTCTGGCACCCGAAGTCACGGAGGGTTCTGCCATGGTCATACAATTCTGGGGTATTGTCATTGACACGCAAATGATGGAATGTTGCTTGCCGATTGACAATTTGGAAGATCTGCATCGACGAGGTCTAGACAGGGAAAAGGGTTAGGCTTGAACAATTGCAGTCCTTATTGGGTATGCTTAATTTTGCCTGCTGCATTATGCCTATGGCTCTAAGTTTTGGAATTGTCAAATTTGTTTTCATTGCGACAACACGGGTGTGGTGGAAGTTGTGTCCAGCCTGTCTGCCTCGCCACTGCCGGTGGTGCACTTACTGCGTCACCTTGTCTTGCGGTGTTTTAAGTTTGTTTTGTGCAAGCTGTTCATGTCCCAGGTGTTCTAAATTCCATTGCCGATTCATTGTCTTATTTCCCGAGCAACTGTGGAGACTGGCGTTTGAGTAGCAGGGGAGCTGTTACGTCAATTTGTGAGGGAATGTACGTGGGCTGGATATTCGTCGGTTTGGGGTGAGTGGTCTGCTTTGGTAAGTTTGGTCGGTGGTTGTTTTTTCCACTCCGGATCAATTGTCTTTGCTTTTGGATTTTTTTGTTGGGATGAAATTTGCTAGGGGCACATCAGTTTTGCAACTGAACAGGGGCTTGGCCGCGTTAGCTTTCCTCTTCTGGATGCATGGCTTGGGTGATGTTACCAAAGACTTTATGGTGAGACAGGCCATGAAGGGTTTTTGGCACGGGAGGGTGAAGTTAGATACCAGGCGCCCGGTCTCATTTGATTTGCGTCAGGAATTAGTGGAGGCAGGGCCGTCTTTAATATTGATTGGACCCTGTGCAAAAAATTTCTTGGGCCCCCCATGCAAGTAATACTGCTCACTGATTGGTTTCTAGAGGTTACAGCACATCATCTCCTTATTGCCTGCACACCGTGGACTGGGGAGCTGAGCGGACCCATCAATAGACAGAAAACTCCTAGGGATCCTAGAACTCCTGGGATCAGTGGCAGTGCTGGGGGAGGGAGAGATAAATGGCAATGCTGATTTTTTTTTACTGACTACCAATTTAAAGAAGAGTTTCAACACTGGCCACCAATGTAATAGGGGTTTACACTGACCACTAATGTAATAGAAGCATTCACAGTAACCACCAATGTAAGTAGGGATTTACACTGACCACTCATGTAAGGGGAACATTCACACTGGCCACTAGTGTGAATGAAAATATTCTACACCAAGCACCAATGTAATGAGAAGATTTACATTGACCACCAATGTAACTGAGAAATTTGTCCAGCATTCACATTAGTGTATCGGGAACACATGCAGAATCGCTTTTTCTGACACCACAGAAACATGCTGCCCTTTAGCAGATACACAGCAGTGCCATTAATTGTTAATGACACCCTCACATATCTGCTGACATGTGCCTTGGCACCGTGTGATTTTGAAAAAGGGTTAGGGACTTTCTTCAGCATGTCTTGCACATAGAGCAGCTCATTGAAATTAATGGGCTGCCCTACACACTACCTACATCTTTATCCACCCTGTCAGTACACCTTTGCATCCTAAAATTCCTGCTAACCTCCACACCCCAAACCTCCCCCATCCTCTCCACTCCAACCCCCTCTTAACTCTACCTGCCTCCTCTGCTCATCTTTGCACCCACCTTCCTTACCTCTATATATACCCTCCTTGCTCCCTGTGCACCCCAAACTGTAATTCCTTCTTGGCCTACCTCTGCTCACCCCACACTACTCCCCCCCCACCAATTTACTTACCTTTGCAGAACAGGCGGATGTTAGGCTTAATGACCACAGTTGCATGCAGGACTTTCAAGCATGCACCTTTATCTCCCCAGTGGGCAGCATTCAGTATAGGTGATGGTGGATATGACCTCTGGGGGGATGATATACATAGAGAAAAGGAAAAGCAAACAAAAAAAACTGCGCTAGAAAGATAAATAAAGCTACCGCAATCAGTGAGGTAAACACAACAAACAAAATAGTATAAAAATGCTGCGCTAAAAAATTAATATATGTGAAAAAAAATTGATGAAAAATAATCAAATCCTAATCGATGATCCAAACAGTGAAAAATTCAATACAAATCATAAATTGATCTCCATGGAAAGCCATTTATGGTAATGGTGAAACTGATTAGAGTCCAAAATAATCCTAACTGTCCAGTCAATAATATTCAGTGATAAGACAAAACAGAGTGTGTATAATCCCAACTGATGAATGGCATGCTTACCAGATTGCAAGCCAAATCGGGCAGGTGGCTTAACCCAGCCTGGGCCTTGATGTAAACCAGTCACAGTGGGGTATGGCAATTCACACTCACGTGGGATGTACATTGAATCAACGAAAATATATTTATCCCAAAAAATAAAGTGACAACATAGCGTAATACTGACAAATAAATAGGTGATTGGATAGAAAAGAGTGACACTCACATGGTGAATGGGAAAAAATTTCCATTAAACACCCAGTGTTTATAAATAAATAACAACGGATGCCACACGAAAGGCCTCCTTACCAGATAACAATTGATAAGTGCAAATCATAAAGGAGATATAGCTAACTGCAAGTGAGAAGATCTATAGTGCAATCAACACCTCACGGAGAACCTGCTTACCAGATGGTAAATGACAAGTTGTGAATCCTGCAGTAGTGTAAAACTTCAACCGAACTTATGCCAGTGATTAAACACATAGGGCACATCCACCGCACAGAGGACCTGCTTACCAGATGCCGGATTCCAGAAGGCAGATTGATAATCAACCGGATGGATAAACGGCTTAATTGATAGAAGGATGGATAGTCCACCCCCGCAGCCTCAACCAAGGGCTCCACGATTCACACGATGTGTAGGAACTTCAAAAAAGACCACAACAGATCTAGTGGTGCTTTGGTATACAGATCCTTAGGGGCAGTTCACGTTCCACTCTCCTCTCCTCTCCTGCATCGAAATCCACAGCTGGTCTGGAGATACAGGGAGGTAAGCGGGTTTGTGGCTAAGCTCCAGGGCATGGTGGTTCGCCACTGGGAGCTGGAGGATCAGTCTGTCTGCTATTGGAGGGATGATGGTGTTCACCTGTTCACCTGAATGCAGTAGGGACAGATATTTGGTCTTTGGGACTAAAGGAGGGGGTGCTGAGGGCGCTGCAGGTGTGGAGGGATTCGCTTGAATGAGGTGTCACTCAAGCTCATGTGGCGGGTCAGGGGGTCTTTGGGGGGTCAGTAATTACATGGTTACAAAATTGTGGGGCCCATCTAAGGTATGGCACCTCCACTTGGTTGGTGGTGGTTCTGCCAGGATGTTACGGACATAAATCACCGTCTCAGACCGTCCTCAGGAATCCAGATAATATTTATTGCATATGCAAGAGAAATGAATTGCATTACATGTTCATGCAGCCATCATCATTTCTGAAGAGAATACTGTGGTACATGTCTTTTTTATAAGCCCTGAACACCCCCCTTTTCTGTTTTAAAACATGCACAGTCTCATGTATTTTCAACTTTATTCTGGACACAACAGGAAGGGTGGAAGTGTCTGTTACAGACTTTTCACAATGGTTACAGGATACTGACTTGGAAAACTCCTCAAGCCAACACAAAAATACAGGATGTATTCAAAAAACTGCAAGTCTAAGCATCTTATCAATAAGCTAAATAGTGCTGAGTCTAAATAGTGCTGACTCCATATTATCACTAGTCTATAGCTAAATCATAGATTATTTCTATGCCATGATAAACAAAATGGCGTTTTTCATAACTGACATTTAAAGTATAATTTCTCTAACATCTCCCCCTTTTATACTCATAATGTCAAAAATTCAAATATCCAGGTTCTTTTATTTTACCAGGTATTATCATTTAGACAGATGAGTCCTTAGCGATAGTTGTAAATGCATCATCAGGTTCCGAGTATAGTTCCGTGTCGCTCTGGAGGAGCATAGTTTTTGTTAAAGATGTGTCAATCAGTCTTTGAAGAATTCCCCTAATACAGGGAATGCAGCAACATCCACACAATGTAAGAACTGCGGCTGCCATGACAATAGAGATAAGCAAACTTTTTGCAAGATCACCCAATTTACCAAACCATTTTTCGAAGAGTCCTGTCAGGGGGTTCTCTACACCAGAGTTCTAAGCTAATTCTTCGGATAGCATTTGTAGGCCTTGTAAGGCTTTGGTGATACTTCCATCAGCTGCCGTATTGTTTGGAATAAAAGTGCAGCAGAAGGTGCCGAACATTTTGCATACCCCGCCCCTTTCTGCCAGCAACATATCCAATGCTATACGGTTCTGCCGCTCTGTCAAAGAGGTTAGCTTCCAATTGTGCTGCTATGCCTTTGATAGCATCTCTGGTGTAATTCACAAACCTCTACTGGTTGTAGTAGATGTAGTTTATCCAGTCAACCTTCTTATTGGGCTGGACTCATATGAAAAGTGAAGTGAGTCCTGCTGTTATTTGATTCTGCGCTTTAAATTCATCTGGAACTCCTCGTGGAACACTTATTTCGTCTCTATACACTCGATTGTCAAATGATCCTTGTGGTGTTTCTCGCTAAATTCACTTAAAAAAGTATTTACCTGGTAGTTTCATTGATTTGTTACTTATAGGAACTATATAAAAGGCAAGCAGCAATCGGCTAAGGGTACAACTACCCTCCCATCTAGGTGGTAGTCTGGGCCTTAGCCTCTTATCTCCATACAGCCACCAAATATCAGCCAATTGCTGTTTCTGTTCCTGAAACCATTTTAGTTGATACCTAATGTCTGTAGTAAGGGTTGTAGTTGCACAGTATTCAGGGGATAGGGTGCCAACATTTGTACAATTCCTGTCATTGTTAGAGAAAAAAGTAAAATTTCCTGGTAATGCTTGTACTGATGGGGGTATACTTTGCATTTTAATCTTAGAGTAGCTCTTTTTCTCATTTACACATTCTGACCCAGTAATATTTTATGAAAACATTCTTATTATACACGTCAAGTTTATTTCCTCTTCAGGGAGAGGAACGTGTTAGTCCTTTAGCAGTAGGGGTAATTCTTGTACTCAACAATGCCATTGGCAAACGCTGAACCAAGTTCTTTCCTGTTTTCTCTATCAATTTTCTTAGTTTACTCTTTAAGATACCATTGTCTCTCCACTGTGCCCACAGATTGTAGGTGATAGACACAGTGGTTCTTTAGGTCAATATTGTACCGTTTACCAATTTGTTGTAATGTTCGGTTTACAAAAATGGGAGCCGTTGTCACTGTAAATCACAGAGGGGATCCCATGAAGTGGAATCACCTCTTTGATTAGTATTTTGGCTACTGACTGCCCATCTGGGTGTATCATAGGAAAGGCTTCCAGCCAACTTTATAAACATCAATAATCATAAAATCCTTGCATATTGAGTGAAAGGGATAAGGGGGTTGTGGGAAATTACCCCTTAAGGGTCTTAGGGCATCTTGAGCATGGTATCTGTTACAAAGCGGACATGTGAGGCAAAAATTTCTTGAATACTTCGTAAACCCATATGTTGTGAACACCTTGTTGATCACCTGTACCATCCCTCCTTTTGAGATATGGGCTTGCCCATGGCTCAATAACGCAGCATATCTAAACAGTGATGTAGATAAGATGGGTTTATCTTCTGTACTTGTGTATATACCATTGACCAGCGTTGCCCCTTTAGATAACCACTTTTGTTTTTCACCTGCCGGTGATGTTGTCTGCATTTCTGATAACCATGTTTTATGAATAGCTTTTCGTACCTCACCATTTTCTTGGGGACCTGTATAGTATATGTGTGTTATTTGCTGTCCTGTAGCAGCTTTCCTTGCGGCTAGGGATGAGCCGAACACCCCCCTGTTCGGTTCGCACCAGAACATGCGAACAGGAAAAAAGTTCGTTCGAACATGCGAACACCGTTAAAGTCTATGGGACACGAACATGAATAATCAAAAGTGCTAATTTTAAAGGCTTATATGCAAGTTATTGTCATAAAAAGTGTTTGGGGACCTGGGTCCTGCCCCAGGGGACATGGATCAATGCAAAAAAAAGTTTTAAAAACGGCCGTTTTTTCAGGAGCAGTGATTTTAATAATGCTTAAAGTCAAACAATAAAAGTGTAATATCCCTTTAAATTTCGTACCTGGGGGGTGTCTATAGTATGCCTGTAAAGGGGCGCATGTTTCCTGTGTTTAGAACAGTCTGACAGCAAAATGACATTTTGAAGGAAAAAACTCATTTAAAACTACCCGCGGCTATTGCATTGCCGACAATACACATAGAAGTTCATTGATAAAAACGGCATGGGAATTCCCCAAAGGGGAACCCCGAACCAAAATTAAAAAAAAAATATGACGTGGGAGTCCTCCTAAATTCCATACCAGGCCCTTCAGGTCTGGTATGGATATTAAGGGGAACCCCGGCCAAAATTTAAAAAAAAAAATGACGTGGGGTTCCCCCTAAATTCCATACCAGACCCTTCAGGTCTGGTATGGATTTTAAGGGGAACCCCGCGCCAAAAAAAAAAAAAAAAACGGCGTGGGGTCCCCCCAAAAATCCATACCAGACCCTTATCCGAGCACGCAACCTGGCAGGCCGCAGGAAAAGAGGGGGGACGAGAGTGCGGCCCCCCCTCCCTCCTGAACTGTACCAGGCCACATGCCCTCAACATTGGGAGGGTGCTTTGGGGTAGCCCCCCAAAACACCTTGTCCCCATGTTGATGAGGACAAGGGCCTCATCCCCACAACCCTGGCCGGTGGTTGTGGGGGTCTGCGGGCGGGGGGCTTATCGGAATCTGGAAGCCCCCTTTAACAAGGTGACCCCCAGATCCCGGCCCCCCCCCTGTGTGAAATGGTAAGGGGGTACATAAGTACCCCTACCATTTCACGAAAAAAGTGTCAAAAATGTTAAAAATGACAAGAGACAGTTTTTGACAATTCCTTTATTTAAATGCTTCTTCTTTCTTCTATCTTCCTTCATCTTCTGGTTCTTCTGGTTCTTCTGGCTCTTCTGGTTCTTCCTCCGGCGTTCTCGTCCAGCATCTCCTCCGCGGCGTCTTCTATCTTCTTCTCCTCGGGCCGCTCCGCACCCATGGCATAGGGGGAGGCTCCCGCTCTTCTCTTCTTCTTTTCTTCTCTTCTGTTCTTCTTCATTTTCTTCTCCGGGCCGCTCCGCAATCCATGCTGGCATGGAGGGAGGCTCCCGCTGTGTGACGGCGCTCCTCGTCTGACAGTTCTTAAATAACCGGGTGGGCGGGGCCACCCGGTGAACCCCGCCCCCCTCTGACGCACGGTGACTTGACGGGACTTCCCTGTGACGTCACGGGGAATGCCACAGGGAAGTCCCGTCAAGTCACCGTGCATCAGAGGGGGGCGGGGTCACCGGGTGGCCCCGCCCCCCGTTATTTAAGAACTGTCAGACGAGGAGCGCCGTCACACAGCGGGAGCCTCCCTCCATGCCAGCATGGATTGCGGAGCGGCCCGGAGAAGAAAATGAAGAAGAACAGAAGAGAAGAAAAGAAGAAGAGAAGAGCGGGAGCCTCCCCCCTATGCCATGGGTGCGGAGCGGCCCGAGGAGAAGAAGATAGAAGACGCCGCGGAGGAGATGCTGGACGAGAACGCCGGAGGAAGAACCAGAAGAGCCAGAAGAACCAGAAGAACCAGAAGATGAAGGAAGATAGAAGAAAGAAGAAGCATTTAAATAAAGGAATTGTCAAAAACTGTCTCTTGTCATTTTTAACATTTTTGACACTTTTTTCGTGAAATGGTAGGGGTACTTATGTACCCCCTTACCATTTCACACAGGGGGGGGCCGGGATCTGGGGGTCACCTTGTTAAAGGGGGCTTCCAGATTCCGATAAGCCCCCCCGCCCGCAGACCCCCACAACCACCGGCCAGGGTTGTGGGGATGAGGCCCTTGTCCTCATCAACATGGGGACAAGGTGTTTTGGGGGGCTACCCCAAAGCACCCTCCCAATGTTGAGGGCATGTGGCCTGGTACGGTTCAGGAGGGAGGGGAGGCCGCACTCTCGTCCCCCCCTCTTTTCCTGCGGCCTGCCAGGTTGCGTGCTCGGATAAGGGTCTGGTATGGATTTTTGGGGGGACCCCACGCCGTTTTTTTTTTTTTTTTTTGGCGCGGGGTTCCCCTTAAAATCCATACCAGACCTGAAGGGTCTGGTATGGAATTTAGGGGGAACCCCACATCGTTTTTTTTTTTATTTTGGCCGGGGTTCCCCTTAATATCCATACCAGACCTGAAGGGCCTGGTATGGAATTTAGGGGGACTCCCACGTCATTTTTTTTTTTTAATTTTGGTTCGGGGTTCCCCTTTGGGGAATTCCCATGCCGTTTTTATCAATGAACTTCTATGTGTATTGTCGGCAATGCAATAGCCGCGGGTAGTTTTAAATGAGTTTTTTCCTTCAAAATGTCATTTTGCTGTCAGACTGTTCTAAACACAGGAAACATGCGCCCCTTTACAGACACACTATAGACACCCCCCAGGTACGAAATTTAAAGGGATATTACACTTTTATTGATTGACTTTAAGCATTATTAAAATCACTGCTCCTGAAAAAACGTCCGTTTTTAAAACTTTTTTTTGCATTGATCCATGTCCCCTGGGGCAGGACCCAGGTCCCCAAATACTTTTTATGACAATAACTTGCATATTAGCCTTTAAAATTAGCACTTTTGATTTCTCCCATAGACTTTTAAAGGGTGTTCCGCGGCATTCGAATTTGCCGCGAACACCCCAAATTGTTCGCTGTTCGGCGAACTTGCGAACAGCCAATGTTCGAGTCGAACATGAGTTCGACTCGAACTCGAAGCTCATCCCTACTTGCGGCCTTGTCTGCTAGTGCATTCCCTAGAGTAATTGGATCTGTTCCCTTTCTGTGTGCTGTACATTTACAAATAGCCACTTGTGTTGGTTTTTGTACATTTTCTAGAAGGGCAAGGATAAGATCTCTATGTGAGATTGGTTTACCTGTGGACGTAATCATACCCCTATTTTTCCATTGCTGGGCAAATATGTGTAAAGTAGAAAAAGCGTATTGGCTGTCTGTATACATTTTTATTTTCTTCCCTTACCCTAGACTACAGGCCCTGGATAGGGCAATAATTTCAGCTTGTTGTGCAGAGTGTGAACTGGGAAGGGGTCTGGCTTCAATGACCTGGTCATGTGTTACTATAGCATATGCCGTCTGATTTACCCCTTTATCGTCCTTTTTACAAGACCCATCAACAAAAAAAGTAATGTCAGCATCTGGAAAGGGAACATCAGTGAGATCCTTCCTAGGGAGTACCCGTTCATCAATTTGAGCTATACAATCATGTGGATCCCCGTCACTATGTGTTGATATCATTGTGGCGGGGTTCAATGTGGTACACCTCACGATTGTAATGTGCGGCTGTCCCAGAAGAGTAATCATACATGATAGATCAAAAGTAAAAATAAAGAGGAAACTGCTGCGCCAACCAAAAATGAAAATAGATGTGAAACAAAAGTGTAATGAAACGATAAGCAGCCAACACCACCAATTAGACTAATTGTGACAATAGATATGAAAAAGAAAAGTGTAGCGCTATGATGTGTCAGTCAGCAACATTGGAGTGTGCTGGTACCCCAGTTGATGTCTTTTCAGATGAAACGCGTCGGGTGTAGGACGCTACCTTAAACCATCTGTTTACTGCGCTAAATACATCTTTTTATGTTTTTATGAATCTTGCTTTTATTTGGAACTTTTTGCTGGAACTTTTTATACAATAAATCTCCTGATAAACCGGAATTTACACTATGTGGAGCCTTCTTTTCTCCTGTTTTTCCTGTCTCTGACTGTTTGAGACCCAAATAAGTGCTGGAGGGCGAATCGGGAGACTGTTCACGATTGGAGTTCTTCTCAAGACCATTCGATTACGGACCAGGAACAGCTATAACCCTACCGTGCTACACGGTTCAAGCTCGTATGACTCACCGCTGTATGGCTTGTGAGTCCACCGCGTCCGGTAAGGGCATTTTACGTTACTCTTGCACCTGGCTGATCATTGGAGGAGCCCGTCAATAACAAATGTTATCATGAGATATATGTCTATGCTCCAAGAGGTCTCCGTCTAATTAAATGAACTGTCCTCACCCCAGGGACTTACCACTTACCCCTACCCCTACATGTCTGTGTTTTATTTTGAGGGTTTGGGTTGAATCCATGTGTTGCACATTTGTTTTATATTGTTCTATCACAGAGGACATGATAATAGTGGTTTTCTTTTGAATACTAGATTTCTCACTGGTTGATTGTTCTTTTATATGAGGTCTTATACAACCTAACTTTTTGATACACTTTGTTTGCCACTCAGCACACTCCAATGTTGCTGACTGACACATCATAGCGCTACACTTTTCTTTTTCATACATACATGATAGATGCCTGGCTGGAGATAAATAGGAGATTTTGTCTTGTAGTAAGATTACTGAAATGGCATGTGAGACTTTAAGAACCAGGGGGTGGAACAGTACTATCAGTGCAGATTACCGTATGGCCAATGAGGCTACTACTACAGCTTGTACACAGTGGGGCAAACTCCGGGCCACTGGATCTAATTTAGTTGAATAGAATGCAATTGGTTTGTGCTTGTCCCCATAAACCTGTGTGAGAACAGAAGTCATGTACTCTTCCTCACAATCTACAGTCTAATAAAAGGTTTTACTGTATTTGGGAAGGCCAAGCACAGAGGAACCCACAATGAGGTGCTTTACCTTCATAACTGCATCCTCTGCTTGCACATACTACTGAATGGAATCTTTTGCAGACATTAGTGAACCATAGATGAGATCAGAAAGAGGCGCCACCTCCGTAGCATAATTTGCTATCCATGCTCTACAGAAATTTGCCATGCCAAGAAATGACATCATTTCTTTTTTGGTATGTGGTTTGGGGACTTGAAGGATGGCCTCTTTTCGGATCTCATCCAAAAGTCTGCCTTCTTGAGATAAAATATAACCCAGGTATTTCACCTTTTCTTTCCCCAGTTGTAATTTGTCTTTGCTGACCTTTTTAACCTTGGTCTGCGAGGAAATGCATCAGAGCCAAGGTAATTTTACATTGTCGCTCCGAAGGAGCCACTACCAGAATGTCATCCACAAACAAGAGAATTTAGCTCCCACCGGGAGGTACAAACCGAGACAAATTATTGGACATTTCTTGTGAGAAGATAGTTGGACTTTCACAATATGGGATAACCTAGTGTATGTATACTTTTTTTTTTGTGTACATAAATGCAAACCGGAACTGACTGTCTTTGTGTAAGGGAATGGAAAAGAAGCATTACTGATATAGATAACAGAAAATACCTTGTTCTCTGGGTAGAGCTCGTTCAGGAGGACATGCGTGTCTGGGACCACTGGGGCCCTCAGTAATACGGCCCTATTGACTGCCTGTAAATCCTGCACGAGTCTCCACCCATCTTTCCCTCCCTTATGCTTCCTATACCTCTGAATCCCTCTGCATTTTAGTTTCTCATCTGTCAGTTGGAACCAGTTCATGATAAGTTCTCCTAACTCATGCCATGATACCTTGGGGTTCTGTGTGACCGAAACACGAGGTACAGTATCCTTCCAGAATAGGCCTTCCAGAATAGGCTGTAGTAGGAGACAAGTTGCCTCGCTATTTCCTTCCTTATCACAGTCCGAGCTTTTTAAGAACACTTCAGTGTTAGTGAGACTCATTAACTGTTTCTCATAGGACTTATCAGGCCCAGAGGTCTTTATGTAGTACATGGTGCAATAGAGGTTTGCCTTTTCCTCACAGGCTCTTCGTCAATTATTTCTGCCAGGGTTTTGGGTATATTTAATCCCTCAGTTTGCAAATTCCAGGCTGTACCAGTATCAGGGCTCATTATCCACGGCTGTGATTTGTTTTTCACACAGCCAATGGGCTTTGAGACCTCCCTCCACTGGTACAACATAAATATCAAGGGCGTGCAACATGTCTCTACCCAACAAATTAACAGGACATTTAGTCAAAATTAAATTTTACACTGAGCCTTTTTACCTGTCTGTGGATCTTCCACAGTAAGGCCTTCAGACATGACCTCCTGGTACATCAACCCATTTCGCAGATTTTACATATACTACACCTTTTTTCTTTTACCCCTGGAGGCATATCCAGCGGGTGTATTAGGGTCGTACAAGCCCCAATATCACAGAGAAATGTTAGCCATCTACCCTTCACAACTTATTTATTACTTGGCTGACTTGGCTTCAGCATGCAAACAAGTTTCAACAGTGCACACATCCAAAATTTCAGATTCTTTCTCATCATTTTCTTCTGTATCTCTCTCTCTCTCTGCAGACATACCACCATCTTCTAGTCATGCTTCTTCCTCTCTGACCTGCATTCTTTTGCCAAATGCCCTCTTTTACCTCACAGGAAACACATCCCCCTCTTCTTTTTCCCCTCATAATCCTGAACGCGGGGCCTTGTTCAGGCGTTTCCCATCCTTCTGTTCTCCTTCTCAATGACATACACATCATTACCTTCACCTACCATAAGCACTTTCCCTTTCTTTACTTTCTTTTTTGATTGGAAGTGCCGCTCAGCATGCCTCGCATACTCAATCAGCTCCTGAAGTCTGTAGATCCTATGGTTGATCATGTGTTTGGTAACAAACTTGATATAGGGGCAAGCAGTCCCTTCAAGATTGCATTCTTTAGCTGTTGCTCATATGGGCTATTGTTTACTTGATTTACTGGGACTTCTATTCCTGAGTGATTATTGAAAATCTCCCTCATCCTAACAATGAAATTGTCTACTGTTTCATCTTCTCCCTGCACACACTGGGTTATAATGGACCAGTCGGCTCGACATATCCATCTATTCTCTATCCTTGCTATAAGAGCATTTCTCCTGTTTTCTAGTGCTGCATCATCATGAGGCAACACCACTCCCTGGTTGTTTAATCCACTCCAAACTCCCACTACATGATGCCAGTCGGGACCCAGGATCTGTCTGATGACCTGCTCTATTTCCTTCCCATTGAGATGATAGCTAGCAATCATTCCCATGATACCATCTCTGAATTGAGCTATGTTGACCTTGGGATGTGGTATCCCTTCAGTAGTTTTTTTTTTAACAATCTTGGGGGTCCAGGTGTGATATACCATCATAGTGTTGGGGACTACTATACCACCTACATTTTGTCCTGCCCTAGGGTTGGGAACTTCAATTAGTGGAAACTGTTCCTCTCCACATTCTGTTTGTTCCCCAGCTGAGGGGGATATCAATTTGTTCACCAGGTCCCCGAAAAATTTTGTAACCGTTGCTGTAAAGGGGGTCCCTTGTGGACTCCTCTGGACAGCAAGAGTCATCTTGAGAGGGGGTTTAGCTGCAGCTATAGGAGAATCGGTTGCATCTGCGGGTGACCCAGGTGACCACGGGGGAACAACAAACAGTGGAGAGTCAGGTTGCATGGTAAAAGGGTTATTCGTCAACAGTCGGTAGGTCAATGGGGTGACTTATTGCATGCCTCTGTCCCATACGGTGGTGGGGATTGCAGGTCTGCAATAGGATATAGGGAATTGGGAGGGGGCGTTGAAGTCGGAGGGGGAGCAGCGACTGTTGGTGAGGTTGGAGAGTTCTTCAAAGTATGTGCGGGGGCTGTCGGGCGCATTTGGTTTGTTATGTTTTGTTCAGTCAATAGGGTTTAGAACAGGAAAATCTGGATGCCGCACACTGGATAAAGCTGAAAAATCTTCTTTATCGTAAAAATTGGATCATCAAAAATACAGGACAATCAGGCAGATAGTACAGACACAGCTGACACATTTCACACTCTAATTTGAGTGCTTACTCAGCTAAGATTTTTCAGCTTTATCCGGTGTGCGGGCATCCAGATTTTCCTGTTCTAAACCCTACACTAATTTGCATTTGGCCAGCACCTGGGACTCTCCATCTCTGAAGGTTTTACCTATACACACCTGGGATCAGATCCACCAGAGCGGTGAATCATTTTCTCTGTTTTGTTCAGTCAATACTTGCTGAACTAAACTTCAGAGGACGGTCATATTATTGTCCTGCTCTTTGTTCAAAAACATAGTCTTTTTTTTTTCTTTCTTTGCCTGGGGAAGGCCTAATTTCTTCTGTTTTCTTATTTTCGTGCCGGCATCATTTTTAAGCTTTCTACACAGTATTACACAACAATCCTTATTTAAAAACGCATGAAAATCATACTTTGTTTTCCACATCTTAAGAAATTTCACATTCACTTTGTCTAGACTAAACATATACTTAGCATCTTCATTCATACCAACAGATTTTCCATGGATCATACCTATTTTGTTTATCGTGCACACGGAGCTCTTCTTTTGTTAATGTCTTCTCACAATGACACAACACACGCACACAGTATCTTATCACTTGCAGTCACTCACAGACTTTCTAGTCATGATATATCACTTTTAGATTACTGATCTTGTGTATTGCTAAAACACTGGTGTCTTATGCCCCGTACACACGGTCAGATTTTCCGATGGAAAATGTGTGATAGGACCTTGTTGTCGGAAATTCCGACCGTGTGTAGGCTCCATCACACATTTTCCATCGGATTTTCCGACACACAAAGTTTGAGAGCAGGATATAAAATTTTCCGACAACAAAAACCGTTGTCGGAAATTCCGATCGTGTGTACACCAATCCGACGGACAAAGTGCCACGCATGCTCAGAATAAATAAAGAGATGAAAGCTATTGGCCACTGCCCCGTTTATAGTCCTGACGTACGTGTTTTACGTCACCGCGTTTAGAACCATCGGATTTTCCAACAACTTTGTGTGACCGTGTGTATGCAAGACAAGTTTGAGCCAACATCCGTCGGAAAAAATCCTAGGATTTTGTTGTCGGAATGTCCGAACAAAGTCCGACCGTGTGTACGGGGCATAAGAGAGAGCATTTACAGAATTATGAGGAGACTGAGTTCTCCTGACTGTTCTTTCATCGTTACTTAATACTTCACTAACTTGTAGAGAGCATTTACAGAATTACAAGGAGACTTAAGTTCTCCCGACTGTTCTTTCATCCTATCAAAACATTTAATATTTCAATCCTTGATCCAAGGGTATTTATGTGCTTTCTCAGGATTTATACAACATATGAGGCTGGTATGAACACTGCGGGTCCGCCAAATGTCCTCTGTTTGTTACCTGGAAATCTATCAGGTCACACCCTTGTATCAACGGGGGGTTCTTTAGGTTTTTTTATCTGGGAGTATTTTTGATCCAAGGGTATTTATATGCCTGCTCAGGGTTTATACAACATATGAGACTGGCATGAACACTACGGGTCCGCCAAATGTCCTCTGTTTGTTCACTGGAAATCTATCAGGCCACACCCTTGTATCAACAGGGGGTTCTTTAGGTTTTGATATAGGAGTATTTATGTGTCCCCACAAGAATTTTCTGCAGTTTACAAGGCTGTCCAATCAACAAATTTCTTTTATCTGCGTCCGGATATTAGTATGGGACCATACCCCTATATCAAATGACAATTAACCCGGAGAAACAAACAAGAACACATGAGAGAACACCCGCAGTGCTCGACTGCCGCCAGGTCACCCTGAGCGCGTCTTCCCAAAACGTGGGCTAGTCACTAGGTCTGCCCATCCAGGATGGCCACAGACGGATCTATATGGGGAATACGTGACCACTTATTTCCCCTCAACAAGAGTAAAGCAGATAGGACAGAAACAGATAAACATTCGATCAATCTCTATATTGTATGTTTGTATTCAAATCCCTTATTCATTAAATTCCTAATCAAGTCTAACCCAAAAGGTTAATAATAAAATAAAAATAAAAATCTTACCTTGTCCCGAGAGCGGTCTCTTGTGCTGATCTGGTAAGTCGCTTCCCAGGAGGCACTAGTTCAGCGGACCGGCCTCTCTTTAACATCTAATTTAAGACGGAGGACTTATGCCCCGTACACACGGTCGGACTTTGTTCGGACATTCCGACAACAAAATCCTAGGATTTTTTCCAACGGATGTTGGCTCAAACTTGTCTTGCATACACATGGTCACACAAAGTTGTCGGAAAATCCGATCGTTTTAAACGCGGTGACGTAAAACATGTACGTCGGGACTATAAACGGGGCAGTGGCCAATAGCTTTCATCTCTTTATTTATTCTGAGCATGCGTGGCACTTTGTCCGTCGGATTTGTGTACACACGATCGGAATTTCCGACAACGGATTTTGTTGTCGGAAAATTTTATCTCCTGCTCTCCAACTTTGTGTGTCGGAAAATCCGATGGAAAATGTCCGATGGAGCCCACACACGGTCGGAATTTCCGACAACATGCTCCGATCGGACATTTTCCATCGGAAAATCCGACAGTGTGTACGGGGCATTACAGTTTTGCCGTACGGTCATCGGTCACTGAGTTGATCCAGTGCGTCTCGGGAACTTGGACTTCCGGCTCTTCGAAGGACCAAATTGTTACGGACATAAATCACCGTCTCAGACCGTCCTCGGGAATCAAGATAATATTTATTGCATATGCAAGAGAAATTAATTACATTACATGTTCATGCAGTCATTATCATTTCTGAAGAGAATACTGTGGTACATGTCTTTTTTATAAGCCCTGAACGCCCCCCTTTCCTGTTTTAAAACATGCCCAGTCTCATGTATTTTCAACTTTATTCTGGACACAACAGGAAAGGTGGAAGTGTCTGTTACAGACTTTTCACAATGGTTACAGGATACTGACTTGGAAAACTCCTCCTGTACACAAAAATACAGGATGTATTAAAAAAACTGCAAGTCTAAGCATCTTATCACTAAGCTAAATAGTGCTGAGTCTAAATAGTGCTGACTCCATATTATCACTAGTCTATAGCTAAATCATAGAATATTTCTATGCCATGATAAACAAAATGGCGTTTTTCATAACTGACATTTAAAGTATAATTTCTCTAACACAGGAGTGAGGTCTCCTGGGTGAGGGGAATATGGAATTATGTGTGATGTCAGAACGTCTTTGAGCCGGTTGGGGCGCGGCTGAGGACATGGACGATTCCAGTTAAAATTGGTCCTTAACCACTTGACCACTGGGCACTTGAACCCCCTTCCTAACCAGACCAATTTTCAGCTTTTGGTGCTCTCACATTTTGAATGACAATTACTCAGTCATGCAACACTGTATCTATATGAAATTTGTATCCTTTTTTTCACACAAATAGAGCTTTCTTTTGGTGGTATTTGATCACCGCTGGGTTCTTTATTTTTTGCGCTATAAAAGAAAAAAGACCGAAAAATCTGTAAAAAAATGCATTTTTCTTAGTTTCTGTTATAAAATTTTGAAAATTAGTAATTTTTCTTCATATATTTTGGCCAAAATTTATACCGCTACATATCTTTGGTAAAAATAACCCAAATCGGTGGATATTATTTGGTCTTTGCGAAAGTTATAGAGTCCAAAAGCTATGGTGCCAATATCTGAAAATTGATCACACCTGAAGTACTGACGGCCTATCTAATTTCTTGAGACCCTAACATGCCAGAAAAGTACAAATACCCCCCAAATGACCCCTTTTTGGAAAGAAGACATTCCAAGGTATTTAGAAAGATGCATGGTGAGTTTTTTGAAGTTGTCATTTTTTCCACAATTCTTTGCAAAATCAAGTTTTTTGGGTTTTTTTTACTTTTTTTTTCCACAAAATTGTCATATTAGCAGGTTATTTCTCACACACCGCATATGCATACCACAAATTACACTCCAAAACACATTCTGCTATTACTCCCGAGTGTGGCGATACCAGATGTGTGAGACTTTTACACAGCGTGGCCACATACAGAGGCCCAACATGCAGGGGAGCACCTTCAGGCGTTCTGGAGCACCCAGGCCAATTCTGACATTTCTCTCCTACATGTAAAAATCATCATTTATTAGCTAGAAAATTACATAGAACCCCAAAACATTATATATGTTTTTTTAGCAAAGACCCTAGAGAATACAATGGCGGTCATTGCAACTTTTTATCTCGCACGGTATTTGCACAGCAATTTTTTGAATGCTTTTTTTGGAAAAAAAAGTTTTGTGCTTTAAAAAAAACAAAACAGCAAAGTTAGCCCAATGTTTTTGCATAATATGAAAGATGAAGTTACGCCGAGTAAATAGATACCCAACATGTCACCTTTCAAAATTGCACGTGCTTGTGGAATAGCGCCAAACTTCGCTACTCAAAAATCCCCATAGGCGACGCTTTAAACATTTTTACTGGTTACATGTTTTGAGTTACAGAGGAGATCTAGGGCCAAAATTATTGCTCTCGCTCTACCGATCGCACCGATACCTCACATGTGTGGTTTGAACACCGTTTTCATATGTGGGCGGGACATACGTATGCGTTCGCTTCTGCATGCGAGCACACAGGGACAGGGGCGCTTTAAATTTTATTTTTTTTTTATTGTTCATTTTACTTTATTTATTTTAGTTTGATGCTTTTTTCAAAAAAAAAAAATTTTGACCTCTTTTATTCCTATTACAAGGAATGTAAACATTCCAAGTATTGCGGGGATATTGCAGAGTAGTGCAGAGTAGTGTACATTATTCTGGGGCATTGAAGAGTATTGCAGGGCATTGCAGAGCGTTAGGGATGGCTGAGCATGGATGGATGGATGGATGTCACTGGTTAGCGCTGTGGGCACTACACAACCAGCCCACAGTGCTGCAGCCATCCATCCATCCCCCTCTCCGCTCACAGTGTACCGATCGGTACACAGGAGGGGAGGAGAGGAACCGAGATGATGCCGGTTTGTTTACATGTGATCGCTCCGTCATTTGACGGAGCGATCACATGGTAAACAGCTGCGATCAGCGGCCATTTACCGGGATCCGTGATGCGCCGGGTCCTCTGGACCCGGCGGTCACGGATATGTTCAGGTGCATGCCCCAGGGGGCGTGCCAGAGGGGAACTCTGGGAAGACGTCATATGACGTGATCCCAGGGTTAAGCAACCGCCCTGCAGCCGTCATTCGGCCATGGGCCGGTTGTAAAGTGGTTAAGGACACCCAAGGACCTCTTGTTGTTGTGCATTACATTGTTGAATTTCCACTTATTGGTATGTTATAATATTATGTTATTTTATTCTTTGGTTAATAAAATTGGCTGCTGTGGCCATATAAAACCCATGTCACTCAGTCTGTGTCTTTATTCTAAGTTTGTAAGGACCTAGGTTGATAAATCCTTTAGGCCTCTTTCACACGGACGATCCGTATGTCCGTTTTTCATCCTTCCGTTTTCGGATGAAAAACGGACATACATTCATCCCTATGGAGCGTCGGATGTCAGCGGTGACATGTCCGCTGACATCCGACCCGCTCCGATCCGAAAAGTGTAACGGAGGAAAAACCTACTTTTCCATCCATTTTCGGATCGGATCGGGTGACGACGGACACTACGGTCCGTCATCATCCGATCCCCCCATAGGGGAGAGCGGCGCTCTGACAGGTCCGTCGCTGCACAGTGTGCAGCGATGGACCTGTCATCTTCCTGCTCAGCGGGGATCGGCGGAACGATTCCCACTGAGCAAGCGGATATTCACGGGGCGGATCATCACTGATCCGCCCCATGAGAAAGAGCCCTTAGTCAAGTGAGAACTGGAGGAGAAAATGGATGGAGGAACTGCATGACTAAGGGAGGAACAAGGTCAGGGAACAGTCAGCTAGGTCAGTGTGTTTGGTGGGGGTGTAGCCCTTATCTAATTGGAGACAGAGGTCGAAGGGGCAGGGTTCAGATTAGAGGGTCATTGTGGTGAGGTAGTTCTCTCACATTCCAAGGAGTCAGGAGAAGTCGCAGCTTTCCACCCACCCGTCCTGGTGTTAGGGGTTTACCGAAGTGGATAGCTAAGTGGTTGTATTTATGTGCCTAAAGTTTTTATCGAGTTTATACAAAACAAAAAATAAATAAATAAATAATATATATATATATATATATATATATATATATATATATATATATATATATATATATATAATATTAGCAGGGTGCCTGTAAAACGGGTTAAAATTACAGGAAATGTGATTGATGGGATATATGTTCCTCCACGGATTCTTAGATTTGCAATCTAAGATAATTCCAGCAAAGACTTTAGGGTAAAGAAGGATAGTTCTTTTCCCTGTATTGGTAAAGTCCGTTCCGGGGCTGGTTTTATTGGGAGTTTGATAGAGATCCGGGTGGGACAGACTCCCAAGTCCATGGACCGCAGTTTAATCTTTTCTTTTTTGGTCTTGATTAAGGCAGCTGGTCCTAGCTCTCATGTGAGGAGGCAACTAGGCATGGCTGCTTGTTTTCTGTAACTTTGGATACAAAGTGTTTGTGTTTGGAAGGACATTTGCTACATAACCAAGGACTGGTCAGACTACGGACCCAGTAAGGCTCGGTTGAGCAGAAGTTTATTTTTGTTTGATAGCAAGATACCCTTTTTCTTCTGTTTGGAATCTCCTGTGCATTAAACATGGTGTTTTCCTAAAGAGACTGTGAGTTTGTCCCTACCTTGAGTCTGATCCCCTACAATTGGTGGAGAATGCAGGCACAAGACCCAGAGACTTGTTTTTATTTTTTCACTGGTACCAGTAAACTGATAAGAGAATGGAGGAACTAATCAAACAGCTGGTGCAAGCACATATAAACAAACAAGAAACTAACCGCTTGTTGATAACTGCTACCCAAGTGGCCATGCAGGAGCAGAAGGATTTCAATAAGCTTATACAGACTCAGCTGCAGTCCTTGACTGACAAAGTCCTACGTGTGGACAGTGTTGCAGTTTTACGCAAGCGAGTGCAGGCTGCATTACAGAAAATGACGGCTGAGGATGATGTGGAGGCTTTCCTCACGGTTTTTGAGAGGGTAGCAGAGCGTGAAGGGCTACCCTGGACCAATGGGCTGAGGTCCTTGCCCCCTTTTTGACCGGGGACCCACAGAAGGCATATTTTGATTTAAATGCTGCTGAGGTTCGGAAATATGAAACTCTGAAAACTGAGATTCTGGCCCGCCTTGGCGTAACAATGGCTGTGAGAGCTCAGCGCGTCCATGCTTGGCAATTTAAGGTGGACCAACCTGCAAGGTCCCAGATGTACGACCTCATTTACCTCACATGGATGTGGTTACAGCCAGAGGTCATCACCCCAGCCCAAATCTTGGAGAGAGTCGTAGTAGACTGCTTTGTGAGAGCCCTTCCAACCCCTATACAGTGGTTTGCCGGGAGAGCTGATCCCAAAGATGCCAATGAATTGGTGGCCCTCATGGAGCGGTACTTGTGTACTGAGGATTTTCTTTGGGGTGTAGTACCCACAGAATCCTTCTCCAAGAGACAGAAGCCCACCAACCCGGGAAAAAGCGATCCCGCCCTAAAGTGGGGGAAAAGGGAAGTAAATGCGATGGAGGTTCCTGAGGCGCAAGGAATGAAGAGGCTCAATCACCAAAGAGAGACCCACCAGGACCGGGGTTCTATAGTGTGCTGGCGTTGCTAAGAACCAGGGCACCTCGCCGCCAGTTGTCCGCTAAACCAGGAATCTATGGATTACAGTATGACCCAGAAAAGCTCTTTTGTTGCTACACTAGGAGACACCCCACAACAGCCAGGTGGCACTGAGAAACAAATTTGTGTCATTAAAGTGGACTGTTGCCAGATGACTGCCTTGCTGGATTCTGGCAGTCTAGTAACTCTAGTGCATGCCAGTCTCGTGAACCCCCAAAAGTTGCAGCGACAGTTATTGGGTGTGGTTTGTATTCATGGGGATACCAAGTGCTACCCCACGGCCATTGTATCTATCGAAGCTCCCTGTGGCACTATGGACCATGAGGTTGGAGTAGTCCCAAATCTCATGTATAACACTGTCCTTGGATGAGACTTCCTCTTTTTCTGGGATTTATAGAATAACGCCAAGGGAGCAAGGCCCCCAGCGGATTCCTACTGCCCAGAACCGTTGGAGGAGCAGAACGAAGAGAGAGTCTGCCCATTTTCCCTTGGAGGTCCTTGCAGGTGACACAGAGAACCCCCATCCAGAGTTAGACCTGCCGGACCTGCCCACGACCCGGGAAAGCGTTGGCACGGCCCAGCTTAGGGACCGCACTTTAGCTAGGGCAAGGGAACAGGTAAAAGTGATAAATGGGGTACTCCAAGAGCCTGGGGATGAGGCCATATTCCCACATATTGCTATGGAAAATTACCTGTTATACAGAGTCGATGAAGTTCGAGCAGAGAGACTTGAACAGTTGCTAGTACCTCAACCTCATAGACGCATGGTACTGGACCTGGCACATTCTCATGTTCTTGGGGGACATCTGGGGGTGGATAAAACTAAGGAAAGAGTATTGCAACGGTTTTATTGGCCAGGTTTACACAAAGAGGTAAAAGTGTACTGTTAATCTTGCCCAGTTTGTCAGCTCACTGCTCCGGTCTCATGTTTCCGGAGTCCATTGGTACCTTTACCCATCATTGAGGTGCCCTTTGACAGGATTGCCATGGATATTGTGGGTCCCTTGGTTAAGTCTGCTAGGGGGCACCAGTATATCCTGGTTGTCTTGGACTATGCCACCCAGTCTCCAGAGGCAATCCCGTTAAGGAAACCCTCAGCTAAGAGTATTGCTAAAGAGCTTTCTCTTATATTTTCACATGTGGGTATTCCTCAGGAGCTGCTAACTGACCAGGGCACGCCCTTCATGTCGAAGGTTACTAAAGAGTTATGTAAATTGTTTAAAATTAATCACTTACGCACTTCTGTGTACCACCCACAAACGGATGGTCTAGTGGAAAGACTCAACAAAACGCTGAAAGGAATGTTAAAGCGAGTGGTAGCGGCAGATGGTAGGGACTGGGACTGCCTCTTGCCCTATCTCATGTTAGCTATACGGGAGGTACCCCAAGCCTCCACCGGCTTTTCTCCTTTCGAGTTGCTGTATGGCAGACACCGAGGGGCCTATTAGATATAGCAAAAGAGACCTGGGAACAAGAGGCAACCCCACTCAAAAGTGTAGTGGAACATATTGCTCAAATGCAAGACCGGATTGGAAAGGTCATGCCCATTGTTAAGTCTCACTTGCAACAGGCTCAGGCTAGAGTCTATAACCGTTCCGCCAGGATCCGAACCTTTAACCCGGTGACAGAGTCCTTGTGCTGGTACCTACACTGGAGAGCAAATTTCTAGCGAAATGGCAAGGGCTATACAAGGTCGTAGAACTGGTGGGAGAAGTCAACTATAGGTTACATCAGCCTGGTAAAAGGAAACCCTACCAAATCTACCATGTCAATCTATTGAAGCCCTGGAAAGACAGAGAATCCCTTATGGTCCAAGCACCCTTGGTGATGACTACCACAGGTCCTTCTACCATGCCGGGGGGGAGAGATCACTGAGGCCTTGTCCGTAAGCCAAAAACAAGAAACCAAGGAATTTCTTCTAAGAAATAGGGAGTTCTTCTCTGATCTTCCAGGGGTAACTTCAGTAATAAAGCATGATATTGTGACCAAGCCAGAGGCGAAAGTTAACCTAAAACCTTATCGCATCCCCGAAGCTCGACGCCAAGTAGTTTCAGAGGAAATAAGGAGGATGTTGGATCTTGAGGTAATAGAAGAGTCCCATAGTGAGTGGTGTAGTTTAATTGTCCTTATTCCCGAGCCGGATGGAAGCATCCGATTTTGTAATGATTTCCAAAAGTTAAATGAGGTGTCAAAATTTGATGCTTATCCAGTGCCCAGGGTAGATGAATTAATTGAGCGTTTAGGACATGCTATATATATATATATCACCACCCTGGACCTTACAAAGTGGTATAGGCAAACTTACAGAACGTGCAAAAGAGAAGACAGCCTTTTCTACTCCTGAGGGCCACTGGCAGTACAAGAGGATGCTATTCGGCCTACATGGGGCCCCAGCCACTTTTCAGAGGATGATGGATCACATCCTTAAACCCCACCAAGCCTATGCATCTGCGTACTTAGATGACGTGGTAATTTTTAGCGCAGACTGGGAGAGCCAATTACCTAAGGTGCAGGCTGTTATTAACGCCCTCCAGGGTGAGGGTCTGACAGCCAATCCTAAGAAGTGTGCGGTGGGATTAGAGGAGGCCCGTTATCTGGGGTACATTATTGTCAGGGGGATAGTAAAACCCCAAGTCACAAAGATCCAAGCAATCCAAAGTTGTCCAAGACCCCTGAATAAAAAACAGGTGTAGCACTGACCCCCGAAGGAGCTCACTCCCGAGAGAATGAAACTTTCTTCCACACATTTTCCTTTAAATTCAAGATGAACTAAAAGTAACTTAAAAGTCTATCCCTATCTCTGGGCGAATCACACTACTTAGTGGTAGAAATCTGACATGACAGAGTCCTTGGGTATAGAAATATTAAGATAGATGAAACATCTTGACCACAAAGTCCTCACCAATCTGACACTAGCTAAACTATGTACCCCAGAGTTCTCTTTTCTTTGGCAAAGTAGAAACAACAGTCCCTTTGCATAATCACCAATAGAACTGGGGATCTGGCAAAGTCAGTTTCTTCCCCTGTTTATCCACAGTGGTAATAAAATAAACGATGTCATCTTTTCCAGGTCTGCAAATGACTACTTTGTCAGCATAGATGTGCCGACCGTAATTCCAATGTAGCAAACACCCATTGAACCGTTCATCCATGATAGAAGAATAACCAGCTTTCCGGAAAGGGTTTGGCACAGACAAATATTCTCAGACAGCTTCACGGTACCACTGCTCTCGACTGGCCTCAATTTCCTGCATAACTTCTTGAGTAACATAAGGAAATTCCAGACCATACTCTGTGGCAACTCGTTTGGCGAGCACTCTTTGCAATCTGGCAAGTCTGGGTAAAGCTTTGGTTTTTCCCAGACCAGGAGGCACACAAGAATTTGGAGATTTGCGCATCATAGATCTGATGGGTATCGGCTCAGACTCAAACAAACTAGTAACTTTAGACAATGTCTCTTTGGTAGTGCTGTGCGGCTCCACACTAGGTGATGTCTTCCCAGAATCCATGGCTATCCATTCTGAGAAAGTAAAGGCAGAAGCAATATCTTCACCCTGGGCCCACAACAATTCCTGTGACATTGTCTCAAATCGTCATCACCGGAGATTTCTGACAGGGAATCTATCTCCGAGTCCCTCAACTCTCTGCAGGCAAATATTTACAGACAGTCCCAGATATGTTCCCCCTTGATCTCTCACCCGTTCCTGTCGTGGACTTTTCCGGATCCATGCTCTTCTCCAGCTCCGGTTTGGGTAGTCTTTGGGGTAAGCCTCGACCGTGGTCGCGGGAAGCCTTCACATATCCCACCTTCCTCTTGACAGGTGCAGCGGGAACAGGTGTAACAGAAGCAGAAGCAAGGGTGATGTCCTCTGATGAAGCAGTAACAGTGACATCTCTCTCAGGAACACTCACTATAGCAGATGGAACAAGGGCCTGTTGTTCTCCAGCAGTAATGGCCGTAGTTTCCGCCGTAGCGATACTTGTTGCCCAGTCCACTCGGTAAGCACAGGGCGACATTGTAGGTTGCTTCACAGTGAATAGGTATTCTCCGCACTGCAAACATCGGACAAATGGACGGAGATGTATGGCCAGTCCCTCGCACTTGTGGCAAAGCATGCCCAGCCCTTCAATATCTCCAACAGTGTACAACACGAACCGCCCCTGCGGCTTCAAGCGAATGCCGGTATCCATCAGCAGGGTTCCGGTTAGCATAGCATCCGCAGCGGTGCTTGTAGAGAACATCTTGGACCCCATGGCCAACGGTATCAATGAAAAAGAAGACATGGCTGCACTTTGATCCTCTCAGTATGATTACAAGGCCTCTCTTCTTCTTTGGCGCCAGACACATACCCACACGTGTCTCACGCAGCAGCAAACAGGAGTGACTCCTCCCACTTGCTCCTCTGATCACGCAGCTCCCGGGCTTTTACTTCTCTACCCATAGCCTACGCAGTCAGAAATGTGATCTTGCAATTTAACCCTTTCTTTTCCTGGAGAAAACGACAAAGTCCAGGAACCCCTCTCTTTGCATAGATTCTCTGTGAAATACTTCTCAGAGTTGCTCAGGGCAACGGCAAACAATCCCGGACGAGCCCCCACATGTAGCACTGACCCCCGAAGGAGCTGCTGAAATAAATTGGGTTGTTGCCGTCACCCCTTACCTGTAGTTTCACCACATCAGGAACTTAGAGTCTATATTAGGCCTTGCATCCACCAATGTATGCACCAGTCACTTTATTCTGTTTCCAATGCTTTATTGCAAAACTTGAAAGGAAGTAGCAGTAAAGAGGTAGAAAGGGAGTTGCAGAAGAGTTCAAATACCTTTTGCAGATCACTAAGGAATTTTAACATCTTGCAGACTAACACCCCTTCAGTCTAAAGATCTTTGTCCACCCGGATAGGTCACTCTTACTGACCTAGCAGCCAAAATGGTGCACGGAAAAAAATTCTTTGCCACAGACTTCAGAAGAACAAAATGGTTGTACGATCCTCTACCACAGGACGTAGTATTAGATGAACAATCCTCTGCCACAGGATTGTAGTACTAGATGATCAGCAACACAGTACCAGAACCTTTAAGTCGACCCGGCAGTACTGTGCGGGAGGTTAGTTAGGATGCATCCTCCAATTGAATCACCAGGTCCTTCTTGAGATACCAGCCTTTCACTCAGTCCTCTCCAAAATGAGTCCTCCCCTGGATCTTTCAATTGCTTGGCTTCTTCCCGCAGGACAGACAGCACAGGACCACCTCTGAACCAACAGGCCCCAGGCGACCTCTGGGCCTACTTGTAGTTATGTAGCCTTGGGCCAGCATGGTCCCGAGAAAGAAAAAAAGCTGTCACATACCTTAGGCCAGGAGGGCCAGGTGGTAAGAGAGAACCAAAAATGGTGTCTGCCCCTTAAGTACTCTTTCCCAGAATGCACAGCGGTGTACCACCGCTGCGGAGTTACCTCTGAGAAAGAAGAGCACTCAATACACTTCAGCCTGTTGCTTTTCAACACTGGCCTGTGGTGACAACGACACCTACAGGCGACAGTGTGAAACTGCACGCAACACAGCCAATGCTGGACAGAAGCTAATTTAGCCACAGATTAAATCTGAACTATATACAGAACAGATAACCCCCTAAATTTACATACAAGCGCCTGATCAACAGGAGCAGGGCGCTACACAGATCATGGCTTTTTGGGGGTTAGTTGGCTATTACAGAAGGTTTTTCCCCAATTTTGCTACATTAGCTGCTCCCCTTACAGATTTTACCAAGGGGGGAAGTCCACAGGAGTAACTTGGTCCCCAGAAGCTGAGAAAGCCTTCCAGAACCTAAAGACAGCTCTGTGTAATAGCCCTGTCTTAATCACCCCAGATTTCACACAGGAATTTATAGTGCAGATGGATGCTTCAGAAGTGGGATTAGGTGCAGTGTTGTCCCAAGTGGTGAATAGGGAGGAACACCCCATAGGATTCTTAAGCAGAAAATTGACCCCTGCTGAAAAAAGGTACGCCATTGTAGAACAGGAATGTTTAGCCATCAAATGAGCTCTTGAAAGTTTAAAATATTATCTGTTAGGGCGACAGTTTAGGCTCGTAACTGACCATGCCCCACTCAAATAGATGGCCCAAAATAAGGAGAAAAATGCAAGAGTTACTAGATGGTTCTTGGCTCTACAGAATTTAAAATGTTTAGTAGAACATAGACCAGGTAGCCAACAAGCTAACGCTGATGCCCTCTCCAGAGTTTACAGTCTGTTTGCCCAAGGTGCTCAACGCCCCGAGTTTGAGCAGAGGGGGATATGTAGCAGGGTGCCTGTAAAACGGGTTCAAATTACAGGAAATGTGATTGATGGGATATATGTTCCTCCACGGATTTTTAGATTTGCAATCTAAGATAATTCCAGCCAAGACTTTGTCACGTACCTGATGGTGGAGCCCGATATGCAGGGAGAGGCATCTCTTACAACCCTGACTCGAGAACCCCTGATAGGACAGACAGGAGGCTTGGGAGTACAGCGTGGGACAAGTGCCTGACAGGAACTCTGGTGCTGGAGCTGAGCTGGGTCTCAGAAGACTCTGCGAAGATACTGGCAGTGTAGAAGATGACTGGAACTGCAGACTTGTTGAAGACAGGAACAACTGGAAGCCGGTCAAAGCAGTCAGAGAGGGAGGTGTTCTGTAGATCGGAGCACAAGCAGGTGGAGACAGGCTGGGTCGGTAACAGGCAGGCAGATCAGGTACAAGTTCAGAGGCAGAAGCAGAGTTGTGGTGCAGGCCAGGTCGGTAACAGGCGGGCAGCAGGCAGACCAGGGAGAAGACAGGAGCGTAGTCAGGACAAGCCGGGATCAGAGGCAGGCAGAAGGCAGCGGTAGTCAGGAACAAGCCGGGTCAAACAGAAATAGGTATACAGGAACAAACAGGCAGCAGGGATCTCCAGGAAACGTTGTAGACCGAACAGCAAGAGGCCTGGGCATCAGTCTCCTTTAAATAGCACATCTGGCGCCAAGAATTGTCATGATGCGCATGCTCCCGCACATGTTCATGCACCCCCATGCGCCGCCTAATGCACATATGCGCGTGCGCCAAACAACTCTTCTTGCGGGAGACCTGCACGCAGGTGTTCTTCTGCCAACTTGGTTGCTGGCATGCCCTTCTTGACATTGCCCCCTCCCAATGGGCAGCTTCCGGATACCCAACTGGGCCATCTTAACTGGGTGGGAATCCTTAAAGGATTGGATCAATCTTTCGGCATGGATATTGCGTTCTGGTTCCTACGAGTTTTCTTCCGGGCCATACCCCTTCACTTAACCAAGTATTGAACCTGGTTACGCCTCTTTCTACAGTCCATGATAGATTCCAATTCAAACTCCATTTCACCATTGACTAGTATTGGTTCAGGGGAGCCAGTGTTTCGGCCGGTGAAGGGATCAGGAATTGTGGGTTTAAGTAGGGATATGTGGAAGACAGGATGCATCCGAAATGACTCCGGTAACTCTAATTCATAGGCCACATTGTTAATCCTTCTTTTAATCGGAAAGGGGCCCACAAATTTTGGACCAAGCTTCTTTGACGGGCAAACAAGCTTCAAATTTAAGGTAGAAAGCCAAACTTGATCTCCAGGTTCTAGATTAAGCTCACCTCTTCTCTTCTTATTGAACACTTCCTTATTGTACTCCTGCGTTCTTGTCATTGTTTCTTGTAACAGCTTATTGTTGGTATCAAAAAAGTTCAATGTTTCCTGAGCAGCAGGTACTGTACTTTCTGGAATACTGTTGGAAAGGAACAATGGGTGAAAGCCGTAATTCGCAAAAAACGGAGACTGCTTCGTGGTGGAGTGGACAGAGTTGTTGTATGCGAATTTGGCAAGAGGTAGTAACGATACCCAATCATCTTGAGGAAAGTATGAAAAACAACGTAAGTATTTCTCAAGCGTCTGGTTTGTCCTTTCCGTTTGGCCATTCGTCTGTGGATGATAGGCAGACGAAAAGGATAGATCTATCTTCAGGGAATCACATAGTGCTCTCCAGAATTTGGAAGTAAACTGTACCCCCCGGCCGGATACAAAATTTGCAGGAATGCCATGGAGCCTCACAATTTCCTTAATAAAGATTTTAGCAGTCTCAGGAGCAGAGGGTGTACCTTTCATGGGCAAGAAATGCACCATTTTTGATAGTCTATCCACCACCACGAAGATAGTAGTGTAGCATTCAGAAGGAGGGAATTCCACAATAAAATCCATGGATATAATCCTCCATGGTCTCTCAGGGATGGGAAGTGGCTTCAACAAGCCCCATGCCTTGGACTTGCTACTCTTATTCTGGATACAGGTAATACAAGACTCCACATATTTCCTACAGTCCTTCAGTAACTGCGGCCACCAAAATGTGCGCTGTAAAAGTGCAGAAGTCTTGTACACACCGAAGTGGCCGGCCAGTTCGTGGTCGTGGCAAGAACCAAGGACAGCAACTCGCTGTCTTCTGGTACAAAAATTTTATCCTGCTACCACAGTAAACCCTCTTTTAGTTGCAGGTCTGTACCTGACGGGGAAGGAGCCCCCAAGGAAGCTTGCCTGATTTGGGACAACAGATCTTCCTGAAGCAACAGAAAGTTCCCTGAAGACAGGATGGTGTCAGGAGGTGTGGAGACTTCTGGGTTTCTGAACATGTGGGAGAGCGCATCGGGCTTTGTATTTTTTGACCCCGGCCTGTACGTTATATGGAATGCAAATCTGGTCTCTTGGCAACTTTCAGATATTCCAAGTTCTTATGGTCCGTATAAACTAGAATTGGATGTGCTGCTCCTTCTAAGAGGTACCGCCACTCTTCAAGTGATACCTTTATTGCCAACAGTTCTCGATCTCCCACATCATAGTTTCTTTCAGCTTCAGATAATTTGCGGGAAAAGAAGGGACCGGATACAAGATAGCCTTGGGTCCCTGTCTTTGGGAAAGGACTGCCCCTACTGCCGTTTCAGATGAATCCACCTCCAAGATGTATGGCAAGGCTGGATCAGGATGCTTTAGGACGGAAGCAGAGGTGAATAAGTTCTTGAGGGTTTCAAATGTGGTTTGGGCTTCAGAGGACCAATGAAACCAAATAGCCTGTTTAGTCAGTTTGGTAATGGGGCAATAATGGTTGAAAATCCTCTGATGAATTTCCTATAGGAATTTGCAAACCCCACGAAGCATTGGATACCCTTCTTGTCCACAGGGACCGGCCAGTCCAGAACGGCAGCGACCTTCTGAGGGTCCATCTTAATACCTTCCACTGAAATAATTAACTGGATACTTTGGCGTTCAAATTCACATTTTTCGGATTTTGTGTAAAGGCCATGGGGTCGAAGTCGGGTTAACACTTTTTTAACATGTTCATGATGCTTGTCCAGAGATAGGGAAAAGATCAGGATATCGTCCAGGTATATTATAACAAACAGATCAAGGTAGTCTCTAAAAATATTGTTTACAAAATGCTGGAATGTAGCAGGAGCATTACAAAGTCCAAAGGGCATCACTAAATATTCAAAGTGCCCGAAGCGTGTGTGAAAAGCAATCTTCCATTCATCACTGCTTCAGGTACGCTCCAAGTTATAGGCTCCGCGGAGATCCAATTTTGTGAAGATAACTGCACTCCCAAGTCTCTGAAACAGTTCAGGAACCAAAGGAAGAGGGTACCGGTTCTTAATTGTGACTTTGTTTAGTTCCCGATAGTCTAGGCAGGGGCGTAGGGTATGGTCTTTTTTTTCTACAAAGAAAATTCCTGCGCCTGCTGGAGAGGTAGAGGGATGGATAAACCCTTTCTTTAGGTTGTCATCTATATAAGTCTTTAAAGTCTCAAGTTCAAGTTCCGTTTAAAGGAAAAATTCTTCCAAAAGGGATTTCGGCCCCAGGGAGGAGTTCAATCGGACAGTCATAAGACCTATGTGGGGGGAGAGCTTCTGCTCCCTTCTTACTGAAAACATCCAAGAAGCTATGTTATACCTCTGGAAGAGATTGACGGGTTTCAGCATCAGAGTCCAGGCAAAGCAGAGGAGAAGGGGCACACGTAGCTTCCTGTAAAAAGTGTTGCTGGCAGTAAAGGGAACAGAAACTGATCTTTCCCGTGACCCAACCGATTTGCGGGTTATGTGCCTGTAACCAGGCATGCCCAAAATGATGGGGAACAGGGGAGACTCGATGACATCCAGACACAGTAGCTCCTGATGGTTTATGGCAACGGTAGTGGTTAAAGGCAAAGTTTCCTGTGTGACTGGTCCGGATTTAATGGCTGACCCATCGGCCAGATGCACAGAAAGTCTCTTTGCCTTGAATCGCAGGGGAACTTGATATCTGGCAGCAAATGACAAGTCCATAAAGCAACTGCAAGCTCCTGAGTCGATGATAGCACTGACCTGGGTACTCCCCCCTGGGAGCTGCAAAAAGATGGAAATAGCCAGATGGGAAGAGTTGCTTGGCAAGACAGGTGCATGAACAGAAGATAAGGAGAAACTTCTATGGAGTTTTGCGGGGCAAGTCCTTATGTAATGTCCAGATTCTCCACAATAGGGGCACAGGTTGTTGACCCGCAGGCGTAGGCGCTCCTCTGGCGTGAGCGAGGGGCGGAGTAGGCCAAATCGCATGGGAGCAGGATTTCTGGTAGTGGTAGGTACTGGAGCCGAGGAGATTCGCTCAGACCTCTGTTCTCTTAAACATCTGCCAATTTGAATGGAGAGATTGATGAGGGCATCCAAGGACTTCGGGACACCCACTCGAGCCAGCTCGTCTTTTATTGATTCAGAAAGGCCCATACGAATTTGGAAACGCAAAGCGGCATCGTTCCAGTTTGTATCCATCTGCCAATGCCTGAACTCAGATATATAGTCCTCAGCCGCTCTGCGGCCTTGCTGGAGGGCTTACAGGGCCGCTTCTGCGGTTGCAGTCTGAAAAGGATCCTCATATAGTTGGGATAAGGCGTGGAAAAAGGTGTCCAAGTTGTTGAGGGAGATGTCCTCTTGTTCCAGGAGATGGTGAGCCCAGGACTGTGGCTCACCAAGCAGAAGAGAGATAACAAAGCCCACCTTGGTGGACTCCAAAGAAAAAGTCTGTGGTTGCAGGGCAAAAAAGAGTTTACAGGCCTTATGGAAGGCCCTGAACTTACTTCGCTCCCCAAAGAATCTCTCTTGGGTTCGGAAGGCAGCATTATTACTGAGGGCATAGCAGAAGTCCCAGATGAGATGGAGGCAGGAGAAGATAAGTCCTGGATACGACCCTCTAATCAAGTATAGCCTCCTTGCAAGTCCTTGACCGCCTGGGCCAGTCCAGCAAGATGCTGGCAAAGTTCATCCAAAGGGGGGCTCCCTGTGTGGGCTCGGACATGGCTGTTCGGTACTGTCACGTACCGATATGCAGGGAGAGGCCTCTCTTACAACCCTGACTCGAGAACCCCTGATAGGACAGACAGGAGCCTCGGGAGTACAGTGTGGCACAAGTGCCTGACAGGAACTCTGGTGCTGGAGCTGAGCTGGGTCTCAGAAGACTCTGCAAAGATACTGGCAGTGTAGAAGATGACTGGAACTGCAGACTGGTTGAAGACAGGAACAGCTAGAAGCTGGTCACAGCAGTCAGAGAGGGAGGTGTTCTGTAGATCAGAGCACAAGCAGGTGGAGACAGGCTGGGTCGGTAACAGGCAGGCAGATCAGGTACAAGTTCAGAGGCAGAAGCAGAGTCATGGTGCAGGCCAGGTCGGTAGCAGGCAGACCAGGGAGAAGACAGGAGCGTAGTCAGGATAAGCCGGGATCAGAGGCAGGCAGAAGGCAGGGGTAGTCAGGAACAAGCCGGGTCAAACAGAAACAGGTATACCAGAACAAACAGGCAGCAGGGATCTCCAGGAAACATTGTAGACCGAACAGCAAGAGGCCTTGGCATCAGTCTCCTTTAAATAGCGCATCTGGCGCCAAGAATTGTCAAGATGCGTGCACACTAATGCACATCTGCGCACGCGCATGTGCCAAGCAACTCTTCTTGCGGGAGACCTGCACACAGGTGTTCTTCTGACATCTTGGTTGCTGGCTTGCCCTTTTTGACAGACTTTAGGGTAAAGAAGGATAGTTCTTTTACCTTTATTGGTAAAATCAGTTCCGGGGCTGGTTTTATTGGGAGTCTGATAGAGATTCGGGTGGGACAGGCTCCCAAGTCCATGGACCGCAGTTTAACCATTTGACAACTGGGCACTTAAACCCCCTTCCTGCCCAGACCAATTTTCAGCTTTCATTGCTCACACTTTGAATGACAATTACTCAGTCATGTAATACTGTACCCAAATTAATTTTTTGTCCTTTTTTTCATACAAATAGAGCTTTCTTTTGGTGGTATTTGATCACCTCTGGATTTTTTATTTACCAAAAATCGAAAAAAACAAATTTTTCTTAGTTTCTGTGATAAAATTTTGCAAATTATTAATTTTTCTTCATAAATTTTGGCCACAATTTATACTGCTACATATCTTTGGTAAAAATAACCCAAATTAGTGGATATTATTTGGTCTTTGTGATAGTTAGAGAGTCTACAAACTGTGGTGCAAATCATAAAAAATTTATCACAACTGATGTACTGACGGCCTAATTCATTTCTTGGGACCTGAACAAGTCAGGAAAGTACAAATACCCCCCAAATTACCCCTTTTTTGAAAGTAGACATTCCAAGGTATTTAGTAAGATGCATGGTGAGGTTTTTGATGTTGTCATTTTCTCCCACAATTCTTTGCAAAATGAAGATTTTTTTCCCCCCACAAAATTGTCATTGTAATAGGTTATTTCTCTCACATGGCATGTGTATACCACAAATGACACCCCAAAATACATTCTGCTACTCCTCCTGAGTAGGGATGAGTTTCGAGTTCGAGTCGAACGCATGTTCGACTCGAACATCGGCTGTTCGCAAGTTCACCGAACAGCGAACAATTTGGGGTGTTCGCGGCAAATTCGAATGCCGAGGAACACCCTTTAAAAGTCTATGGGAGAAATCAAAAGTGCTAATTTTAAAGGCTTATATTCATGGTATTGTCATAAAAAGTGTTTGGGGACCTGGGTCCTGCCCCAGGGGACATGGATCAATGCAAAAAAAAGTTTTAAAAATGGCCGTTTTTTCGGGAGCAGTGATTTTAATAATGCTTAAAGTGAAACAATAAAAGTGTAATATCCCTTTAAATTTTGTACCTGGGGGGTGTCTATAGTATGCCTGTAAAGGGGCGCATGTTTCCCGTGTTTAGAACAGTCTGACAGCAAAATAACATTTCAAAGGAAAAAAGTCATTTAAACTACTTGCGGCTATTAATGCATTGCCGGTCCGACAATACACATAAAGGTTCATTGATAAAAACAGCAAGGGAATTCCCCACAGGGGAACCCCAAACCAAAATTTATAAAAAAAAATGACGTGGGGGGTCCCCCTAAATTCCATACCAGGCCCTTTAGGTCTGGTATGGATATTAAGGGGGACCCCGGCCAAAATTTTTTAAAAAATGGCGTGGGGTCCCCCTCAAAATCTATACCAGACCCTTTAGGTCTGGTATGGATTTTAAGGGGGACGCCGCGCCAAAATTAAAAAAAAAATGGCATGGGCTCCCCCCAAAAATCCATACCAGACCCTTATCCGAGCACGCAACCTGGCAGGCCGCAGGAAAAGAGGGGGGGTGAGAGAGCGCCCCCCCTGAACCGTACTAGGCCACATGCCCTCAACATTGGGAGGGTGTTTTGGGGTAGCCCCCCAAAACACCTTGTCCCCATGTCGATGAGGACAAGGGCCTCATCCCCACAACCCTGGCCGGTGGTTGTGGGGGTCTGCGGGCAGGGGGCTTATCGGAATCTGGAAGCCCCCTTTAACAAGGGGACCCCCAGATCCCGGCCCTCCCCCCTGTGTGAAATGGTAAGGGGGTACCCTACCATTTCACTAAAAAACGTCAAAAATGTTAAAAATGACAAGAGACAGTTTTTGACAATTCCTTTATTTAAATGCTTCCTCTTTCTTCTTTCTTCTATCTTCCTTCGGCTTCTTCCTCCATCTTCTTCTTCTTCTGGTACTTCTGGCCTTTAAAATTAGCACTTTTGATTATTCATGTTCGTGTCCCATAGACTTTAACGGTGTTTGCGTGTTCGAACAAATTTTTTGCCTGTTCGCAAGTTCTGGTGCGAACCGAACAGGGAGGTGTTCGGCTCATCCCTACTCCTGAGTATTATGATACCACATGTGTGGGACTTTTTCACAGCCTAGCCACATAGAGAGGCCCAACATGCAGGGAGCACCATCACATGTTCTAGGAGCATAAATTACACATCTAACTTGTTGACTACCTATTACACTTTTGAAGGCCCTGGAGCACCAGGACAATGACACTGACATGGCACTAATACGTGGCACTGATGACACATGACACTGATATGTGGCACTGATATGTGGCACTGATCACAGATGGCACTAATACGTGGCACTGATGACAGATGGCACTTATACATGATACTGGGGACAGATGGCACTGTGATCACTTTATTTGCCATTTTTTTTTCTGACACTCACAATCTGCAGCCATTAGCTCTCCCTTCTCACACGCTGTCTCTGTGTGAGGAGGGAGAGCCGGCATTGAGAGATGTTTATATATGAGCTCATCTCTCATTGGAAGCTCCGATCACACTGTAAATGGCCGCTGTGATTGGCCATTTACAGCGATCTGTGACTGGCTGTGTCCAAGGGACACGGCCAGCACAGAATTTCCCCGATGCATGCCCGCATCGTGGAAGTAAACAGGAGGACATCCAGGGACGCTCTCCCGGCAATTGGCGTCCGCGATGTAGCTGTCTTTTGGCTATAGCGCGGGCACGAAGTGGTTAATCTTTTCTTTTCAGTTCTTGATTAAGGCAGCTGGTCCTAGCTCTCAGAGAGTGTATGTCTACATGTGAGGAGGTAACTAGGAGCATAGTTACATAGTTAGTAAGGTTGAATAAAGACACCAGTCCATCGAGTTCAACCTGAGCGAGTGTGGGTGCGTGTCTACAATTATCCCTATTTTTGTACCCATATAGCTCTGTGTCAATTTTTATGCAGCGCTCCACACATATATTGCACACTCACATCGGTCCCTACCCTCAAGGAGCCCACAATCCAAGGTCCCTAACATTCATATACTAGGGCCAATTTTGGACAGAAGCCAATTAACCTACCAGCATGTCTTTGGAGTGTGGGAGGAAACCGGAGTACCCGGAGGAAACCCACGCAGGCACAGGGATAACATGCAAACTCCAGGCAGGTAGTGTTGTGGTTGGGATTTGAACCAGCAACCCTTCTTACTGCTAGGCGAGAGTTCTACTCACTACACCACTGTGCTGTGCATGGCTGCTTGTTTTCCCTAACTTTGGATACAAAGTGTTTGCGTTTGGAAGGACATTTGCTACATAACCAAGGACTGGTCAGACTATGGACACAGTAAGGCTCGGTTGAGCAGAAGTTTTTTTTTTTGTTTGATGGCAAGATACCCTTTTTCTTCTGTTTGGAATCTCCTGTGGATTAAACATGGTTTTTTCCTAAAGAGACTGTGAGTTTGTCCCTACCTTGAGTCTGATCCTTTACAAAATATATATATATATATATATATATATATATATATATATATATATATATATATATATATATATATATGTCAGTGTTGCCAACCCCCCGAAGTGAAATTTACTGGCAGAACGTCAAAATTTACAAACGGTGCCCATTTTTTACTGGGAAAAAAAACCATGAAATTTACTGGCAGATCCACATTTTTTACTGACTCTGCAGAAAAAGTACCTAAAATTACTGTTTTTAGTGCTAAACATTGCAAATATTAATATTTGAACTATAAACACATAGCTAGTGCTATTAGCAATGTGTTTAAGTTAAACAAAAGTCAAAAAACATATTTCTCAATTTACATGAAGGTCAGGTTACTATAACCCGGCCAGCAGAGAGTTCTCCCTTACATCAGAGTCTGCAGGATGGTGACCAGAGACCACCTTCCGCAGTGTGAATACACTAAGGTAAGGGGGGGATTACTAATATAGGGGGGGAACCTTTATATCAGTGCCCCCTTACATTATTGTATTCACTTCCGCCTTACATCAGTGACCCCCCAGACTGGCCTGGCGGCACTGTCACTGACCTCCTCTCAGGTGCACCCAGCAGGGCTCAGTCAGATGGCTCCAGCTTGGTGGCTATTCTATAGTCTCCTCTCCACAGTCCACACGTGTCTGTCTCTTCCCGTTACCCCCATCCCGGCAGCACTCCCACTCTTGAATCCTTTCTAGGATCCCCACAAAGACTGCAGACATGATAAGAGACAAGAGATGGTCAGAGACTGCGGACATACTACAGGAGAAGGACAGAGGCTGCGGACATACTACAGGAGGTGGACAGAGGCTGCGGACATACTACAGGAGGTGGACAGAGGCTGCGGACATACTACAGGAGGTGGACAGAGGCTGCGGACATACTACAGGAGGTGGACAGAGGCTGCGGACATACTACAGGAGGTGGACAGAGGCTGCGGACATACTACAGGAGGTGGACAGAGGCTGCGGACATACTACAGGAGGTGGACAGAGGCTGCGGACATACTGCAGGAGGGGGACAGAGGCTGCGGACATACTGCAGGAGGGGGACAGAGGCTGCGGACATACTACAGGAGGGGGACAGAGGCTGCGGACATACTACAGGAGGGGGACAGAGGCTGCGGACATACTACAGGTGGGGGACAGAGGCTGCGGACATACTACAGGAGGTGGACAAAGACTGCGGACATACTACAGGAGGGGGACAGAGGCTGCGGACATACCACAGGAGGGGGACAGAGGCTGCGGACATACCACAGGAGGGGGACAGAGGCTGCGGACATACTACAGGAGGTGGACAGAGGCTACGGACATACTACAGGAGGGGGACAGAGGCTGCGGACATACTACAGGAGGGGGACAGAGGCTGCGGACATACTGCAGGAGGGGGACAGAGGCTGCGGACATACTACAGGAGGGGGACAGAGGCTGCGGACATACTGCAGGAGGGGGACAGAGGTTGCGGACATACTACAGGAGGTGGACAGAGGTTGCGGACATACTACAGGAGGTGGACAGAGGTTGCGGACATACTACAGGAGGTGGACAAAGACTGCGGACATACTACAGGAGGTGGACAAAGACTGCGGACAGGACACATCCTCACAGCAGCCTCCTCCCCTGTCCACCATCATATTACTTCTCCAGTCCACATCAGATTCATCAGTGTGCTGTGTCCTCCTCCTGTACCCCTTTCACCTCTGCCCTGACCTGTGGAGAGGTGAAAGGGGTACAGGAGGAGGACACAGCACACTGATGAATCTGATGTGGACTGGAGAAGTAATATGATGGTGAATAGAGTACATCAGTCTCTGTCCCCTGCATATGCCATGCAGCCAGGGCCCAGGGACAGAGACTGATGTGCTCTATTCACCATCATATTACTTCTCCCGGCTCCAGTCCCAGTAATGTCCTCCTTTAGATCCCAATCCCATCCCCCCCACAGCTTCACTCTCCGTACCTCCTGTGTGTGCAGCCAGCCAAGTCATGCACTGCATGACAGGACAGAGTCGCCTCGTCGCCTGGCTCAGCTCAGCTGTCAGCTTGCCTTGCCGCCGCGCTCGATCGATTCGAAAATGGCGCCGGGCGGCGGTATTACGTTACTGCGCATGCGCCGCCCGGCCAAGCGCGTACGAGCTTTCCCGAGCACGGCCGGCTTCGGAACGGCGCATGCGCAGTTGCGTGGCCGGCTCGCGGCCATCATTTTTACGGGCACCGGTGCCCGTAACGGGCATTCACGGGCGCCCCGAAAAACGGGTTGTTTTTATGGGCTGCCCGTAAATCTACGGGCGGTTGGCAACACTGATATATGTATTAAATAAATAATAATAATTTACTAAATGGTGTATGTTGCTTATTTTGTCACAGCAGTTGGCGGGTCAAGGGGTCTTTAGGGGGTCAGTAATTACATGGTTACAAGATTGTGGGCCCGTCTAAGGTATGGCGCTTCCACTTGGTGGTTCTCCCAGGAGTGAGGTCTCTTGGGGGAGGGGAATATGGAATTATGTGTGATGTTGGGGATTATCATATTGTATTTTATATACCAAACACTTAGCTTATTGCTTCTACTTAGACTTTTCTCAGTGGACACTCTGATTAGTATGCATGGTTTATTATGCTTTTTTTCAGTGCCGTCACAAAGTAATCTAGAGCGATGTTGAGATGTATGAGAATTCTATGTCAGCAAAAATCACCCCCCCCCAAAATATTGAGCACTAATCTGCATGCTTACCCCCAAGTACAAATCTGTTCCCCTGCTGAAATCCCCCCTCCGAGCACAAATCTTTGCCCCCATTCCCTAAACCCCCCCCAACACAAATACCCCTCCCCAAAAAAGTCACGTCTCCTACCACAAATCCTCTACCTCTCAAAATTCCCTCCAAGTCCACTTACCCTCTCCCTCAACCTCCTCACAGTGCCCCCCCTCACATGAACCCACAGTGCCCAGTACAGCCACCCATCCTGCCCACCCCTTGTCCCGGGCCTGCTTTTTTACACGTGAACTTCCCCACCAGTGTAGCACATTGAGAGGGTGGTCTTGTATTTACACTAGTAATAGTTGCATATTTGAGCCATTTTTAGTTTTTTTTTGGATTATAGTCTATTCCACTATCAAGTAGAGTATCACCATCCTTTCATACGCATTTAATCAGATCAGGATTAAAAACATTTCTACCATGAGGGCTTGTTCACACCATACATGCATGAAAACTGATGGGAACTGAAGTGAAAACCACACAGATTTCACTTGCAGAGACATCAGTTTCACATCAGTTTTCATGTGTGTTGACATCAGTTTTCACGTGTGTCAGTTATGTGCCCTGTTCACGCCAATGTTGATGCCATGTCAGTTTTTTTCCCATGCAGAAAACTGCATACAGGTTGCAGATTCCTGCGCAGAAAAAATCTGCATGTTGAGGTGTGAACAGGGCACGAGGCCTTAGCCCCTGGATCACACCATGGTGCAGAGACTCCAGTTTTTCTACATGCGTTCTGCAAGGGCACAAAAAAATAATGGTTCTCTATGTGCCCTGTACACACCGCAACACTGGTATCACGTGTGGATTTTTTCTGTGCAGAAATCTTAAATATGTATGCAGGAAAAAAACCTGACATGACAACATCGGTGTGAACAGGGCACAGAACTGATACGCATAAAAATTGATGTAAACTGACATGAAACTGATGTTTCTGCATGTAAAATCTGCATTCCCTTCAGTTCCCATCATTTTTCACACACGTGTGGTTTGAACGAGCCCTTAATCTTGCCTCAAGGTTACTTTTATCTGTGGGCTACATCACAGTCTTGCAGGGCCGGACTGGGAATAAAAACCAGCCCTGGAAATAATTTCACACCAGCCCCCATAGCATTATTATACCAGCCCAACTGCATAACATCATTTTCTTGTTCACAAAAGGGAAAACCATGCATTTTAAAGCACAGATTTAAGAGTGTATTATATATAGATAAGAGAGACATGGAATTTACAAACAGCAGCAATTTTTTATTTTTTTACTAGCAAAAATCATGGCATTTACTGGCACATTTTTTACTGATACTACAAAAAAAAAGGTGCTGTAAATGGCAGGTTTCAGTGCAAATATCAATATTTAAGCTATAAACTGCTATTAGCAATGTGTTAAGTTAAACAAAAGTCAAACACCATATTTCTCCTCTTACATGAAGGTCAGATTAATATAACCCAGCACAGAGTTCCCCCCATACATCAGGAGGATTCCCCTTTACAGTGCATGGGAACTCTGACATAAAGCGGAACATTGCAGATCATGATCTAAGCGGGAACTCTGATATAAAAGGGGGCACTGGTGACCAGAGACCCCACTTATATCAGAGTCCACTGCATTCCCCTTTACATCAGAGTTCTCACTTACATCAGGATCTGCAGAATTGCCCTTTACATCAGAGTTCCCCTTTGCACTGTAAGGTGGAATCCTGCAGACTATAATGTAAAGGAGAACTCTGGGAATGTGGGGAGGACTCTGGTGACCAGAGACCACCTTCTGCAGAAAGAAAACACTAAGGTACGGGGGTTTACTGATATAAGGGGGAAACCTATATATCAGTGCCCCCTTACAATATTGTATTGACCCCCCCTCTCAGGTAGGCCTGGCGGCGCTGTCACTGACCTCCTCTCAGGTGCACCATGCAGGGCTCAGTCAGTCGGCTCCAGCTCGGTGGCTCTGGTTTTATCCCATAGTTTCCTCTCCACAGTCCATACATGTCTGACTTCTCCCATGACCCCCATCCCTGCGGCACTCCCACTGTTGACTCCGCTCCAGACTGCAGTCGTGATATAAGACAAGAGATAGTCAGAGGCTGCGAATGGTACAGGAGAGGTCAGAGGCTGTGGATGGTACAAGAGAGGTCAGAGGCTGCGGATGGTACAGGAGAGGTCAGAGGCTGCGGATGGTACAGGAGAGGTCAGAGGCTGCGGGTGGTACAGGAGAGGTCAGAGGCTGCGGATTGTACAGGAGAGGTCAGAGGCTGTGGATGGTACAGGGGAGGTCAGAGGCTGCGGATGGTGCATGGGAGGTCAGAGGCTGCGGATGATGCAGGGGAGGTCAGAGGCTGCGGATGGTGCAGGGGAGGTCAGAGGCTGCGGATGGTGCAGGGGAGGTCGGAGGCTGCGGAGGGGACGACAGGAGAGGTTAGAGGCTGTGGAGGGGATGACAGGAGGGGTCAGAGGCTGCGGGGGGGACGACAGGAGAGGTCAGAGGCTGCGGAGGGGATGACAGGAGAGGTCAGAGGCTGCGAAGGGGACGACAGGAGAGGTCAGAGGCTGGGGGGGGGAACAACAGGAGAGATCAGAGGCTGCGGGGGGGATGTCAGGAGCTGAGGCTGCGGAGGGGATGAAAGAAAGTCAGAGGCTGAGGAGGGGACCCCAGGAGAGGTCAGAGGCTGCGGGGGGATGACAGGAGGTCAGGGGCTGCAGGTGGGAGACAGGAGGTCAGAGGCTGAGGAGAGGACGGCAGGAGGTCAGAGGCTGAGGAGGGGACGACAGGAGGTCAGAGGCTGAGGAGGGGGTGAGAAGAGGTCAGAGGCTGAGGAGGGGATTACAGGAGGTCAGAGGCTGCGGGGGGGTGCGAACAGGAGGTCAGAGGCTGCAGGGGGTGCAGACAGGAAGTCAGAGGCTGCAGGGGGGGACAGGTGGTCAGAGGCTGCAGGGGGGTAGGAGGTCAGAGGCTGCGGGGGGGGACAGGAGGTCAGAGGCTGCAGGGGGGACAGGAGGTCAGAGGCTGTGGGGGGGACAGGAAGTCAGAGGCTGCGGGGGGGTGCGAACAGGAGGTCAGAGGCTGCGGGGGGTGCGGACAGGAAGTCAGAGGCTGCAGGGGGGGACAGGTGGTCAGAGGCTGCAGGGGGGGACAGGTGGTCAGAGGCTGCAGGGGGGACAGGAGGTCAGAGGCTGCAGGGGGGGACAGGAGGTCAGAGGCTGCAGGGGGCAAGAGGTTTAAAGGCTGCAGGGGGGACAGGAGGTCAGAGGCTGCGGGGGACACAGGAAGTCAGAGGCTGCGGGGGGGGACAGGAGGTCAGAGGCTGCAGGGGGGACAGGTGGTCAGAGGCTGCAGGGGGGGACAGGTGGTCAGAGGCTGCAGGGGGGGAGGTCAGAGGCTGCAGGGGGGGACAGGTGGTCAGAGGCCCCGCAGCCATATTTCTTTCAGGCGCCGCTGCCCTCACAGCGGCCGCAGGGGTAGCCAGACCACCGGCCCACCGGGAGATTTCCCGGTTGGCCAGTCCGGCCCTGCAGTCTTGTGATATTTAACCACACAGATTTACCTCTGAGTTCAGCACTTAATTTATTTCTGTGGACTTATTTTTACATTTACATATTCATCATCTTTGCTGGATTCCATGATATCTTGTGAACCTACAAAGTCTAATAATATTATTCCCCTTTTCTCAGTTGGAGATCATTTATTCACTCAAGTGAATCCTGTAAATAGACCCATCCCAGTTTATTGTATTTTTATTATACACTTGTTCAATCATATTTTTGAAGCCTCCACATATAGACAAATCGGATAATCTTAGATTTCATACCCTCCTCTGCCCCACTCAGATGCAATAAATAAATTTAAAAAACACTCCCGCCTCCTGGGACGGCCTCCTGCTGAATGCCTGCTCTGCACTTTGACATTTCTTATATAGGTAAGGGGCGGAGCCACCTGGCTACGTCACCCGGTGTCACCACCCTCTTATGACTTCATGGACTGGTGCATGCTGGGCCTGTGATGTCACAAGGGGCCCCTGGATGACGTAGACAGGTGGCCCCACCCCTTACCTATATAAAAAATGTCAAAGTGCAGAGCAGGCATTTGGCGGGAGGCTGTTCCAGGAGGCATAGCAATTTCAATTTATTTTTATTTTTTGGGGTCGGCGGTGCGGCGGGTTGTGTGATTAATGATGGATTTACATCGAAGAACACCATTTTTTTTATTTTTAATAAGGGATTTGTCAAAAACTTGTTTTTATTACATTTTGACACTTTTTTGGTGAATGGGTAGTGTTGCTATGTACCTGATACCCATTCACATGGGGGGGATCTGGGGGCCTCTTGTTAAAGGGTGCTTCCAGATTCTTATAAGCCCCCCATTTGCAGACCCCCTTAACCAATGGCCACAGTTGTGGGGATGAGGCCCTTGTCCCCATCAACATGGGGGCAAGGTGCTTTGGGGTGGCCCCAAGGCACCCACCCTCCATTTGAGGGCATGTGGCCTGGTATGGTTTCCTGACCTGCCAGGTTGCATGCCCGGATAAGGGTCTAGTATGGATTTTGGGGGAACCGTATGCCATTTTTTTTTATTTGGCGTGGGGTTCCCGTCCAAACCCATACCAGACCACACCTTTTTTTTCTTTATGTTTTAATGTTTATGTTTACTTTTTTTTTTTTTTGCTCAGCTGTCAGTGGGGGAAACCCCTTGAGAGCTGATGACTCATCGTTTGTTAAGGACGCTGCAGCCGGCTTCCCAGCCCTGCTCCTTAACAACCAGCTTACACTGCGCCATGATTGGGCAAAGCTTTGCCCAATCAGGGTGCAGAATGCAGCGCTCATTGACTTGGCCTCCTTCAGGATGTTATTGCATTTCACTCTCCCTTGCTTCGGAAAATAGAACACTACCATCTTGTTTATTTGAATTAGAATTTTCTTCCTCTTGATTAGAGAAACCATGAAGTACAATGTTTGTCATGCTGCTCAAAGTTCCAGAATATTGAAGATTGTTGTTATTTCTAACCTTGGCGATTTGCCCTGGACTAGAATATCCTGAAAATGAGCTCTGCAGCCTTGAGTGCTGACATCTGACATATTGTGATCCAAGTTCCCACGTCCAGCCGCTTTTGCAGATTCAATACCTAGAGCCAGTTTGGCTTATCTTAAGTAATGATCTCGATATGCACTGGCTCAGAAAGCCGGTTTGAAAGTATGGAAATAAAAGCATGGAACACATGTCCTGTGCTTCATTGATGGAACACCACATTACTCTGTTACCTGCTTACTGGACATTACCCCCACAACCACCAGAATAGGGTTCCTCATGAGGGACCCCTTTAGCTAATGTGGAATGAGGAATTCAGGGAGGAGAGTTTCAGAGAACCTGCTTGGAAAGGACCAAAGGAAGCAGTCAGGTAAAGGTAAAAATAGAACAAAAATGATTTTCATTAGTAATTAATTTCTTGCTAGGGACAGGAGCTGCATCCTATTACTGTGAGGATAAAAAAAAGGATTCTGGTGCTAGGTAGAGTTTTTTTATTTATGGAGTCGTCAGTCTTGTAGCCCTGTAAGGTTTGACCCATCAGTATGCTGCCATGCCATGCACAGGAAAGGACTATTAGGCAGAATGCAAAAATGAGAAATGTATTTAGTCAAAGGTAAAATGTATTGAAATACAATCACAGTGAATAATCAGTTATGAGAATGAACTTAAAGAGGAGGCCCTTCAAAAATTAAAAGTCATCAGCTACAAATACTGCAGTTGCTGACTTTTAATATATGGACACTTATCTGTCCAGGGATCCTGCAATGTCGGCACCCCAGGCGATCTTCTGATTGACTGTCAGGCGCAGTTGCCACCATTGCAGGTAAGGGAACCCGGCTTTTGGCTTCACAGCCAGGTCCCTACTGTGCATGTGTGTAGCACGCTGTGCTTTCTAATTGGTCCGGCGGCGGAGGAAGGAGTAGGGGGCCGAACTTCCGAGAGATGGGGCCGCAGCCCCCTCACCTGGAAGTGGGAAACAGTACCTGTGAAAAACAGGTACCCGTCCCCCCCCTCCCCCCTGAAAGGTGCCAAATGTGGTAATGGGGGGGGGGGGGAGAAGACGGATAAGCAGAAGTTCCACTTTTGAGTGGAATTCCGCTTTAACAGGCGCTGACCAAAGAAACAAATTGTGTGTGGTAAAGGGATAGCAAGAGCCATTTACTGTGTTTGGATGTATTGTACGCTATGTGGTAAGAAATATAAAATAACATTAAAATAAATGCACACATTATATTGCCTCTTTGTTTTTTAGGGTGCTATTATCACACCTTTTGGAGTTAATTTCCTAAAGACAAATAGACATTGCAAGGGAAGTTGTACTTTGCAAGGGAATTTTACCCTCCACTTAGCGAATAAGGTGAAGTTCTGCTGGCTTCCATCATCTAATACATGCAAGTAAAACATTTTTTTTCACTTTCTTTGTGCTTGATTGGATATTGTTTGCAAAGTGAAATATCACCTCATTCACTAAGCTCTGGGAAAAATGCCCTTGCAAAGTTCAACTTCACTTTCAAAGTCAACAACCTTTTTGACTTTAGTAAACCAACCCCATTGTCTTACCAGTTCAAGGAACAACAAGCAAACACAAACATGTTATTTCAGTGACAATAGCTTGTCAAGCCCTCCAGAGGACATAATTTAAATGTAAAATATGACCTCCTATTGACTGCAATGTAATTCAATTTCAAAATCCTAGTGTAGCACCCTCCAGTGTGTGCTACTAGAAGGGAGATTAGGCAAACTATAGTCTAGCCAGGGATAAACCCGAGTCACTGGATCTAGGACAGGGTTATTAGAGGCCAGGGCTGGATGACTCATAGCAGCTCTCTGATGCCCCCTCACTGTTTCTAGAATGTTGGAGAACATTCTGGAAGATAGTGGGTGAAAGCTGGGATGGTTTGCCTTGAATATTTAGGGGTCCTTAGCCAATACCCAGGTTGGGGGCCTGGCAGGGAACTAATGAGCCATGCCAGCAGAGGAGTTGAGTAGCTGAAGGACAAGCAGTGTTGAAGAGAGTCTGTCGGTGGCCCTTGAGGGGCCCCTGCCAGGAGGGGTTTTTCCTCGGGCTGGAGCTTGGGAGGCTGGCCTGGAAGGATCCCATTACAGGAGTGGGAAGAGAAAGCAGCCAGGTGGGCTGGTGGCAGCCAGGTGGGCTAGCATTTCTGTAAGCAGTAGAACTGGGACAAGTGTCTACGAAGAGGCAGAAGGTTGTGTGAGATGCTGTTCACTCCACATTGCAAGTTTACCAAGGGACTGTTCCTAGCCTGTAATGGGCTATTGCTGAACTAACTAGGGACAGTTAGTTCCCACAGGAGTGAACCAGCAGGATCTGTACAAAGGAACCCAGTTTGTACAGGTGGAAGGAAGAAAAGGAATCTGTAAATAGGGAGGAAGCTGTCCCTGGTTTTAATTGTTGGACATTTTCAAGTTGGGTATCCCATAATCCCTTAACCAGGGCCATCTTAATGCAAGGGCACTCCTGGGCACTGCCCAGGGGTCCCAGGTGCATGGGGCCCCGCAATAATCTTGCATTACATCATATTTGCCAACTGTCTGGGACATTTATACTTTTTACTAAACTGTCCCAAGATGGCTGTGTCTTGGGAAGTGTCCCAGAACCTAAACTGTGCCTTCCTGATCCCAGTATTGTGCCCTCCTGACCCCTCCTGTACTGTGTCCTTCTGCATTCCCCACTGTACTGTCCCCTTTGTGTTCATAAGTCTTTGTTTTATGGAATGTTTTCTTTTTGAAAAATGTATTTTATTGAAAGTACTAATGAATCTATGTTTAATTCTATCAACTAATTCTTAAAAGTAGGTGCGTAAGTTGGGGCAAGCTGGTAGGGGCCCCAGTGCATTACTTTGCCCAGAGGCCTATGATGCTATTAAGATGGCCCTGCCCTTACCCCATCTAAGTTATCATCCCCTAATAAAACAACAAAAACACAAGCCAAAGGTCTGATCACTGTGTCTGGCTACAAGAAGGAAATGCTGTGTGACTGGCTGTGCAGTAATGGGGAACCCTGCCATTAGCAACTCCTACAGGGGTAGTGCTTCACTAGTATGACAATTTTATTTTAACTTGTCAAATTACAGTCTAACTGAATTTTAGCAGAATTGCTTATCACACCATATCACTTTATACTGAAATATTTCCTGTAATATCCATATTATGTTTTTTTTTCTTTCAGAGATCAATTTCAGGAGAAAGAAATGCGCCTAAAGTCATCCATCAAGCAGATTTTGAAATGTGATTTTGAACAGGAAAACACAACTTCCCCGGTACTACTACCACTTGCTGATTGTATTATCAGTTCATCAATACTGGAAGTTATCAGTAAAAATGAAGATGAATACATGAAGAATCTGGAGAAGACCATAAAGCTGCTAAAACCCGGAGGCCAACTGTTATTTATTACGGCATTAGATACAACTTACTGGTTTGTTGGAGCAGAACGGTTCCATTGTTTTAAATGTAATGAGGAGTTTGTGAAAAACGCCTTTGGTAAGGTGGGTTTAGTCATTGATTACTATGCAGTGCAGAGGAGACGCAATGTCAGCGATCTCACTGATTATAAAGCTATGCTATTCATTGTAGGACACAAAGGGGAGTAGATGATTGGAGCCAATAGCATTCATCTGGAGCCAAATCGAGCCAAATAGAATTATGTTGGCCTCCGGGTTTTATTGCAGTCAGAAATCACAGAAGTTGCGCTAAAGTCAGCAATGTTATTTTGCATCAATCTGTGTTAAATTGTGTTAACAAATATCACTATCTTAATAAAGATCATTCAGAATATAAATGTGTGTTGACTCGTCTTGGAGCAATATTGTAAACCTTTTATATATACTGTGACAGCAGGTAGGTAAAATCACCTGGTTGCATCCAGGATGGAAAATATGTATGCCCTAGGTTCAGGCTTTATGCTGACTTATACCATTAGGGGGAGTGCTGGGAGTCCTGCAGGAGAAGAGTTAATGAGCCCAGCTGAAGTAAGTGGGCTCATTAAGACCTATACAAAAAACCCGGAATGCTTAGGGAGATGCTCCATCCTGGATTCAGTTCTGTAGACTGGAGAGTGTGGAATCTGTCCTGTCCTGTCCTGTGAATTAACACCTGTGTGGCGAACTTCTTAAAGAGAGATAGGGACCGGGGCAGCACAAGGCTGCACCCAGTTGTTAGATAGGGAATCTACGTGTGTATTAAGCGGTCAAACTGACCAGGATTTCTTTTCATGTTTCTTTTTGTTTTGCCGTTATATTTTTCACTGCATATAGCATAAATAAACCACACCTTTGTTTTTTTTTCACCTACAGCGCTGTCTGCTGTGCCTGATTTTGTGTGGTGAACCCATCCAGGGGGTCACATACACCCGCTGCCGAGCTAACCCCCTCACAATACAGTATATCTTTTTATCTATTTATTGATAACCAACGCATTTCAGGACATTTACTGTGTGCCTTTCATCAGAATATGGATAAAGATTATATAAAAATACAATATCAGATACAGTGTATGGACAATATGTTAGAAAACAAAAAATATACATTATCAGGTTCAATACCTAAACATTATTAAAAGTTTGTGAGGAGAAACAATATAGAAGAGATTAAATTGATAAGTGTTATATAGGACGGCAGGGATGGGTCCTGCATGGCAGCTATATTTCCCCACTATTTGTTCCCTTTGTGTTCCCTTTAACCACTTGCTTACTGGGCACTTTTACCCCTTTCCTGCCCAGGCCAATTTTCAGCTTTCAGCGCTGTCACACTTCAAATGACAATTCAAATGACAATTCAGCGCGGTCATGCTACACTTTACCCATAAGGCTTTTTTTATTATTTTTTCCACACAAATAGAGACTTTTGGTGGTATTTACTGGGTTTTCAATTTCTTTCTAAACAAATGAAATGGGCACTAATAAGTAGCACTGGTGGGCACTGATGAGGCTGTCCTGATAGGTGGCACTGATGATGGGTAGGGATGAGCCAAACACCCCCCCGGTTCAGTTCGCACCAGAACCTGCGAACGGACCGAAAGTTTGCACAAACATTAGAACCCCATTAATGTCTATGGGACTCGAACATTCAAAATTAAAAGTGCTCATTTTAAAGACTAATATGCATGATATTGTCCAAAAAAGTGTTTGGGGACCCAGGTCCTGCCCCAGGGGACATGTATCAATGCAAAAAAAAGTTTTAAAACCGGCAGTTTTTTCGGGAGCAGTGATTTTAACCACTTCAATACAGGGCACTTATACACCTTCCTGCCCAGACCAATTTTTAGCTTTCAGTGCTGTTGCAGTTTGAATGACAATAGCGCGGTCATACAACACTGTACCCAAACTAAATTTTTATTATTTTGTTCCCACAAACCCAGAGATTTCTTTTGGTGGTATTTGATCACCTCTGCGGTTATTATTTTTTGCTAAACTAATAAAAAAAGACCAAAAATTTTGAAAAAAATAAAAGTTTTGCTTTTGTTTCTGTTAAAAATTTTTGTAAATAAGTAAGTTTTCTCTTTCACTGATGGGCACTGATAAGGTGGCACTGATGAGGTGGCACCAATGAGCGGGCACTGATGATGGGCACTGATATGCGGCACTGCTGGGCACTGGTAGGTGGCACTGATGGGTGGCACTGATATGCAGCACTGATGGGCATTGATAGGCGGCACTGATGGGCACTCATGGGTGGCACTGGTGGGCACTGATGGGCACTGATAGGCAACACTGGGCACTGAAAGGCTGCAAAGATGGGTTCTTATGGGTGGCACTAATAGGCGGCACTGATGGGCACTAATAGGCGGCACTGATGGGCATTGATACGTGGCACTGATGGGCACTGATACAAGGCACTAATAGGCGTCCCTGGTGGCACTGGCAGTGGTAGGCATTGTGAGTGGGCACTGATTGGCAGCTGCCTGGGCACAGATTAGTATTTCCCTGTGGGTTTAGGGGGCATACCTGGTGGTCCAGTGTGGATGGCTTCCCTGGTGGTCCTGGGCGGCTTCCCTGGTGGTCCTGGGCGGCTTCCCTGGTGGTCCTGGGTGGGATCCAAGGGGGGGCTGTGCTGATAAACAATCAGCACAGACCCCCCCTGTCAGGAGAGCAGCCGATCAGCTCTCCTCTACTCGTGTCTTTCAGATGCGAGTGAGGAAAAGCCGATCACTGCCTCTTCCTATTTACATCGTGATTAACCGTGATTGGACACGGCTGATCATGTGGTAAAGAGTCTCGGACAGAGACTCTTTACCTAGATCAGTGTTGCGGGGTGTCAGACTGACACACCACTACAACGATCGCCGTGATGCGCGCCCCCGGTCTATTACCAGGCCCTTTGGGTCTTGTATGGATATTAAGGGGAACCCCGCACCCAAATTAAAAAAAGGAAAGGCGTGGAGCCCTCAGGCCCTATATACTCTGAACAGCAGTATACAGGCGGTGCAAACAAGACAGGGACTGCAGGTTTGTTGTTAAGTAGAATCTGTTTGTAATTTGGAACTGGTACATTTTTAAAGTATAGCTCCAGCCAAAAAATCTATTTTTTAAACTTTTTGGAAAACATAGGGAAGGGTTATTACCCCTGTAACATTTGTTTTACTGTCTGTGCACCTCTTCAGAAGATTTCACCTCACTTTCTGTCCCAATGACAAATATTTTTTGAAAATTTGGGTTTTTTAGTGAAACAAGAATTGGTGATAAAGCATCAGTGGAGAGGAGACACGTTTTTTCCATATTAACTCTTACAGGAGAGAATTTCCCTTCTTTGGGGTAGATTTCATCTCACTTCCTGTTGTCTCCTTCCGTTTGCAAGTAGGAGTCGTTTGTAAGTTGGATGTTTGAAAGTAGGGGCCTGCCCTATATACTCTGCATAAATTGGGGCCTTAGGTGTTGGTGTTGCAACAACACTGTAAGCCCTCACAGTTACTCTTAGTGGGTGCAGGAAGGGGCCCTGCTGTGAAATATTAGATGAAGAATTGTAATTACATGCCATTGTTGAACAGGGGCAGAAAAATTGGGCCTTTGGTGATGGTGGTGCTGGTGCCACAACACTGTAAGCCCTCACAGTTACTCTTGGTGGGCGCAGGAATGGGCCCTGCTGTAAGATATTAGATCAAGAATTGTAATTACATGTCCCTGTTGAACAGGGGCTGAATAATTGGGCCTTGGGCACTGGTGCTGGTGCCACAACACTGCAACCCCTCACAGATTCTCTTGTTGAGTGCAGAAACAAGCCCTGCTGCAAAGTATTGCATCAAAAATTGTAATTACACGCCCCTGTTAAACAGGGGCTGACAAATTGGGCCTTAGCCACTGGTGGCAGCGCCCAGAACCAAAAATGTTCTTACAAGCTATCAGCAAGATCGTTGAGGAGGAAGAGGATAATCACTCAGCATAACAGGGTAGTCACTCAGCATCAGCATAGGCAGTCTTGAAGGGATATGACATTTCAAAAAAAATTATTTGGTTACATCAGCATCAGGTGCCTGGTAGCAGGTTCTGATCCAAGACTGATTCATTTTAATGAAGGGCAGTGGATCGACCGAGTCGGTGGACAGGCGCACCCTGTGATCGGTTACAAAGCCACCAGCAGCACTGAATGTACGTTCCAAAAGAACGCTGGATGCAGGACAGGCCAGTAGCTCAATTGCATACTGTGCAAGCTCTGGCCAGTGATACATCCTCAAGACCCAGTAACCTGTTTGTACATAGTTACATAGTTACATAGTAGGTGAGGTTGAAAAAAGACACAAGTCCATTAAGTCCAACCTATGTGTGATTTGGTGTCAGTATTATATTGTATATCCCTGTATGTTGTGGTCATTCAGGTGCTTATCTAATAGTTTCTTGAAGCTATCGATGCTCTCCGCTGAGACCACCGCCTGTGGAAGGGAATTCCACATCCTTGCCGCTCTTACAGTAAAGAACCCTCTACATAATTTAAGGTTAAACCTCTTTTCTTCTAATTTTAATGAGTGGCCACGAGTCTGGTAAAACTCTCTTCTGCGAAAAAGTTTTATTTCTATTGTAGGGTCACCAGTACGGTATTTGTATATTGAAATCATATCCCCTCTCAAGCGTCTCTTCTCCAGAGAGAATAAGTTCAGTGCTCTCAACCTTTCCTCATAACTAATATCCTCCAGACCCTTTATTAGCTTTGTTGCCCTTCTTTGTATTTGCTCCATTACCAGTACATCCTTCCTGAGGACTGGTGCCCAGAACTGGACAGCATACTCTAGGTGCGGCCGGACCAGAGTCTTGTAGAGTGGGAGAATTATCGTTTTATCTCTGGAGTTGATCCCCTTTTTAATGCATGCCAATATTCTGTTTGCTTTGTTAGCAGCAGCTTGGCATTGCATGCCATTGCTGAGCCTATCATCTACTAGGACCCCCAGGTCCTTTTCCATCCTAGATTCCCCCCGAGGTTCTCCCCCCAGTGTATAGATTGCATTCATATTGCATTATTTTACATTTTTCTACATTGAACCTCATTTGCCATGTAGTTGCCCACCCCATTAATTTGTTCAGATCTTCTTGCAAGGTTTCCACATCCTGCAGAGAAGTTATTGCCCTGCTTAGCTTAGTATCATCCGCAAATACAGAGATTGAACTGTTTATCCCATCCTCCAGGTCGTTTATGAACAAATTAAATAGGATTGGTCCCAGCACAGAACCCTGGGGAACCCCACTACCCACCCCTGACCATTCCGAGTACTCCCCATTTATCACCACCCTCTGAACTCACCCTTGTAGCCAGTTTTCAATCCATGTACTCACCCTATGGTCCATGCCAACGGAACTTAATTTGTACAGTAAACGTTTATGGGGAACTGTGTCAAATGCTTTTGCAGAATCCAGATACACCACGTCTAGTAGATTTGTAATTGAACCTAGAGGATTTTCATTTTTCAACGCACACGGATTGGGGTAGGGGCCTGATGGAGGCTCCGTGGAAGCGGGCGGTGGAGTAGCGCTGGATGCAACTACACGTGAGTCAGAGAGCCGTCGACCCCACCGGAGCCGTAAGTAGGTCAGCTGGGTCGGTTCCCAGCGGTGGATCCCGGGTGGCCCGGGACGCTGTGTGTGCCGAGCGGGCTCTCCTTCCTGACCCCCACCTGCCATACTGAAGTGTGTTAGGTGTGAGCCGCCCTCCACAGCCTTTCCCGGGTCGTCCCCCCACCTGCCTGCATGCCTCTTTGACACCCCTGGGTTTTACCCAGATGGCCGACAGGCCGGTCAGCATACCATCCTCACAGCGGTTCGATAAACAAAACGAACCGCAGCGGCCTGCGGAAGAACAATTTAATAATTTTTTGGCCATACCTGGGCTATGCTGAGTGGATGGTTGGATGAAAAGCCTCAGTGGGACTCCAATCTGCGTTTAATGTGAGCAGGTTTATAAGAAGATATGTATTATCCACAGATACCAGCGCAAATATGCGTGAAGTACTGGTTGGTTCTTGTATAGTTCAAATGCACTAAAGGGTTCTTGGAGAAGGCTCTGCTATAATTAACGTCAAGTTTTGTCGCTTTATAAAAGGAAAATTTTGTTTTATACTACAATATATGGTAGTAGGTTGAAATACTGGATTACTGCTAGAACATCAACGTGTAAGGGGGCCCTGTGTTAAAACACGCAATAAGGATCGGTGGGGTATCACGGAGTATGGTGGGGATAAGCAAATAGAGACAAGTATATAGAGAAGCAAACAAATTTAGTAAGTGGGGAGAGAGAGAAGAGGTGCGGGAGTGGTGTTGAAATTGAGAGGGCGCCCTCAAAGAGGAGTGGAAGTGAAGCAGGGACGAAGGACCAAGGCTATCAAGGCGGAACATCCGGGGAGGTAAGGAAACCATCCTGCATGGTGGAAGATAGTACCATGGAAGCACTTCCAACAAAGATCGAATTACTGGAAATGTTTGTCAAATTGGAAATGGTTATCAAAACAGAGATCCTTAACGTTAGAACTGACATGGGCCATTTGCTGAAGCGAATAGAAATAGTGGAGGAGGTCTCTGAGAAAGAGAATAAAACAACAAGAAAGGAATCTGCAATTAGCCCAACGAGATATTCTTTACAAATTAGAAGAACAAGAAGAACAAGAAAACCAAAGTCGCAGACAAAACTTGAGAGTGCGTGCCTTACCAGAACAGCATGGCGAAGACCTGCCTACCAAAATGAAAGCTTTTTCAATCCCATCTTAGATAGAGGCCCAAATGAAGAACTGAAGATTGATAGGCTCCATAGGCTGAGGAAACACCCAAGCGTCAGTGGAGATTTACCTAGAGACGTGATCATTAGGTTCCATCATTATGAGGATAAAGCAAGAATTTGGAGCAATCTTAGAAAAGTTCAGCCTGTAAAATTTGATGGGGCAGACATTCAGATCTTTGCCGATATTTCGGCGAGGACCCTGGCCAGGAGACGCCAGCTAGGACCTTTGCTGGAAGAACTGAGGAAGGCAAATATGAAATACAGTTGGGGTTTCCCCACTTCATTGAACGTTGTGAAAGCGGGCAGGACAGTCAGATTAAAACACATAGAGAACCTTCAAGATTTTTGTAGCGAGCTTGACATACCGGTCCCAGTTATGTCTAAATAGTAGGAAGATGTTCCCGATGGCGGTCAGTGATTTTGATATATTGCAATTTAATGCAGACGTTGTGTTTCTCCAGGAGACCCACCTTTCACTGAACACACATATCAGATTATTCTCCAATTGCTTCCCCAATTGGTTCTATAGTGACTCCCCTATCAAGAGGGCCAAAGGGGTGGCAATTGGGCTCTCAAAAAGGACCAAGTTTGCGCTCTTGGAGAGGAGAGCCGCTATCTTTTCTTGAAGGTGAGGGTGGGAGAAAGGGTTTTCACTCTGGCAAATGTTTATTGCCCTAATAGCAACCCAGTTGAATTCCTGTTTCAGGTCCTGAACAAGTTGTCAGATTTGAGGGCAGGGAAGGTGATTTTGGCAGAAGATCTAAGTTTTTGCCTAGATCCAACTTTGGATAGTACATCTAATTCACAGAGAGTGGGTAGGAAACTCTTAAAAAAAAATAGGACAGAAATTGCATAGCTGCCATATGATTGATGCATGGAGAGTATAACACGCGAAGGACAGGGACTATACTTTCTTTTCTTCAGTCCACGGGTCGTATTCAAGGCTTGATTATTTTATGGTAGATCATAGATTACTAGATCATGTCAAGGCTACAAAGATTGGAGTCACCACGTTGTCTGACCACGCCCCAGTCCTGATGAAGGTGGGGATCCCGGGATACCGGAGATCCCCATTTTCATGGCATTTGGATGAAAGGCTCATCGAGAATCCCAGTGTCAGTAGCAAGATACGGGAAGAAATCGATGGGTTTTTCTTGATAAACGACAATGGTGAGACTTCTGGATCAGTCCTGTGGGAGGCGCTAAAAGCGTATATAAGGGGCATCCTGATTTTTTAATAGGGGCCAATGAGAAAAAAGAAAGTACAAAAAGGAAAACAGAACTTATAGAAGAAATTTACCATCTCTAACAGTCACATAAGGCAGCTAGTGGTGGCCATAACTCACTCCTGCATCAACTAATTATAAAAAGAGAAGAACTAAAAGATTTAATGGAGATAGATTCTAAGCGTATTCTAAATAAAAACCTGAAAGATAGATTTAGATGGAGTAACAAGGTGGGGAAGCATCTGGCAACAGTATTGAAAAGGAAAGGGGGTACCAACTTTATAGATAGGATTCAAAATAAAAAGGGGATACTAAAATATACTTCCAGAGACATAGCTGAAGAATTTCGGAGATACTTTGTATCCCTCTACAAGATTAGGCAAGGCGGGGTAAGTACCCTGAAAAGAGAGGAAAAAATGGATGAGTTTATAAGGGAGGCAGGTTTACCAAGCCTCTCAGATAGCGATGCAAAAGAATTGGATGGTCCGATCACTGTAGAAGAGATCGAGAGGGCTTTGAAAGCATCTCCCTCTGGAAAGAGTCCAGGGCCAGACGGTTTTACTTCCTACTTCTACAGAAAATTTAAGGAGTCCTTGATCCCCAAGCTTTGTCAGATCTGGAATAAGATAGGGGGTCAGGAGGAGATTTGTGAGGGGCACTGACAGTGACTCTAATACCAAAGGAAGGGAAAGATAGCTCGCTGTGTTCGAGCTATAGGCTGATAGCATCGCTCAACGCAGATATTAAATTATACACCAAGGTATTAGCCAGTAGATTAAGGGATAAAATGTCATACTGGATTCACCCTGATCAGATGGGTTTTATACCAGGGAGAGAGGGGAGGGACAACAGAGTTAGGTCACTCCTGGTTATGGATGTGATGAAAACAAGGGGGACCCCCGGTCTGCTTCTGTCGATCGATGCAGAGAAAGCCTTCGACAGAGTAGACTGGGGGTTCATGTTGAGGACGTTGAGGGCAGTCGGTTTGGGGGATACCATGCTGAACTGGATTAAAGCATTGTATAAATCTCCCTCTGCATTTGTCAGGGTGAATGGTGTACCCTCGGCGGGTACACCATTCACCCCTTCTGTTTGTCCTAACCCTGGAATCCTTACTAGCCTTGATTCGAAAGAATCCAGATATATGCGGATGCGTGGTGGAGGGAGATGAACACAAGCTCTCGGCGTTCGCCGATGATGTATTGTTTTACATCGTTAAACCAAGGATTTCACTCCCTAACCTTCTGGCTACTATGAGGAGATACGGGGAGCTATCAAATTATAAGGTCAACCTTAGTAAATCGGTTGTTTTAAACATTAATATTGATGGACGAGAAGCAACTAAACTCAAAGAAAATTTTCATTTTCCGTGGAGCAAAAAAATAAGTTATCTGGGAGTTATACTAGCAAATTCCTTAAGGAAATTGTACCTCCTAAATATTATTCCTCTCCTCAATGAGATTAAGCAGGAAACGAGAAAAAGTATGCATCTTCCGATCTCATGGCTCGGAAGAGTAAATACTATTAAAATGACTCTGGCCCCAAAGATTTTGTATAAAATGCAGCTACTCCCAATTCCCTTAGCGCAGACCTTTTTCAGGGTTCTGAACAATATTCTTACTAGATTTATATGGAAAAATAAGAAGCCATGGATTGCCTATAAGGTCCTGAGTAGGGATAAAGCACAGGGTGGTCTGGCTCTTCCAGACTTATATCACAAAATATCACAGAGCGATAGTATTATCACGGGTAGTAGAATGGGGTAAGGAACCGATAGATAAAAGATGGGTAAAATTAGAAAAAGATATGAGTAATGCAAAATTACACCAATTAATTTGGAATCCCCCACACTTTAGGAAGTTAGGCCCTAATGCACATAACATAACACGTTACACTTTAAAGATTTGGGACCAGTTACGCAAAGAAAATGCTTGGGAGATTAATTCACTATTTATTTATTTAAAAGAGAATGAGTTTTTTCCGCCAGGGTTGAGAGAAGTGGGAGGGAACTAGATAAAAAATAATGATGCACAATTGATGGATATTATAAAAAACTGTAAAATTGTCACTTTTCAGGAGTTAATCCTACTCAAGGACCTAATGAAAATGACACATGGCGATATAATCAGCTTGCGTTTGTCAGGGATCCACCAGCACCAGTCCAGGACACTTGCGTTCGCCTATGCGTCGGCGCGCTTCCATTCGGACACAGCATCAAACTGCTGTGCATCAGCGCGGCGCTCGGGCGCGCGCGGGTGCGCGGCGCGGGTGCGCGCGCGTTCGCGCGCGTGCACGCGCACGGGCGCGCGCGCGTTCGCGTTAGCGCCGGTTTGGCGCCATCTTAGCACATAAAAGTTCCCCTGTTCCATGAGAACGTCGCTGCTTCGTCTCAGCTCTGTGAATCTGTTGACCCGTATCCTGATTGTCTGCTATCTGATCTTGACCCGGCTTGTTTGACCATCCGACCTGCTCCTATCCCGATCCGGCTTGTCTGACTACTCTTCTGTCCGTATTTGCTACCGTTGCCGAACCCTGCCTGTTCACCGACTCTGCCTAGTCTGCCGTTATTACCTGTGCCAGCTACCTGCCGACCCGGACTGTTTGACTCTGCTTGTGCCTACTGTTCACTTGCTGTTGCACCTTCAGCTTCAGCTTCAGTGATCTCTCCCTCCAGCGTGTCAAGCCTGCTGCCGCTCCAGTCTGCTCTCACCTGCAACTCAGCCATCCAGTGTGTCAAGCCTGCTGCCGTTCCAGTCTCCTCTCACCTGCAACCCAGTGAGTCAAGTTACTGCTATTCCAGTCTCCACTCACCTGCAGCTCGGCCATCCCAGGAGGGATCTCTGCCTCCACATCAGAGACTATACAGGCACTCCTACCCCACTGCGCTCAGGAGACCACTGTCCCCACTCCAGTGGCTCCTGAACCAGCGTTGTATGAGAGGTCTTCTCCTACAGTCAGGCTCTCCTACCAGGTACCTTACAGTACGAAGCAGCCATGACTGAGCCTGCAGGAGATACCTCTCCTTTGAAAGAAATATGCACCCACCTTGCGGCCCTCACTCAAGCCGTACAATCCCTTCAGGATAACTACAACAGATTGGAGGGACAAGTCCAGAACCTAGCAGGGCCTAACCCCTTGGCCTCCTCTTCAGCCACAACCCCAGCACAGACGGCTCCTGGACCTTCTGTTGTAATGCTTCCACCTGAACCAAAGGTTCCTACTCCTGATAGATTCTCTGGAGACCGGTCCAAGTTCCGGGCCTTTCGCAACGCCTGCAAGCTCTTCTTTGCGTTACAGCCCCGAACCTTTTCACTGGAGGCCACCAAAGTGGGGTTTGTGATCTCCCTCCTACAAGGGGAACCTCAGATCTGGGCTCATCGGCTACTTGAGGGGGACTCAGTCCTAACCCAGTCTTTATCCTCTTTCTTTGAAGCCATGGCACAAATTTATGAGGACCCTCAACAGACTGCAACAGCTGAATCAGCACTGCTCACGCTCCAGCAAGGTCGCAGACCTGCGGAAGATTATGTCATGAACTTTAGACGTTGGAGTGCAGACACTCAGTGGAATGACGCGGCCCTGCGTCATCAGTTCCGCTTAGGTCTGTCTGAAGGTTTAAAGGATGAACTTGCCCGAGTGGGTGTACCTGACACTCTTGAAGCATTAATTAATCTGACTATCCAAATTGACCGGCGAATCCGGGAACGTCGTTCTGAACGATCCACTTTACAATCCCGCCCGATGTGGATGACAGCCAGAGCACCACTCCCGGCAGCACGCTACTTACCCCCATCCAGCTCAAATCCAGCTAATGCTATGCCTGATCCTGTGGAGCCTATGCAATTGGGACTGATGCGACCCGCCTTATCGCCTGAAGAACGGGCCCGGCGCCGGCAACTCAATCTGTGCCTCTACTGTGGTGGGACTGGGCACTATGTCCTGAACTGTCCAGTCAAATTAAGTAAGTGCCCAATCTCTGTGTATACCAGTCTTTCTGCTCTGTCTACGAACTCTACCCACATTGCCATTCCTCTGTCTTTACAGCTGCAAGAAGGGACAATAACGACCAACGCCATCATTGATTCCGGAGCATGCAGCTGCTTTATTGACTCAAACTTTGCCAGCCAGCATAACATTCCATTACAAACCAAGACCCATGGACTCGCTGTGTTTCTAGCTGATGGTTCCCGCATCAGATCGGGACAAGTAACCCAAGAAACCCTGCCTCTGCCTGCTTCTACTTCCTCCCAACACAAGGAACTGCTGGTTCTTGATGTCATCTCCTCCCCTATGTTTCCCATCATCCTGGGCATTCCTTGGCTGCAGGCCCACAACCCTTACATTCATTGGACATCTGGAGAAGTAAAATTCTCATCTTCTTACTGTCTTGAACACTGTGTAAAGGAAGATTCGGATTCTTCATCTACTCTACTTTGTCTAGACACCGACCAGAAACTCTGCCAGGTCATACCTAAACAATATCATGAATTCATCGATGTTTTTAGTAAAAAGGGGGCAGACTCTCTTCCACCTCATCGGCCCTACGATTGCCCCATTGATTTGCTGCCTGGATCCGAGATACCATTCGGACGCATTTTTCCTTTATCCGAGAAGGAACAGGAAGTACTAAAAACATATATAGATGAGAATCTGGCCAAAGGTTTTATACGTCACTCTACCTCTCCAGCTGGTGCCGGAATATTTTTTGTGACCAAAAAGGACAAATCACTCCGGCCGTGTATCGATTATCGTGAGCTAAACAAGATCACGGTCAAAAATCGGTATCCCCTACCCTTGATACCTGAACTTTTTCAAAAATTAAGGACTGCCGTCATCTTCACCAAGCTGGACCTAAGAGGGGCATATAATCTAGTCCGCATCCGGGCTGGACATGAGTGGAAGACAGCATTCCGAACCCGATTCGGGCATTATGAATACCTGGTCATGCCCTTTGGGCTCTGCAATGCCCCTGCAACTTTTCAACACCTGATTAACGACGTCCTCAGGGACTTTCTAGATGTGTTTGTAATTGCATACCTGGACGATATCTTGATTTTTTCTGAATCCCGTGAATTGCATCAGGAACATGTCCGCAGGGTGTTGGGTCGTCTTCGCTTACACAGTCTGTACGCAAAAGCGGAGAAATGTGAGTTTGAACAACAGAGCATCCAATTCTTGGGGTTAATCATCTCCGCAACAGGCATCAAGATGGACCCACAAAAAGTGTCCGCTGTGCTGGACTGGCCGGTACCCTTGGACAAGAAAGGAGTTCAACGGTTTGTGGGGTTTGCAAACTTCTACAGGAAATTCATCAGGGGGTTCTCAGCCATAATTGCACCCATCACGCAGTTAACCAAACAAAATATCCGTTTCTCCTGGAACCAACTTGCCCAAGATGCCTTCGAAAATCTCAAGAAGCTGTTTACTTCAGCACCTATCCTCAGTCATCCTGAACCATCCCTACCGTTTATTTTAGAGGTTGATGCCTCCGAGATTGCGGTAGGTGCGATTCTTTCACAGCGCAAAGGTAGCAAAGAGATAATGCATCCTGTAGGGTTCTTCTCCCGTAAACTCTCCCCCGCGGAGAAGAATTATGACGTCGGTGACCGTGAACTTCTCGCTATAAAAGCTGCTCTAGAAGAATGGAGGTACCTGTTGGAAGGGGCTATGCATCCAGTACTAATTTATACTGACCATAAAAACCTAGAGTACTTACGATCTGCCAAACGTCTGAAGCCTCGACAAGCCCGCTGGGCTCTGTTTTTCTCACGTTTCTCCTTCCACATCACGTACCGTCCAGGCTCTAAAAATATCAAACCAGACGCATTATCACGTATGCATGACAACCCTAAGGACTTATCCATTCCGGACACCATATTACCCTCAAACAGTTTTTTACTGCTGCAAAAAGATTTACTTTCCCTGATTAAGGAAGCATCCTCTGAATCAGCCAGGCCTACTGGAATTTCTTTAGTAAGTAGAGATGGTCTGTTCTGGAAAGGAAGCCAAATTTTTGTTCCTGAAGACATTCGGGTCAAGGTTTTAACACTTCTCCACGACCACCCATTGGCAGGCCACTTTGGGGTCCGCAAGACCTTGGAACTAGTGCAGCGTACTTTTTGGTGGCCCAATCTGAAAGACTTTTGCGAAAAGTATGTTAGTTCCTGTCCCATCTGTATCCAGAATAAGTCGTCCAGGAATCGAACTTGGGGCCTATTGAAACCATTGCCCGTACCCGACAGACCGTGGAAAATGATTTCTATGGACTTTATTGTGGAACTTCCATGTTCCGAAGGATGTTCAGCTATCTTTGTAGTTGTAGACCGTCTAACCAAAATGGCTCATTTTCTACCTTTAAGGGGAACCCCGTCTGCCTCCGAAACTGCTCGCATATTTATCAAGGAGATCATCAGACTTCATGGAGTACCGGCAAACATAGTTTCTGATAGAGGGGTTCAATTCACTTCACGTTTCTGGAGATCCCTGTGTGAAACCTTAAAGATTGAATTGGCTTTGTCCTCGGCATACCATCCTCAGACAAACGGTCAGACAGAGAGGACTAATCAGACCCTGGAACAATACATCAGATGCTTCACATCATTCACACAAGATGATTGGGTATCTCTATTACCCTTAGCAGAATTTGCCTATAACAACGCCAAACATTCTGCCACCGGTCAATCTCCCTTTTTCGCCAATTATGGCTTTCACCTAACCTTTCTACCTGATTTCCTTTCAGAGTCTTCGGTTCCAGCAGTACAAAGTACGGTGGAGTTCCTCAGTCACAACAGCCGGTTGCTACAGGAAACGGTATCCAAGGCTCAGGCTGATGGTAAGAGAATCTTCGACCGGAAAAGAAGGGGGGAGCTGAACTTGCAAATTGGCGACCAGGTATGGCTTTCTACTGTTAACATCAAATTAGCATGTCCTTCCAAGAAGTTGGCACCTAGATTCATGGGACCTTTTCCAGTCAGAAGGAAAATCAATGAGGTATCTTATGAGTTGACGTTACCTGATTCATTTAAAATTCATCCAGTATTCCACGTATCTCTGCTTAAACCTGCTGTACCTGATCCCTTTCCTGCTAGGGGCACAAGACCCCCTGAACCTGTTGTAGTTAATGGCAGTGAGGAATTTGAGGTCGAGGCTATCCTTGATTGTAGAAGAAGGCAAGGGCAAAACCAGTTCTTAATCAAGTGGAAGGGCTACGGCCCAGAAAGTAACTCATGGGAACCGGACAGTAATGTGCATGCCAGGCGTCTAGTGCGCGCTTATTTTTCTACTCATCCTGAGAAGAAGAGGTTGTTGGGCATCCGGAGGCTGCCCCTTGGGGGGGGGCAATGTCAGGGATCCACCAGCACCAGTCCAGGACACTTGCGTTCGCCTATGCGTCGGCGCGCTTCGATTCGGACACAGCATCAAACTGCTGTGCATCAGCGCGGCGCTCGGGCGCGCGCGGGTGCGCGGCGCGGGTGCGCGCGCGCACGGGCGCGCGCGCGTTCGCGTTAGCGCCGGTTTGGCGCCATCTTAGCACATAAAAGTTCCCCTGTTCCATGAGAACGTCGCTGCTTCGTCTCAGCTCTGTGAATCTGTTGACCCGTATCCTGATTGTCTGCTATCTGATCTTGACCCGGCTTGTTTGACCATCCGACCTGCTCCTATCCCGATCCGGCTTGTCTGACTACTCTTCTGTCCGTATTTGCTACCGTTGCCGAACCCTGCCTGTTCACCGACTCTGCCTAGTCTGCCGTTATTACCTGTGCCAGCTACCTGCCGACCCGGACTGTCTGACTCTGCTTGTGCCTACTGTTCACTTGCTGTTGCACCTTCAGCTTCAGCTTCAGTGATCTCTCCCTCCAGCGTGTCAAGCCTGCTGCCGCTCCAGTCTGCTCTCACCTGCAACTCAGCCATCCAGTGTGTCAAGCCTGCTGCCGTTCCAGTCTCCTCTCACCTGCAACCCAGTGAGTCAAGTTACTGCTATTCCAGTCTCCACTCACCTGCAGCTCGGCCATCCCAGGAGGGATCTCTGCCTCCACATCAGAGACTATACAGGCACTCCTACCCCACTGCGCTCAGGAGACCACTGTCCCCACTCCAGTGGCTCCTGAACCAGCGTTGTATGAGAGGTCTTCTCCTACAGTCAGGCTCTCCTACCAGGTACCTTACAGCGTTCTTTATTAAAAGCCTCCCTGGTCCTATTAGAGATAAGAACCTCAGGTCTTTGGAGAAATTGTTTTTAAAGAATAGAGTTATAAAGAAAACAAAAGAATTATATCAAATAATGCGGGATGAGGGTGAAGTAGCAAAACCGTTATATTTCAATAAATGGAAATCCGAGTTGGGATCTATATCCAGTGGAGTGACTTGGGAGGCCATTCTAAAAGCAACACATAAATCAGCAGTAGATATGAGAAAGACAGAATCAAATTTCAAATGCCTAGCCAGATGGTACATGACACCAGACAGAATAAACAAGATGCACCCGGAAACTTCTGGAAATTGTTGGAGGGGGTGCTCCATCAGGGGAACAATGGCCCACCTTTGGTGGGAGTGCCCAATTATTAAAAGATTTTGGGCAGGAGGTGCTAAAGATAATACAGGAGATAATGGGTACTGAGATCAAGGAAGATCCTTGGGTGTGTTTGTTCCATGGGACTGAAGGTCATATTAGCAAGTATAATGTATCTCTAACTCCAGTACTTCTAAATGCTGCAAAAAGTTTAATATCTAAAAAATGGCAAGAGTTGGAGGGCCCAAGCATTCGAGATTGGTTGATAAGGGTTAATGAAACTTATATCTTAGAGGTGGGCGAGGTTGAAGATATTAGGTTAGAGATTGAAGAAGATCTGGATGGAGCAAAGTGGGCAAAGTGGGTATCCTTTAAAAAAACAGGGAGATTTGCTGAGAAGTTCATATAACGAATGCATGTTTTATCGGAAGCACGACTGCAGGCGGGGGGTGAGTTGGGGGGGAGGGGGAGTAGGGGCATGGAAGTTTAAGCTGCTTATTGGGCTTAGTGTTAGTTGAGGGATTTTTTTAAAGTGTGTAAAGAATAAATAAAGATATCTTAAAATGAATAAAAAATAATAAAGTCATGTCTTTGCTACTATGATGTGATGATAATGAGATGGGAAAAAAATGAGCCATAAATGGTGATTTAAATCCTCTCAATGTAAACGCTGAAGTAGCAAAAAAAAAAAAAAAAAAAGAACCTAGAGGATTTTCGGTGGGAAAGGTGTTCAAGTCAGATCTTGCCCCTAGGTATTCCTGCACCATGTAAAACAGATGCTGGCGATGGTTGCTGGAACCAATCATACCTTGGGGCTGCGGACTAATAAATTCTCTGAACGCATCGGTCAGACGGCCACCTTCTCCACCTCTCCTTCTTTGACTGACCGAAGCCTCAGCAACACGTTGTTCAGGAACAGGAGTTTGTAACATCCCAGTCTCTGGGAACGCGTTGCACAGACCTTTCTGCAAGGCCTCCCGAAGATGTTTCATCCTCTGCTCCCTCTGCAATGGTAAGATAAGGTCCACAACCTTACCCTTGTAACGTGGATCAAGGAGGGTTGCCAGCCAGTATTGATCCCTCTCCTGGATACCACGAATACGAGGATCCTTCCGCAGGCTTTGCAGGATCAGGGAGGCCATGCAGTGTAGGTTTGCTGAGGCATTCTGTCCAGAGTCCTCTGGGTCACTAAGGACAACATAATCTGCAGCCACCTCCTCCCAGCCACGTACAAGTCCATGGGTTTCTTGGGACTGTAAATGATCCCTTGAAGACTGCTACTGATGCTGAGTGCCAGGCTCCACCTCCATGCTCACGCAATCTTCCTCCTTCTCCTCCTTCTCATCCTTTTCCTGTGTGATTGGCGGGCACGCAGGAACACTGTCTGGATAAAGGGGGCCTTGAGAGGTAAGGAAGTCCTCCCCTTCCTCCCTCTGTTCTGCATCAAGTGCCCTGTCCATTATTCCATGCATTGTGTGCTCCAATAGGTGGACAAGAGGTACAGTGTCACTGATGCATGCACTGTCACTGCTCACCATCCTTGTGGCCTCCTCAAATGATGACAGGACAGTGCATGGATCCCTGATTATAGCCCACTGGCGTGGGGAAAAAACCAAGGTCCCTTGACCCTGTCCTGGTGCCATAGTCCCATAGGTACTCATTGATGGCCCTCTGCTGCATGTGCAGCCGCTGCAGCATGGCCAACGTTGAGTTTCACCTGGTGGGCATGTCACAGATTAGGCGGTTCTTGGGCAGGTTAAATTCCTTTTGGAGGTCAGCCAGCCGAGCACTGACATTATATGACCTGTGGAAATGCACACAGACTTTCCTGGCCTGCCTCAGGACATCCTGTAAGCCCGGGTATCTGCCCAAGAACCGCTGCACCACCAAGTTAAGGACGTGAGCCAAACAGGGCACATGGGTCAGTTGTCCCTGTCGGAGGGCGGAGAGGAGGTTGGTGCCATTGTCGCAAACCACCATACCTGCCTTAAGCTGGCATAGCGTTAACCACCTCTGAACCTGCCCCTGCAGAGCTGACAGAATCTCTGCCCCAGTGTGGCTCCTGTCCCCCAAGCACACCAGATCAAGCACCGCATGGCATCTTTTTGCCTGCGTGCTTGCGTAGCACCTTGAACGCCTACGGAGCACCGCTTGTTCTGAGGACAAATCAGCACAGGAAGAGGCCATGGAGGAAGAAGAAGAGGAGGGGGTGGAGGAGAGAGGTGTGGCAGAATCACCACTAGTAGAGTTTTGGAGGCGTGGTGGCGGAACAATCTCCAACACTACTGCACCCTGTCCTGCATCCTTGCCAGCTGCCAGAAGAGTCACCCAGTGCACGGTGAAAGATAGGTAACATTCCTGTCCATGCCTGCTGGACCATGAGTCAGTGGTAATATGCACCTTACCGCTGACCGCCCTGTCCAGTGAGGCCATAGCATTTCCTTCCACATGCCGGTAGAGAGCCGGAATCGCCTTCCGTGAGAAAAAGTGGCGTTTGGGAACCTGCCACTGAGGAACCGCACATTCCACAAACTCACGGAAGGGGCCAGAGTCTACCAACTGAAAAGGCAGCAGTTGAAGTGCTAGCAATTTAGCCAAGCTAGCATTCACCCCTGGGCATGTGGATGGCTGGCAGCAAACTTCTTTCGGCTGTGCAGCAGCTGGGGCAGGGAAATTTGCCTGGTACAATCTGATGTCGGTGTACGTCAGAGGGGGTCACCCGTTACGTAACGGGTGACCTAGCCCCCCACTGACATCACAGGGAATGCCACAGGGAAGTCCCCGTCAAGTCCCCATGCATCAGAGGGGGGCGGGGTCACCGGGTGGCCCCGCCCTCCGTTATTTAAGAACTGTCAGAAGACGAGAAGCGTCACACAGAGGGAGCCTCCCATCCAATCATAAAGAAGATGAAGAGAAGAAGATGAAGAGAAAAGATGAAGAGAAGAAGGTGAAGAATAGAAGATGCCGTGGAGGAAGATGCCGGACGAGAACACCGGAGAAAGAAGCAGAGGATTGGAGGAACAAGAAGATGGAGGAAGAAACCAAAGGAAGATAGAAGAAAGAAGATAGAAGATGGAAAAAAGAAGACTTTAAATAAAGGAATTGTCAAAATCTGTCTCTTGTCATTTTTAACATTTTTGACAGTTTTTTTGTGGAATGGTAGGGGTACCCCCTTACCATTTTACACAGGGGGGGGCCGGGATCTGGGGGTCCCCTTGTTAAAGTGGGCTTCCAGATTCCAATAAGCCCCCTGCCCGCTGACCACCACAACCACCAGCCAAGGGTTGAGGGGATAAGGCCCTTGTCCTCATCAACATGGGGACAAGGTGTTTTGGGGGGCCGCTACCCCAAAGCACCCTCCCAATGTTGAGGGCATGTGGCCTGGTATGGTTCAGGAAGGGGGGCGCTTTCTCGTCCCCCCTTCTTTTCCTGTAGCCTGCCAGGTTGCGTGCTCGGAAATGGGACTGGTATGGAATTTAGGGGGACCCCCACGCCAGTTTTTTTTTTTTATTTTGGTTTGGGGTTCTCCTGTGGGTAAATCCCATGCAGTTTTTATCAATGAACTCTTATGTGTATTGTCGGACCGGCAATTCATTAATAGCCGCGAGTAGTTTTAAATTACTTTTTTTCCTTTGAAATGTCATTTTGCTGTCAGACTGTTCTAAACACGGAAAACATGCACCCCTTTACAGGCATACTATAGACACCCCCCAGGTACAAAATTTAAAAGAATTGTACACTTTTATTGTTTCACTTTAAGCATTATTAAAATCACTGCTCCCGAAAAAACGGCCGTTTTTAAAACTCTTTTTTGCATTGATACATGTCCCCTGGGCCAGGACCCAGGTCCCCAAACACTTTTTATGACAATACCATGCATATAAGCCTTTAAAATTAGCACTTTTGATTTCTCCCATAGACTTTTAAAGGGTGTTTCGCGGCTTTCAAATTTGCCGCAAACACCCCAAATTGTATGCTGTTCGGCGAACTGGCGAACAGCCGATGTTCAAGTCGAGCATGAGTTTGACTCGAACTCGAAGCACATCCCTAATGAGGAGGATGAGGATGGCTTGGTCATCCACTCTACCAAGTCTTCCACATGTTGCGGCTCAACACGGCCAGCTGCCAAAAAAAGGACAAGCGTGTCCCACGGCCACATGCTGATGAGGATGCACGACCAGCACTGTTTCCTCTGAACACAGAGCCTGCTTGACCTCTTTTATTGGCTTGTGAATGTCTGCCTCTCCTTGTTGGCCTTCCAGACATACTAATGACCTGCAGTGAGATGTAGCTGCACAAAGCTGGGATGTATATATACTGAAACTGCAGCTAGCAGAATCAACTGCCTGCCTGTAGTATTATTAGTATGAGAACACCAGCAATTGTCTTCAGGTAGCTTTAGGTGCACGCTGTGCAGAGGACACCGTACACTAACTGTAAATACTGTAGCTGCCTACCTGTGGTATTAATAAGATCAGAAGAACACCACCAATTTTCTTCAGGTAGCTTTAAGTGCACACTGTGCAGAGGACACAGTACACTAACTGTAAATACTGTAGCTGCCTGCCTGTGGTATTAATAGGAGCAGAATAACAGCAATTGTCTTCAGGTAGCTTTAGGTGCACACTGTGCAGAGGACACAGTACACTAACTGTAAATACTGTAGCTGCCTGCCTGTGGTATTAATAGGAGCAGAAGAACACCACCAATTTTCTTCAGGTAGCTTTAGGTGCACACTGTGCAGAGGTCACAGTACACTAACTGTAAATACTGTAGCTGCCTGCCTGTGGTATTAATAGGAGCAGAACCACAGAAATTGTGTTCAGGTAGCTTTAGGTGCACACTGTGCAGAGGGCACAGTACACTAACTGTAAATACTGTAACTGCCTGCCTGTGGTATTAATAGGAGTAGGCATATGCATTCCGTTTCGTTCCGAATCGAAATTCGGACAAATTTTTCATTATTCGGAAATTCGGATGCATCCGAATTTCCGAATGACAAAAGTAAAGAATTTAAACGAATCCGAAAAAAAACGAACGAATTCGAATTGAATTCGAAAACATATTCGAATCGAATTCGAAAACATAATCAAATAAAAAAAAAATAGAAAACGTTTTTCTAAAAAAAACAATAAGGTAGAATATAAAATAATAAAGCAATACAATATGTATATATATATATATATATATATATATATATATATATATATATATATATATATATATATGTTTTTTTATGCTTTTCTTTTCTATTATTTTATATTCTATAATAGTATTTTCAATTCAAATTCATTCTATACGAAATTCGAATTTCGGAACATGGCTTCTGAAGTTTGAATTTCGTATAGAATGAATTCGAATTTGAATAGAAAAGATTAGAACAGAAAATAATAGAAAAGTATAGACTAGAAAAACAATAGAACAGAATAGAAGAAAATATAATATATATATTATATTTTCTTCTATTCTGTTCTATTGTTTTTCTAGTCTATTCTTTTCTATTATTTTCTATTCTATTCTAATCTTTTACATTCAAATTTGATTTCGGTCTATATGAAATTCGAGTTTTGGAAGATGTTATATATATATATATATATATATATATATATATATATATATATATAATTTTCTATTCTGTTTCTTTGTTTTTCTATGCTATTCTTTTCTATTCTATTCTAAACTTTTCTATTCGAATTTGAATTCATTCTATACGAAATTCGAATTTCGAAAGATGGCTTCTGAAAGTGGAATTTCGTATAGAATGAATTCGAATTTGAATAGAAAAGATTAGAATAGAAAATAATAGACTAGACAAACAATAGAACAGAACAGAATAAAATATAATATATATAATTTATTCTATTCTGTTCTATTGTTTTTCTAGTCTTTTCTCTTCTACTCTATTCTAATCTTTTCTATTCAAATTCGAATTCATATTATAAGAAATTCAAATTTCGGAAGATGGTTTTATATATATGTGTGTGTGTGTGTATATGTATAATATATATATATATGTATATGTATAATATATATATATATATATATATATATATATATATATATATATATATATATATATATATATATATATAAAACCATCTTCCGAAATTTGAATTTCTTATAAAATGAATTCGAATTTGAATAGAAAAGATTAGAACAGAGTAGAAGAGAAAAGACTAGAAAAACAATAGAACAGAATACCAAAAATTATATATATTATATTTTATTCTGTTCTATTGTTTGTCTAGTCTATTATTTTCTATTCTAATCTTTTCTATTCAAATTCGAATTCATTCTATACGAAATTCCACTTTCAGAAGCCATCTTCCGAAATTCAAATTTCGTATAGAATGAATTCAAACTCGAATAGAAAAGTTTAGAATAGAATAGAAAAGAATAGCATAGAAAAACAATGAAACAGAATAGAAAATTTTTTATATATATATATATATATATATATATATATATATATATATATATATATATATATATATATATATAAAACATCTTCCAAAATTCGAATTTCATATAGACCGAAATCAAATTTGAATATAAAAGATTAGAATAGAATAGAAAATAATAGAAAAGAATAGACTAGAAAAACAATAGAACAGAATAGAAGAAAATATAATATATAATATATATATATATATTATATTTTCTTCTATTCTGTTCTATTGTTTTTATAGTCTATTCTTTTCTATTATTTTCTGTTCTAATTCGAATTCATTCTATAAGAAATTCAAACTTCAGAAGCCATGTTCCGAAATTCGAATTTCGTATAGAATGAATTTGAATTGAAAAGACTATTATAGAATATAAAATAATAGAAAAGAAAAGCATAAAAAAACAATAGAAGAGAATAATACAAAAAAATTACCGTATTTATCGGCGTATAACACGCACTGGCATATAACACGCACCCCAAGTGTAGGAGGGAATTTTAAGGAAAAAAAAACTTTTAGGAGGGAAGTTTAAGGGAAAAAAACTTACATTTAAATGCCCATCATTGCAGCCTTCTCAGTGCAGCCTTGCCCCAATGCAGCCATGTCAGTGCAGCCTTGTCAGTGCAGCCTTGTCAGTGCAGCCTTGTCAGTGCAGCTTTCCCAGTGTCCATTGCAGCCTTATCCCAGTGCAGCCTTGCCCCAGTGCAGCCTTGCCCCAGTGCAGCCTTGCAGCTCGCAGTTTGAAAATCCTGTGATCCCCTGCGATCCTGAGTTTCAAAATCGCCGACCGCGATTTGAAAATGGTGCCGCCGGCGCCGAAATACACAGAGCCGATCCTCGGCTCTTCTCGGCGGCTCTCGTTCACTTTCGGCTCCACTCGTAGTCCCGCCCGGGATGGGCGTGACTGTGAGCGGAGCTATCCGAACCTAGCCGAGTACACTCGGCTAGGTTCGGGCGGCACTCGAGTGAAGCCGAAAGTGGCCGAGAAGAGCCAAGGGCCGGCTCTGTGTATTTCGGCGCCATTTTCAAATCGCGGTCGGCGATTTTGAAGATCTGTCAGCTCAGGATCGCAAGGGATCGGCGTATAACACGCACCCATGATTTTCCCCTGATTTTAAGGGGAAAAAAGTGCGTGTTATATGCCGATAAATACGGTATATATATTTATATATATTTTTTTTATTTTTATTTTTTTTCTATGCTGGTCTATTGTTTTTCTATTCTTTTCTATTGTTTTCTATTTTATTCTAATCTTTTCTATTTGAATGCGAAATCATTCTATACAAAATTTGAAAATGGTTATACAGAAACAGAATGAAATAGAATGAAATCGAATTCTAATAGAAAAGACTAGAACAGAAAAACAATAGAACAGAATAGAAAAAAAAAAATATATATATATATATATATATATATATATATACACACACATCTTCCGAAATTGGAATTTGGTACAGAATGAATTCAAATAGAAAAGATTAGAATAGAACAGAAAATAATATAAAAGAATAGCATAGAAAAACAATGGAACAGAATAGAAAAAAATATAAAATATTCTATTCTAATCTTTTCTATTCGAATTCATTCTGTACCAAATTCCAATTTCGGAAGATGGTTTTATTTATTTTTATATATATATAAAATATTTCTTTCTATTCTGTTCTATTGTTTTTCTATTCTATTCTTTTCTATTAGAATTTGATTTCATTCTATTTCTATATAACTATTTTCTGAAATTCGAATTTTGTATAGAATTAATTTGAATTCAAATAGAAAAGATCAGAATATAATAGAAAATAATAGAAAAACAACAGAACAGAATAGAAAAAATATTTTATATATATATATATATATATATATATATATATATATATATATATATAAAACCATCTTCCAAAATTCGAATTTCGTATAAAATTAATTTGAATAGAAAAGATTAAAATAGAGTAGAAAGAATAGACTAGAAAAACAATAGAACAGAATAGAATAAGATATAATATATATATTATATTTTATTCTGTTCTGTTCTATTGTTTTTCTAGTCTATTCTTTTCTATTCAAATTCAAATTCATTCTATACGAAATTCGAATTTCAGAAGCCATCTTCCGAAATTCGAATTTCGTATAGAATAAATTCAAATTCGAATAGAAATGTTTAGAATAGAATAAAAAAGAATAGCATAGAAAAACAATGAAACAGAATAGAAAAAAATATATATATTATATTTTATTCTCTTCTGTTCTTTTGTTTTTCTAGTCTATTCTATTTCTATTCTAATCTTTTCTATTCAAATTCGAATTCATTCTATACGAAATTCTAATTTTAGAAGCCATCTTCCGAAATTCTAATTTCGCATAGAATTAATTCAAATTCGAATAGAAAAGTTTAGAATAGAATAGAAAAGAATAGCATAGAAAAACAATGGAACAGAATAGAAAAAAAATATAATATATATATTTAACCATCTTCCAAAATTGGAATTTGGTACAGAATGAATTCGAATTCAAATAGAAAAGCTTAGAATACAATATATTATATTTTTTTCTATTCTGATCTATTGTTTTTCTATGCTATTCTTTTATACTTTCTATTCTATCCTAATCTTTTCTATTGGAATTCGATTTCATTCTATACGAATTTCAAATTTCGCAAAATGGTTATATATAGTTTACTTTTTCAAATTCAGTTATTGTTTTTTTTCGAATTTTATAGTTTTTTTCGAATGTGGTAGAAATTTTTTGAATTTGACAGTTTTTTTCGAATGTGGTAGAATTTTTTCGAATTTGACAGTTTTTTTTGAATGTGGTAGAATTTTTTGGAATTTAATATTTTTTTCAAATGTAGTAAATTTTTTTTTGAATTTGATAGTTTTTTCGAATGTGGTAGAATTTTTTCGAATTTGACAGTTTTTTTCGAATGTGGTAGAATTTTTTCGAATTTGACAGTTTTTTTTGAATGTGGTAGAATTTTTTCGAATTTAATAGTTTTTTTCGAATGTGGTAGAATTTTTTCGAATTTGACAGTTTTTTTCGAATGTGTTAGAATTTTTTCGAATTTGATAGTTTTTTTCGAATACGGTTGAATTTTTTCGAATGCGGTCGAATTTTTTCGAATTCGAATACGAAACGAAACGAACTCTGAAAACGAATGTAATGAATGCAACGAATTTAACTAAACTAATTAAGTTAAATAACGAATCGAAACGAAACTAAACTAAACAAATTTTTTCATCCTGCACATGTCTAAATAGGAGCAGAACAACAGCAATTGTCTTCAGGTAGCTTTAGGTGCACACTGTGCAGAGGACACAGTGCACTAACTGTAAATACTGTAGCTGCCTGCCTGTGGTATTAATAGGAGCAGAAGAACACCACCAATTTTCTTCAGGTAGCTTTAGGTGCACACTGTGCAGAGGTCACAGTACACTAACTGTAAATACTGTAGCTGCCTGCCTGTGGTATTAATAGGAGCAGAACAACGGCAATTGTCTTTAGGTAGCTTTAGGTGCACACTGTGCAGAGGACACAGTGCACTAACTGTAAATACTGTAGCTGCCTGCCTGTGGTATTAATAGGAGCAGAACAACGGCAATTGTCTTCAGGTAGCTTTAGGTGCACACTGTGCAGAGGACACAGTGCACTAACTGTAAATACTGTAGCTGCCTGCCTGTGGTATTAATAGGAGCAGAACACCACCAATTTTCTTCGGGTAGCTTTAGGTGCACACTGTGCAGAGGATGCACTACACTAACTTGTAAATACTGCAGCTGCCTGTGGTACTAATAAGATCAGAAGAACACCACCAATTTTCTTCAGGTAGCTTTGGGTGCACACTGTGCAGAGGACGCACTACACTAACTGTAAATACTGTAGCTAATAGGACTAATAGGATCAGAAGAACACCAGCAATTTTCCACAGGTAGCTGTAAATACTGTAAAAACACCTGCCTGCCTGCCTGTCAGTAGGAAGAGAATAACAGGAACGGATCTAGCTAAATTGAATACAGTGTATATATATATATATATATATATATATATATATATATAACACCTAGGATGCATATATATATGCACAATACACTGTAAGTGCAACTAACTGACTCGCCTGCCTACTCTAACTTAAATCAAATGACACTGTCGGCCACTACACAGGGCCGACTTGCAGGCGGCCTTATATAGTGTGGGGCGTGTACTAAACCCCCTGAGCCATAATTGGCCAAAGCCACCTATGGCTCTCTGTACAGACGGCGCTGTGATTGGCCAAGCATGCGGGTCATAGTACATGAATTTGGTGCGACTGGCCCATATCGTTCGTAATTCGATGAACGGTCGAACATGCGATGTTCGAGTCGAACATGGGTTTGACTCGAACTCGAAGCTCATCCCTAATGATGAGGCACTGATGGTTACTGATTGGCAACACTGGTGGGCACTGTTGGGACTGCTTTGATAATCAGTACACTGATAATTAGTGCCCTTATTAACAGTGTTGATGTCCCTTTAACACAAGCCGGTTTTCGGCTTCCTTCTTCTCTCCTAGCGTTGTCAGTGAGAGGTAAGAAACGCAGATAACCGGCTTGTGTCTACATCCATGATCAGCTGTCATTGGACACAGCTGATCACGTGGTAAAGGACCGCTGTGATTGGCCCTTTACCCCAAACTGTGATCAGTGAGTCTGAACCCAAGGGAGAGAAGAGGACTGACTTATGGTCCCCTCTGGATCGATAAGTCCTCATTTGGGACCCGAAATTTGGAGTTTCATAGAGATATTTGGGTGAGAAAGAACTTCCATCCCTCATTACAGGGACTTCTACCCTGAAAGGGTTCACCCGTTTACATCAGAGTCCAGAAAAGGAGGAGGAAACACTTAGTGCCAGTCTGTGAGGTGAAGTAGAGAAGAAACACAACTAAATGAGCAATGTGGGCTAGCGTGTGGCTAACACAAGGTTGTTGAACAAAAGTGAAAAGTAAAAGTGTAAAAGTGAAAAGTAAAAGTGTGACTGGCAATGAGTCGAGCATTTATGTTTTCTACCAACAATTGATCAACATTTTTTTTTTCCGGAGGACCAGCTGTTTTTTCTGTTGGCCTATTTAGACCGTAAAAGGGACTGTTTGCTTGGCTGATGATCTCTGGCTCCAATATCACAGTGTATATATAATAAATAAACTACGATTTGTAAATAGCATGCCAAATAAAATACTTTAAATATTAATTAGATATACACATAAATGTTTGCATTATCAGAAAAGGTGAATTTCTTTAGTTATACTTTTTCGATTCTATAATGTGTTTATATACATAGTAATAATTAATGATTTGTTATTACTATAGTTAGATGAAGCTTTAGGTTAGTGTTTTTTTAAACCAGTACCAGGGACAGTACTAACATAAATGACTTTTGCAAAGTACCTGCAAAAGGGCATCTGCAGGTCTTCAGGCAGAAGCTGCATAGTAGCCAATTACAAGATGTGCTGACCAGGATATTTGAGGAAACACAAATGGAGCCATGGAGCCATGTAAATAAAGAACTATACATTCACAAGACAGAATATACAAGGCTGCCGGGATTGTTAGAGAATAAAAATCACACTAAATAGGTTTAACTGGATGTATTTTTTTTCAATATTATAAACTGCATAACTATGTAAAGGAACATAAATGAGGGTGAATATAAGATGTAATAGGCCAGGCCTAGTCTTACCTGTTTGCCAATGCTGTGTCTTAGACCAATAGAATTGGAAAAACAAATGATCAAAGTATTCTCTACCTCATCGAGTTGGTGATGTTTGAGGTCCTGCATTCAGCACCTTCTTAAAAGATTAAAAGATAGTTTACAAAATGATATGCAAATCTGCAGCCAAAAGCTGTGCAGTGAATACTCCAAGTGTGAGGTCTGTTACACAGGCTGGTGTGGGTGGTCATAATATACTGTATAAGTGCAGCAGAGATTAGGGGAAGGGTGTTAGGGTGACGTGAGCTAGTCCATCTTTTCATAAAAATTCAAAGATTCTTTGGTTTTCACTTGTTAGAGCCTCAAAATTATTACATATACCTTCTCAATGAATTATACTAATCAATCTCTGGATAAACCTTTAAATACAGAAAACTAAAAAACTCTGAGAATTTGCCCAGAGTCTAAAAGGTTGTTTGAACTTCAGACCTTAAGAACTTAAGACTTGGACCCAGAAAGAAGTAAACTTTTTTTAAACTGAAACTATTCCATGTTTACAAGGCTTTCAGAACTTACAAGTGTTACTGCTTCCAACCTTTCTATTTAGCTGACCAAGAGTCAACACTCTTAAATTCGATGACGATGTCCTCTATTGTTCAACTTAAAGTGAAAGTAAACCCAACTATCATTTTCAGCCAAGGAAGCTGTCATCTTGGTCTCTGTTTACTCCTGAACTGCCATTAAGCTGCACATGTGATCAGTTGATTGGATGGTTTATCGGGTTCTATCGGGTTGAAGTCAGAACTCTCTGCAGGCCAGTCAAGTTCCTCCACACCAAACTCGCTAATTCGTGTCTTTATGGACTTTGCTTTGTGCACTGGTCCAAATCCTTGGGTGGAGAGGGGATTATGGTGTGGTGCAGTGGTGTGCGCCGCCCCCCCCCCCTCCTGTATAGTCACAAAAAAAAATTTAAATTTTTTTTTAAAACTGCCCCTTTAAGAAAAAAAAAAGTCCTTTAACTAAGTGCACTGAGTTTGTGTGCTGGACACAGTGCACTATGGGAAGCGCCACATCAATGCAATCATGAAATTGCAGACGTGGTGCTTCATTTGCGGGCTTGTAACCCGCCTTGCGGCGCAATACAAAGCGCCGAGTAGCTTCTGCTCGTAGAATCAATACGGGCGGGAACATTGTAGTTTAAATCTTGAAGTTACTTCTGGGTTTCGTGTAATAGACGAAAACCAGAAGTGACGTCGGAGCGGAGCTGCTGGAAGCCAGGTAAGGTAATGAGATCTTGCATGCCATGCAGCATGAGGGTAGGTTCAGTTCTTAAGTTATTTAGAGGCTTAAGTTTTTTTTACCCCCTCCCCACGTATCTATAACAGTCTCCACTTATCCGGGAAGGCTTCCAGCATGGTTTTGGATTTTATCTGTGGGCATTGCATTTTTAATGTTAGGCACTGATGTTGGATATAAGGACTTGGTTCACAATTGGTGTTTTATTCCACCCAGCTGGCCTTGTGGGTAGTCATGCTGGAATTTAAATTAGTCTTCACCAAACTTTTTCACAAAGTTAGAAGTGTACAATTGATTAAAATATCTTAGCATGCATTTGAAAGGTATGCTGCATACACCACATATCAGCCATGACATTTGTTTAGTGCATTGACCTTCAGAAGTATAACCTTGGTTTCTAGGACTTATATTTGGTGTGTACACATATGTTTTATTTTCTGGATACTATGTACAAACATATATCTTTATTAGGGCCAGTTCAAACTGGTGCGCTGTGCGAGATCGCATGTGATTCGCACCGCACTGCAATGCAAATCACATGTGATGTCCGTGCAGTACGATTTCAGCCATACAGATTTTTTTTTAATTCTTTTATTTAAAATTTCACAAGTAAAATACAATGATAACATAAATCAAAAAGAATATGTTTAACAATAAAATAAACATTGAGGTACATCATTAGACAAGTATTTACAATATTTACATAACCCTCCCACCTCCCTCCCAAAACCCACCCACTTCCCTCCCAAACCCACCCACAAAAAACAAAATTATACATAACAACAGTAAAGAAAATAGACATCTCACATCAACAATAAATATATCATGAAAGTTTCAAAATAACAATAAAGATAACAAGAATATTAACAAAACAACCCACTCCCATCCCTCATAGCGAAAAAATGACAAACTATCCCTATTTATATACTATCCCTCCACCCTATCCCTACACAAACAAAAACACTCCTATATTCTTTCTCCACACTGTCCCTTTATCACCATCTGTGCTCACCCTGAAAAACAAAATAAAACAGGTTAATCGTTCAAAACATCAATAACATAATTCACATATTTACATTATATACACCATTGTTTCCACTCCTCCAACTTCCATAATTTCCTTGCATCCTTTTCCCCTAACTTTTTATAATCATAATATGCGTAATTGTAAATCTTTCCTCGGACCATGGCCACGCATTCTTTCACTTTAACTACTTCCTGCTTGAAAATCAAAATATTCCGAACATCCCACAAACACTCTTTAATACAACTCACAACAATCCATAACAGCCTCTCCTCATTCCTCCCCAGATCACACAGACCATATAATACCATCTCATACTTTACACTATTCACACCAGTCAACCCCTCAATCATCTTTCCCATCCTTTTCCATATTTTCTTCGCATAGCGACATTCCCAGAACACATGTACCACCCTCTCAATCCCCCCACACCCCAGCCTTGGACACACCTCACTGTCCACAAACCTTCTCCTTCTCTGAAACTCTCTTGTAGGCAAACACCCATGCACCCCCATCCATGCAATATCCTTCTGTCTATTATCCACTCCCTTACAGCACACATTCTTCCAGACTTTCTTACATTCGGCTACTCTCAAACCACCTATTCCTTCCATCTCCTCCCTTTCATTCAGTATCTGCATAACCTTCTTACTCTCACACCATTTATCTCGTGTCACATCCTGCAACCCATACCTCCTCATACACCTTTCAATCCTCACATAAAACCAAGGTGCAATAAAACATACAGGTTTCCTCAAATCAACTTCACACAACTTATATTTCCGTAACACACTCCCACATGCATATCTTACCATACACCCTGCAACGTTCTCTTTCTCACTTAATCTCACACACATACTTACATACTTCACCACCAGAAATTTCTCAATACTCACCATACCTTTCCCGCCATTCATTACTCCTTTCATTACTTTCTCTCTTTTCAACTTCTCCATCTTAGACGACCAAAAAAAGGAAAAACACACTCTCACAATTTGTTTCATCACTCTATCCGGAGCTGGAAACACGTAGTATAAAAATAACAGAATCGGAATCACAACAGCCTTCACAATCAACACCTTCCCTTCCAACGATAAAGTCCTTAAAGACCAAAAGTCAATTTTCTTTTTAACTTTCACCAAAGCATCCTGCCAACTCTCTCTCCCATACAAATCAGAATCAAACTTGACACCTAAAATCCTCACTCCTCCCTCACAAAACTTCCAACCACACTGTTCAATCCCCCTCCATACACCAAACAATTTACACTCACTTTTTCCCATATTCACACTGAAACCACTTGCCATACAAAAAATCTCAATCAACAACTTCACTCTTTTCAGTCCTGCCATGTCTCTACAAATCACTGTAACATCATCCATATATCCTATTACTTTCAAAACCCTACCACCACTCCCTGGTATTTCCACCCCTCTCACACACTTATCTTTCATCAACATCCTCAACAAAGGTTCAATCACACAAATAAACAACACGGGTGATAACGGGCAACCCTGCCTCACACCCGACCTAATGCTTATATCCTTTGTCATCCACCCATTCACCAACACCTTACTTACCATACCTCTATACAAACACTTAATCCACCCAATCAGCACCTCAGGTAACCCCATTCTCCTCAATACTTTAAACATAAAATCATGCGACACTCTGTCATACGCCTTTTCAAAATCCACAGCCAACACCACCACTTCCTGCTTCCTCTCCTTACAAAACCATAACACATCCCTCAAGTTCACCAAGCTCTCTGCAATAGACCTCCCAGGCACCGCACACGCTTGCTCCTCCCCCACCAATTTCTCCACCACTGCACGCAGCCTGTTCGCCAGTACCTTCGCCACCACCTTATAATCCACGTTCAACAATGATATCGGCCTCCAATTTTTTAACTCTTGCTTGTCACCTTTTTTATACAGCAAAACAATCATGCTTTTTAACATAGATTCAGGCATCCTCCCCTCTTCCAAAACTTTCATCACCATCTCATACACATAGTCACCAATCACTTCCCAAAACGTACAATAAAACTCAACTGGCAAACCATCACTCCCAGGCGTCTTACCTTTTTTCATACTCCCCAGACATTCATCAACTTCACCTTTACTCACTTTCTCCCCTAACATACTCTTATCCTCCATATCCAGACACATCTCCACCTGCTCCAACACTTCCTTCTCAACCCTCTCACCCCTCTTTTTTTCCATCTATAAATCGGAATAAAACTTCCAGATTTCATCTCCCAACCTCTTTTTCCCACTTACCACCTGTCCATTCTCATCCAACACACTTGACAAATCCACCTTCCCACCATATACCTTTTTAAAGAAAAAACACGTACACTTCTCATCCTTCTCCTTCACTACCATCCTTGCTTGCGACATAATCTCTCTCCCCCTCCGCTCCATAAAGACTCTCAATTTTCCTCTTGCTTCCACTAATTCACACCCCACATTCTCTCCCCATTCCCTTAGTTCTTCCAAATATTCCAATCTCTTCAACCACCATTCATACGCCTCACGTTCCTTTTTCGCAATCTCACAACCCTTTCTTACAAAAAACCTCTTAGTCTGACCTTTCACCCACTCCCACCACTCGATCACACTTAAAAAATCATTCCTCCTCTTTTTAAGCTTCCCAAAAAACTCAACATACTCTCTTTTCACACCCTCATCTTCCAATAATTCCACATTCAACTTCCACACACCTTTACCATACGTTACCTCTGATTCCATACTCACAACACACTCGATCCGACCATGGTCCGAGAAAGGCTCCCGCTGAATCATAAAGGATTCCGGCTGCAAATTTTTGGAAATAAAACAAAAATCAATTCTTGATTTCACATTACCCTTATCGCTAAAATAAGAAAACCCACCACCTTCACCCACATCCCTTAACCCAAACAACCGCAAAATCTCACCCAATTCTTTCCCAGACTTATCAACATCCCCACCACCACCTCCCTCCCCACATCTATCCCCATTACGTAAAATACAATTAAAATCCCCCAACACAATAATAGGATCCCTCCCCCCCAAAAAAACTTCATTTTTTCAAACAATTCCAACCTCCCCTTTTTATCAACCGGTGCATATACACAAAATAATTTAAAACAAACACCCCCATACTCCAAAGTAACAAGCAAACATCGTCCCACCTCCACCTCCACCTTCCTTAAAATCTTAATTTTTTTATTTTTAATAAGAATCCCCACACCACTATTCCTTCTTCCGACCCAATGACCATACTGCATCCCCTTGGGTCCATCTTGCAGTATGTGGCTCCTCCCTCATGTTGCAGTCCTGTAAGCAAAAAACATCATTAGCATAGCCAGACAAGATTTTAAAAATTGCTGCCGGTCTAGATGCCGTCCCAATGCTTCTGCAATTGAGGGAAGATACCCGTAAGGCCATAGAAGATTAGGAAGGGATCATGTTCCTGTCATGACTTTTTCTTTTTCCCACTTTTATCCCTGGCCCTAGTCCTTGGTCCCACCCCTGATCCAAGGTTCACCCCGCCAGATTTTTTCTTTGCCTTCCCCTTTGGCAACTTGCAGTACCCAATCACCTCCTGCAGCTCGGACACCTGACCAGTGCTTACATAAGATGGTGCCTGCGAGGAGTCCGAGTCGATCACCACATCCGATGCTTCAGGGCCCGGAGAGTCCGGGAAGGAGCCTATGACCTGGGAGGACTCAGCCATCTTTCTTTTCAGGGAGAGCTGCCCCACCTCCATCTCCTCCTCCTCCTCTGAGTCCTCCGATTCCTCACCGCTCCCCTCCGACTCCCCCTCGGCCAGGAGGTGCCCAGGGACACTCTCCTCAGGTGCAGGAGAGGCCCCCTCCTCCCTTACGGCGTCAACAGGGGAGGGACCTGGCTCACCCTCCATAGGTAGGCAGACATCAGCCCGCACCACCACTTCCTCGGGTAGCACTATGGTCTGCTCAACAGAGTTCACCACGGTTGTTGGAATGGATCCCAGTCTGGCCACATCCGCGTAGGATAGCACCTGCTTGCCCCCCGCCTCCACAGCTTTAACCGCCACAGCTTCAGGAGTGGGTTCAGACACTCTGTTAACCTTCGGGCACTGTCTCGCAAGGTGCGTCCTACTACCGCAGATGTGGCAGCTCTTCTTCTCCGGACACTGACCGGCTCCGTGACCCTGCTTAAAGCAATTGCGGCATGTCAACCCGGCCTCGCACTGGTCTTTGGTGTGCCCGAAAGCAAAACACTGCCTGCAAAAGAGGGGCTGGCCAGGGTACCACAGGTAGCCACGATTCCTCCCAATGGAAAAGGACTGAGGGGGGTGCCTGACGCCACCTATACCCTCTGGATCCGCCCTAAAGGTTACCCAAAATTTACGCTGCCCGTTAAAGGTACCTAGCACATTCGTCAGTTTCACGCCTGCTGAAACTGACTCGCAGTACCTGAACAAAAAGGCAGCGATTTCCCCATCCTGTACAAAAGTGTTGTACATATTCACAGTGATGGGGACCCGCACTTTCGTCTCACTCGACAGGAACACGATCCCTTCCAGCATCTCGTCGCCTTCTTTCTCGCTCTTCCATAGCAAAACTGTCTGCAGATCTTCCTTTTTCCAGAAAGTAACGTCATACATTCCAGTGGTAGGAAAACACTGCATGCAAAAAATAGCTTCTCTCGGCATCCCAAAAAAATCTTCAATCAACTGCTTCTGAATGAAGTGCAAACCGACATCGTTCCTTCTAGGCTCGGCCACGACCAGCCTCAAAGTGTTTGGTGCGCTCAGCGGCCCCACCATACCTATGCCCACCAATCCCACAGCCAACTCATGGATGGTAGGGAAAGGCGATCACTCTCGTGCACTCACAGTGGCGTCCCCCCCAATAGCAGTATGGCTAAAATTGCATCACATTTGGACTAAACTCGCATAGAACCCTTTTTTGGTCCGCACCAGAATCGGATCGCATGGGTGTTCACATCTATGCGATCCGATTCATGTCCGAACTGTCAGTTCGCAGTGCGATATGCGAGCTGAAATGGGGGTGTCATTAACATTGTATGACACTCCCCAGCAGTTCTCATATGGCAGTGTGAACTGCCGTGCGAGTCGGGTGCAATGCGGGAACCAGCAGTGGATTTGCAGGGTTCCCGCATCGCAGCAGTGTGAACCGGGCCTTAGTCTGCATAGTGAAAGGTCTGCACAAGGGAAGATTATAGTTTGATTTGCACACCCTTTCTTATCATTCATCCGCTATAAAGATAAAAGACAAAATTCTATAAGGGGTGTGGTTTATGAAAAGTGGGAGGGGTCAAAAACAATGGGCGGGGTCTGGCGCCCCCAATCCAAAAACTTCACCAGCCGCCCCTGGTGTGTTGTTGCTTTTCAGGGGTTGGGCTTGGCCCCTTAGTTCCAGTGAGTGGAACTCTTAAGCCATCAGCATACCAAGACATTTTGTAAAATGTCATGCTCCCAACTTTGAGGGAACAGTTTGAGCATGGCCCCTTCCTGTTCCAACATGACTGCACACCAATGCACAAAGCAAGGCCCATAAAGATATGGATGAGCAAATTTGGGGAGGAGGAACTTGACTGACCTGCACAGAGTCCTGAACTCAACCCAATAAAACACCTTTGGGGTGAATTAGAACAGAGACTGCAAACCAGGCCTTCGTCCAACATTAGTGCCTGACCTAACAAATGCACTTCTGGAAGAATGGTTAAACATTCCCATAGACACACTCCCAAACCTTGTGGACAGCCTTCCCAGAAGAGTTGAAGCTGTTATAGCTGCAAAGGGCGGGTCAACTCAATATTGAACCCTACGGACTAAGACTGGGATGCCATTAAAGTTCATGTGCGTGTAAAGGCAGGCGTCACGATACTTTTGGTAATATAGTGAATATAAGGTAAATGTTCAAAATTCCTTTTGCTGATATACCTTCTAATGGAAATTTGTAAGTTCTGTATATAATTGTATTGTATTTTGTATGTATTGCACACTGCCCTCACTGTGCAACAGCACTAATAATGTTTTCAGTAAATGTTTACATTCTTTCGAGTCCTGATTAGAATAAGCCTGCCTATGTAACGCCCCTTGTTATGATAAACCTACAATTGTTATATTAATGTGATACCTACGTAATCATGTGCATAAAAACCTTCGATTGCGTCATAATAAAGCGGAACAGTAATTTGGAAAGATGCTGAGCGTATCTTTTGTGTCTGTTCCCTACTGCAGTAGTTATTATTAATTTGGAACCACTAATCAATATGAGGATAGGAGTTGCCTATCATCAATTCAACCGAGTCAGCATGGCGAGCTTTGCCTTAGGAGGGGATTCCAGGTGACCCTGAGTATCCGAAACGAGGAGCTTGAGACGATCCGGGAATTTCTGATAATCAGCCGGCTGAGGTAAGCCTTTTGCTTACATTTGAGTTATCAGACTTCCTTGATCGTTAAGGCATTTTCGGGACAAAGGGCAGCTATTTTACTCCCCTTAATCGAACTGTATTGATTGGTGGTTATATGTTATGTTGTCCCTGTCTATTGTCCATTGGAGTGTTATAGATAAGAAAGGGAAGAATAGTGCTGTTCACAGGTATATGTAGTACATCTGCTAGATAAAGTAGTTTAGAGGCAAGAGGGTATAGGCACAAGTAGAGAAGAGAGAAGACTGGCCAGTCATTATGGGCATTGAATTAAGTAAGGGAATGAAGGGTAAGAGACCCTCAAAAATGCCCAGCGCAAGAGGAGCGCTACATATGAACCAAAGGTGCGGTTCCGCCTATACTGAGCCCCTAGATTAATGGTTAAAGTGGACAGTGATCCACATTGGGTAACTGGGTTACCAAAGTCCACAGGGACTAAGAATCATGCAGAGTAAACAGCTAGAGGAACAGCTATCTATGTGAGCAGGATGGATCAAGGGTGACAATAACACTAGACAGAAAAGGGACATTTTCATGTTAAGTTGTGGGATGAATTTGGAGTCAGGCACTATAACTATTAGAGTCAGAAACAGAGAAATGAGAGGTAAAACAGAATACTTTATATGTTGTCAGAGAGAGAAGATGGGATGAGTACTCTGGCTGACCGTCTGATCATAGAAGCTAGATATAAAAGTTATCTGAACAAAAATAAAGAAAGTAGAATTTAGACAGGAAAATATTAATGAGAGTTAAAAGAAATTGAGAGAATGATATGCATGTGTTGTGTACAAATGGGAAAAATGTAAGCGATTTTAGAGAGATATTGGTGTATGTGTGTGCGAATGCTGGGATCTTTAGTTCTATTGCTTGTGTGTGTCATGTACGCAGATGTGACCCCCTCCTTTGTGCTCTCCTGAAAGAAATGTGGCTGGGATGAGAGGTTAGTTATAAGCTGGAAGGACATCATGCCAATTCCAGTTTTTTAGACAAAACATTTATAACAAAATGTGCCGGGTTAACGAATCTAATGGTAAACAATGTGATCACAATTATTTTGAATCTGTTTTCCAAACATGGTAAAATGAAGGTTACATTTAACCGTGTATTACACAAATTGAATATCCTTTGATAGTGGAAACAGTGCATTTAAAAAAGGGAAATTAAGTAAAATTAAGTAGTAATGAGTATTAATTTCTAATATGAGTTTAACAATTTTATTAATAATATAGATATATTGAAACTGGTTTAGACAACCTTTGGTTGGAAATGAAATCCAGGTTAATGGGGAAATTTGTAATGAATGAGATTAGTTTAGATTAAGATAACAATTTTGTAATTTTACATTTATACAATAAGCTCTTATTGAGAGAAAAAAAAGATTAAGATGAGGTTGTTATTTGGAATACAGCTGCCATAATATTTAACAAAGCCAAGATGGATGGAATACATAAGAAGTTCTTCTATAAAAATGAAATTTTAAGGTTTTTGATAATAACTTGATGTGTGGTCCATGATGTAAGAGTAATATTAAATAAAATTTAAATATAACAGACCCATCACATCAAGTCCACACACCCTGTTAGGATAGATGCCACCTGCAGCCAGTTGTTTTATAGTTTTTGATGCTTTCTGGTCCATCATACAGATTCTTGGTCCTTTTGTTTTTATTTATTTTTATTTTTGAAATCCAAAGCAGAATGTGTGGATTGTGAAATGATGTGCCCCTTTTTCTTGTAAGTACAGTGGTATAAGCAGAAGAATATTTTGGATTTATGGGCATCTCTCCATGACCGCAGGGTATTGTTATCATTTATTATAATATTGCCAGGAAAAAGTTGTCTTTTGAAACATGAAACTGGAGTTCTTACACAAATAGTGTGATAGAAAACAAGACATTGTAATATATTTATGCAAGCTGGACCCAGTAATGAAGGGTTCATCCCGATATATCAGAGCTGTAGCTTTTATGCAAAGGTGCTATTAGACAAAGTTAGATATTGTTTTGGTCAATGGTCCGACATTCTGTGCAGCAAATTTACAGCTAACTAAATGTTTGTCTAATGAAAGGTTTAAAATATGAGTTTGTTTATGTACAAATCTAACAATGAAAAACGCGTATATTTATTCAAAAGAAAGGAAAAGACTCATGTGTTAAATTGATGACATAGGAATCAGCTGCTGTGAGTCCAGTGCAGGACACACTCCCTGAAGACCCAGATATTTAATTTTTTGTAGATTTGAGTATGCAGTTTATCACCCAGAAGGATACTCTGTATTCAAAGTCATTGGATCCTTTTTCCCCAGCTCAAGAAGCAGAGCTCCATGTTTTAGCAAAGCCTGTGAGCTATAAAAAGAGTGTATATTTATATAGATAGTCGAGATATAGAGAGCTTTTGGTTCCATTTAAAGGGCCAGAAGTTTGTTTTTACTTCGGCAGGTAAACCAACCAAGCATGCCAAGTTAATTTGATCGGCTGTTTTCAGCCTTCCAGGTTCTTGCTGAGGTAGCCATATTAACTTTCACACATGGAAGCAGACCAGGTGACTAAGGATGCTGCATTTACAGCCCCGGACACTTGATGGGTCTGTGCAACTCACAGATTCCACCCTAGTTCTGGCCCAGTATAGCTGGGATTAATAATTCAACTTTAAGGACCCCAGAACGAGAAGAACAAGTGGTCCACAGGGGGCAACTTCTTATGAAACAGGACTTTGGAAAAGGTGCTGCCAGCCACCATTTTCCCTTCAGCTTGACACATGGACCGTGTCATGAGTCACAAGCAGTTATGGCTGCCTTAGTAAATGAGCATGGGATAGAGCCAGGGTTCTCCACAGTTGTTTTTATAACATACCACTTCTTGTTTTACCTGTTACCAAAGGTGTTACCAAAAGCTGAACATCCCTCCCAGAGATTACAAAAAGAAATATCCAGATGCCCAAGTTAGGATCTTACGAGTATGCATTTTGTCTGTATGGACATGTTTTTTGGATGTCCAGTGGCAAATGCTACTGCAAAGGCCACAGTAAAAAGTGTTATCAGAAGTAGTTTGTAAGTGCCAGGGAGTACAGAGAGTAACAGAGAAAATAATTTTTATAGGAGAGTCCTTAATAGAAGTTTTGAGGTTTTATTTTTACACCCCTTACTGTCTACAATATAGCGGACAAAGTAAAGTAAGAAACTAGAAAACTTTTGCCTGAATGTTTTCTTAAATTTTATCAGGCCTCTAAGGGGGATATTGGACTCTCTCCCTATGAGATTTGGTTTGGGAGTGTGTTACTCACTTGCTTATATTTTGTCTCAGCAGCTGAAGTCCTCCATTCGGATCTCACGGAGAATGCTGATGATCTTTTAAGGTTTTTTACAAACTCATTTATGTGTTTTCTCCCTAATTCCAGATCCTAAAAGTTTGGAAGGATCTAAAACTAAAGCCAGGTGACTTGTGGATTTTTAAGAGACATTTATATATAAGGAAATGTTTGGAGACTCAATACAGCATCTATTTCATGTACAGTTTTTGCAAAACTTGAAGGAAAAGTCACCTGGATCCACACCAGACACTGCAAAAAAAACTGACTAAATTAAAGAAATCTCTGTGTTTGATTTGTTTCCCTCTTGTGATCACAGTCTAGGGTACTTTTTGATTCAGTTACTTTAATTGTAAGGGATATATATATATATATATTTGAAAAATAGTTCAGCCAAGTTGAAGTCATATTTGTCTTTTGTGAGTCTTCCATTTCATGTAGAATTGTCTGTGTTTACATGTACTGATAAGTCAGCATGTCCACAATTCAGCTAGAAGGCCATTCTGGCCACAGGAGTGTACAGCCAGTACTCTGTAAATATGTCTTATCAATCATTTGTTTTTCACAATGAAAAGTCATTTTGGTAATGAAAAAGTTGCTTAGCTATTATTTTCTCCACAATGGAGTTTTTGCTTCTTTGGCCAGGACTACCTCCACCTAAGCGTGTGGAGGTTCCAGGTTAAAGGTGATAGCAGGTATGGTTAGTGATCAAAATATTGATCAAAAGAGGGGAGACTGTAATGGAAATTTGTAAGTTCTGTATATAATTGTATTGTATTTTGTATGTATTGCACACTGCCCTCACTGTGCACACAGCACTAATAATGTTTTCAGTAAATGTTTACATTCTTTCGAGTCCTGATTAGAATAAGCCTGCCTATGTAACGCCCCTTGTTATGATAAACCTACAATTGTTATATTAATGTGATACCTACGTAATCATGTGCATAAAAACCTTCAATTGCGTCATAATGAAGCAGAACAGTAATTTGGAAAGATGCTGAGCGTATCTTTTGTGTCTGTTCCCTACTGCAGTAGTTATTATTAATTTGGAACCACTAATCAATATGAGGATAGGAGTTGCCTATCATCAATTCAACCGAGTCAACCTTTTTGTACATTGGATGTATGTACTGTTAATAACCTTTTCTTATCTAAGGCTTATATTATTTCCATACAGGTGTGCATCTTTATACTTATGTAAGAGGAAAAGGAAAAAAAGCGCCAAGCAGGCATCGTGAAGCCCAATTTGTTAAAGGATAAAAAATGATATAAACAGCAATGGCACTCACAAGCGGGTGTGGTGGGGGATGAAGTTTGCAGTGGATGGGAAGTCCTAGTGTGAACTGGGAGCTATGGTCTTTATCCATTATAGGAAAAAGGCAAGCTATATAGAGGGAGCTAGATCAGCCTGAGATCTGTCCAGAGGGAGCCGGCGTCGAGCTGCCCTGTATAGCCGGGATGGTTCGTCCGGTGTTCGGATATCCGTCCAAAGTATATATCTCCAGTGGGAGTGTAGAGAGGAGCTGCCAGTCCGTCTGCCATGAGAACCAATGGGAACGCATTTCGGAAGCAAGCCACACTACCTTCAACAGCCTCTTTTTTTATTATTGACATTTATTCCTATACCTCCGGGAATAAGACTTTTTTTTGGCTGTTTATTTTAAGCAGTTACTTAATTATATCCTATGACCATGGGATTGGCACAGAGATAGTGCTGTAGTGTATTGTGTTTTGTGGTTTATCTTTATACTTATGGTTAATAGTATATGCTGATAAATTTACCACAGCGCTGTCACTTTAAAAGCATGAATATTTGCCTTGGATTGCTTGCTGTTTATCAAGTACCAAAAATTTAGGCAGTTGTTTGTACTATTAATCTTTATCCACAGTGCTGTCCTTCTCATGCTAATATTATCACATCAATATTACCATATATTATCTCATCATATATGCATTTGTGCATTAATTACAAAATTAATGAAATTGGTATAATAATTTATTATTTCTTGCTAAATCAGTTTCATTAGTTTTGTATTTAATGCACAAATGCATACAGTATATGATGAGATCATGTACGGTACTATTGCTGTGAAAATATTAGCATGAGAAGGAAAGCGCTGTGGATAGAGATTAATAATGGTATATGCTGGTTGCAGTAGTTCCTCTGCTCCCAATTACTTTGTTTAGATTTCTGTTTAATTTCTGAGGAAGGGAGTGCCCACTGTCTCCACCCAGTGCCCTGGGTGGAGACATTGCCAACTCTATAATCAAACTCACACTTCCACTTACTGATGATTCTGGTTCTCTTATTTTCCTAGGGGTTTAGTGCAATATCCTGTTTGGGATTGCTATTTCCCATACCCCCCCGAAAAAAAAGAACTACACTCTTTAAAATTTTAGTCAGGAAAATATGAAATAATGCATACACTTCCTTAATATTTACTAATAATATTTCTAGCCACATATAAAGATCTCAGCTTCTTTTATACAGCTCAGTAGCTCAAGCAGAAATTTACTGCGGAACTGAATGAGTCAGAAGACAAGCATTTCCAATTTTCTAATTTTTTTGTCTATAAAGCCTGGTACACACTAATGCCCTGTACACACGGTCGGATTCGGACATTCCGACCGTGTGTGGGCTCCATTGGACATTTTCCATCCGATTTTCCGACACACAAAGTTTGAGAGCAGGCTATAAAATTTTCCGACAACAAAATCTGATCGCGTCAATGTGTGTGGCCAGTTCCAATGCACAAAATGCCACGCATGCTCAGAAGAAATTCCGAGACGGAACAGCTCGGTCTGGTAAAATTAGCATTCGCAATGGATACAGCACTTTCGTCACGGTGCAATGTAAAAAATGGTTTAATACAGCGCACTCTCTTCTTCTTTATAATGTGAGAAGAATTAAGTAGTTTTGCTGCTCATATTCACACAGACTTCTCACAAACTTCTTTCTTTATTATTTATCGGGACTCCCTCAATATATTTGGATTTGTCACATCTGACAAAATTATTTTTGGGTTGTTTTCTTTTTTTTTTTTTTTTTTTAAGGCTGTTTTTTGTTGTTTTTTTAGGTTTGTATTTTTTTCAAGTCTGATCTTTGTTCTATTTTATTTTTAGTTTTACTCCATAATATTTTTGTGTGTTTTGTGTGTCAAGTTACCACAACACCATTGATATCTTATATTATTTAATCTCAAGGAGATTGTTTGGTGTTGGTGTCCCTTGTTAATTTCACATTGTACTTTAGAAATGTACCTGAATCCTCACAAACAAACTGTCCTTTTTGAAGGAAAAAACACATAGGAGAGTATAATTGAAACAAAAAATCCTTTATTAAGGGCTCACAACCAAACAAAGAGGGAGGCAACACTGGAGAAACAGCTGAATTTAGCGAAGCCTTGGACCCCCCAGGGCAGACATCAATTCTTTAACATCAAAATTGGTGGCCTGAGGAGTCCTTATCTAAGGGAGTGCAGTCTGGTCCAGAAGTCCCCGAGATCCGGAAAGCAGCAGATGACATCTGTGTCCCCAGGCTGTGGTACTACAAGAGCCTGCATCTTTTGCCAGACCAGACTGGACCCAGGGTCATCACTTTCTGGTATTCTTTCCACGCTTCCTTCCTGGCTGTGGCTCTGGTGTTGGAGATGTGGCAGGAGGAGGAGTAGGACCTGGAGGAGGAGGAGGACTAGTAGGACCTGGAGGAGGAGGAGGAGGAGGACCATGTGTGAGGTCACAAATGTGGGTAGCAGATGTTATTTGACCCCTCAACCCCTTATTGAGAGCTTCCAAAATTAAGGACTCACACAGGAGTCGTTGGCCCTCCTCCATCTGCCTCATTTTGCAGGCAGTTATGCAAGCAAAGCCCTCCTCCACAGTGTGGGGGGTTCTCAGGGCCTCTGTAGCCTTCCAAAAGAGGCCTATGGCAGCCTCCTCCAGGGTACTCCTCTTCCTGCCACTCTGTCTTTGCGGGTGTAGGGGAGGGACCTGCATATCAGGCAGCCTGCTTGGCCCGGCCACCTCCTGGCTGAGACTTCCCTGTGTATGAAAAAGGGACATGGTTTAAGTTTTTGCATCATCAATCACAATCATAAATTAGTACTCCAAACTAACATCTAGTTAACATCATTGATTGGACAAGCAGAAATATTTAGAGGAATGCTATACCTGGCTCAAGCTGGGCTCCTCCACATGTTGCTGCCTGGAAGGCCCAGGTTGGGTGTCAGAAGCCTCAGCTGGGGGGGAAGGAAGCGTGGAAGGAAGACTGGAGAGTGCTGGCCTGGGTTCAGTCTAGCCTGCCAGAAAATGCAGCCTGTCATAGTACCACAGCCTGGGGACATAGATGTCATCTGCTGCTCTGGATCTCTGGGAATCCTGGACCTTCTTGTGCTCCCTTAGATAAGTGCTCCTCAGGCCACCAATTAGGATCTTCAAATAGGTGATGTCTGCCGTGGGGACCACCGTCTTCACAAATTCCAGCAATTGATCCAGTGCTGCCTTCCTCTTTGTTTGGTTCTTATAATGTGGGTGGTTTATCTGCCACAGACAAGGCAGCTCCCTGAACATATCAATGAAGATTGCCATAAAGTCATTATCTTTCAAGATATCCATTTTCACTGCAAGACACAACACAAGACAAACCCTAATGTCAGGCCAAACTCTCTTAATCTTGTTACAATATAGGCCTCAATCTAGAAGCAGTATAGGCCCAAGTTTGGCTCTTACCTTTGTTATCACGATCGGCGCCTCCGATACTCCTTCCTCCGCTCACAGATCGTACGTACTACGCACGCGTGTTACGCTTTATACACACTGCGCATGCGTGTAACTCCGCCCACCCCTGACGTTCTTTCTAGTCTATTCCCTGCCCCTTTTCATTTGGCGCAGTGGGGGAGGAGCACATGGCGGAGACACAGCAGGTGCGTGCTAATTACAGCAACGAGGAGGAGGGGGAGGAAAGCCCGGATCCGGAAACGTCTGGATCAAGAAGGAGAAGATTTAAGGCCTCAAATATGTCCTTTGGGGAGATGTTGGAGATGGTCGACATCCTGAAGAAGTATATAGAAGACTATGATGGAAAGTATGGACCTTACCCCAACCCCAATGTCAGAAAGGCCAAGATAATGGCGAAAGTGGTCAAAAGTCTGCACCGGAATTTCAGGGTACGACGATCGAAACATCAGCTCAGGAAGTGGTGGTCGGACCTGAAATTAAGAGAACACGAGCAGTACAGAAAGATCCGGAGAGTGCTGCAAAAAAGTAAGTAGTTGTGCTGTGTTCCTATTCTTTTTGTGTTTATTACGTTCGTGCTGCTCCATGTGCTTTTCGGAACTGTTGTACAGTTTAAAATGGCAACTTTCATGTTCATGGGCACATTATTCGTTTGTATCAAACATTTTTCTTTCGGCCTATAATACACCATTGTTTTTGCCATATGCATTTGACCACATTTTTTAGGACCTACTTGTATGAAACTAATTTGGTTGTGTAGATGTGTTTGTTACTAGAATGAAATGCAAACTAGATTCTGTGTAAGGAGAGGACACTCAGCACCAGTTTTCACATCTGGACGCTGGAGCACTAGTGTGGGACACAAGAACACCCTTTTTATTAGGGGGCCCACACAGGTGCTCCAGTGTATACTATAGGGGGGTCTCCATCTGTGAAGCTTGTACAAGACAGGTAAAGTATTGAAGCTTGACAAAAGACAATAAAAATTCTACATCTTGGAACTCTGCCAAAACAGACGATTGTACCGCACTTCCAAGCAATGTTTCATATTTATAGTTCTGCCATCAAATATCTGTGTGCTAAGTATACCTTTTTTGTTTCACATAGGGGAGAAAAGACTCAGTGGACACCCCTCATCTGAGGAGACCAGAGACCCCCCACCTCTGGAAGAAGGGGAAATACCCCAAACACAAGAAGAGCAGGAGGAAGAAGATGTGGTGGAACTAGTCAGCACAACAGGTGAGTGTCTGCGACCACAGGCTCAGGTAAGAGATGGATGCCACCATATTTATAATACATGCTTTTTTTTGCTTTCTCTCTTTTTAGGTGATCGTGATGTTGTGGATCCTGATCCTTTCACCTTGGAAAGTGCCCAGATCCTGATCGGGGAGATCATGGGGTGTAATGTTGCCTTGGAAAACATCACGAAAAACATCAATGATGTTATTAAAAAAAAAAAGAACATCATTGATGTTTTGGGGAGAGTTTAAAACCCCTCCAAAGCCCTTTCTTTTATGGTGTACTACAATTTAAATTTTTTTTCGCAAATTGTAGAAAAGCCAGATTTTGAGGATGCACACAGTGTGCCAACATGTGCTATCTGCCATCACAGGAGATCAATGGACGCATTTTGGGGGTGCAACCCCTTACTTAATAATAAAGTAGCTGTGAGGAAGGGGTTGCACCCCCAAAACACATCCCTTGATCCCCCTTGATGGCAGCTAGCACATGTTGACATTCGTAAATTGGTCTGCATCTTCAAAATTTGGCTTTTTCTGGGGTGACTTCACCCCATCTGAACGCAATATCAAACACAGTTCCTAAATACTCATGTCTGATATTGCCTTCAAGTTCTACCAAATGTGAACTTTGTAAGTTCAAGATTTGTGTCTTTCTTGTTGGTTTGAAACATGCCTGTTTTATCTAAAATGTACATTTCTACTTTTTCTAATGCCACTCCAAAAATTGTTATACAACAAACATGTTGGTTTGTTTTAAAAACCTTTTCTAAATGCACATGTGATTGTGCTGGTATTAAAAAGATTGTTAATCAAGAATGTGTGGATAATTGTCTCAACGCTACAACACTTTTGTGGTGCTCCAATTGCTGCTTTATGTGACAATGGGGGTTATTTAATAAGGGCCAATCCACTTTGCACTACAAGTGCAGCTTCAGTGCAGTTTCAAGTGCACTTGTAGTGCAAAGTGTCTTTGCCTTTAGTAAATAACACCCAACAGTGCTTTGTAAGGTTACATAATCACGCCATTTTCAGGACTCACCACATTTCTGTCAGGGTCAGCTAAAACAAACACAAGCAGTAAATGTCAACAAAGATTTGCTTCATTTTTTTTTATTTGATAAAGGTTTCACACATTGTCTGGCATATTGATGGCCCCCCTACCCGCAAAGAACTCAAGGTATCTTAGCCGGACATCACGGGCACTCAGGGAGGGCAAGCCAGGGCGGCCACTTTTAAGCGCCGTCAGGGTTGTTTCATTTATAATTCCGGCCTCAGGCCCAACTGAGCCAGCATAATTGGCAGAATGTTGACATAAAAAGTTATGTAGAACACAGCACACCAGGATAATATGATTCAGTTTATACTCCGCCATATGTATGGGTGTAAGAAATAGGCGGAACCGGCTGGCCATGATTCCAAATGTGTTCTCCACCACTCTTCTGGCTCTGGCCAGCCGGTAATTAAAAACCCTCTGGTCCGGGGTGAGGGTCCTCATCGGGAATGGCCTCATAAGATGGTCCCCCAGCGCAAAAGCTTCATCCGCAACGAAGACGAATGGGAGTCCTTCCACATTGTCTTCTGGAGGTGGCAAGTCCAAGCTGCCATTCTTGGAGACGCCTGTAAAACTCGGTCTGGGCGATGACTCCACCATCGGACATCCGGCCATTCTTCCCCACGTCCACATACAGGAACTCGTAATTAGCTGACACCACCGCCAACATCACAATACTATTGAACCCCTTATAATTATAATAGTACGACCCTGAGTTGGGTGGAGGGATGATGTGGACGTGTTTCCCATCAATTGCCCCTCCGCAGTTAGGAAAGTCCCACCGCTGGGCAAAGTGGGAGGCCACAGTCTGCCATTCCTGTGGTGTGGAAGGAAACTGTTGATGAAAACAAAAAAATTAGTCTTTTTGCACATAAGCATTGAAAGCAGATTAGACACAAAACTTCTTGGCCAACATCAAGATAACATTTATTAATGGGCATTTTTAAAGACCAAAGTATAAGGTACACCTATCAGATTCCCCCTCCCCCCTCTCATGGGCCATTTCTAACATTATAGGGGGGGAGCTCTTGGACAGGTAATCCTCTTCACTTCATTGAGAGATGAATGGCTAAATACAGGGTATTACTTGGAACAGCCCCTCCTTAGTTACACTATTGGCAGCCCACTGGACAGGTAAGAAGTGTCATAATACAAAAATATAAATACACACTGTACACATTTGAGCACATTTGGACATTCTGCTATTACCTAGCAAGATAATAATAGGATACAAAAATTTGAAACAGTACCATTTGAAAGTATACAGACAGGCTCTTGCACTACATGCTTTGGGAAATTCATCCATACATCTGAGCACAAAAGAGATGGGTATAGTGTGTATGGGTTTGGCAAAGTCAGCAGATAGATGATTGAGGATAGATAGAGAATTGGTATCAGCTGACTTAGCAGTTGGGGGGAGGGAGGGTTCAAAATGATTTGGGGACCCCCCAAAAAAAGCCTCTGGCACTCTGCCTGAATTTAAAGCACAAATCACATTTAAAAACATTTTAGGGGGTATTTAGGGTAAAGCACTACTATGGAGCTGATAAAATACATTGTTAAGTGACTACATGAGGTGAATATAGGGCCAGAAGAGCATGCTGGGGAGGTAAGTGAAGGCAAATGTGTATGAAGGACAAAAAAAAATAAGTACATAAAAATCCAGCATGCATGAGGACAAAGGGGACATTCACAGCATATTACAATCATGGTAATTAGGGAATGAGGAAAGAAATACAACATATTATCAAACATTAAATACAATAAAATGTGATATTAAAGGATAAAAATCTTACCTTCATATACTCCTTCTGCAGGACCTGAATGATGGCAGAACAGGTCTCTGGGTTAATGATCCCCAGAGCCTGGGGGGAGATGCCTGTCGAGAACTTCAAGTCCTGCAGGCTTCACCCCGTCACCAAGTACCGCAGGGTGGCGACGAGCCTCTGCTCCGGAGTGATGGCTTGCCTCATGCAGGTATCCTACCTGCTGATATAGGGGGTCAGCGAAGTCAACAAACGGTGAAAAACGGGGTCCATCATCCTGAGAAAGTTCCTGAAATCATCAGGATTATTCTCACGGATCTCACGGAGCAAAGGCATATGACAGAACAGGTCACGCTGAAGCAACCAATTCTTGGTCCATGAACTCCTCCCCACCCTGTTCATGGACTGGACTTGTGTCAAGGTCAGGACCCCAACACCAAGCCCCTGCACAGCACGAACTCTACGAGGAGTACGTATACGCAACATGGCTAGAAAACGGTCAGCTGCTCAGAACGAAGTAACAGAACGCACTGAAGAACAGCAAGGCCTGTGAAGAGCGACCTGAAAAACAGTAAAGAACGAACAAGAACACAATGACTAATCAAAGTCACGCGTAGCTTGCTACATGCACTGAAGAGCAGATACAAACCCACAAGCACAAACTGAACAGCAGAAAACGATCTGAAAACCACGAGTCTGAAATCGTCTCTCACCAAACTTTTACTAACATGAGATTAGCAAAAGGAGCCCAAAGGGTGCCGCGCTTGGTTCTGAACTGGCCTTTTCTAGTCTCGTCGTACGTGGTTGATGTCACCGCGTTCTTGGCGATCGAAAATTCCGAAAACTTTGTGCGACCGTGTGTATGCAAAACAAGTTTGAGCCAACATCCATCGGAAAAAATCCTAGGATTTTGTTGTCGGAATCTCCGATCAATGTCCGACCGTGTGTACGGGGCATAACAGTTTTTTTTCAGGCTGAATAAAAAAAATGAAGAGCTCGGGAGGAGCTGCTTTCCTAACTATCTGATGTTAGCGATCTCCCCGGCTGAGCTATTGTGTTCTGACAGGGGCTGAGAACGCTGATGGGGTAGTGATCAGCAGACCTTTTTCAGTCATGTCCGAAGATCCGAATATCAGCCAATTTCTATTCAATCGGTCTATGCCACCGGACATGCGGCCCGTGTGTGCGGCCCTTAAGGAGTTGTAAAGTCAGAAGTTTTTTTTTATCTTAATGCATTCTATACATTAACCACTTAACAACCGGCCCATAGCCCAATGATGGCTGCAGGGCGGTTGCTTAACTCTGGGAGGGCGTACTATGACGTCCTCCCAGAATTCCCCTTTCGCGCGCCCCCTGGGGTGCGCCCCCGAACACATCCGTGACTGCCGGGTCTGGAGGACCCGGCACATCACGGATCCCGGTAAATGGCCGCTGATCGCGGCCGTTTACCATGTGATCGCGCCGTCAAATGGCAGCGCAATCACATGTAAACAGACCGGTGTCATCTGATGACGCCGGTTCCTCTCCTCCCCTCCTGTGTACCGATCGGTACACTGTGAGCGGAGAGGTGGATGGATGGATGGCTGCAGCGCTGTGGGCTGGATGTGTAGTGCCCACAGCGCTGCACAGTGACATCCAGCCATCCATCCATCCATGCTCAGCCATCCCTACTACTCTGCAAAGCCCCACATTACCCTGGAATACCCCACATTACCCTGGAATACCCCACATTACTCTGCAATACCCCCACAATACTCTGCAAAGCCCCACATTACCCTGCAATACCCCGCAATACCCCGCCATACCCTGCCATACTCCGCCATACCCCGCCATACTCCGCCATACTCCGCCATACCCCGCCATACTCCACCATACCCCGCCATACTCCGCCATACCCCGCCATACTCTGCCATACTCCGCCATACTCCGCCATACCCCACCATACCCCGCTATACTCTGCCATACCCCGCCATTCTCCGCCATACCCTGCCATACCCCGCCATACCCCGCCATACTCCGCCATACCCCGCCATTCTCCGCCATACTCTGCCATACCCCGCCATACTCCGTCATACCCCACCATACTCCGCCATACCCCGCCATACTCCGCCATACCCCGCCATACTCCGCAATACCCCGACATACTCCGCAATACCCCACAATACCCCGCCATACTCTGCAATACCCCGCTATACCCGCCATACTCCGCAATACCCCGCCATACTCCGCAATACCCCACCATACTCAGCAATATCCCGCCATACTCCGCAATACCCCACCATACCCAGCCATACCCTGCCATGCTGAGCCATGCTCGGCTGTACTCGGCCTCTATATGTGGCCAGGCTGTGGAAGTCTCACACATGTGGTATTGCCGTACTCAGGAGGAGTAGGAGAATCTATTTTGGGGTGTCATTTTTGGTATGTACATGTTATGTGGTAGAAATATTGTATAAATGGACAACTTTGTGTTAAAAAAAAAATGCGTTTTAACCACTTCCCGCCCGACGGCCGTCATACAACGTCCTTGACTTTGTGTGGGGATATCTGAAAGCTACAGGCATCATTCAGATATCATCTTTTTCAGCCAGCGATTCCCTACACCATAAGAATGATCATAGCAGCTGTTCCACTGCTTGATCGTTCTTATGGGAGGCGAGAGGGGATGTCCCCCCCACCTGCGCTTCTACCGACTCACCGCTACGATCGAAGCCAGGATCGTTTTTTTGTTTTTTTTTTTTTAATTTCAGGATTCCCAGCCTAGAGGTGAGATGTGGGGTCTTATTGACCCCATATCTCACTGTAAAGAGGATCTGTCATGCCATATTCCTATTACAAGGATGTCTACATTCCTTGTAATAGGAATAAAAGTGGTCACATTTTTTTTTTTTTGGAAAAAAGCATCAAACTAAAATAAATAAAGTAAAATGAACAATAAAAAAAAATAAAACATTTTTAAAGCACCCCTGTCCCTGTGTGCTCGCATGCAGAAGCGAACGCATACGTAAGTCCAGCCCACATATGAAAATGGTGTTCAAACCACACATGTGAGCTATCGCTGCAATCGGTAGAGCGAGAGCAATAATTTTGGCCCTAGACCTCCTCTGTAACTCAAAACATGTAACCAGTAAAAAATTTTAAAGCGTCGCCTATGGGGATTTTTGAGTAGCAAAGTTTGGCGCCATTCCACAAGCGCGTGCAATTTTGAAAGGTGACATGTTGGGTATCTATTTACTCGGCGTAACTTTATCTTTCACATTATGCAAAAACATTGGGCTAACTTTACTGTTTTGGTTTTTGTAAAGCACAAAACAATTTTTTTTCCCAAAAAAAAGCGTTAAAAAAATTGCTGCGCAAATACCGTGCAAGATAAAAAGTTGCAACGACCGCCATTGTATTCTCTAGGGTCTTTGCTAAAAAAACATATATAATGTTTTGGGGTTCTATGTAATTTTCTAGCTAATAAATGATGATTTTTACATGTAGGAGAGAAATGTCAGAATTGGCCTGGGCACTCCAGAACGCCTGAAGGTGCTCCCCTGCATGTTGGGCCTCTGTATGTGGCCACACTGTGTAAAAGCCTCACACATGTGGTATCGCCGTACTCGGGAGTAATAGCAGAATGTGTTTTGGGGTGTAATTTGTGGTATGCATATGCGGTGTGTGAGAAATAACCTGCTAATATGACAATTTTGTGGAAAAAAAAAAAGTAAAAAAAAAACCTTGATTTTGCAAAGAATTGTGGGAAAAAATGACAACTTCAAAAAACTCACCATGCGTCTTTCTAAATACCTTGGAATGTCTTCTTTCCAAAAAGGGGTCATTTGGGAGGTATTTGTACTTTTCTGGCATGTTAGGGTCTCAAGAATCTAGATAGGCCGTCAGTACTTCAGGTGTGATCAATTTTCAGATATTGGCACCATAGCTTTTGGACTCTATAACTTTCGCAAAGACCAAATAATATCCACCGATTTGGGTTATTTTTACCAAAGATATGTAGCGGTATAAATTTTGGCCAAAATATATGAAGAAAAATTACTAATTTGCAAAATATTATAACAGAAATGAAGAAAAATGTATTTATTTACAGATTTTTCGGTCTTTTATAGCGCAAAAAATAAAGAACCCAGCGGTGATTAAATACCACCAAAAGAAAGCTCTATTTGTGTGAAAAAAAGGACAAAAATTTCATACAGATACAGTGTTGCATGACTGAGTAATTGTCATTCAAAATGTGAGAGCACCAAAAGCTGAAAATTGGTCTGGTTAGGAAAGGGGTTTAAGTGCCCAGTTGTCCAGTGGTTAGGATATAAAGCCTTCTGTGTGCAGCAGCCCCCCCAGCACCCTTAATACTTACCTGACCCCCATCCCTGACCATCAATGTCCATGAGTGTCTCGGCCGTCTGAGACTCTCCCTCCTGATTGGCCAGTCAGTCAGCCAATCAGGAGAGAGAGGGGGTGGGGCTGGCCCGCAGTTCCATGTCTGAATGGACACGGAGCTGTGACTTGGCTCGGGTGCCCCCATAGCAAGCTGATTGCTGTGGGGGCACTCAACAGGAGGAAGGGGCGAATAGAGCCGAAGAGGGACCTGAGAAGAGGAGGATCCGGGCTGCTCTATGTAAAACCACTGCACAGAGGAGGTAAGTATGACATGTTTGTTATTTTTATAGGAAAAAAATGAGACTTTACAATCAATTCTGAATATAACTTGTAGATGTTGCTGATAAATTCATTGCGGAACCAAAATTTACGTTCTTCACTTGCAAAATATTGGAAAACTTCCCTGTAATGCCCATTTAATATTTTATTCAGAGAGGAAATTAAGGAGAAAGAAATGCACCTAAAATAGTTTAGCAAGCAGGGTTTTAAATGTGATTCTGAACAGGAAAACATAACCTCTCTGGAGGTGTTACCACTTGCTGATTGCATTGTTAATGCACGGATACTGGATTTCATCAGGAAAAATGAAAATTAATGCATCTTAATCTCCGACCACCTCTGTACCATGTACACATCCTCAGACCACCTCTGTATCATTCATGTTCGCATGCTCTGTCCACCTGTGTACCATGTCCACATCCTCAGACCACCTCTGTATCATTCATGTCCGTATGCTCTGACCACCTGTGTACCATGTCCACATCCTCTGTCCACCTCCTCTGTATCCTGTCCGCATCCTCTGACCACCTTTGTATAATTTCCACAACCTCTGACCTCCTCTGTACCATGTCTGCATCCTCTGACCACCTCTGTACCATGTCTGCATCCTCTGACCACCTCTGTACCATGTCTGCAGCCTCTAACCATCTCCTGTATCATGTCTACAATCTCTGACCATCTCTTGTCTTGTATCATATCTGCAGTCTCTGAGGGGGAACCTGGAGAGGCATTGAAAGTTAGAACGCCCCCGGGATGGGGATTACGGGAGGAGTCGGTGTGGACTGTGGAGAGGAGACTATGGGATAAAACCAGAGCCACCAAGCTGGAGCCGACTGAATGAGCCCTGCACGGTGCACCTGAGAGGAGGTCAGTGACATCACTGTCAGGCCAGTCTGAGGGGGGTCACTGGTGTAAGGGGGGAGTGAATACAATAATGTAAGGGGGCTCTGATATAAAGGTCCCCCCTTATATCAGGAACCCCCCTACGTTAGTGTATTCACTCTGCAGAAGGTGGACTCTGGTCACCAGAGTGTCCCCCACATCAGAGTTCCAGGTGTTCTCCTTTCCGTCAGTCTGCAGGGGGAATGCTGCAAAACCTGATGTAAAGGGGAACTCTGATGTAAAAGGCAATGCTGCAGACCCTAATGTAAGTGGGAACTCTGGTATAAAGGGGAATGTAGTGGACTCTGATAAAGGGTGGTCTCTGGTGACCAGAGCCCCCCCTTTACATCAGAGTTCCCCTTTAGATCATGATCTGCAGAATTCCCCTTTATGTCAGAATTCCCTTGCACTGTAAGGAGAAACTCTGTATTTTTGACATTTGTTTAACTTAAACACTACTACTTTAAACATTACTAATAGCACTAGCTACATGTTTTTAGAGGAAATATTAATATTTGCACTATTTAGCACTGAAAACAGGCATTGTAGGTACTTTTGCAGTGCCAGTAAAAAAGTTGGCTCTGTCAGTAAATTTAATGATTTTCACCAGTAAAAAAATTGGTGCTGTTTTTAAATTTTGGCATCCTGCCAGTAAATTGCACTTCGGGGGGGGGGGGTTGGCAACACTGAATCCTGGTGACCAACTACAAGAAACGTCTTACCTTTGTGCTTGCCAACAAGGTTTTCTCCACCAAGTACTAAGTCATATTTTACATGGGGATCAAATACTTATTTTACTCACTGAACTGCAACTCAATTTATAGCATTTGTTTTATGTGTTTTTTTCCGGATTTTTGGTTGATATTCTGTCTCTATTATTACAAAAATACACCTATGAGAAAAAATGATAGACCCTTCATTTCTTTGTAAGTGGGCAAACTTACAAAATCTACAGGGGATCAAAAAATTATTTCCCCCACTGTATAATATTTGGGTGTTCTAAGTAATTTTCTAGCAAAAAATACAGATTTTTACTTCAAAACAACAAATGTAAAAAAAAAGCCTGGTCTTAAAGTGGTTAAACCTTTGCAAACTTAGATGGCAATCATACCTCAGTCAGCACTATTCCCATGACTGCCTTATAAATATATTTATAATTATATTACAATAAAATGTAAACACCTTATTTCAAAAGAATATGAATAGAACTCAAACATTAAAGCTTAGTTGAAAGCAGAAATCAAAGAGGTGAAGTTCAGCATTGCAGGACGATGGATTCCACAACATATAAACTCTATCATGTACATGGAATGGATCCCAGAAGTTATCTTGATATGTATTTCTCTAACAAGGAGGACATGGTCTTTGCAGAGGATACTTTAAAATTTCCAATGGCGATGATTCATTACCAGTTCAGCACCGGTATCAACAGCATAGATTGATATTTTCAACAAAAAATGTTGTTAATAAATCTAAGAGTATCACTCACATAGGTGGCAGTCCCCATAGCTCTGACCTTACAGCTTCCTATTGCTGGTAGAGGGGGAATGCTTTATTTCTTACTCAAAAATCAAGCTGTTTCTATAAAAAAAATTTATATACCTCACTATGGGCTCTTCCACATTTTGTTGTCTTACAACCTGCAATTGAAATTGATATGATTGATATTTTATAACACCGAGGTACATTAAATTAAATTGAATTTGTAAATAAATAACAATAACAACACAGAAACATTGGGTTTCCTCTGGAGCAACCAATCGCCCTCTGATTTAGTATAATTGGTTGAATGAAGTCTACTTTTGGGTAAATGTTCCTGGAGTAAGCAAGTCCAGGATAAGAGTTTAGACCAGTTCCAATCAAGGTTGGGTTCTAGAAATAATTTTTAGAAACTTCTCCAGTGGGTTTTAAAAAACATTTTATTGTGAAAAGCTGTCTTGGGTGCCACTGCCATGGGAGGCAAACAGCAACTTCAAGATTAAGCCTCTGTCCATTTACTCCATCCAATGGCACAATGAAGGGATGGAGAGCTCCAACTTGAGGTGGAGAGGTCAACAGTGGCAGCCTGATCCAAAGAAGATTATCGTAAATTAGAATCATAAACTGGTACTACATTATGATGAGACGATAACAAATGATAATTTATTTTTTATGACTGTTTTATTTGGCGAATCACTCTTGTCATTACTTTTTATGTATTTGCTTGTAAAAGGTCAATTCACAAACATTATTATACTTGTTTTCTATCTTTAAGGCCCAGTTTACATTTGTATGACTTGTCATGCAACTTTGGACCCCAAAGTCACATGGCAAGTTGCACCCCATGTTTTCCAATGAGTACTGTTTATATTTGTGCAACTTAAGACTCAGGACTCTTTTCCTTCCACTTTTAGGAGCGTCAGGCGTTTTTTTTTTTTTTTTTAACAGATTAAAAACATCTCTCCATGTTATTCTATGTGTCCACATAGGCTTTTAGGAGCTTTTAGTGGCATAGGAGTTTTCAAGCTGCAAAAAACCCAGGGCCAGCGCGTTCTTGAGCAGCAGCGTTACAGCTGTAAAAATGCCTGACGCTGCTAAAAGCATGTTAATGCTGTATACAGCAATAGGCCGCCTCAAGTGTTTTTAAGCTGTAGTAATTGGATTTGGGAGTGGAAAATAGAACAGGGCAGAAAAACACTGCTAAACGCTAACGCAGCTAAACGCAGCTAAACGCAGCTAAACACAGCTAAATGGGCATTAATGCCAATGCGAAACGCTTCTAAAAGCGCGTTTTTCCTGGTGTCGGTACTGGCTTTGCGGCTCTTTTTTTCAGACACTGTGCGCATGAGGCCTTAAAGTCACAGTGACTTTAAAGTAGTTCCTGTATTACTTTGGTCAGACTTTAATGCAACATGAGGGCCATAGACTTCAATGTAAACCCTCAAAAGTCGCATGAAAGTCACACCTCAATCATATACATGTGTGCGCGACTTTGTAGAGCACACGCAGTCACATGGTCAAAGCAAAGTCGCACTTGTCCAAAGTGGCATCAAAGTTGCATCAAGTCACACTGTAAAGTCGCAGTGGAAATCACACAATTTTGAAGTCGCACAAGTGTGAATGGAGCCTAAATGATCAGAACAGATGTAGAGCAAAGTTTCTCTGCAAATGGCCCTCTGACCCCTTTATACTCTCCTTACACTCCCTCTCAGCTCCTTGCTAATCTGGTGCTTTCATATATGGAGGATAATGTGACATATAATGGTGGCTGGCCTAGCAGGAAATCCCAGAGCCATATTATATGTTGGCAGTGTAATTAAATGCCAAATGTTATGAAAATTTGAAATCTCTTCTTTGGCAGTGAAATTAGTTTCGGGCAAGATAACATCTGAATCTCTAATATTCCTCCAGGTCGAGCTGAGAGTACATTTTTGATTGACTTCAGCCTTGGTTCCATCATTCACCATCTTTATTCTGCCTCTAAGTTTTTCAAAAAAATAGTCCTATTAAAATTCCAAGAAAAATGTATTATGGAACTGAACAGATAGCTACATGACCGTACCGGAGCATATGATTGGTCGCATACATCATCAGCCGCAGCTGAGTTAGAAGGAACAAGGTGATTTGTCCCCTTTCTGATTTTTGCATTTTAGGTTGCAGAAGATTGTTTCTTTAAAGGCAACTTCTATTGTTTTTTTCATGTTTTTAGGTGGAGACCAACCTTGATCGGTGATTACGCGCAGGCCCAGACTGGCCATAGGGCAGACCGGGCATTTGCTCAGTGGGCCGGGGCCGCCCACTCCGTGGCCTGTTGGTGATCAGGCCGCACAGCGAGAGCTAAGCGGCGCCCACGGCCTGGAGAGGGTTAACACAGGCTGCGGCCGCTGCTCACCTACCACTATGCAGTCAAGCCTGTGTCATCTCCAGGCTCCGGCGCAATTACAAATGACATTAGCGGCTGATTGGCTTAGCTGTGTGTGAGAGAGACACATAGCTTAGCCAATCAGCCGCTAACGTCAACTGCTCGGACACTGCTCCTCCTCCTCCAGCCTCTCTACTCCTGTCAGCAGCGCCCACACTCCCTGTGAATGCCCCGTCCATACCCCTGTGTCTGCCCTGTCCACGCCCCCTGTGTCTGCCCCACTCACGCCCCCTGTGTCTGCCCCGCCCACACATCCCCAGGGAGATGTGAAGGAAGATTTAACACAAGATTAAAAGCTGCAGGCAGCCTGCGCCTGAGCATCCATCCTGGGGTGAGTAAGGTCACCCTCTTTCCTGCCTCCCAGTGTATACCTAAAACAAATATAAGGGTTGCTCTGTGGACTCTGATGCAAGAGGGGGGCTTTGGTGAGCAGAGACCCCCTTACACCAGAGTTCTCCTTTACACCAGAGTCCACAGCATCCCCCCTAAATCAGGGTTCTCAGAACACCACTGTGTGGACTCTGATGTAAGGAAGCAGAGTAAAAGGGGGGGCATGATTGCAGGGACACTGTAATATAAAGGGGACTGCACTGTAAAGGGGCACTGTAATTGTTACAGTGCAGTCCCCTTTATATTTATATCACAGTGTCCCTGCACATTACAGGGTGGAGGACTGACACAACCCCCTTCGGCTCTCTGGGCTGCTCAGTCTAAAATGCCCAGGCGTATTTTTTGTCCCAGTCTAGGCCTGATTACGCATAACCTATAGGCTTACTATGGGGCATCCTTAGTTAGTTGTCCCTCCAATACACCGGAGCCGGCTCTGGGAGCCGATCATGTGATCAACCAGACTGTTTTCCTCTACTGTGAAGCCTATGGGTGATGTCACCACCCAGGCACTGCAGCCGTTGTCGGCGATCTCTCCTCTCCAAGGAAGCCGGCTGCTAGGGAGATCATGTGACCAGACCAGAGCACCTTCAGAATAGGTACTCTGGTACCTATTTCCTTTACAGGGTAGTTAATATAGGGTTTAGAATAAAGGTGGCAGCAGGTTGAAGTTAAGAGAGTATTTGATTGGACTTCTACTTCAATAGCTCAATCTGTAACTTATATATATTACTTAGATCAGCGATGCCTTAGATTTGAGCAGTTCCAGCTCTCTCTAGTTTTTCTGATAGACATCAGCTTGGGGGTTCCCAATGCAGACAAAGGATTTCAACTGTGTTCAAGTCAATAGGGGTACATTTTTTGATGGTCACTTTTGGCCCTTTGATAAAGGAGGTGTATTAAAAAAATCCCAGCAGGCTTGTGTTTCATAAGCAGCTGGTATTGGCCCATTAACATGTATAAGAGAAAAGTACAGAGATCTCGCACTTACTGTAATTGCTCATTAACCACTTGCTTACTGGGCACTTAAACCCCCTTCTTGCCCAGGCCAATTTTCAGCTTTCAGCGCTGTTGCACTTTGAATGACAATTGCGTGGTCATGCAACACTGTACCCATATGACATTTTTGTCATTTTTTTTCGCACAAAAAGAGCTTTCTTTTGGTGGTATTTAATCACTACTAGGGTTTTTATTTTTTGCTAAACAAATAAAAAAAGTCTGAAAAAAAAAAGAAAACTGTTTCATAGTTTGTTATAAAATTTTGCAAACAAGTAATTTTTCTCCTTTATTGATGTGCGCTGATGAGGCTGCACTGATAGACATTGATAGGCTGCACTGATGGGCACTGATAGGCTGCACTGATGGGCACTGATAGGTGGCACTGATGAGGCGGCACTGGTGGGCACTGGTCAGGAGGCACTGATGAAGCTGCACTGATGGGCACTGATAGGTGGCACTGAAGGGCACTGATAGGCGGCACTAATAAGTGGCACTAATAGGTGGCACTGATAGGCACTGGTAGGTGGCACTGATAGGCATCACTGATAGGTGGCACTGATGATGCGAAATCGGTGGGCACTGATTGGCAGCACTGGTGGGCACTGGTGGGCACTGATAAGACGGCAGTGCCTCTCTGTGTGAATGACCAATGTCCCATTTACAGAAGCCAGTGATCTGCTTTTTCTTTTCTCCTCACACTGTCAGCACGAGGAAAAAAAGCTTATTACTTGTGTAGCGCTGATAGATTTTCCAATCTACAGCTTCTAGGTAAATTTAGTGGGTCATCTGTTCTGTACATAGTTCAGATTTAGTTTATTGTCAGAGTTAGCCTCTGTTCCAGTTTTGCCATTACCCTGAGCAGCCCTGAGAAGTATTTCACCGGGACTTTATGTTAAAAGAGGTTTCTGGACTTTGTCACTTTTTTCCAGGAGAAGAAGGGGTTAGATTGCAAGACTTTATTTCTGACTGCGTAGGCTGCGGGTGAGAAGTAAAAGCCCGGGAACTACGTGATCAGAGGAACAAGTGGGAGGAGCCTAATCTACTTGTTGCCGCGTGGTACGCGGTTGTGTGAGTGTTTGGCTCCAAAGGAGAGAGAAGCCTTGTGATCATGCTGAGAGGATCAGAGTGCAGCCATGTCTTCCTTTCCATTGGTACCGATGACTATGGGGTCCAAAATGTTCTCTATAAGTACCGCTGTGGGTGCTATGCTGACCAGAACCCTGCTAACAGATACCGGCATTCGTTTGAAGCCGCAGGGGCGGTTCGTACTATACACAGTTGGAGATATCGAAGGGCTGGGCATGCTTTGCCACAAGTGTGAAGGACTGGCCATACATCTCCGTCCATTTGTCCGCTGTTTGCAGTGCGGAGAATATTTGTTCACAGTGGAGCAACCTACAATGTCGCCCCGTGCTTATCGTGTGGATTGGGCTACAGGTATCGCCACAGTGGAAACTACTGCCATTGCTGTTGGAGAGCAACGGGCCGTGGTCTCGTCTGCTACAGAGAGTGCTTCCGAGGGAGATGTCGCTGCCACCGCTTCATCAGCGGACATCACCTTTATTTCTACTTCTACCACACCTATCCCCGTTGCACCTGTTCCAAGGAAGGTGGGATATGTGAAGGCTTCCTGCGGCCGTGGTCAAGGCCTACCCCAGAGACTACCCAAGCCGGAGGAGTATATGGATCCGGAGAAGTCCACGTCAGGAACGGGTGAGAGATTAAAGGGGAACATATCTGGGACTCTTTGTAAATATTTGCCAGCGGAAGAGTTGAGAGACTCGGAGATAGATTCTATGTCAAATCTCTCCGGTGATGATGATTTGTTTGAGACAATGTCACAGGAACTGTTGTAGGCCCAGGGTGAAGATGTTGCTTCTGCCCTTACTTTCTCAGAATGGATAGCTCTGGATTCTGGAAAGACATCACCTTGTGTGGAGCCGCACAGTACTACCAAAGAGACATTGTCTAAAGTTGCTAGTTTGCTTGAGAGTGAGCAGACACCCATCGGATCTATGGTGCGCAAATTGCCAAATTCTTGTGTGCCTCCTGGTTTGGGGAAAAATAGAACTTTGCCTAGACTTGCCCGTTTACAGAGAGTGCTTACCAAACGTATTGCCACAGAATATGGTCTGGAATTTCCCTATGTGACTCAGGAGATTATGCAGGAAATTGAGGCCAACCAGGAACAGTGGTACCGTGAAGCTGTTTGGGACTATTTGTCTGTACCAAAACCTTTCCGGAAAGCTGGGTATTCTGATACTATGGATGAACGTTTCAATGGATGTTTGCTGCATTGGAACTGATATGATTGATTTCTGATTGGGACTCTAAAACAAAGTTAATACTGCAGCTGCAGGAACAGATTCACAGGACTCAATCACTGTGTTTAAAATGTCCGTTCCGTGAAAATGTATTATTACATGTTATTTTATACATAGATAAGAAAGGGGTGGTGTGAGATGTTATTAAAAACTAACAAATGGAAATATGTTATTAAAAGCTAACAAATAGAAATATATTATTAAAAACTAAGGAATAGAACAATTGCAAAAGTAAAACCTTGAGAAGGGAGGGGGGAGTAGACAGCGTTTAGTAGGAGAAGTGTCTGTGTGTTAGGTGAAGGTTACAGAACACATTTCAACAGTGAGAACAAAATGGAGTCTCTTGTGCTTAAATGAACAGTACAGTGAATGTCCATGTCATTTCCCCCTTTTGTTTATTTGACACCATTCTTCTCCGCATTACATTCAGCTCTCTCATAGCTTTCTCACAATAATGGGTTCATCAGGGCTGGTGGTACATTTGTTGGTACAGCGGTTAGTCACACAGAGGCATAGCCTGATGAGGAAGTAAATAACAAATATGAGAAATAGGAACATCACAATGTAAGCGCCTAGTTTCTGTAACCATGTTGCTATGCCATATAAAAAATTACCAAAACCTCCTAAACCCCGAAAGGGGTTCCATCCATCTTTAGCAATATCTCTGGCCTTATTCTGTAGTTCTCTTTTCTTAGCAAGATGCCCTTTAATAATGCCCTCATTATCAGAAATGTATATACAACAGTCAGTGCGAAATACCTTACACATCCCACCTGGAGCTGCAGTGAGATAATTTAGCGTTAATCTGTGCTCTAATACTACTTTTTTAAGCTGAACCATTTCTTAATTTAATAAACCTATATCAGTGGTAGTAAGGTTAATAATCTCATCTACAGTTCTAGTGTAATTATTTAGTCTTTTCATTGCTTCAATTCCCCATCCTGTCCAGGAAGGGAACCATGACCATGCCATGTCACCTTCAGTGAACACCTCTCTTTTGAACACTAAAGGGTATTCTGGACTTTGATCTGGTCGCACTGTATCTTTGCGAACAGCCAAAGCAGGTACTAACTTCCCAATATAACATGTACCTGTAACATTAGTAGGAAGCCAGGCGTAAGCTTTATTTCCACATATATAATATAACCCTCTACGTATGGACGGTATGCCTGCTCCTAAAAAAATGGAAGCAATAACATGGAATCTCAGGTAACCGATATTTTCACATATTGGGAACTGTGAGCAATTTGTACTATAAAGGGTTCTATTTAGTTCTGGATCTGGGATATAATAATATTGACCACAGTTTCCTCCATAAACTGTAATTTTTGCTCCGGTGCAATCTGAATTGCCCAACCGTGTACATTTAGTGTTAAACGGGCATGTAATGTTTAAACAAATCTGTGGAGTGTTTATCTGTTTTGAAACCATCAAAGTTACTGATCTGTGCTCATTAGCTGTGGAGACTATGTATGAGCCATTTATTCTGGTCCTGTTTAGATCAGTGAATTTGAGAGGCATTGCTATCATGGGTATTGTTCCTGTTTGGGGATGTAAGTGAGAACACACCCAGCAGTTACTAGCGTTGCTATGGGTTGCATACAATTTTAACATTTGGATGAAAGGGTTATTTTTCCTTGTCTCAGTTCTCACAAACAACAAAAAGAAAAGAAACATTATCATCATTTTTTCAAAGGATATCATCACTTCAGGATTTTCTTGCAGTGACTGGCGTGAATCCAGGTGGGCTTTCCTTCCAACTTGACAGCAGAACCGGTTGTCAAAAGCACCAAATGTGGCCCGTCAAATTTTGGTTCTAGTGGCTTTCTGACGTGTCGCTTGACCACCACCCAGTCACCTGGTTGGATTCTGTGAATACCTGAAACAGAATCTGTGTCGGGGATAGATTTCTAAACACCTTCATGTATTTTATTCAATGTTCTTTGCAAAATCTGAACATATTCTAACAGATTAGAGTGAGAAGCCTGCAACTGTTGGGGAAAATATAGCCCTGTTTTGGGTGGCCCTCCAAATAAAATCTTATAGGGGACAGCCCATGTGGTTGTTTAGGGGTAGTTCGTACAGAATATAGGGCTAATGGCAAAGCTTCCACCCATCCTTTTCCTGTATCTGCTTTAATTTTTGCACATCTGTTTTTCAAAATTCCATTAAGTCTCTCAACTTTACCACTACTTTGTGGATGATAAGGTGTATGGAAAGCTTGCTGTATGTGAAGTGCTTCCATTACCTCTTTCATTACTTCCCCAGTAAAATTGGTTCCTCTGTCATTCTCAATAGTTTCAGGAACTCCATATCTACAAACTATTTCATTCAAAATTTTCTTTGCTGTTGTTTTTGCATTTGCTTTAGCTACTGGCCAGCTCTCGGGCCAACCTGAGAACATGTCAACACACACAAAAAAGCGAACTCATAGGTGCCTATTCTGGGCATCTGAATGTAGTCTATTTGAATTCTTTGAAAAGGGAAATCTGGCTTAGGAGAATGCTTTTGGGGAACATGGACAGGCCTCCCTGCATTGTACAGAGCACAAGTGAGACACGAAGCACAAAACCTGGCTGCAAATGCACTAAATCCAGGTGCTATCCAATAGCAGTCAGTAAGTGCCACCACCCTTAGCAAGATGACTAATGCCATGTGCCAGTTGTGCTAAAACTGGGTACAAACTCCTGGGTAGACACCACCTGTTGTCAGCGCTCCACAGGCCCTGCTGATTTTGGGTAGCATTACATTTGATCCACTTATCCTTCTCTTCATCAGGGACCTGGTTCTGCAACCGAATTAGAGTTTCTACATCCCACTGCTCTTCATGAGGGGAATCTGTCCCCGCTACCTGGGGACCCCTACAGTGGGTGTGACTCCAAATGCCATAAGGGCAGCATCCTTTGCCGCTTGGTCCACTAAAGCATTTCCTCTGGCTGTCATGTCATTTCCCCTTGCATGCCCTTTTACCTTCAAGATGGCAACTTCTGCTGGTTTCTGAAAGGCCTCAAATAGCTGCTCTATGAGTTTTGCATGTCTCATTGGCTTCCCTGCACTAGTCAGAAAGTTCCGTGCTTTCCAGATAGGCCCAAAATTGTGGGCTATTCCAAATGCATATCTGCTGTCAGTGTAAATGCTTCCCCTTTGATTCTCAAGGAGATGACATGCTTTGACTACAGCACACAACTCCGCTTCCTGTGCTGACATCTGGGGTATCAATGCTTCCTGATGTAAAATGGTGTCTGTAGTTGTTACAGCAAACCCTGTGTGTGGCTGACCATCATCAGTGTAAAATCTGGAACCATCTACGAATAAGTGTGTGTCACAATCTGATAAAGGCTCATCTTTTGCTGGTGTGACAGAGGCCCTTTCTACCTCCATAAGAGCCATACAATCATGAGAAAAACTCTCAGATTCTACATCAGTACCATTTGTTGCATCTTCCTCATCAATTATAGGAAGAAGAGTAGCCGGATTTAAAGTAACACATCGTTTGATTGTTAAATTCGATGGAGCAAAAAGAGCAGACTGGTACTTGTCAAATCTACTGGCAGACACATGTCTGGTATTTACTTGATTCATGATTTCCTGTACTGCATGTGGCACATACAGGATCAGAGCAGAATCTAGTACAAGCTCCGTTACTTTGTCTAGCAGCAAAATGCAGGCTGCTGTGGCTCGCATACAACTGGGGGAGCATTTGATGACAGGGTCTAATGAGGCTGACACATACATCACAGGCCTCTGTTTGTCTCCATGTAGCTGGGTGAGTACACCTGCAGCAAATCCATTGACTTAATGACAGAACAACGAGAAAGTCTTAGTATAGTCAGGAAGTCCAATAGCGGGAGCTTCAGACAGAATTTTAATAAGCTCCCTCATCTGCAATTCATTGTCCCATGTGAGTTTGAAAGGGTTTCTAGTGGTAGCCTCATATAGAGGAGCCATAAGTTCTGATGCATTTGGAATCCAGTCCCTACAATATCCCACTAACCCCAGGAAGGCACGTAGTTGCCGTACATTTCTTGGCTTTTAAAGTTTTGTAGAGTTTTAACTTGATCTGGGGTTAGGTGACGGATTCCATGTGAAATGCAGTGACCCAGGAAGATTACTTTCTCTTGGCAGTATTGTAGCTTATCTTTGCTAACTTTGTTGTTACTGTTATAGAGAAACATGAGAAGGCTTACTGTTTCTCTGCTACAAATGTCCATTGTATCAGAACAAATAAGCAAATCGTCTATGTACTGAAGCAAAACTGTGTTTGGGTGTGAGGGGGACCATTGGTCCAATACTTGCTTTATTATATTCAGAGGGGCTACTCACACAGCCTTGGGGCAATCTTGTCCATGCTAACTTTTGGGCATCATGGGTAAATGAAAAAAGGTGCCAGCCATCTGGGTGCAGGGGCACCGAAAAGAAAGCATTTTCAAGATCAATTACTGTAAAGCAGGTGCTTGAGGCAGGTATTCCACTTAGTAAAGTGCGGGGGTTGGGCACGATCGGGGTATCTGCCTCTATTATATTGTTAATGGCTCTCAAATCATGCACCATGCGGTATGTCACCTGCCCACCCTTCTTGTCTGGCTTCTTTGCAATTGGGAACAGGGGTGTATTGACTTGGGACTTAATTGGTACAACAACCCGTACTGCTTTCAGTTGTGTGATTTGATCCTTTATCCCCTCAGTCCAAGCAATACTCAGTGGGTACTGTTTAATGTGTGGGAGATGGGCTCCTGGTTTAATTTTTATCATGACTGGGGTGCAATCCAGCAGACCTACATCATATTTGCTGGTGGCCCATAATTCAGCGGGAATCACTTTCAATTCTGGTGGAAATGGCGGAGTGGAGTCCTGGATTAAAAATACTCCACAGGCAGAATTTAAAACTTCTCCTGACAGACTACTAACCACTTGGACTCCTGTAGGAGTGTAGTCTATGTTTGCTAAAATTTGGTTCAAAATGTCAGCTCCCAAAAGATTGGTAGGAACTGTGTCTGAAACTAACACTTTAGTGACAATTTCTGTTTGCTGTCCTAGCCTGAGTTTAAGTGGCTTGGACTCAACCAAATCAGTAGAGGTCCCAGTTAGGCCAACACCAGAGATAACATTTGTAGATAATAATCCTGGAGGTAAGTCCTCTATATTAAAAACACTTCGGCTTGCACCAGTATCAATTAAACAGGTTAATTCTGTTTCTCCTCCAGGATAGGGGAGTTCTTGTAAAAATACTTTTACTCTGGCCTCGGGACCATTGTCTCCCCTATTTAACATGATTGATACTGGCATGCCATTTTCCTATGCCTGATACACTGCTTTTGGCAGAGAACTGGGATCAGCATGAGGTGCCTCTAAGCTCTTTTTCAGTCTACGGTCAGGAAGATGGCAGAATTTGGCTATGTGTCCTTCCCCATCACAATTGTAGCATATAATTGGTCCCCGATTGCCATGATTTCTGAAATTGCCTTTGCCTCTTCCTCTTCCTCTCTGCTTCCCCATGTACATTACCTTGGGTTTGCTGTCTTTTTGGTTAATCCTGTTTTCTATGGATAACAGGATAGGCAGGACGTCTCGAATAGACATATTGCCTGCCTCAGGCCTTGCTGTGAACAACTTTTCTTTCAACTGGGGTATTAAACCATTAAGAACCCTTTGTTTCACCAGTTGTGTAGATGGACTTGCAGTTTCTGCCGCCTTCTCTTCCTCTATTTTAATGCCTGCTTCCTCAGCCATATCGCTTAACCGCCTCCAATAAGCCCCTGCTGCTTCCTCTTTCCCTTGCTTAGCATTCATAAATTCAGCATATCTGGTTTGTCCATATATTTGGGGCAATTTTTCCTTCCAATTCTCACAAACCTCCCATCCACTAACCATCTTACCTAGATTTTTGATGTCTACACCACATTCTTTAAGTTTATAGCCAGACATGTTGCTTCCCACTGCTTTAATAAGAAGCTGATGAATGTCAGTAGCAGAAGCCTCATATGCTTCCTGTGCAGCACTAAGTTTGTTTGCAAACCCAATTGAATTCTTTCTAGGATCTCCCAATCCCTCTAATATGGCTCTCATATCTTGGGGACTAAAAGGTACATGCCATTTAATTTGAGACTTACTGTCAACAGCATTACCTTCAAAAACTAATTGGGTTCTGACAGGATAAACTGCAACAGATTGCTCTGTGCCAGGGGCAGAAGGGCTGGCATCTCCCTTCCTTCTTTCTCTTCATCTTGCTGCCACAATTTGGAAATTATGGCTTGCGCTGGAAGTTCAGACTCTGTCTCTCTTTCTCTAGCCAAAGCCTTAAGTTCAGAGAGATCTAGTTTTGCATGTGTGCTTTTTGATTTATGCCAATCGTCTGTTTCTAGGATACGAGCCAAATCCCTCTTTGTAGGTTAATATGGGGCTGTTAAACCTCTGCTTTCTACTATATTGCATAGCTCATCTTTTGTGTGTTCCATGTAATCTAATTCTTTTGCTTTTGTGGATGGACCCCTTAAAGCCAAACTGGCAGCCACATAAGGTGGGGGGTCCTCCTCTACAGAGTCTTCTGGCCAAATGTAGTAAATTTGGGCAGTACTTTTATTAAATATCTCCGTCAAGACAGTTTGATTTGCTACTTTAGCTTCTGTCTCCTATGTGCAAGCTATTCTCCATGTTCCTTAACTGCACAGTAGTGGGCCATAATCGTGCAGAAAAGTTTGCCATACTTGTAAATCAAAAGTCCCTTCAGATTTTAAATTTTTAGCTTTTCCCTTTGTCCATTCGACCCATTTATCTAGGGGCTCAGTATAGGCGGAACCGTACCTTCGGTTCATATATTCTCTAGCGCTTATCTTGTGCTGCAAATTTTCTGAAGGCCTCTCTCCCTTCATTCCCTTAATTAATTTAATGCCCATAATGACTAGCCAGTCTTCTCTACTTGTGCCTATACCCTCCTGCCTCTAAAACAAATAGTACAGCAAATCTGCAGATTTACAAGAATAGTCTCCACTTATCTACGTGTATAGAAGGGGTTTATGACAATGGACAAAACACTCATTAAGAGACCCTCCTTGTCTCTTCTCTTCTCTGAGTTTTATCTGACCCTACCATGCGCGACTACCTACCTGACTCAGGTCACCCTCTGTACTACAGGACTGGAGTGTGAGAGGAAAAAGCAGCACATGTTCATGTGGTGATAGAAGGAAGGAGCAGAGTGACAGAGAGACAAGACCATCACTGTGCTGCTTCTCATATCACTGTCCAGTCACAGAGTGGGGAGGGTCCAGGACAACCTGGGCTAAGAGGAAGTGGGTTCAATGATCCCGGCCATCAGACCGAGGACATCAAGTGGCAGAAAAATGGTACTAAGGGGGATATCTCTGGACTGAAGTTGAATATTGCAGAAAAATTGGGTTGTATTATTTTATTATTTTATCTTTTTTCATGCTATTCATCTTTTTATTTGTATCTTGAGTTCTGTTTTTTTTTTAAATCCTAAAATTGATAGATATTAGGGGTGCAACGGATCAAAAAACTCACGGTTCGGATCGTTCCTCGGATCAAAGTCATGGATCGGATCATTTTTCGGATCAGCAAAAAAAAAATCTCCCCACTGTAATATCCACAATCTCCCCACTGTAATATCCACAATCTCCCCCACTGCTGTAATATCCACATCATCTCCCCACTGTAATACCCACGTCATCTCCCCCACTGTAATATTCACATCATCCCCCCCACTGTAATATCCACATCATCTCCCCCACTGTAATATCCACGTCATCTCCCCCACTGTAATATTCACGTCATCTCCCCCACTGTAATATCCACGTCATCTCCCCCACTGTAATATCCATGTCATCTCCCCCACTCTAATGGACATCTCCCCCACTGTAATAGACATCTACCCCACTGTAAAAGACATCTCCCCCACTAACTGTAATATCCACAATCTCTCCCACTGTAATAGACATCTCCCCCACTCATGTTGAATTTTAAAAGAAGCGAACTTCTGTCAGATTAGCAAACCTGTGAGATGAGCAGGGCTGACGCTGCTTTTAAAATTCAAGATCTAAGTAGTCAGACGGAGTTGTAAGTCCTGTATTTCACTATATAAACTGACTTTACTGTTATAAATACATGTAAAATACAAAACTCCGGTGGGTGTAACAACATGTCTGCTTTCCCCCTTCTTAGTGTATCCTTACTGTGGACGAGTGTGGGGTGTAGCAAGATGGCGGCGATGGGACGTCACTTCTGTAGCAAACTGCGATGGGTCGCCGAATATGTCGTTACACCGGCCAGAGGGGTGATGACGTCAGCGCGCAGCTCACCACCGCCGCCGGGTGTACCAAGATGGCCGGAGTTAGGCCGAAGCTGCTCCGAACAGGTTGACCCGTTCGGATCACGGATCGGTGACGATTCATTGCACCCCTAATAGATATAGTATAGAGTAGATATAAAATAAAATCATGTTTATTTGTATTTGATCAGAAATAGGGGATGTGTTTTCCAGTGTAGCACCCTGATGTCTAGGCTGGTTTGCTCCTAAATATACCTGTTAGGTGTATTGGCCTTGGCCAATTGTTAGGAATCAATTGAGTTCACCCTAAGTCTGGAATTGCTGCATTTCTCTCTTCTGTCACTAGATGGCCAGGTATCTGGTGACATTAGATAAGACAAGGGCATTGCAAGGACAGATTGGGAATGGATTAAGGTGTCTCAGCCAATGGGCAGGGATCTTCTTGGGTCTCTCGGCCTGCTGGGAGAGCCTATTTGTTTGGGTGGGGTCAGGTGATCGGGGGTTTCAGTGGCACCTGGACGGCTTTCTGGGTGGACGTGTGTTGTGCTGTCTGGGCTGCTAGGCCAGAGTTTGGGCCTATCCCCGGCTAGGGATGAGCTGAACACCCCCCCGTTTCAGTTCACACCAGAACCTGCGAACGGACCGAAAGTTTGTGTGAACTTTAGAACCCCGTTAAAGTCTATGGAACTCGAAAGTTCAAAATCAAAAATGCTAATTTTAAAGGCTAATATGCAAGTTATTGTTCTAAAAAGGGTTTGAGGACCCGGGTCCTGCCCCAGGGGACATGTATCAATGCAAAAAAAAGGTTTAAAAATGGACGTTTTTCGGGAGCAGTGATTTTAATGAAATATTCCTTTAAATATCATACCTGGGCGGTGTCTATAGTATGCCTGTAAAGTGGTGCGTGTTTCCCGTGCTTAGAACAGTCCCTGCACAAAAGGACATTTGTAAAGGAATAAAAGTCATTTAAAACTGCTTGCGGCTTTAATGTAATGTCGGGTCCCGGCAATATGGATGAAAATCAGTGAGACAAACGGCATGGGTACCCCTCCCCCCCACCCCCCCAGTCCATTACCAGGACCTTTGGGTCTTGTATGGATATTAAGGGGAAACCCGCACCCAAATTAAAAAAAGGAAAGGCTTGGGGCCCCCAGGCCCTATATACTCTGAACAGCAGTATACAGGCGGTGCAAACAAGACAGGGACTGTAGGTTTGTTGTTAAAGCGGGGGTCCACCCACACCGCCAAAAAAAAAATTATAAAAGCCAGCAGCTACAAATACTGCAGCTGCTGACTTTTAATACATGGCCACTTACCTGTCCCAGGGTCCAGCGATGTCGGCAGGCGATGCCGAGAACCCACTCGGTTCTCGGCAGCTGCCGCCGCCATCCTAGGTGAGGGAATCAGGAAGTGAAGCGTTGCGGCTTCACTTCCCGGTTCCCTACTGCGCATGCGCGAGTCGCGCTGCGCATCGTAAGTGGTCCCCGCTCTCTCCTGGGAGCTGTGTGTTTCCCAGGAGACAGCGCGGACTGACAGGAAGAGGCATAGACTCCCATGGGAGTCTATGCCGGAAGTGGGTGCAAATACCTGTCTTAGACAGGTATCTGCACCCCCCTCCCCCCTGAAAGGTGCCAAATGTGACACCGGAGGGGGAGAGGGTTCCGAAAAGCGGAAGTTCCATTTTTGTGTGGAACTCCGCTTTAAGTAGAATCTGTTTGTAATTTTGAACTGGTACATTTTTAAAGTGTACCTCCAGCCAAAAATTTGTTTTGCTGTCTGTGCATTTCTTCAGAAGATTTCACCTCACTTTCTGTCCCAATGACAAATGTTTTTTGAAAATTTGTGAAACAAGGATTGGTGATAAAGCATCAGTGGAGAGGAGACACGTTTTTCCCATACTAACTCTTTCAGAAGAAAATTTCCCTTCCTAGGGGTAGATTTCATCTCACTTCCTGTTGTCTCCTTCCGTTTGCAAGTAGGAGTCGTTTGTAAGTTGGATGTTTAAAAGTAGGGGCCTGCCCTATATACTCTGCAGAAATTGGGGCTGGTGTTGCCACAACACTGTAAGCCCTCACATTTACTCTTGGTGGGCGCAGGAACGGGCCCTGCTGTGAAATAGTAGATCAAGAATTGTAATTGCATGCCATTGTTGAACAGTGGTAGAAAAATTGGGCCTTTGGTGGTGATGGTGCCACAACACTGTAAGCCCTCACAGTTATAGGGCGTACACACGGTCGGACTTTGTTCGGACACTCCGACAACAAAATCCTAGGATTTTTTCCGACGGATGTTGGCTCAAACTTGTTTTGCCTACACACGGTCGCACAAAGTTGTCGGAATTTCCGATCGACAACCACGCGGTGACGTACACCACGTACGACGAGACTAGAAAAGGCCGGTTCTGAACCAAGCGCGGCACCCTTTGGGCTCCTTTTGCTAATCTCGTGTTAGTAGAAGTTTGGTGAGAGACGATTCGCGCTTTTTCAGACTCGTGGCTTTCAGATCGTTTTCTGCCGTTCAGTTTGTGCTTGTGGGTTTGTATCTGCTCTTCAGTGCGTGCAAGCAAGTTCCGCGTGACTTTAGGTAGTCATTGTATTCTTGTTCGTTCGTTACTGGTTTTCAGGTCGCTCTTCACAGGCCTTGCTGTTCTTCAGTGCGTTCTGTTACTTCGTTCTGAGCAGCCGACCGTTTTCTAGCCATGTTTCGTATGCGTACTCCTCGTAGAGTTCGTGCTGTGCGGGGGCTTGGTGTTGGGGTCCTGACCTTGACACAAGTCCAGTCCATGAACAGGGTGGGGAGGAGTTCATGGACCAAGAATTGGTTGCTTCAGCGTGACCAGTTCTGTCATATGCCTTTGCTCCATGAGATCCGTGAGAATAATCCTGATGATTTCAGGAACTTTCTCAGGATGACGGACCCCGTGTTTCACCGTCTGTTGGCTTTGCTGACCCCCTATATCAGCAGGCAGGATACCTGCATGAGGCAAGCCATCACTGCGGAGCAGAGGCTGGCCGCTACCTTGCGGTATTTGGCCACAGGGAGAAGTCTGCAGGACTTGAAGTTCTCGACAGGCATCTCCCCCCAGGCTCTGGGTATCATTATCCCAGAGACCTGTTCTGCCATCATACAGGTCCTGCAGAAGGACTATATGAAGGTAAGATTTTTATCCTTTTATCTCACATTTTATTGTATTTAATGTTTGATAATATCTTGTATTTCTTTCCTCATTCCCTAATTACCATGATTGTAATATGCTGTGAATGTCCCCTTTGTTCTCATGCATGCTGGATTGTTATGTAATTATTATTTTAGGTCCTTCATACATATTTGCCCTTCAATAACCTCTCCAGCATGGTGTCTCCTGCCCTATATTCACCTCATGTAGTCACTTAACAATGTATTTTATCAGCTCTATAGTAGTGCTTTACCCCAAACACCCCCTAAAATGTTTTGAAATGTTATTTTTTATTTAAATTCAGGCAGAGTGCCAGAGGGTTTTTTTTGTGGTGTCCCCAAATTTTTTGTAACCCTCCCTCCCCCAACTGCTAAGTCAGCTGATCCCAATTCTCTATCTATCCTCAATCATCTATCTGCTGACTTTGCCAAACCCATACACACTATACCCACCTCTTTACTGGTCAGATGTATGGATGAATTCCCCAAAGCATGTAGTGCAAGGGCCTGCCTGTATACTTTCCAATGGTACTGTTTAAAGTTTTTGTATCCTATTATTATCTTGATAGGTAATAGCAGAATGTTCAAATGTGCTCAAATGTGTACAGTGTGTATTTATATCTTTGTATTATGACACTTCTTACCTGTCCAGTGGTCTGCCAATAGTGTAACTAAGGAGGGGCTGTTCCAAGTAATACCAATTATTTAGGCATTCATCTCTCAATGAAGTGAAGAGGGTTACCTGTCCAAGAGTTCCCCCCCCCATAATGTTAGAAATGGCAAATGAGGGGGGGAGGGGGAATATGATAGGTGTACCTTATACTTTGTTGTTGTTAAATTCCCCTTAATAAATGCTATCTGGAGGTTGCCCCATAATGTTTGTGTCTAATCTGCTTGCCATGTTTCTGTGAAAAAATAGTAATGTTTATTGTTTTTTCCTCAACAGTTTCCTTCAATGCCACAAGAATGGCAGACAGTGGCCTCCCACTTTGCCCAGCGGTGGGACTTTCCTAACTGCGGAGGGGCAATTGATGGGAAACACGTCCACATCGTCCCACCACCCAACTCGGGGTCGTACTATTATAATTACAAGGGGTTTAATAGTATAGTGATGTTGGCGGTGGTGTAGGCTAATTACGAGTTCTTGTATGTGGACGTGGGGAAGAATGGCCGGATGTCCGATGGTGGAGTGATCGCCCAGACGGAGTTCTACAGGCGTCTCCAGAATGGCAGCTTGGACTTGCCACCTCCAGAGGACAATGTTGAAGGTCTTCCATTTGTGTTCGTTGCTGATGAAGCATTTGCGCTGGGGGACCACCTGATGCGGCCATTCCCGATGAGGACCCTCACCCCGGAACAGAGGGTTTTTAATTACCGGCTGGCCAGAGCCCGAAGAGTGGTGGAGAACACATTTGGAAACCTGGCCAGCCGGTTCCGATTATTTCTGACACCCATCCATATGGCGGAGTATAAACTGAACCATATAATACTTGCCTGCTGTGTTCTCCATAATTTTTTAAGAAAACATTCAGCCAACTATGCTGGCTCAGTTGGGCCTGAGGCCGGAATCCCAAATCCATCAACACTGACAGCGCTTGAAAGTGGCCGTCCTGGCTTGCCCTCCCTGAGTGCCCGTGATGTCCGGTTACGCTACCTGGAGTTCTTTGCGGGTAGGGGGGTTATCAATATGCCAGACAATCTGTGAAACTTTTTTCAAATAAAAAACAACCAAAAGAAATTCTTTGTGGACATTTACTGCTTGTGTTTGTTTTAGCTGACCCTGACAGAAATGTGTTGAGTGCAGAAAATGTCGTGATTGGGTAACCTTATAAAAAACAGTGTTGGCTGGTACTTCCTAAACGCAAAAACACATTTCACTACAAGTGCACTTGCAACTGCACTGAACCTGCACTTGTAGTGCAAAGTGTATTTGCCCTTAGGAAATAACCCCCATTTTTGCATAAAACAGCAATCACATCACCCCAAAAGTGTTGTAGTGTTGAGACAATAATCCACACATTCTTGAGTAAGGCACTTTTTTATACCTGCACAATCACATGTGCATTTACGAAAGGTTTTTAAAACAAACCAACATGTTTGTTGTATAACAATTTTTGCAGTAGCATTATCAAAAATCGAAATATCCATTTCAGATAAAACAGGCCTGTGTAAAACCAACAACAAAGCCCAAAAACTTGAACTTACAAAGTTCACATTAGGTAAAACCTGAAGGCTATATCAGACATCAGTATTTAGGAACTGGGTTTGATATAGCGTTCAGATGGGGGGAAATCACCCCTGGAAAAGCCAAATTTGGAAGATGCACACCAATTTACGAATGTCAACATGTGCTATCTGCCATCAGGGGGGATCAAGGGACGTGTTTTGGGGGAGCAAGCCCTTCCTCAACGCGACTTTATAATTGAGGAAGGGTTGCACCCCCAAAACGCGTCTATTGATCTACCGTGATGGCAGATAGCACATGTTGGCACACTGTGTGCATCCTCGAAATTTGGCTTTTCTAAACATTGAAAACATTTTTGGAAGATTGGACCACAATAATAAAAAAGGTGATTTTGTGGGGTTTAAATTCGCCCCAAAACATCAATGATGTTATTATTTTTTTTAATAACATCATTGATTTTTTGCTTGATGTTTTGCAGTTCGGCATTACACGCCATGATCTCCCCGATCAGGATCTGGGCACTTTCAGAAATAAAGCGTTCTCTATCCCTCACATCACGATCACCTAAAAAGAGATAAAGAACAAAAAAAAAGGTCTCAAAAATCTGCCACCATCCATCTCTTTTACCTGAGCCTGTGGTCACAGACACTCACCTGTTGTGGTGCCAATCTCCACCACGTCTTCTTCTTCCTCCTGCTCAGCATCTTGTGTTTGCGGTATTTCCCCTTCTTCCAGAGGTGGGGGGTCTCTGGTCTCCTGGGATGAGGGGTGTCCTCCGAGTCTTTTCTCCCCTATGTAAAACAAAAATGGTATACTTAGCACACAGATATTTGATAGCAGAACTAGAAATAGGAAACATTGCTTGGAAGTGGGGTACAATTGTCTATTTTAGCCGAGTTCCAAGATGTATATTTTTTAGTGTCCTTTGTCAACCTGCAATACTTTACCTGTTTGGTACAAGCTTCACAGATGTAGCCCCCCTATAGTATACACTGGAGCACCTGTGTGCCCCCCCTAATAAAAATGGTGTTCTTGTGTCCCACACTAGTGCTCCAGTGTCCAGATGTGAAAACAGCTGCTCAGTGTCCTCTCCTTACACACAATCTAGTTGGCATTTCATTCTAGTAACAAACCCATCTACACAAACAAATATTTGGCATCCAAGTAGGCCCCAAAAAATATGTGAAAATGCATATGGCCTAAACAATGGTGTTCTAGAGGCCGAAAGAAAAATGTTTGATACGAACGAATAATGGGCCCATGAACATTAAAGTTGCCCTTTTAAACGTTACAATTAATAAAAGCATATGGAGCAGAACGAACGGAATAAAGACAGAAAGAATAGGAACACAGCACAACTACTTACTTTTTTGCAGCACTCTCCGGATCTTTCGGTACTGCTCTGGCTCTCTCATCTTCAGGTCCGACCACCGCTTCCTGAGCTGATCTTTCGATTTTCGTACCCCGAAATTCCTCTCAAGACTCCTGACCACTTTCGCCATGATCTTGGCCTTTCGGATGTTCGGGTTGGGGTAAGGCCCATATTTTCCGTCATAGTCGGACTTCTTCATGATGTCGACCATCTCCAACATCTCCCCAAACGACATATTTGTGGCCTTAAAACGTCTCCTTCTGGATTGGGACGTGCCTGGATCTGGCCTTTCCTCCTCCTCCTCCTCGTTGCTAGAATTAGCACGCACCTGCTGTAACTCCGCCATGTGCTCTTCACCCACTGCGCCGAACGAAAAGGGGCGGGGAATAGACTAGAAAGAACGTCAGGGGCGGGCGGAGTTACACGCATGCGCAGTGTGTATAAAGCGTAACACGCGTGCGTATTACGTACGATCTGTGAGCGGAGGAAGGAGCATTGGACGCGCCGATCGTAAGAACGAAGGTAAGAGACAAACTTGTGCCTATGCTGCTTCTAGATTGAGGCCTATATTGTAACAAGATTAGGAGAGTTATGTCTGACATTAGGCTTTGTCTTGTGTTGTGTCTTGCAGTGAACATGGATATCTTAATGAAAGACAATGACTTCATGTCAGTATTCGTAGAGATGCTAAGTGAGCTGTCCTGTCTGTGGGAGATTACCCACCCCATTTCAAGAACCAAGCAAACAGGAAGGCAGCACTGGAGCAATTGTGTGAAATTGTGAAGCAGGTGATCCCCACGGCAGACATCACTTATTTAAAGATTTTCATTGGTGGCCTGAGGAGCACATATCTGAGGGAGCGCAAGAAGGTCCTGGATTCACAGAGATCCGGAGCAGCAGATGACATCTATGTCCCCAGGATGTTGTACTACGACAGGCTGCACTTTCTGGCAGGCCAGACTGAACCCAGGTCATCCCTCTCCAGTCTTCCTTCCACGCTTCCTTCCCCCCCCCGGCTGAGGCTTCTGACGCCCAATCTGGGCCTTCCAGGTCACATGTGGAGGAGCCCAGATTGAGCCAGGTATAGCATTCCTCTAAATATTTCTGCTTGTCCAATCAATGATGTTAACTAGATGTTAGTTGGGAGTACTAATTTAGGATTGTGATTGATGATGCAAAACATTACAACCATGTCCCTTTTTCATACACAGGGAAGTCTCAGCCAGGAGGTGGCCGGGCCGAGCCGGCTGGCTGATATCAAGGTCCCTCCACCCCCCCTGAAAAGAGAAAGTGGCAGTAGGAGGAGTACCCTAGAGGAGGCTGCTATAGCATTCTTTTGGAGGGCTACAGAGGTCCTGGGAGCACCCCACACCATGGAGGAGAACATTGCTGCCTTCATAGCCTATAAAATGCAGAGGATGGAGGAGGGCCAAAAAGTCTTGTGTGAGGCCCTCATATCGGAGGCTCTGGAGAAAGGTATGAGGGGCCAAATTACACCTCACACACATCTTGGGGATGGCCCTCCTCCTCCTCCTGCAGGTCCTCCTCCTCCCTCTCCTCCAGGTCCTCCCAGTCCTCCTTCAGGTCCCCCCAGTCCTCCTCCTCCTCCAGGTCCTACTCCTCCTCCTGCCACATCTCCAACTGCACAGCCACAGCCCGGAAGGAAGCGTGGAAGGAAGACCAGACAGTGATTGCCCTGGGTTCGGTCTGGTCGGCCAAAAAATGCAGCCTCTTGTGGTACCACAGCCTGGGGACACAGATGTCATCTGCTGCTATCCGGATCTCTGCGAATTCTGGACCAGACTGGCCTCCCTTACATATGGACTCCTCAGGCCACCAATTTTGATGTTGAAGAATTGATGTCTGCCGTGGGGGTCCCAGGCTTCGCTAATTTCTCATGTTGATCCAGTGTTGCCTTCCTCTTTGTTTGGTTCTGATCCCTTAATAAAGGATTTTTGTTTTGAATTCTACTCTCCTATGTGTTTTACTTCAAAAAGGACAGTTGGTTTGTGAGGATTCAGGTACATTTCAAATATACAATGTGAAATGAACAAGGGACACCAACACCAAACAATCTCCTTGAGATTAAATAATAAAAGATATCAATGGTGTTGGGGTAACTTGACACACAAAACACACACAAAAATATTCGGGAGTAAAAATAAAAATAACATTGAACAAAGATCAGCCTTGGCAAAAATCCAAACATTAAAGAAAAAAAAAGGCTGAAAATCCAAAAAATAAAAAATAAAAAAATATAAAACTGTCAGATGTGACAACTAATAACAATATATTCAGGGAATCCCACTAAAAAAACACAAATAAAAGTTTGTGAGAAGTGTGTGTGAATATGAGCAGCAAAACGACTTAATTCTTGTCACATTATAAAGAAGAAGAGAGTGCGCTGTATTAAACCATTTTGAACATTGCAGTGTGACGAAAGTGCTGTATCCATTGCGAACGCTAAGTTTACCAGAACGAGCTGTCCCGTGTCGGAATTTCTTCTGAGCATGCGTGGCACTTTGTGCGTCGGAACAGGCCACACATGGTCGGAATTGACGCGATCGGATTTTGTTGTCGGAAAATTTTATCTCCTGCTCTCCAACTTTGTGTGTCAGAAAATCCGATGGAAAATGTCCGATGGCGCCCACACACGGTCGGAATTTCCGACAACACGCTCCGATCGGACATTGTCCATCGGAAAATCCAACCGTGTGTACGGGGCATAACTCTTGCTGGGCGCAGGATTGGGCCCTGCTGTGAAATATTAGATCAAGAATTGTAATTACATGTCCCTGTTGAACAGGGGCTGAAAATTTGGGCCCTGGGCACTGGTGCTGGTGCCACAACACTGCAATCCCCTCACAGATACTATAGTTGGAGCGCAGGTATGAGACCTGCTGCAAAGTATTGCATCAAAAATTGTAACTACACGCACCTGTTAAAAGGGCAGAAAAATTTGGCCTTAGTCACTGGTGGCATTGCCCAGAACCAAAAATGTTCTTACAAGCTATCATCAGCATGAAAATTGAGGAGGAAGAGGATTGTCACTCAGCATAACCGGATAGTCACTCAGCATCAGCATAGGCAGTCTTGAACAGATCTCACATTAAAAAAAAAATATTTGGTTACATCAGCATCATGTGCTTGGTAGCTGGTGATCCAAGACTGATTCATTTTTATGAAGGTCAATCGATCGACCGAACTGACGCACCCTGTGATCGGTTACAAAGCCTCCAGCAGCACTGAATGTGCATTGCGAAAGAACGCTGGATGTAGGACAGGCCAATAGCTCAGTTGCATACTGTGCATGCTCTGTAACCCAGAGGATTTTCGGTGGGAAACGTGTCCAAGTCTGATTTTGCCCCTAGGTAATCCTGCACCATATGAATCAGATGCTGGCGATGGTTGCTGGAACCGATCATACCTTGGGGCTGTGGACTAAAACATTGTCTGAACACATCGGCCAGACAGCCACCTTCTCCACCGCTCCTTCTGTGACTGACCGAAGCCTCAGCAACACATTGTCCAGGAGGACCAGGAAATTGTAACCTCCCCAGGCTCTGGAAACGCGTTGCACAAAAATTTCGGCAAGGCCTCCCAAAGATGTCTCATCCTCTGCTCCTTCTGTGATGGCAAGATAAGGTCCGCAACCTTACCCTTGTAACGTGGATCAAGGAGGGTTGCCAGCCAGTAATGGTCCCTCCCCTTGATACGACGAATACGAGGACCCTTCCGCAGGTTTTGTAGGATCAGGGAGGCCATGCAGCATAGTTTTGCTGAGGCATTCGGTCCAGAGTCCTCTGGGTCACTAAAGACGACATGATCCACAGCCACCTCCTCCCAGCCACGTACAAGTCCATGGGTTTCTTCGGACTGTAAATGATCCCTTGAAGACTGCTGCTGATGCTGAGTGCCAGGCTCCACCTCCATGCTGACACAATCCTCCTCCTCCTCCTCGTCCTCTTCCTGTGTGATCGGCAGGCACGCAGGAACACTGGATGATGGGGGCCTTGAGAGGTAAGGAAGTCTTCCTCTTCCTGTCTCTGTTCTGCCTCAAGTGCTCTGTCCATTATTCCACATCAGCGTGTGCTCCAACAGGTGTACAAAGGGGACAGTGTCATTAATGCATGCACTTACACTGCTCACCATCCTCGTGGCCTCCCCAAATGGTGACAGGACAGTGCATGCATCCCTGATCATTGCCCACTGGCGTGGGGAAAAAAAAACAAGCTCCCATGAACCTGTCCTGGTGCCATAGTCACACAGGTACTCATTGATGGCCCTCTGCTGCGTGTGCAGCCGCTGCAGCATGGCCAACGTTGAGTTCCACCTGGTGGGCATGTCACAGATTAGGCGGTTCTTGGGCAGGTTAAATTCCTTTTGGAGGTCTGCCAGTCGAGCACTGGCATTATATGACGGCGGAAATGCACACAGACTTTCCTGGCCTGCCTCAGGACATCCTGTAAGCCCGGGTATCTGCCCAAGAACCGCTGCACCACCAAGATAAGGACATGAGCCAAACAGGGCACATGGGTCATTTGTCCCTGTCGGAGGGCAGAGAGGAGGTTGATGCCATTGTCACAAACCACCATTCCTGCCTTAAGTTGGCGTGGCGTCAACCACCTCTGAACCTGCCCCTGTAGAGCTGACAGAACCTCTGCCCAAGTGTGGCTCCTGTCCCCCAAGCACTCCAGCTCAAGCACCGCATGGCATCTTTTGGCCTGCATACTTGCGTAGCCCCTTGTAGGCCTACGGAGCACCTCTGGTTCCGAGGACAAAGCACAGGAAGAGGCCATGGAGGAAGAAGAAGAGGAGGGGGTGGAGGAGAGAGGTGTGTCAGAATCACCATTTTGGAGGTGTGGTGGTGGAACAACCTCCAACACTACTGCACCTTGTCCTGCATCCTTCCCAGCTGCCAGCAGAGTCCCCCAATGCACCGTGAAACTTAGGTAATGTCCCTGTCCATGCCTGCTGGACCGTGAGTCAGCGGTAATATGCACCTTACCGCTGACCGCCCTGTCCAGACATTGCCTTCCACATGTCGGTAGAGAGCCGGAATCGCCTTCTGTGAGAAAAAGTGGCATTTGGGAACCTGCCACTGAGGAACCGCACATTCCACAAACTCACGGAAGGGGGCAGAGTCTACCAACTGAAAAGATAGCAGTTGAATTGCTAGCAATTTTGGCAAGCTAGCATTCAACCGCTGGGCATGTGGATGACTGGGAGCAAACTTCTTTCTGCGGTGCAGCATCTGGGGCAGGGAAATTTGTCTGGTACAATCTGACGTCGGTGTACCGATAGCAGATTGCCCGCAAGTACTTGGCTGTGACACACCTAATTCTACACCTTCATTCCTCTCAGTGCAAGTCTCAGAGAGGACTGAAGGTATAGTGGGGTTGGAGATCCCAGCTGATGAGGAGCAAGGAGAGGTCCTCTTTGCTCTTTGGTGTGGGTCTTTTAGGTACGCTTGCCAACAAACTGCATGGCAGGTCAACATATGTCTGGTCAAGCATGTGGTGCCCAAGTGAGAGATGTTTTGGCCATGCGAGATACGCTTGAGACATATGTTGCAAATAGCAGCGGTGTGATCTGATGCACTCATCTCAAAAAAGGCCCACACCAAAGAACTTTTGGAATAACGTTCAGAGACAGCAGCACCCTGCACATGCGGAGCTCTGCGGTGTGATTCAGTCAGTGTGTTGCCCTTAGGCTGGCCCCTGGAGGGCATCCTGCCGCGTGGGTGATGTGCCTCCTCCTCCTCTCTCCTATCAGGCACCCACATTGAGTCAGTGACCTCATCATCCCCTCCCTCCCCATCACTGGAGCAAACCTGGCAGTATGCTGCAGCAGGGGGAACATGACTGCCAGATTGCTGTCCTTCTTGGGCACCCCCTCTGTCCGTGCTCACGTTACTGCCTTCATCTAGCTCAGTATCATCATCAGAGCCTTCAAAACGCTGGGCATCCTCCTGGAGCATGTACCCAACACTGTGTTCAAACAGTTCGAGGGATTCCTCAGGAGGACATGGTGGGGCTAGGGAAGGAGTCACTGATGCCACTGAGCCGAAAGAAGAGGCCGCGTGGGCAGCTGCTTTGCCAGACAAAGTACCCTGAGCCTGGGTGAGAGAGGATGAGGAGGATGAGGATGGCTTGGTTATCCACTCGACCAAGTCTTCCGCATGTTGCAGCTCAACACGGCCAGCTGCCGAAAAAAAGGCCAAGCGTGTCCCATGGCCATGTGATGATGAGGATGCACCGTGTCCACGACCAGCACTGTTGCCTCTAGACACAGAGCCTGCTTGCCCTCTTTTATTGGCTTGTGACTGTCTGCCTCTCCTTGTTGGCCTTCCAGACATACTATTGGCCTGCAGTGAGCTGCACAAAACTGGTATATATATATATATATATATATATATATATATATATATATATACCGATTATACTGCAGCTAGCAGAATCAACTGCCTGCCTGTAGTATTATTATTATGATAACATCTGCACTTGTCTTCAGGTAGCTATACTGTAAGTGCAACTGTGCAGGGTACACAGTACAGTAACTGGAAATACGTCAAGAGCCTACACAAACACCTGGCTGCAGGTAGCTATACTGTAAGTGAGACTGTGCGGGGTACACAGTACAGTAACTGGAAATACTTCAATGAGCCTACACAAGCACCTTACTGCAGGTAGCTTTACTGTAGGTGAGACTGCAGGCTACACAGTACAGTAGCTGGAAATACTTCAATGAGCCTACACAAGCACCTGGCTGCAGATTGCTATACTGTAGGCGAGACTGTGCAGGGTACACAGTACAGTAGCTGGAAATACTTCAATGAGCCTACACAAGCACCCGACTGCAGGTTGCTATACTGTAGGTGAGACTGTGCAGGGTACACAGTACAATAGCTGGAAATACTTCAATGAGCACATACAAGCACCTGGCTGCAGTAGATATAATGTAGGTGAGACTGTGCAGGGTACACAGTACAGTAACTGGAAATACTTCAATGAGCCTATGCAAGCACCTGGCTGCAGGTATCTTTACTGTAGGTGAGACTGTGCAGGGTACACAGTACAGTAGCTGTAAATACTTCAATGAGCCTACACAAGCACCTGGCTGCAGGTTGCTATGCTGTAGGTGAGACAGTGCAGGGTACACAGTACAGTAGCTGAAAATACTTCAATGAGCCTACACAAGCACTTCGCTGCAGATTGCTATACTGTAGGTGAGACTGTGCAGGGCACACAGTACGGTAGCTGGAAATACTTCAATGAGCCTACACAAGCACCTGGCTGCAGGTAGCTATACTGTAGGTGAGACTGTGCGGGGTACACAGTATAGTAACTGGAAATACTTCAATGAGTCTACACAAGCACCTGGCTGCAGGTAGCTATACTGTAGGTGAGACTGTGCGGGGTACACAGTATAGTAACTGGAAATACTCCAATGAGCCTACACAAGCACCTGGCTGCAGGTTGCTATGCTGTAGGTGAGACTGTGCAGGGTACACAGTACAGTAGCTGGAAATACTTCAATGAGCCTACACAAGCACCTGGCTGCAGGTAGCTATACTGTAGGTGAGACTGTGCAGGGTACACAGTACAGTAGCTGGAAATACTTCAATGAGCCTACACAAGCACCTGGCTGCAGGTTGCTATACTGTAGGTGAGACTGTGCAGGGTACACAGTACAGTAGCTGAAAATACTTCAATGAGCCTACACAAGCACCTGGCTGCAGGTTGATATACTGTAGGCAAGACTGTGCAGGGTACACAGTACAGTAACTGGAAATACTTCAATGAGCCTACACAAGCACCTTACTGCAGGTAGCTTTACTGTAGGTGAGACTGCAGGCTACACAGTACAGTAGCTGGAAATACTTCAATGAGCCTACACAAGCACCTGGCTGCAGATTGCTATACTGTAGGCGAGACTGTGCAGGGTACACAGTACAGTAGCTGGAAATACTTCAATGAGCCTACACAAGCACCTGACTGCAGGTTGCTATACTGTAGGTGAGACTGTGCAGGGTACACAGTACAATAGCTGGAAATACTTCAATGAGCCTACACAAGCACCTTACTGCAGGTAGCTTTACTGTAGGTGAGACTGTGCAGGGCACACAGTACAGTAGCTGTAAATACTTCAATGAGCCTACACAAGCACCTTACTGCAGGTAGCTTTACTGTAGGTGAGACTGCAGGCTACACAGTACAGTAACTGGAAATACTTCAATGAGCCTACGCAAGCACCTGGCTGCAGGTATCTTTACTGTAGGTGAGACTGTGCAGGGTACACAGTACAGTAGCTGTAAATACTTCAATGAGCCTACACAAGCACCTGGCTGCAGGTTGCTATGCTGTAGGTGAGACAGTGCAGGGTACACAGTACAGTAGCTGAAAATACTTCAATGAGCCTACACAAGCACTTCGCTGCAGATTGCTATACTGTAGGTGAGACTGTGCAGGGCACACAGTACAGTAGCTGTAAATACTTCAATGAGCCTACACAAGCACCTGGCTGCAGGTAGCTATACTGTAGGTGAGACTGTGCGGGGTACACGGTATAGTAACTGGAAATACTTCAATGAGCCTACACAAACACCTGGCTGCAGGTATCTTTACTGTAGGTGAGACTGTGCAGGGTACACAGTACAGTAGCTGTAAATACTTCAATGAGCCTACACAAGCACCTGGCTGCAGGTTGCTATGCTGTAGGTGAGACTGTGCAGGGTACACAGTACAGTAGCTGGAAATACTTCAATGAGCCTACACAAGCACCTGGCTGCAGGTAGCTATACTGTAGGTGAGACTGTGCAGGGTACACAGTACAGTAGCTGGAAATACTTCAATGAGCCTACACAAGCACCTGGCTGCAGGTTGCTATACTGTAGGTGAGACTGTGCAGGGTACACAGTACAGTAGCTGGAAATACTTCAATGAGCCTACACAAGCACCTGGCTGCAGGTTGCTATACTGTAGGTGAGACTGTGCAGGGTACACAGTACAGTAGCTGGAAATACTTCAATGAGCCTACACAAGCACCTGGCTGCAGGTTGCTATACTGTAGGTAAGACTGTGCAGGGTACACAGTACAGTAGCTGGAAATACTTCAATGAGCCTACACAAGCACCTCGCTGCAGGTAGCTATACTGTAGGTGAGACTGTGCAGGGTACCCAGTACAGTAGCTGGAAATACTTCAATGAGCCTACACAAGCACCTGGCTGCAGGTAGCTATACTGTAGGTGAGACTGTACAGGGTACACAGTACAGTAACTGGAAATACTTCAATGAGCCAACACAAGCACCTGGCTGCAGGTTGCTATACTGTAGATGAGACAGTGGACCACCCCCTCCTCCTCAAAAAACTCCACTCCTTCGGTCTCCGTGACTGTACTCTTCGCTGGTTCTCATCCTACCTATCCCACCGCTCCTTCAGTGTCACTTACAACTCTACTTCCTCCTCTCCTCTTCCTTTTTCCGTTGGGGTCCCCCAAGGTTCTGTTCTTGGACCTCTCCTTTTCTCAATCTACACCACCTCTTTGGGTCAGTTGATTGCCTCCCACGGCTTTAAATATCATCTCTACGCTGATGACACCCAAATCTATCTCTCCACCCCCCAGCTCTCTCCATCTGTCTCCTCACGCATTACCAACTTACTAGCAGACATAGCCTGGATGTCACATCACTTTCTCAAACTCAACCTATCCAAAACTGAGCTCATGATATTTCCTCCCTCAGGTGCCACTTCCCCTGATTTCCCTGTCAAGATCAACGGCTCAACTATCAACCCATCTCCCCACACCAAGGTCCTAGGTGTAATCCTGGACTCTGAACTAACCTTTCGACCCCACATTCTATCACTAGCCAAAGCTTGCCGCCTCAGTCTTCACAACATCTCCAAGATACGCCCCTTCCTAACCAATGACACCACAAAGCTTCTAATCCACTCCCTGGTCATCTCCCGCCTTGATTACTGCAACTCCCTCCTCATTGGTTTACCTCTAAATAGGCTATCCCCACTTCAGTCCATCATGAATGCTGCTGCCAGGCTCATCCACCACACAAACCGCTCAGCGTCTGCCACACCCCTCTGCCAATCTCTCCATTGGCTGCCACTCAGTCACCGAATTAAATTCAAGATACTAACTATAACTTACAAAGCCATCCACAACCTGGCCCCCAGCTACATCTCTAACCTAGTCACAAAATACCAACCTAATCGTTCTCTTCGCTCCTCCCAAGACCTCCTGCTCTCAAACTCCCTTGTCACCTCATCCCATGCTCGCCTTCAGGACTTCTACAGAGCCTCCCCATCCTCTGGAATGCCCTACCCCAATCCGTCCGATTTTCTCCTACTTTATCCACTTTCAGACGATCCCTGAAAACTCATCTCTTCAGAGAAGCCTATCTGGCCCCCACCTAACAATTGTACATTTATCTTCTCAATCAGCACAGCACCCATAGTTATTACCTTTTGTATCTGTTGACCTTCCCTCTTAGATTGTAAGCTCTAAGGAGCAGGGCCCTCTGATTCCTACTGTATCAAATTGTATTGTATTTGTACTGTTTACCCTCAAGTTGTAAAGCGCTACGTAAACTGTTGGTGCTATATAAATACTGTATAATAATAATAATAATAATAATAATAATAATAATGAGACTGTGCAGGGTACATAGTACAGCAGCTGGAAATACTTCAATGAGCCTACACAAGCACCTGGCTGCAGGTAGCTTTACTGTAGGTGAGACTGTGCAGGGTACACAGTACGGTAGCTGGAAATACTTCAATGAGCCTACACAAGCACCTGGCTGCAGGTAGCTTTACTGTAGGTGAGACTGTGCAGGGTACACAGTACAGTAGCTGAAAGTACTTCAATGAGCCTACACAAGCACCTGGCTGCAGGTTGCTATACTGTAGGCAAGACTGTGCAGGGTATACAGTACAGTAGCTGGAAATACTTCAATGAGCCTACACAAGCACCTGGCTGCAGGTTGCTATACTGTAGGTGAGACTGTACAGGGTACACAGTACAGTAACTGGAAATACTTCAATGAGCCTACACAAGCACCTGGCTGCAGGTTGCTATACTGTAGGTGAGACTGTGCAGGGTACATAGTACAGTAGCTGGAAATACTTCAGTGAGCCTACACAAGCACCTGGTTGCAGGTTGCTATACTGTAGGTGAGACTGTGCAGGGTACACAGTACGGTAGCTGGAAACACTTCAATGAGCCTACACAAGCACCTGGCTGCAGGTAGCTTTACTGTAGGTGAGACTGTGCAGGGTACAGAGTACAGTAGCTGAAAGTACTTCAATGAGCCTACACAAGAACCTGGCTGCAGGTTGCTCTACTGTAGGTGAGACTGTGCTGGGTACACAGTACAGTAGCTGGAAATACTTCAATGAGCCTACACAAGCACCTGGCTGCAGGTTGCTATACTGTAGGCAAGACTGTGCAGGGTATACAGTACAGTAGCTGGAAATACTTCAATGAGCCTACACAATCACCTGGCTGCAGGTAGCTATACTGTAGGTGAGACTGTGCAGGATACCCAGTACAGTAGCTGGAAATACTTCAATGAGCCTACACAAGCACCTCGCTGCAGGTTGCTATACTGTAGGTGAGACTGTGCAGGGTACACAGTACAGTAGCTTGAAATACTTCAATGAGCCTACACAAGCACCTGGCTGCAGGTTGCTATACTGTATGTGAGACTGTGCAGGGTACACAGTACAGTATCTGGAAATACTGTAAAAACACCTGCCTGCCTGTCAGTATATTAGGAAGAGAAGAACAAGATCTAGCTAATCTGAATACAGTGTATATATATATTTACAACACCTGAGATGCATATACACAATACACTGTAACTGCAGCTAACTGACTCGACCTGCCTACTCTATCTAACTTAAATCAAATGACACTGTCTGTCTCTCTCTCTGTCTATCTCTCTATCTGAACGCCGGAACACACTATACAGGGCCGCAGTGCAGGCGGCTTTATATAGTGTGGGGTGTGTACTAAACCCCCTGAGCCATAATTGGCCAAAGCCTCCTTGGCTTTGGCCAATTACAGCTCTCTGTTCAGACGGTGCTATGATTGGCCAAGCATGCGGTCATAGTGAATGCTTGGCCAATCATCAGCCAGCAATGCACTGCGAAGCCGCAGTGAATTATGGGCCGTGACGCGCCACTTGAATTTGTCGCGAACGGCCTATATCGTTCGTAATTCCGGCGAAGCTCATCCCTAATGGGCACTTACTGGTAGGCACTGGTAGGCGACACTGATAGGTGGCACTGATGAGGAAGCACTGATGGTCACTGATTGGCAGCACTGCTGGGCACTGTTGGGACTGCATTGATAATCAGTACACTGATAATCAGTACCCTTATTATCAGTGTTGATGTCCCTTTAACACAATCCGGTTATTGGCCTCCTTCTTCTCTCCTAGCGCTGTCAGTGTGAGGAAAGAAACACAGATAACCGGCTTGTGTTTACATCCGTGATCAGCTGTCATTGGACACAGCTGATCACGTGGTAAAGGACCGCTGTGATTGACCCTTTAACTCAAACTGTGATCAGTGGGTCTGAACCCAAGTGAGAGAAGAGTACTGACTTATGGTCCCCTCTGGTTTGATAAGTCCTCATTTGGGACCCGAAATTTGGAGTTTCGGACCGCTGTTATTGGCCCTTTACCTCAGGGAGAGAAGAGGACTGACTTACAGATGCCTATGGATCGATAACTCCTCATTTGGGACCTGAAAATTTGGAGGTTTAGAGAGATATTTGGGTGGGAAAGAGCTTCCATCCCTCAGTAGAGAGTAGAGAAGAACACAACAAAATGAGCAATGTGGGCTAGCGCCTGGCTGAGACAAGGTTGCTGAACTCTGATGACCTTCTCTTTGGGACCCCTTAGGCATCTGGGAGATTTCAAACACCCTGTTAAAGGAGAAGTGTGACTGGCTACCCCAAAGCACCCTCTTAATGTTGAGGGCATGTGGCCTGGTACGGTTCAGGAGGGGGGGCCGCTCTCTCATCCCCCCCTCTTTTCCTGCGGCCTGCCAGGTTGTGTGCTTGGATAAGGGTTTGGTATGGATTTTTGGGGGGACCCCACAACATTTTTTTTTTAAATTTTGGCACGGGGTTCCCCTTAATATCCACACCAGACCTGAAGGGCCTGGTATGGAATTTAGGGGGACCCCCCACGTCATTTTTTTAAAAATTTTGGCCGGGGGTCCCCTTAATATCCATACCAGACCTGAAGGGCCTGGTATGGAATTTAGGGGGACCCCCATGTCATTTTTTTTAAAATTTTGGTTCGGGGTTCCCCTGTGGGGAATTCCCATGCCGTTTTTTTTTTTAAGTTTTTTTATTGAGTACACCAGACAGGGCAAAACAAGACCAACACCGACATCTTGTATATTGAGAAAAGGCTGATACAAAAACCCAAGACAAAACATCAACATACAATACGGAGATAGCAAGTCATCTGGTGTCAAAAATAGTGCCAGCTCACCCAAATTAAACATAAAGTACTACAATGAAAAACAATATGCTCGCCCCTAGTCAGGTGTACACAAACAGGTTTTACAAATAACGAAGAGGACATAACAGTTTGGAAATCAGAAGACAGGAAAGAAGACGTGAACATGGTAAGAACCAAGGCAGGTTTAAAAGAGATCAAGAGAGAAAGAAGGTAAGGTCATTAAGGGGAGAAAGGGGGGTAGGCAAAAAAAAAGGGGGGGGGGAGTGATGGAGGCAGAGGCAGTTGGTAAGAATAACATGCACGGTTACTGTAGCTCTACTGAGGGGATCACAAAGGTGTTGTAATCTTGAGAGAATCGGAAATCGTGCCAGTGAAAGCAGGTTTTGTTGAATTTTCCAGCTTACGCTGTAATGCAGCCGTCAATTGTTCCATCAGGTTAATTTCGTTCACCACAGCTATCCACTGACCAACTGACTCCCATGCCGTTTTTATCAATGAACTTCTATGTGTATTGTCGGACCGGCAATGCATTAATAGCCGCGAGTAGTTTTAAATTACTTTTTTTTCCTTTGAAATGTCATTTCGCTGTCAGACTGTTCTAAACACGGGAAACATGCGCCCCTTTACAGGCATACTATAGACACCCCCAGGTACGAAATTTAAAGGGATATTACACTTTTATTGTTTCACTTTAAGCATTAATAAAATCACTGCTCCCGAAAAAACGTCCATTTTTAAAACTTTTTTTTGCATTGATACATGTCCCCTGGGGCAGGACCCGGGTCCCCAAACACTTTTCATGACAATACCATGCATATAAGCCTTTAAAATTAGCACTTTTGATTTCTCCCATAGACTTTTAAAGGGTGTTCCGCGGCATTCGAATTTGCCGCGAACACCCCAAATTGTTCGCTGCTCGGCGAACTTGCGAACAGCCCATGTTCGAGTCGAACATGAGTTCGACTCGAACTCAAAGCTCATCCCTAGTGACCGCCATGATCGTCTGTCATAGCAGTCACATAATTGGAAAGCTTTCTGTTAGTCGCTGGTAACTGTGCTGGGAGCGCACAGGGCATGCGCTCTGGGCACAGCCACAGCTGTGTTTACAAAATGATATGCAAATCTGCGGCCGCTCGGAGAGGCCACATATTTGTGTACTGTCGGTGCAAATGAGTTAAAAAGGTCAGCCAGGAAATGCACTATGCAAACAGTGTAGCCAAAGGAGCTGATTGTAGATACATATAAATCAAACTATTGGATTAGTTAAAAGCTAAGTTCCCCTCATTGCATGCATTGTGATAGTACATAGCCCCAAGAGCTGTGCAGTGAATACTCCAAGTGTGGGGTCTGTTACACAGGCTGGTGTGGGTGGTCATAATATACTGTATAAGTGCAGCAGAGATTGGGGGAAGGGTGTTAGGGTGATGTGAGCTAGTTCATCTTTTCATAAAAAATAGAAACCAAGCTTAATTTTGTGGGTTTTCACTTGTTAGAGCCTCAAAATTATTATATATAACTTCTCAATGAATTATACTAATCAACCTCTGGATAAACCTTTTAATAAAGAAAACTAAAAGACTCTGAGAATTTGCACAGAGTTTGAAAGGTTGTTTGAACTTCAGAACAATGGGTTGTATTGGTACATAAACAGATAAGACCTGGACCCAGAAAGAAGTAAACTTTTTTTTAAACTGAAACTGTTCCATATTTACAAGGCTTTCAGAACTTACAAGTGTTACTGCTGCCAAGCTAATGAAAAACAAACCTAAACCTTTCTATTCAGCTGACCAAGAGTCAACACTCTTAAATTTGATGATGGTGTCCTCTATTGTTCAACTTAAAGTGAAAATAAACCCAACTATCATTTTCAGCCAAGGAAGCTGTCATCTTTGTCTCTGTTTACTCTCCAACTGCCATTAAGCTGCACATGTGATCATTTGATTGGATGGTTTATCGGGCTGACGTCAGAACTCTGTGCAGGACAGTCAAGTTCCTCCACCCCAAATTCACTCATCCATGTTTTTATGGACCTTGCTTTGTGCACTGGTCCAACTCCTTAGGTGGAGAGAGGATATTGTGGGGTTGCTTTTCAGGGGTTAAGCTTGGCCCCTTAGTTCCAGTGAGGGGAACTCTTAAGGCATCAGCATACCAAGACATTTTGTACAATTTCATGCTCCCAACTTTGAGGGAACAGTTTGAGCATGGCCCCTTCCTGTTCCAACATGACTGCTCACCAATGCACAAGGCAAGGCTCATAAAGACATGGATGAGCAAATTTGGGATGGAGGAACTTGACTGATCTGCACAGAGTCCTGACCGCAACCCAATGGAACACCTTTGGAATGAATTAGAGCAGAGATTGTGAACCAGGCCTTCTCGTCCAACATCAGTGCCTGACCTAACAAATGCACTTCTCGAAGAATGGTTAAACATTTCCATAGACACACTCCCAAACCTTGTGGACAGCCTTCCTAGAAGAGTTGAAGCTGTTATAGCTGCAAAGGGTGAGTCATTCAATATTGATGTTCATGCACATATAAAGGCATGCGTCCTGATACTTTTGGTAATATAGTGTCTATACCCAGGTACATGTGCAAAATTCCCTTTGCTGATATACCTTTTTGTACATTGGATGTTTGTACTGTTAATAACCTTTTCTTATATAAAGCTTGTATTATTTCCATACAGGTGTGCATCTTTATACTTATGCAAGAGGAAAAGGAAAAAAGGCGCCAAGCAGGCATCGTGAAGCACAATTTGTTAAAGTATAAAAAATGATATAAACAGCAATGGCACTCACAAGCGGGTGTGGTGGGGGATGAAGTTTGCAGTGGATGAGAAGTCCAAGTGTGAACTGGGAGCTATGGTCTTTATCCATTATAGGAAGAAGGCAAGCTATATAGAGGGAGTGAGATCAGCCTGAGATCTGTCCAGAAGGAGCCGGCGTCGAGCTGTCCTGTATAGCCGGGATGGTTCGTCTGGTGTTCGGATATCCGTCCAAAGTATGTATCTCCAGTGGGAGTGTAGAGAGGAGCTGCCAGTCCGTCTGCCATGAGAACCAATGGGAACGCATTTCGGAAGCAAGCCACACTACCTTCAACAGCCTCTTTTTTTATTATTGACATTTATTCCTATACCTCCGGGAATAAGACTTTTTTTTGGCTGTTTATTTTAAGCAGTTGCTTAATTATATCCTATGACCATGGGATTGGCACAGAGATAGCGCTGTAGTGTATTGTGTTCTGGGGTTTTATCTTTATACTTATGGTTAATGGCATATGCTGATAAATTTACCACAGCGCTGTCACTTTAAAAGCATGAATATTTGCCTTGGACTGCTTGCTGTTTATCAAGTACCAAAATTTTGGGCAGTTGTTTGTACTATTAATCTTTATCCACAGCGCTGTCCATCTCATTCTAATATTATCACATCAATATTACCATATATTATCTCATCATATATGCATTTGTGAATTAACTACAAAATTAATGAAATTGGTATAATAATTTATTATTTCTTGTTATATCCGTTTCATTCGTTTCGTATTTAATGCACAAATGCATACAGTATATGATGAGATCATGTATGGTACTATTGCTGTGATAACATTAGCATGACAAGGAAAGCGCTGTGGATAGAGATTAATAATGGTATATGCTGGTTGCAGTAGTTCCTCTGCTCCCAATTACTTTATTTAGATTTCTGTTTAATTTCTGAGGAAGGGAGTCCCCACTGTTCACAGAGGCCCTGCCCTGGGTGGAGACACTGCCAACTTTATTATCAAACTCACACTTCCACTTACCAATGATTCTGGTTCTCATATTTTCCTAGGGGTTTAGTGCAATATCTTGTTTGGGATTGCTATTTCCCATATACCCCTCCCCCCCAAAAAAAAAGTGAACTACACTCCTTAAACTTTTAGTCAGGAAAATATGAAATATTGCATACACATACTTAATATTTACTAATAATATTTCTAGCCACATATAAAGCTCTCAGCTCCTTTTATACAGCTCAGTAGCTCAAGCAGAAATTTACTGCAGAACCAAATGAGTCAGGAGACAAGCATTTCCAATTTTCAAATTTTTTTGTCTATAAAGCCTGGTACACACTAATGCCCTGTACACACGATCGGACATTCCGTCAACAAAATCTATGGATTTTTTCCGACGGATGTTGGCTCAAACTTGCCTTGCGTACACACGGTCTCACAAATCTTGTTGGAAATTCCGAAGTCAAGAACGCGGTGACGTACAACATGTACGACGACACTAGAAAAGGGAAGTTTAATACCAAGTGCGCCACCCTTTGGGCTTCTTCTGCTAATCTCGTGTTAGTAGAAGTTTGGTGAGAGACAATTTGCGCTTTTCAGCCTCGTGCTTTTCCGATCGTTACTGCTCTTCAGTTTGTGTTTGTGGGTTCATATCTGGTTTTCAGTGCGTGTAGTCATTTCGCATTTGTTTTTCAGTGCGTATTTTATAGTACGTATTTGATTTTGCAGTGCGTTCTTGTCCGCTCGTTTCTGATTTTCAGCTCGCTCTTTTCAGGCCTTTCTGTTTTTCAGTGCTTTCTGTTAGTGCGTTCTGACCAGCCTACCGTTTTGAAGCCATGAGGACCCTCACCCCAGACCAGAGGGTTTTTACCTACCGGCTGGCCAGAGCCAGAAGAGTGGTGGAGAATGCTGGATAATGGCCAGCCGGTTCCGCCTATTCCTTATAGCAATCAACATGGTGGAATATAAACTTAACCATATAATCCTTGCATGCTGCATTCTCCACAACTCTTTAAGGAGAAATTCAATGAACTATGTTGCCTCAGTTGGGCCTGAGGCCGGACTTCAAGAAGAAACCCTGACGGTGCTTGAAGCTGGCCGTCCTGGCTTGCCCCCCAAAGCGCCCGTGAAGTAAGACAGAAGTATGTCAAGTACTTTGCGGGTAGGGGGGCCATTGATATGCCGAAAATGTTTAAGAAACATTTTCAAAATAACATTTTTAGTTAAACTGAAATAAGATTTACTTAGATTTACTGCTTGTGTTTCTTTTAGCTGTCTCCTAGGTTCTCCAATGGGCTTTTCTTTTTGTCCATTTTCTTCAATAGTGCAAATGTAATTTATTTGATACATGAGGTGACAATCTCTTCTTCAGCAAAATATTATTATGTTGTGGGTCTGCTACACACACACCTTGTTTTTGTTGTTAATGTATGTAATGCATTACTGATAAAAATATACATCATTTTCAGCACCATGAACGAATTTTGGTAAGTCACGAAAATGGCGTGATTGTGGCAAATTATAAAGCACCGTGGGAGTTACCGTATTTATCGGCGTATAACACGCACTTTTTTCCCCTTAAAATCAGGGGAAAATCGTGGGTGCGTGTTATACGCTGATCCCCGCTAATTGTGATCTATTGGAGCGATCGCCGCAATCGCAGCCGACATTCACATAGCATGTAGTTTTAAATATGGCACCACGGAGTTCGGAGGGACTCGGCGGAGCTGAACGAGCGCCGCCGAGATACACATAGTCGAGTGTTCTCGGCTCCTTCCGGCGCCGCTCACAGTCACAACCAGTCCCGCCATTGGACCTGTGTTATGTCCATCATAGGGCGGGACTGGGCGGGACTGTGAGCGGCGCCAGAAAGAGCCAAGTACACTCGACTATGTGTATCTCGGCGGCACTCGTTCAGCACCGCCGAGTCCCCCTGAACTCCGCGGTGCCATATTTAAAACTACATGCTATGTGTATGTTGGCGGCAATCTGTCCAAGCATGTAATGGACACTGGGGGCAAGGCTGCACTGACCACTGGGGCAAGGCTGCACTGACCACTGGGGCAAGGCTGCACTGACAAGGCTGCACTGACAAGGCTGCACTGGGGCAAAGCTGCACTGACAAGGCTGCACTGACCACTGGGGCAAAGCTGCACTGACAAGGCTGCACTGGGGCAAGGCTGCACTGACCACTGGGGCAAAGCTGCACTGACAAAGCTGCACTGACCACTGGGGCAAAGCTGCACTGACAACGCTGCACTGGGGCAAAGCTGCACTGACAAGGCTGCACTGGGGCAAGGCTGCACTGACAAGGCTGCACTGGGGCAAGGCTGCACTGACAAGGCTGCACTGGGGCAAAGCTGCAATGGCAAGGCTGCACTGACAAGGCTGCACTGGGGCAAAGCTGCACTGACAAGGCTGCACTGGGGCAAAGCTGCACTGACAAGGCTGCACTGGGGCAAAGCTGCAATGGCAAGGCTGCACTGACAAGGCTGCACTGGGGCAAAGCTGCACTGACAAGGCTGCACTGACAATTCTGCACTGGGGCAAAGCTGCACTGAGAAGGCTGCAATGGACACTGGCAAGGCTGCACTGACACTGAAAAGGCTGCAATGACACTGACAAGGCTGCAGATGGACACTGATAAGGCTGCATTGATGGACATTTTAATGTAAGTTTTTTTCCTTAAACTTATCTCCTAAAAGTTTTTTTCCTTAAAATTCCCTCCTAAACTTGGGGTGCGTATTATACGCCGGCGCGTGTTATACACCGATAAATACGGTATATTATTTACTAAAGGAAAATCCACTTTGCACTCCAGGTGCACTGCAAAAGTGCACATGAAACTGCACTTGAAACTGCACTGAAAGTGCACTTGTAGTGCAAAGTGGATTTGCCTTTAGTAAATAACCCCCATTTCAGTGTAAACACCAACTTAGTCCAAAAAATGATATTGAGCCTTGAAAGAAGAAGCCACACATTCTTGAACAGAAAACCTTTTACTCTCTGCACATTCACATGTGCGTTAGAAAAGGTTTTTTGAACAAACCAACATATTTTAGTAATAACATTTTTTTTGGACAGTACAAATAGCCTTTTTGTGTTAAAACAGGCATGTTTAACCTCCCTGGCGGTTTTCCCGAGTGTGGCTCGGGGTTAAAATTCAGTACCATTAGCGGTAACCCCGAGCCACACTCGGGATCGCATTGCAGGATCCTGGGGCGGCGTTACTTACCTTGTCCCCGGGATCCTGCGATGTCACCCGCAGTGTCCGAGGGCTCCGTCCTCCTCCGAAGCCTCTCTGTGCCAGGCTCCGTTCCCTGCGAGCGGCGCGACGCACGGGGGTGGAGCCTGGCGGCAAATTCAAAAAAATGTCAAAAGCATAACACATACAGTACTGTAATCTGTAAGATTACAGTACTGTATGAAATGATTTCACATCCCTTTTGTCCCCAGTGCTTTGTCCCATGCCCTGCATGCAATTTTACATGATATACACTGTTCTTTCTGCCTGGAAACTGGAGATTGTCAATAGCAACCAAAAAGTGTCCCTTTACGTCAAAAGTGGCTTTAGACCAGCTAGAAAACAGCGATAGTAAATTAGAACGCAGAATTGAGCGATAGTGAATTGTGGGGAAATTTATTTTATTACTATTTTTTTTTTTTTTTTAATTATTTATTTTTATTTATTATATTATAATTTATGTTTTTGTGTTTCAAACTTTATCATACCCGGGATATCTACTAGACTCTGGTTTGGACAGATTTAAGTGTGTTATTGTTAAGATTTACAGACCTACAATATAAAACGCCAAATTTCCATGCAAAATAATGGTATCGCTTTCAGCACCTAAAATCCGAAATAATCATACCGCCAGGGAGGTTAAAACCATAAAACAATACAGAACTCAGGAACTTACAAAGTTCAACTTTAACAAAGTGAAGGCAATATCAGACATTAGTATGTCCAAACTGTGTTGATATTGCCTTCATCAGATGGGGTGATGTCACTCCTGTGAAAGCCAAATTTTGAACATGCACACAAATTGACAGTCAAAATAGGGATTTCCCTCCTGATCCCATGCCTAATGTCAACATGTGCTAGCTCCCATTATGGGGGATCAATGGACGTGTTTCGGGGGTGCAACCCCTTCCTCCCATCTACTTTAGTTGCGAGGAAGGGGTTGCACCCTCAAAACACGTACCTTGATATCCCGTGATGGCAGATAGCACATGTTGGCACACTGTGTGCATCTTCATAATTTGGCTTTTAAAATTTTGGAGAAAAGTTAGAAAAATAGAAAGAATTTGATAAATGTTGGTGTGTTTTCGATTCTGCCTAAAACATCAATGATTTTTTTCAGTCTTTTTTCAACACCATTGATGTCTTCCTTGATCTTCTGTAAATCCCGATTGCACACCATGATCTCCCCGATGAGGACGTGTGCACTTGTGAAATGTGTTTCAACTTCAACAGCATCCACATCACCTAAAAAAAAAAACACCATGTATTATAAATATGCAGGCATCCATCTATTATCTGAAGCTGTGGTCTCAGACACTCACCTGTTGTGGTCACTATTTTGTCCACTTCATAAACCTCTCCTTCCTCCACACCCTCTGGTTGTTGTTTTTGGATTTCCCCTTCTTTAGGAGGTTGGGGGTCCCTGGTGACTAGGGATGAGCCGAACACCCCCCTGTTCGGTTTGCACCAGAACATGCGAACAGGAAAAAAGTTCGCTCGAACACGCGAACACCGTTAAAGTCTATGGGACACGAACATGAATAATCAAAAGTGCTAATTTTAAAGGCTTATATGCAAGTTATTGTCATAAAACGTGTTTGGGGACCTGGGTCCTGCCCCAGGGGACATGGATCAATGCAAAAAAAAGTTTTAAAAACGGCCGTTTTTTCAGGAGCAGTGATTTTAATAATGCTTAAAGTCAAACAATAAAAGTGTAATATCCCTTTAAATTTCGTACCTGGGGGGTGTCTATAGTATGCCTGTAAAGGGGCGCATGTTTCCCGTGTTTAGAACAGTCTGACAGCAAAATGACATTTGGAAGGAAAAAACACATTTAAAACTACCCGCGGCTATTGCATTGCCGACAATACACATAAAAGTTCATTGATAAAAATGGCATGGGAATTCCCCCCAGGGAAACCCCGAACCAAAATTAAAAAAAAAAAAAATGACGTGGGGGGGTCCCCCTAAATTCCATACCAGGCCCTTCAGGTCTGGTATGGATATTAAGGGGAACCCCGGCCAAAATTTAAAAAAAAAATGACGTGGGGTTCCCCCTAAATTCCATACCAGACCCTTCAGGTCTGGTATGGATTTTAAGGGGAACCCCGCGCCAAAAAAAAAAAAAAAAACGGCGTGGGATTCCCCCAAAAATCCATACCAGACCCTTATCCGAGCACGCAACCTGGCAGGCCGCAGGAAAAGAGGGGGGGACGAGAGTGCGGCCCCCCCCCCTCCTGAACCGTACCAGGCCACATGCTCTCAACATTGGGAGGGTGCTTTGGGGTAGCCCCCCAAAACACCTTGTCCCCATGTTGATGAGGACAAGGGCCTCATCCCCACAACCGTGGCCGGTGGTTGTGGGGGTCTGCGGGCGGGGGGCTTATCGGAATCTGGAAGCCCCCTTTAACAAGGGGACCCCCAGATCCCGGCCCCCCCCCTGTGTGAAATGGTAAGGGGGTACTTACCCCTACCATTTCACTAAAAAACTGTCAAAATAGTTAAAAATGACAAGAGACAGTTTTTGACAATTCCTTTATTTAAATGCTTCTTCTATCTTCCTTCATCTTCTTCTTCTTCTGGTTCTTCTGACTCTTCTGGTTCTTCCTCCGGCGTTCTCGTCCAGCATCTTCTCCGCGGCGTCTTCTATCTTCTTCTCCTCGGGCCGCTCCGCACCCATGGCATAAGGGGAGGCTCCCGCTCTTCTCTTCATCTTCTTCTTCATCCTCTTCTCTTCTTCATCTTCTTCATCTTCTTCATCTTCATCTTCTCTTCTTTTCTTCTCCGGGCCGCTCCGCATCCATGCATGGAGGGAGGCTCCCGCTGTGTGACGGCGTCTCCTCGTCTGACGGTTCTTAAATAACGGGGGGCGGGGCCACCCGGTGACCCCGCCCCCCTCTGACGCACGGTGACTTGACGGGACTTCCCTGTGACGTCACGGGGAATGCCACAGGGAAGTCCCGTCATGTCCCGTGCGTCAGAGGGGGGCGGGGTCACCGGGTGGCCCCGCCCCCGTTATTTAAGAACCGTCAGACGAGGAGCGCCGTCACACAGCGGGAGCCTCCCTCCATGCATGGATGCGGAGCGGCCCGCAGAAGAAAAGAAGAGAAGATGAAGATGAAGAAGATGAAGAAGAGAAGAGGATGAAGAAGAAGATGAAGAGAAGAGCGGGAGCCTCCCCTCATGCCATGGGTGAGGAGCGGCCCGAGGAGAAGAAGATAGAAGACGCCGCGGAGAAGATGCTGGACGAGAACGCCGGAGGAAGAACCAGAAGAGCCAGAAGAACCAGAAGAAGAAGAAGATGAAGGAAGATAGAAGAAGCATTTAAATAAAGGAATTGTCAAAAACTGTCTCTTGTCATTTTTAACTATTTTGACAGTTTTTTAGTGAAATGGTAGGGGTAAGTACCCCCTTACCATTTCACACAGGGGGGGGGCCGGGATCTGGGGGTCCCCTTGTTAAAGGGGGCTTCCAGATTCCGATAAGCCCCCCACCCGCAGACCCCCACAACCACCGGCCACGGTTGTGGGGATGAGGCCCTTGTCCTCATCAACATGGGGACAAGGTGTTTTGGGGGGCTACCCCAAAGCACCCTCCCAATGTTGAGGGCATGTGGCCTGGTACGGTTCAGGAGGGGGGGGGGCCGCACTCTCGTCCCCCCCTCTTTTCCTGCGGCCTGCCAGGTTGCGTGCTCGGATAAGGGTCTGGTATGGATTTTTGGGGGAACCCCACGCCGTTTTTTTTTTTTTTTTTTTTGGCGCGGGGTTCCCCTTAAAATCCATACCAGACCTGAAGGGTCTGGTATGGAATTTAGGGGGAACCCCACGTCATTTTTTTTTTAAAATTTTGGCCGGGGTTCCCCTTAATATCCATACCAGACCTGAAGGGCCTGGTATGGAATTTAGGGGGACCCCCCACGTCATTTTTTTTTTTTTTTAATTTTGGTTCGGGGTTTCCCTGGGGGGAATTCCCATGCCGTTTTTATCAATGAACTTCTATGTGTATTGTCGGCAATGCAATAGCCGCGGGTAGTTTTAAATGTGTTTTTTCCTTCCAAATGTCATTTTGCTGTCAGACTGTTCTAAACACGGGAAACATGCGCCCCTTTACAGGCATACTATAGACACCCCCCAGGTACGAAATTTAAAGGGATATTACACTTTTATTGATTGACTTTAAGCATTATTAAAATCACTGCTCCTGAAAAAACGGCCGTTTTTAAAACTTTTTTTTGCATTGATCCATGTCCCCTGGGGCAGGACCCAGGTCCCCAAACACTTTTTATGACAATAACTTGCATATAAGCCTTTAAAATTAGCACTTTTGATTTCTCCCATAGACTTTTAAAGGGTGTTCCGCGGCATTCGAATTTGCCGCGAACACCCCAAATTGTTCGGTGTTCGGCGAACTTGCGAACAGCTAATGTTCGAGTCGAACATGAGTTCGACTCGAACTCGAAGCTCATCCCTACTGGTGACCTCAGAAATCCCTAGTCTTTTCTCCCCTATATGAATAAAATAAAGGTATACTTAGCACTAGGGATGAGCTTCGAGTTCGAGTCGAACATGAGTTCGACTTGAACATCGGCTGTTCGCCAGTTAACCGAACAGCGAACAATTTGGGGTGTTCGTGGCAAATTTGAAAGCCGCAGAACCCCCTTTAAAAGTCTATGGGAGAAATCAAAAGTGCTAATTTTAAAGGCTTATATGGATGGTATTGTCATAAAAAGTTTTGGGGGACCTGGGTCCTGCCCCAGGGGACATGTATCAATGCAAACAGAAGTTTTAAAAATGGCCGTTTTTTCGGGAGCAGTGATTTTAATAATTCTTAAAGTGAAACAATAAAAGTGTAATATTCCTTTAAATTCCTTTAAATACCTGGTGGGTGTCTATAGTATGCCTGTAAAGGGGCGCATGTTTCCCGTGTTTAGTGACAATCTGACAGCAAAATGACATTTCAAAGTAAAAAAAGTCATTTAAAACTACTTGCGGCTATTAATGAATTGTCAGTCCGACAATACACATAAAATCATTGATAAAAACGGCATGGAATTTCCCCACAGGGGAACCCCGAACCAAAATAAAATAAAATGTGTGGGGGTCCCCCTAAATTCCATACCAGGCCCTTCAGGTCTGATATAGATATTAAGGGGAACCCTGGCTAAAATCTTTTAAAAAATGGCGTGGGGGTCCCCTTCAAAATTCATACCAGACCTGATTTTAAGGAGAACCCCGCGCCAAAATAAAAAAAAATTGGCGTGGGGTCCCCCCAAAAATCCATACCAGACCCTTATCCGAGCATGCAACCTGGCAGGCTGCAGGAAAATAGAGGGGGACGAGAGAGCGCCCCCCCTCCTGAACCGTACCAGGCCACATGCCCTCAACATTGGGAGGGTGCTTTGAGGTAGCCCCCCAAAGCACCTTGTCCCCATGTTGATGGGGAGAAGAGCCTCATCCCCACAACCCTTTCCTGGTGGTTGTGGGGATCACCGGGCGGGAGGCTTATCAGAATCTGTAAGCCCTCTTTAACAAGGGGGCCCCCAGATCTCGACCCCGCCCCCCACTGACAACACGGGGAAAGCCACAGGGAACTCCCGTGAATTCCCCGTGCGTCAGAGGAGGGTGGGGTCACTGGGTGGCCCCGCCCTCCGTTATATAAAAAATGTCAGAAGAAGCGAAGCATCACACGGCTGAAGACTCCCACTGAGGCAGATTGTGCGGACGGAGCGGAGAAGAAGCCTGGAGGAAGATGCAGGACGAGAAGAGCAGAAGAAGAAGAAGATGGAGAAGAAGAAGATGAAGAAGAAGATGGAGGAAGAAGAAGAACACCGAAAGAACACCAGAAGAAAAAAGATGGAAGAAGAAGCCGAAAGAAGAAGAAATTAATAAAGGACTCAAAAACCATCTCTTGTCTTTTTTAACCTTTTTTGACAGTTTTTTTGTGAAATGGTAGGGGTACATTTGTACCCCATTACCAATTCACATGGGGGGGGCCGGGATCTGGGTGTCCCCTTGTTAAAGGGGGCTTCCAGATTCCGATACCTCAAAGCACCCTCCCAATGTTCAGGGCATGTGGCCTGGTATGGTTCAGGAGGGGGATGCGCTCTCTCATCCCCCCTCTTTTCCTGCGGCCTGCCAGGTTGCGTGCTCGGATAAGGGTCTGGTATGGATTTTTGGGGGGACCCCATGCCATTTTTTTTCAATTTTGGCACTGGGTTCCCATTAATATCCATACCAGACCTGAAGGGCCTGGTATGGAATTTAGGGAGACCCCCATGCATTTTTATTTTGGTTCGGGGTTCCCCTGTGGGGAAATCCCATGTGGTTTTTATCAATGAACTTTTATGTGTATTGTCGGACCGACAATTCATTAATAGCCGCGAGTAGTTTTAAATGACTTTTTTTCCTTTGAAATGTCATTTTGCTGTCAGACTGTTCTAAACACGGGAAACATGCGCCTCTTTACAGGCATACTATAGACACCCCCCAGGTACGAAATTTAAAGGAATATTACACTTTTATTGTTTCACTTTAAGCATTATTAAAATCACTGCACGGTTGTTTTTAAAACTTCTTTTTGCATTGATACATGTCCCCTGGGGCAGGACCCAGGTCCCCAAACACTTTTTATGACAATAACTTGTATATAAGCCTTTAAAATGATCACTTTTGATTATTCATGTTCGAGTCCCATAGACTTTAACAGTGTTCGCGTGTTCGAACAAATTTTTTGCCTGTTCGCAAGTTCTGCTGCGAACCGAACCGGCGGGTGTATGAATATGAAACATTGCTTGGAAGTGTCGTACAATTGTCTGTTTTGGCAGAGTTTAAAGCTGAAGACATTATTTTTTCCCTTTACAAAGTTGGAATACTTACCTTTTTTGTTAAAGTATCACACATGTAGAGACCCCAAGTATCCACTGTAGCACCTGTGTGGGACACCCTAAAAAGTTTGTTCTGGTGTCCCACACTAGTGCTCCTGCGTCCAGATGTGTAAACAGCTTCTGAATGTCCTCTCCTTACACTGAATCAAGTTTGCATTTCATTCTAGTTACAAACCCATCTAGACAACAATGTACTAAACTTCTTTTAAGACAAATAGGCATGGCCAAATAGAGTTAACCTGCATCTGCAAAAAACATCATATCAGTGGGCGAACGATGTTTACTACGAACGATTACTGTGCCCATGAACCTGAAAATTGCCATTTTAAACTGTACAACAGTAAAGAAAAGCACATAGAGTAGCACAAACGTAAGAAGAAGAAGAAGAATAGGAACATATGACAAATACTTACTTTTTTGCAGCACTCTCTTGATTCTTCTGTACTGATCCTGCTCCCTCAATTTGAGGTCTGACCATCGTTTCCTCAGTTGATCCTTGGATCGTCGTACCCCAAAATTCTTCAGCAGACTTTTCACAACTTTAGTCATGATCTTGGCCTTTCTCGCGTTTGGGTACAGTCCATGCTTCCCATCTTAGTCGGCCCTCTTGAAGATGTCCACCATCTCTATAAAGGCCATATTTGAGGCCTTAAATATCCTCCGGGATTGGGACGTATGTGGCTCCAGGCTTTTGTCATTGCTGCTGCTGCTGTCTGCATGCACTTGTTGTCTCTCCGCCATGTGCTCTCCCACTGCACCGAAAGCCAAGGGGCGGGGAATAGACTAGAAAGAACGTCAGGGGCGGGCAGAGATTCACGCATGCGCAGTGTATATAAAGCGTAACACGTGTGTGTCGTACGTACGATCTGTGAGTGGAGGAAGGAGTAGCGGAAGCGCCGATCATTCTAATGAAGGTACAATTTTAACTTGGTGCATCAGTGGCCTATACTGCTTCTAGATTGAGGCCTATATTGGAAAATGATTATGAGAGTTTAGCCTGACATTAGGGGGTTAGTCTTGTGTTGTGTCTTGCAGAGAAAATGGATCTATTCAATGATGAGGACTTTATTCCCATATTCATTGATATGTACAGGGAGCTGCCCTGTCTGTGGCAGGTAAACCACCCCTTTTATAACAATAAACCAAAGAGGAAGGCAGCGATGGATCAATTGCTGGAATTTGTGAAGCCGATGATCCCCACGGCAGACATCCCCTACTTGAAGGCCCTAATTGGTGGCATGAGGAGCACTTATAATAGGGAGTGCAAGAAGGTCCAGGATTCCCAGAGATCAGGAGCTGCAGCAGATTACATTTATGTACCCAGGCTGTGGTACTATGACAGACTGCATTTTCTGGCAGGCCAGACTGAACCCAGGCCATCACTCTCCAATCTTCCTTCAAGGCTTCCTTCCACCTCAGCTGGGGCTTCTGACATCCAACCTGGGCCTTCCAGCCAGGAAGAAGTGGAGGAGCCCAGCTTGAGTCAGGTATAGCATTGTTCAACATATTTCTAGTGAAATAATTAATGATGTTAACTAGATGTTATTATTGATCAGTAATTTCTGATTTTACAAAGTGTTTTACATATCAATAGACAGTAGTAGCCAAGACAAGAATGAAAAATGCTGGGGTCAGAATGATAGTCTTTTCTATTTATTAACATTCAATTTGCAACAGTCATGAGCTGAAAATTGTGTGTGATTGATGAACCAATAACTAAAACTATGTCCCTTTTTCATACACAGGAAAGTCTCAGCCAGGAGGAGGCAGTGGAAAGTGGCAGCAAGGAGGTGGCAGGGGTAAGTGGCAGTCAGGAGGTGGCCGGGCCCAGTAGCCTGCCGGAATCCCAGGTCCCTCCCCTCCGCCTTCCACAAAAAAGTCCCAGGAAGAGGAGTAATCTGGAGGAGGCAGCACTTGGCCTATTTTGGAAGGCTACTGCGGACCTCAGAACCCCTCCCCCAATAATCAAGAGGACTATGCCTACATGGCAGCCTGCAATATGCGGGAAATAGAGGAGGACCAGCGCCTCTTATGTGAGGAAGTTATGTTACAAGCCCTAAATAAGGGGTAGAGGGGTGAACTCACAAGCCAAAGCCACGTTTGTGAGTTTAACCACGGTCCTCCTCCTCCTCCACCGCCTGCCACAATTATAACACCAGAGCCACAGCCTGGAAGCAAGCATGCAAGGAAGACAAGAGAGTGATGTCCTGGATTTGGTGTGGTCTTACAAAAGACGCAGGCTGTTGTAAGACCACAGCCTGGGGACATATATGTCATCTACTGCTATTCCTGATCTCTTGTAGTCCTGGACAGAATTGTGCTCACTATTATAAGGACTCCTCAGGCCACCAATTTTGACTGTAAAATAAATGATGTGTGCCCTGGGGTACAAAGGCTTCACAAATTTCACCAGTTTCTCCAGCGTTGCCTTTCTCTTTATTTTGTTATGATCCATAATAAATGGCTATTTATTTTTCACAAATACTTGCCTATGTGTTTAACTTCAAAAAGGCCAGTTCGTTTGTGAGTAGGCAGGTACAATGTCAAATTAACAAGGGACACCAACACCAACCACCTTGAGGTTAAAAAATACAAGATAATAATGGTATTGTGGTAACTTGACACAAAACGAAAGAAAAAATTATGGAGATCACTATAAAAAAAAAAAAAAGGAGATCTGGATAAAAAAAAAAAACACTTTAACCAAAAATTCTAAACATTATAATAGAGATCTGACAAAAAAAACAATTATTCATGAGATCACGAGAAATAATAAAGAAATCAGGCTGTCAGAACTCTGTGTGAATATGAGCAGTAAAACAACTTCATTATTCTAGCATTCTAAAGAAGAAGAGAATGCGCTGCATTAACCGCTTGCCGACCGTCCGCCGCAGTTGTACTACGGCAGAATGGCACAGGCAGGCGAATCGCCATCATGGTACGTTGGTACCGCACGCGCCCCCTGCTCACCCATGGAGCCGATGCGAGTCACTGCCGGGCTCCCGCCATCGCTCGGGGCACACGGAGAACCGCGTGCTGTGTGTGTAAACACTTCCTAGGACACACATTAACCCCTTCACTGCCCCCTAGTGTTAACCCCTTCACTGCCAGTGACATTTTTTCAGTAATCAATGCATATTTAATCGCACTGATCACTGTATTAATGCCAGTGGTCCCAAAATAGTGTCATAATGTCGCAATCACAATAAAAATCACTGATCGCTGCCATTACTAGTAAAAAATGAATTATTAATAAAAATGCCATAAAACTATCTCCTATTTTGTAGATGCTATAACTTTTGCGCAAACAAATCAATATACGCTTAGTGCAAATTTTTTTACCAAAAATATGTAGAAGAATACGTATCGGCCTAAACTGAGGAAAAAAATTGTTTTTTTAAATATTTTTTGGGGATATTTATTATAGCAAAAAGTAAAAAATAATGCGTTTTTTTCAAAATTGTCGCTCTTTTTTTTTTGTTTATAGCGCAAAAAATAAAAACCACAGAGGTGATCAAATACCACCAAAAGAAAGCTTTATTTGTGGGGAAAAAGGGACATCAATTTTGTTTGGGAGCCACGTCGCATGGCCGCGCAATTGTCAGTTAAATGGACGCAGTGCCGAATCACAAAGAGTGCTCTGGTCTTTGGCCAGCCAAATGGTCCGGGGCTGAAGCGGTTAAAAGATTTAAAAATTTGCAGCGTGATGAATGTGCTATCTCCATTACGAATGCTAGTTTTACCAGACCGAGCGCTCCCGTCTCGTAATTGATTCTGAGCATGCATGGAACTCTGTGCGTCGGAATTGTGTACACACGATCGAAATTTACCAGAACGGATTTTGATGTCGGAAAATTTGAGATCTAGATCTAAAATTTTGTTTGTAGGAATTTCCGACGGAAAATGTCTGAAGGAGCCTACACATGGTTGGAATTTCCGTCAAAAAGCTCCCATCGAACATTTCCCGTTGTAAAATCCGACCATGTGTACGGGGCAGGCTGAACAAAAAAATGAAGAGCTCGGGAGGAGCCGTTTCCTAACTATCCGATGTTAGCGATCTCCCTGGCTGAGTTCTTGTGTTCTGACAGGGGCCCCTGCGAGAACACACTGGTCAGTGCTCTAAGCCATTGGCTGAGAACGCTGATGGGGTGGTGATCAGCAGACCTTTTTCAGTCATGCCTCTTCAACAGAAGGGCCGAATGTCAGACAATTTCTATTGAATCGGTCTATGCCACCTGACATGCGGCCCGTGTGTGCGGCCCTTAAAGGAGTTGTAAAGTCAGGAGGTTTTTATTATCTTAAAGCCTTCTGTGTGCAGCAGCCGCCCCAGCACCCCTAATACTTACCTGAGCCCCATCTCTGTCCATCGATGTCCATGAGTGTCTCAGCCGTCTGAGACACTCCCTCCTGATTGGCTGAGACTCAGCAGCGGTACCCACTGCTGTCAATCAAACTTAGTCAGCCAAACAGGAGAGAGAGGGGGTGGAGCTGGGCCGCAGTTCCATGTCTAAATTGACACAGGGAGCTGTGACTTGGCTCGGGTGCCCCCATAGCATGCTGCTTGCTGTGGGGGCACTCAACAGGAGGGAGGGGCCAGTAGAGCCGAAGAGGGACCTGAGAAGAAGAGGATCCGGGCTTCTCTGTGCAAAGGCAACTGCACAGAGGAGGTAAGAATGACATGTTTGTTATTTTTATAGAAGAAAAAATGAGACTTTACAATCAATTCTGAATATAACCTGTAGATGTTGCTGATAAATTCATTGCGGAACCAAAATTTACGTTCTTCACTTGCAGAATATTGGAAACTTTCCCTGTAATGCCCATTTAATATTTTATTCAGAGAGGAAATTCAGGAGAAAGAAATGCACCTAAATTAGTTTATCAAGCAGGGTTTTAAATGTGATTCTGAACAGGAAAACATAACCTCTCCAGAGGTGTTACCACTTGCTGACTGCATTGTTAATGCACGGATACTGGATTTCATCAAGAAAAATTAAAATGAATGCATTTTAATCTCTGACCACCACTGTACCATGTCCGCATCCTCTGACCACCTCTGCATCATTCATGTACACATCCTCTGACCACCTCTGTACCATGTCCACATCGTCTGACTACCTGCTCTGTATCCTGTCCACATCCTCTGACCACCTCTGTACCATGTCTGCATCCTCTGACCACCTCTGTACCATGTCTGCATCCTCTGACCACCTCTATACCATGTCTGCATCTTCTGACCACCTCTATACCATGTCTGCATCCTCTTACCATCTCTGTACCATGTCTGCATCCTCTTACCATCTCTGTACCATGTCCACATCCTCTGACCATCTCTGTACCATGTCTGCATCCTCTGACCACCTCTGTATCATGTCTGCATCATATGACCACCTCTATACCATGTCTGCAATCTCTGACCATCTCTTGTCTAGTATCATATCTGCAGTCTCTGAGGGGGAGCCTGGAGAGGCATTAAAAGTTAGAACGCCGCCGGGATGGGGATTACGGGAGGAGTCGGTGTGGACTGTGGAGAAGAGACTATAGGATAAAACCAGAGCCACCAAGCTGGAGCCAACTGACTGAGACCTGCATGGTGCACCTGAGAGGAGGTCAGTGACAGCGCCATCAGTCTGGGAGGGGGGGGGGTCACTGGTGTAAGGGGGGAGTGAAAACAATAAAGGTTCCCCCCCTGCTTTTAACAGATGGTTAGACAGGTTAATTTGGTTGGTCAGCAGACGTTGAGCTATGGAATTGTTTTTGGCCTCCTTTACATCAGAGTTTCCCTTTACATCAGGTTCTGCAGAATTCCCCCTGCAGACTGATGGAAAGGGGAACACCTGGAACTCTGATGTGGGGGGCACTCTGGTGACCAGAGTCCACCTTCTGCAGAGTGAATACACTAATGTAAGGGGGTTACTGATGTAAGGTTTAGTTAGCACACATTTGCAAACGCATGTAAAAGCTGCAAGGCCTCGTCATGGCACCCTGTGTTGCTTGCAGTCCTAACACTACAAATTTATAAGTGTCTCCACAGTGGAAGCACATGCATGGAATGGATAGATGTGGGGCAGGTGAGCCTGGAGGCAGCCCATGCCCCCTTAAAGGAACAGGAGCACACTGGACACCCAGCAAGAACACGATGGCAGCGAAGGTGCCCAGAGTATCCCCAGACCATTTATACGAACATTAACAAAAAACTGGCCAGTTATAGGTGGGGGCAGTGGCCAGTTTTTTTGTTTCTGATGTAAATGAGAATGTAGTGGACTCTGGTAAAAGGTGGTCTCTGGTGACCAGAGCACCGCCCCCCCCCTTTACATCATGGTTCCCCTTTAGATCATGATCTGCAGAATTCCCCTTTATGTCAGAATTCCCTTGCACTGTAAGGGGGAATCCTGCAAACTCTGATGTAAGGAGGAACTCTGTGCTTTTGACATTGTTTAACTTAAAGACTTTACTAATAGCACTAGCTACATGTTTATAGTGTAAATATTGATCTTTGCACTGTTTAGCAGTGAAAAAATGTCATTTTAGGTACTTTTGCAGTGTCATAAAAAAAATTGGCTCTGTCAGTAAATTTAATGAATTTTGTCAGTAAAAAATTGGCACTGTTTGTAAATTTTGGCATCCTGCCAGTAAATTGCACTTCACGGGGGTTGGCAACACTGAATCCTGGTGACCAAATACAAGAAACGTCTTACCTCTGTGCTTGCCAACAAGGTTTTCTCCACCAAGTACTAAGTCATGTTTTGCATGGGGATCAAATACTTATTTTACTCACTGAACTGCAACTCAATTTATAGCACTTGTTTTATGTGGTTTTTCTGGATTTTTGGTTAATATTTTGCCTCTATCATTTAAAATACACTTATGATAAAAATGATAGACCCTTAAACTTACAAAATCAGCAGGGAATCAAATAATGATTTCCCCCACTGTATAATATTTGGGTGTTCTAAGTAATTTCCTAGCAAAAAATACAGATTTTTACTTGAAAACAACAAATGTAAAAAAAATCCTGGTCTTAAAGTGGTTAAACCTTTGCAAACTCAGATGGCAATCATACCTCAGTCAGCACTATTCCCATGACTGCTTTATAAATATATTTATGATTATATTACAATAAAATGTAACCACCTTATTTCAAAAGAATATAAATAGAACTCAAACATTAAAGCTTAGTTGAAAGCAGAAATCAAAGAGGTGAAGTTCAGCATTGCAGGACGATGGATTCCACAACACATAAATTCTATCACGTACATGGAATGGATTCCAGAAGTTTTCTGGATTTATTTTTCTCTAATAAGGAGGACATGGTCTTTGCAGAGGATACTTTAACATTTCCAATGAGGATGATTCACTATCAGTTCAGCACCGGTATGTGCAGCTTATATTGATGTTTTTAACAAAAAAGACTAATGTTGTTAATAAATCTAAAGCCTCGTACACACGATCGGATTATTGGCCAACAGAGCGTCAGACTTTTGTCCGAAGGGCGTGTGCCGGGATCTTGTCTTGCAAACTAACGGCACACAATTGTTGGCCAACAACAAGTGAAGTTGTCGGAAAATTTTAGAACCTGCTCTCAAACATTTGTGGCTGGCAATTCCGACAGCAAGTGTTCGATGGAGCATACCCACGATTGGACTTTCCGACAACAAGCTCACATCGAACATTTCCCGTCGGAAAGTCCGACCGTGTGCATGCGGCATTAATCATTATATTATCACTTTTTATGTATTTGCTTGCAAAAGGTCAATTCACAAACATTATCATATTTGTTTTCTATCTTTAAGCCCCAGTTTACACTTGTACGACTTGTCATGCAACTTTGGACCCCAAAGTCACATGACAAGTTGCACCCCATGTTTTCCAATGAGTACTGTTCATATTTGTGCGACTTAAGACTCATGCACACAGGGTGTTTTTCCTACTGCTTTTAGGAGCATCATGCGTTTTTTTTTTACAGATTTAAAACGTCTTTCCATGTTATTCTATGTGTCCACATAGGCTTTTAGGAGCTTTTAGTGGCAGGGGCATTTTCAAGCTGCAAAAAACCCCAGGCCAGTCCGTTTTTAGGCAGCAGCGTTACAGCTGTAAAAACGCTTGACATGGCTAAATGCATGTTAATGCTGTATACAGCATTAAGCCACATCAAGCGTTTTTAAGCTGTAGTAATTGAATTTGGGAGTGGAAAATAGAAGAGGGCAGAGAAACGCTGCTAAATGCTAACACAGCATGTAAGGGGGAATCCTGCAAACTCTGAAGTAAAGAGAAACTCTGTGTGCATTAACACCATTAACGTCAATGCAAAACACTTGTAAAAGTGCGTTTTTCCTGATGTCGGTACTGGCTTTGCAGCTTGTTTTTTTTTAACGCCCTGTGTGCATGAGGCCTTAAAGTCACAGCGACTTTAAAGTAGTTTTTGTACTACTTTGGTCAGATTTTCATGCAACCTGAGGCCCATAGACTTCAATGTAAACCCTCAAAAGTCACATGAAAGTTGCACCTGCATCATATACATGTGTGTGCGACTTTGTAGAGCACACGCAGTCACATGGTCTAAGCCAAAGGCGCAACAAAGTCGCACTCGTCCAACGTGGCATAAAAGTTGCATCAAGTCACACTGTAAAGTCACAGTGGAAATCACACAATTTTGAAGTTGCACAAGTGTGAATGGAGCCTAAATGATCAGAACAGATGTAGAGCAAAGTGACTGTTTCTCTGCAAATGGCCCTCTGACCCCTTTATACTCACCTTACCCCCTCTCTCTCTCTCTCTCTCTCTCTCTCTCTCTCTGTCTCAGCTCCTTGCTTATCTGGTGCTTTCATATATGGAGGATAATGTGACATATAATGGCTGGCCTACCAGGAAATCCCAGAGCCATATTATATATTGGTTGAGATTTTTTAAAGCTATTTTCATCTAGCAGTGTCATTAAATGCCAAATGTTATGAAAGTGTGAAATCTCTTTTTTGGCAGTGAAATTAGTTTCGGGTAAGATAACATCTGAATCTCTAATATTCCTCCAGGTCGAGTTAAGGGTACATTTTTGATTGACATCAGCCTTGGTTCCTTCATTCACCTTCTTTATTCCGCCTCCAATTCCTTCAAAAAAATAGTCCTATTAAGATTCCAAGAGAAATGTATTATGGAACTGAATAGATGGTTACATGACCATACCGGAGCATATGATTGGTCGCATACATCATCAGCCGCAGCTGAGTTAGAAGGAACGAGGTGACTTGTCCCCTTTCTGATTTTTGCATTTTAGGTTACAGAAGATTGTTTCTTTAAAGGCAACTTCTATAGTTTTTGAGTATATTTAATTTATTAAGTTGGTTAAAATACAAACTTTTTTTTTCATGTTTTTAGTCATGTAACTTTGAAATATTGTATTTGAAAAGTTCAAATCTATATTTTCGTCCAGCAGATGGAGCTCTCAGCTCTTTATAATGTTTTTATTCTGGGCTCTCCTTATCTACTGTGTTGAAAAAGCCTATTCACATTGTTTAAAGTAGAAGTCCGGTCAAATCTAAACTTAACCCTGCTCTCACCCCCCATTCTAAGCCCTATACCAACTACTCTGTAAAGAAAGGATGTCTATGCTTACCTATTCTGAGGGCCCTCCAGTCCGAACCGACTACGGATGCCCCATAGTAAGCCTAAGGGTGAAGAGTAATCACTGCTCAAGGCCTGTCTCCACCTGTACCACCTCCACTGCACACTACCAGGTGCTGGCCCTGTCCATTACAGGCTTCACAGTAGAGGAAAAGGGTCTGGTCGGCCACACATCTGATAAAATCACCTTAATTTAGACATATTCCGAAATAGACTCTCCACATTGTACAATTGAGGGAAAATAGCACTAGCTGGTGTGCAATTTTCCCTTGATTGTACATTGTGGAGTGTCTATTTGGAATATATCTAAATTAATGTGATTTTATCGGCTGTGTGGCTGACCAGACCCTTTTCCTCTACTGTGAAGCCCGTAACGAATAGGGTCAGCACCTGGTAGTATGCAGTGAAGGTGGTACAGATGGAGACCAACCTTTTTTTTTTTGATCAAATCCTTTTTATTAGTTTTTCAGGTTATACATTATTCATCATAAACAATATAAAAAAAAACATTCCTTTATATATTACCCCATAACACAGTCAGAAACATATTATCTTATCCATGCTTTTTTCTTTACCCCCGCACCCCCCGTCCCAACCCCCACCCCTATCACCCTATTACCCACCCTCCTCCCCAAACAGTTGCTTCTATTAAAATAGCCATATCTTAAGCTTGGCAAAACTTGTTACCCAATTAGAGACCCAGTGCTTAATGCTTATTCCCTCGTATATCAATTCACCTCTCCCCCACGTTCGCACCCCCCCAGATGTTGCAGCTGGGCCGCCAGGAAATACCTATATGGATGAGGCACCGCCAATCCCCCCTCCCTGTTAGGGCGCTGCAGGGTCTGGAGACTGATCCTGGCCTGACCCTTCCTCCATATTAACTCGTGAAAGAGAGAATTTATTTTTACAAACCAGTCCCTCCGGACCCAGACCGGTGAGTTATGTAATATATACATTAATTGTGGCATCCAAATCATCTTGATCAAATTTACGCGGCCTGCCATAGACAGGGGGAGCCGACACCAGATGTCTTTCTTCCTTTTAAACTTTTCTAATAGCGGAGCTAGATTGTCTCTAATATACTGGGTTGGGTTGTTAGTTAAAACTATACCCAAATACTTGAACTTCTCCACCACCCTAAAAGAGGGTATCCCCTGAGGGAGAGAACCAGTAATCGAGTCAACCGGAAGAAATGTAGATTTCTCCCAATTGACTATTAGCCCCGATATCCTCCCAAACCCTTCCACCAACTGCATTGCCTTTACTAGTGATGGCCCCATATCACCCAGAAATAACAGTACGTCGTCGGCATATAACGCTATTCTTTCCTCACTCCCTTTTCTTTTATAACCCTGCAGACCTGGTGAGTTTCTTATTACCTCCGCAAAAGGCTCCATTGCCAGGGCGAACAGCAGGGGCGACAAGGGACACCCCTGCCTAGTTCCCCTCTCAAGGGAGATCCGTTCTGAGTATGTGTTGTTTATTTTTAATCTAGCGCTGGGATGCTGATATAATATCTTAAGCCACTTAATGAACAGGGGGCCGAACCCAAATTTTTTTAGTACCCACCATAAATAGCCCCATTCCAGGGTGTCAAATGCCTTGGCAATATCCAAGGACAAGACAATCCTGGAACCTGCATTCTCTACCGGAGTCTGGAGATTCAAATAAGTCCTTCTTATGTTTTTACTGGTAGACCTGTTCTGCATAAACCCAGATTGATCCGGGTGGATCAAGGTAGATATACATTTAATCGGCCTGGCTGCCAGGATTTTTGCCAGTATCTTGACATCCGTACCCAGCAATGAAATTGGTCTATATGACGATGTATCTAATTGATTTTTCTCCTCTTTCTGAATTAGTACTATAATAGCTTCAGACATTGACAAAGGTAATCTACAAACTGCAGCTGACCAATTCAATGTCTTCAAAAGCTCCGGGGCCAACACCTCCCCATATTGTTTATAAACCTCAGATGGCAATCCATCAGGGCCTGGGGACTTCTGGTTCGGCATATTCTTTATTGCTTGCCCGATTTCCTCCAATGTTATCGGTGCTTTCAGACTATTCATATCTGTGTCTGATAACACCGGTAAGTCAGTACCTTCCAAAAACTTTCTCCATCTCTGCTTGTTCAGGGCAGTGACGCGTCTTATATAGATCCCTATAGAATTCTACGAATGTTTCATTGATTACACAAGGATCTGATGAGATATTCCCTTCATTTGTTTTAATCATGGGAATTATTGAAGAGGGTGAATTAGTTTTGGCCAATAAGGCCAACATCCGACCCACTCTTTTCCCCTCCTCAAAGTTCCTCTGCAAAACCTTCCTGTTTTCTGCTCTTCTCATTTCTTCCTTTTTGTATTCTTGTTGCTTCATTACCCAGAATTCTCGATTTTCCGTAGTTGGATCTAATACTTACTTTCTTTCTGACTCCAGAACCTCTTCCCTAATAAGCTCTCCCCTTGCCCTTGTTTGCTTCTTTATTTTTGATATCTGTTGAATCAAAAGCCCTCTGAGGTATGCTTTCAAGGAATCCCAAATCACACCCCCCGAGGCAGTACCAGTATTAAATTCAATAAATTCTCTCAATCTTAAATTTATTTCGTCCCTATTCCCCACTAACTCCAACCATGTTGGATTTAATGACCACATTCTCAGGCCACCATTATCCCGCATGGTTATTGTCAATGTCAGTGGCGAGTGGTCAGACACCCCCCTTGGTCGATATTCAATTCTACCTATTAAGGGTTGGACTTCTTGATTACCAATGGCCATATCAATACGGGAGAGAGTGTGGTGGGTCCCTGCAAAGCAAGAATATTGCTGGCTAATGGGGTTACGGGCTCTCCACATGTCACACCACCCAACCTCCTCAAGGAACTGTGCCAACCTTCCCTCCGACACTCTACCTCCACTAAGCCCAGGCGGGAACCTATCTAGCCTGCTATCAAGCACAGTATTAAAGTCCCCTACTATGATGACCGGGACCTCTCTCTTATCCTCCAAGAACCCCAGTAGCAAGAACAGGATCTCCATCTTAAATGGGGGGGATATACAAATTTACTATGACAAATGGCCTACCCTCAATTAAACAATGCAAAAAAATAAAACAACCCAATCTATCAATACTGACATACCTGCAGGAAAACATCAACCCCCTCCTGATCAAAATACTCACTCCCCTTGTGTAGGAGGAGTATACTGAGTGATATTGTGTCTGAAATTTTTTATTTTTAATTAATAATTTAGTCTCGCCAGTCAAGTGAGTTTCCTGCAGGCATATCACTTCGGTAGCACAAGATTCTAATTCCTGGAATACAGTAGCTTTTTTCGTAGACTCACTCATCCCCCTAATGTTCCAGGAGCTTATACCAAATGTTCTAGGCTGCATCCAAAATATACAACAAAGAACAATACCAGCAATGCAAATACCGGCATGAAATTAACCTTCTAATTATGTATAGAGAAGTCACGGCCATAAGGTGGCGCTGTTCTGAACCAGTACTATTTTGTAAAAAACTACAAAGAAGAAATCTCCAGCCTCTATTTTGATAATACCAATTCACCACATATGCCCTTATTCCCCCTGGCCTTTTGGCCTTCTGCATCAAATCATCAGTACCCCCTCTTACCACACTCAGTGCTAATATTGTGAGGAGGGGACCGAGAGAGTCCGGGGGGAAATTACCCCCACACCCCCCCCTCCCACCCCTATCCAAGACAGTCTTCCTAATCCTACTAATTCTTATGGACTTTAAGTATTTACACTTCATTTCTTTCACCTTCAAACATTTTTTTAACAGTGCTCTGTGAGTTTTTACCATTTTTATTGCAACTGTGATACCCCATACTTTAAATAATCCCTTCTCCCCCCCATTGCCTAACTCGGCGTGCCCTAGGGGCCTTCCTTGTGACCTTTCTAATCCCCTCACCCCACTCCATCCACTCCCCCACCCCCCACAATCCCCCCCCCCCCGTAACCCCATCACCCCGAGGGCTAAAAAAACTCCCGTCACCAATCTAAACATTGCTCTCAGCCTTCGCTTCATCCACCCACCCCTCTCCCTCCCAACCCCTACTGCTGCAAAAAAAAAAAAAAATCTTTAAACCCGTTTCCTATAAGTGAAGAAAGAAAAAACAGAGAAAAACTTTCATTTTGCACATATGCGATTTCATCTTTATAAGTTCTTTTTGTTCTTTTCAAGCCAGTCCGTGACTCCTTTGACAGATTAAAAAAAACGGATAGTCCCTAGGGCCTCAATACGCAACCGTGCTGGATATAATAAAGCATATGGTATATTATGGTTCCGTAGGGTACGCTTAATGTCCAAAAAACCTGCTCTTTTCCTTTGTAGGTCCGGGAAATAATCTGGATATATCGAGATTTTAGCACCATTAAAGAAAATATCTCCTTTTTCTCTAGATTTTTGCATTAAATTCAACTTATCTTTATAACTAAAAAACCTCATTATCATTGGTCTCGGGTGATCTCCTGAGTATGCTGACCTGGAAGGCACTCTATGGGCTCACTCAATAGAAAAAAAATGTGAAAAAGCCTCAGCCCCAAAAACCTCCTTAAGCCACTTTTCCATAAATTCTTCGGGGCGGGGACCCCCACTTTTCTTGGGGAGACCCATCACTCTCACATTTTGTCTTTGCGACCTGTTCTCCCATTCATCCATTTTGAGCTTGTTGGTATCTAGCTGAGCTTGCATTTTTATAAAATCCTGCCGCATTGGGAATACAATATCTTCTACTTGACTAACCCTTTCCTCCACACCTTTGATTCTCTCCACTGTTTTCAGAAGCTCTTGTTTAATACTGCCAAACTCTTCGCTTAGAGCTTTCAACTCTTCCCACATCCCACTTATCGAGCTCCTGCAAGTGTTTATAGCGCATAGTACCTCTTTTAAGGTGGGTTCTTGTTCACTGACTGCGGCTGTATTGGGAATGCTATCCCCTGTTCTTCCTAGGTGCTCCCTCTCAGGACTTTTTTTATTCATTATTCTCGTGCTAACCACCGGGTTACCAGGTCCTTTCCCCAGGCTCTTTCTGTCCCCCAGAACCCCCTACTGACATTTTCCCTGGAGGTGGCTGATTGCTTTTGGCTGGGGACTGCGTGGAGCTGTGAGCAAATTTTTCCAATTTCGCTGCAGCTGCCAATGCAGCCACATTTTGGGTCCCCTTCTCCTTTTCCTTGGCTGAATGGGTAGCTTGGATAGGCATACTTTCCTGGGGCTGCTGCTGCTGATCTTCCCCCTTCTTCCTAGTCATAGCAAGCTAGGGCACTTTAGGTACCATATAGCCCACCGGCCTGACCTAGCTACTAAACAGTCCCTCCTCAGTTCAAGTATCCAGTCTTTACAATAATAAAGGATGAGCCCCAGGCACCCTGCTGTAAAAGCCACAGTCACTGTACTTTACAGTTATATAAAGATCAAGTTCTTTACCTCTCTCCAATTAGCTTTGAGGGGTATTTGCAGGATTCTTACAGAGGACCCATCCAGACCTGATGCCCTCCACTCAGGATCTCCTCACTTCACCACCCGTCCTTCACCGTCAGCTGTGCCTGGCGCGATCTCCGCCGCTCTCTCCTATGTCCGTCACGGACTTGGATCGTTCAGCCTCCCGCGGTGTCTGCAGTGTGTCGCTAGGCAACCAGGCACAGCCACAGGCACAGCGGCAGTGATTAGTCCGGGCTTCCTCTCGGAGCTCAGCTCAGCAGCACGGCAGGACAACTGATCCTTCCCCGGCCCCCTCGTTTGTCGCCACCGCCAGTCAGAGTACCGTTCCTCAATCAGCAGCCAGTGGGAGCCTTAAAAATCATAGGCAGGAACGGGGAGCTCACAGGGCATTCACACGGCTGGATAAGCCCATCCAAACAGCAGCGCTAGTGCAGCATCAGGGTCGGAGATGGGAGAGAGCACACACTCCACCACTCACACCTGCATCTGGTCACGCCCCCCGGAGACCAACCTTGAACAGTGATTACTCGTAACCCATAGGCTTACTTTGGGGCACCCTTAGTCAGTTGTCCCTCCAATACACTGAAGCCGGCTCTGGAAGCCGATCATAAGACAACCAGACCATTTTCCTCTACCGTGAGGCCTTTGGGTGATGTCACCACCCAGGTACTGCAGCCGTTGTTGGCAATCTCTCCTCTCCATGGAAGCCGGCTGCTAGGGAGATTATGTGACTGGACCAGAGCATCTTCAGAATAGGTATGTATAGACATCTTTCCTTTACAGGGCAGTTAAGATTGGGCTTAGAATGGAGGTGGGAGCAGGTTGAAGTTTAGAGAGTCTTTGATTGGACTTCTACTTCAATAGCTCAATCTGTAATTTATATATAGAACTTAGATCAGTCACTCCTTGGAGTTGAGCAGTTCCAGGTCTCTCTAGTTTTTCTGACAGACATCAGCTTGGGTGTCACCAATGCAGACAAAGGATTTCAAATGCTTTGAAGTCAATAGGGGTACTTTTGGTGGTCACTTTTGGCCCTTTGATAAGGGAGGTGTATTAAAAAATCCCAGCCGGCCTGTGTTGCATAAGCAGCTGGTATTGGCTCATTAACATGTAGAAGAGAAAAATACAGAGATCTTGTACTTACTGTAATTGCTCATTAACCACTTGCTTACTGGGAACTTAAACCCCCTTCCTGCCCAGGCCAATTTTCAGCTTTCAGCGCTGTTGCACTTTGAATGACAATTGCGTGGTCATGCAACACTGTACAGATATGATTTTTTTATCATTTTTTTCACACAAATAGAGCTTTCTTTTGGTGGTATTTAATCACTACTGGGGTTTCATAGTTTGTTATAAAATTTTGCAAACAGGTCATTTTTCTCCTTTATTGATGTGCGCTGATGAGGCTGCACTTATGGGCACTGATAGGCTGCACTGATGGGCACTGATAAGTTGCACTGGTGGGCACTGATCAGGAGGCACTGATAGGTGGCACTGATGGGCACTGATACGTGGCACTGAAAGGTGGCACTGATAGACACTGGTAGCTGACACTGATAGGCAACACTAATAGGTGGCACTGGTGATGCGAACTGGTGGGCACTGGTTGGCAGCACTGGTGGACACTGATTGGCAGCACTGGTAGACACAGATAGGTGGTACTAGTGGGCACTGGTGGGCACTGCTTTGCAGTACTTATGGGCACTGGTAGGTGGCACTGGTGGGCACTGATGAGGCGGCAGTGCCCCTCTGTGTGAGTGACCGATGTCCCATTCACAGAAGCCGGTAATCAGCTTTTTTTTTCCTCACGCTGTCAGCTCGAGAAGGAAAAGCCTATTACTTGCTTCTGTTTACATTACGTGATCAGCTGTCATTGGCTGACAGCTGATCACAGATCGGAGTAAGGGGCCGATCCCAGCTCCTTACCATGTGATCAGCTGAGTCTCATTGACTGGATGAATAAGGTGAATATTTATGCATATAAAAAGAGAAAGGTAATAATAATTTTCTATAACGAGATGTATTTTATATATATATTAAAACTGAATTCTAGGCAGATATAAAAGACTCAGATTAACGGAGCTCTGTAATCATTTTAAATGCAAACAGTGTACCTGAATCCAACCTGTTATCCACCTCTTGCAGTCTCTGCACCACAGGACTGGAGTGTGAGAGGAAAAAGCAGCACATGTTCATGTGGTGATAGAAGGAAGGAGCAGAGTGACAGAGAGACAAGACCATCACTGTGCTGCTTCTCATATCACTGTCCAGTCACAGAGTGGGGAGGGTCCAGGACAACCTGGGCTAAGAGGAAGTGGGTTCAATGATCCCGGCCATCAGACCGAGGACATCAAGTGGCAGAAAAATGGTACTATGGGGGATATCTCTAGACTGAAGGTGAATATTGCAGAAAAATCTGGTTGTATTATTTTATTATTTTATCTTTTAACATGCTATTCATCTTTTTATTTGTATCTTGAGCTCTGGTTTTTTTTTAAATCCTAAAATTGATAGATTTTAGGGGTGCAACGGATCAAAAAACTCATGGTTCGGATCATTCCTCGGATCAGAGTCACAGATCGGATCATTTTTCGGATCAGCAAAAAAAAATCTCCCCACTGTAATATCCACAATCCCCCCCACTGCTGTAATATCCACGTCATCTCCCCACTGTAATACCCACGTCATCTCCCCCACTGTAATATCCACATCATCCCCCCCACTGTAATATCCATGTCATCTCCCCTACTGTAATATCCACATCATCCCCCCACTGTAATATCCACATCATCCCCCCCACTGTAATACCCACATCATCTCCCCCACTGTAATATCCACATCACCCCCCCCACTGTAATATCCATGTCATCTCCCCCACTGTAATATCCACGTCATCTCCCCCACTGTAATATCCATGTCATCTCCCCCACTGTAATGGACATCTCTCCCACTGTAAAAGACATCTCCCCCACTCACTGTAATATCCACAATCTCTCCCACTGTAATAGACATCTCCCCCACTCATGTTGAATTTTAAAAGCAGCAAATTTCTGTCAGATTAGCAAACCTGTGAGATGAGCAGGGCTGACACTGCTTTTAAAATTCAAGATCTAAGTAGTCAGACGGAGTTGTAAGTCCTGTATTTCACTATATAAACTAACTTTACTTTTATAAATACGTGTAAAATGCAAAACTCAGGTGGGTGTAACAACATGTCCGCTTTCCTCCTTCTTAGTGTATCCTTACTGTGGACGACTGTGGGGTGTAGGAAGATGGCGGCGACAGGACGTCACTTCTGTAGCAAACTGCCGAATATGTCGTTACACCAGCCAGAGGGGTGATGACGTCAGCGCGCAGCCCACCGCCGCCGCCGGGTGTACCAAGATGGCTGGAGCTAGGCCAAAGCCGCTCCAAACAGGTTGACCCGTTCGGATCACGGATCGGTGACGATCCGTTGCACCCCTAATAGATATAGTATAGAGCAGATATAAAATAAAATCATGTTTATTTGTATTTGATCAGAAATTAGGGGATGTGTTTTCCAGTGTAGCACCCTGATGTCTAGGCAGGGCTGCTCCTAAATATACCTGTCAGGTGTATTGGCCTTGGCCAGTTGTTAGGAATCAATTGAGTTCACCCTAAGTCTGGAATTGCTGCACTTCTCTCTTCTGTCACTAGATGGCCGGGTAGATGGCCGGGTATCTGGTGACATTAGATAAGACAAGGGCATTGCAAGGACAGGGAATGGATTAAGGTGTCTCAGCCAATGGGCAGGGATCTTCTTGGGTCCCTTGGTCTGCTGGGAGAGCCTATTTGTTTGGGTGGGGTCAGGTGTTCGGGGTTTCGGTGCCACCTGGACGGCTTTCTGGGTGGACATGTGTTGTGCTGTCCGGGCTGCTAGGCCAGAGTTTGGGCCTACCCCCGGCTAGGGATGAGCCGAACACCCCCCGGTTCAGTTCACACCAGAACCTGTGAACGGACCGAAATTCGTGTGAACGTTAAAGTCTATGGGACTCGAATGTTCAAAATCAAAAATGCTAATTTTAAAGGCTAATATGCAAGTTATTGTTCTAAAAAGGGTTTGGGGACCCGGGTCCTGCCCCAGGGGACATGTATCAATGCAAAAAAAAGTTTTAAAAAAGGCAGTTTTTTCGGGAGCAGTGAATTTAATGAAATATTCCTTTAAATATTGTACCTGGGGGGTGTCTATAGTATGCCTGTAAAGTGGCGCGTGTTTCCCGTGCTTAGAACAGTCCCTGCACAACATGACATTTGTAAAGGAATAAAAGTCATTTAAAACTGCTTGCGGCTTTAATGTAATGTCGGGTCCCGGCAATATGGATGAAAATGAGTGAGACAAACGGCATGGGTAACCCCCCCAGTCCATTACCAGGCCCTTTGGGTCTTGTATGGATATTAAGGGGAACCCCGCACCCAAATTATAAAAAGGACAGGGCGTGGGGCCCCCAGGCCCTATATACTCTGAACAGCAGTATACAGGCGGTGCAAACAAGACGGGGACTGTAGGTTTGTTGTTAAGTAGAATGTGTTTGTAATTTTGAACTGGTACATTTTTAAAATGTAGCTCCAGTCAAAAAATCTATTTTTAAGCTTTTTGGAAAACATAGGGAATTGTTATCACCCCTGTAACATTTGTTTTGCTGTCTGTGCACCTCTTCAGAAGATTTCACCTCACTTTCTGACCCAATGACAAATGTTTTTTGAAAATTTGTGGTTTTTAGTGAAACAAGGATTGGTGATAAAGCATCAGTGGAGAGGAGACTTGTTTTCCCATATTAACTCTTACAGAAGAAAATTTCCCTTCCTAGGGGTAGATTTCATCTCACTTCCTTAATGTCTCCTTCCGTTTGCAAGTAGGAGTCGTTTGTAAGTTGGATGTTTAAAAGTAGGGGCCTGCCCTATATACTCTGCAGAAATTGGGGCTTTAGGTGTTGGTGTTGCAACAACACTGTAAGCCCTCACAGTTACTCTTGGTGGGCACAGGAACGGGCCCTGCTGTGAAATATTAGCTCAAGAATTGTAATTACATGCCATTGTTGAACAGTGGTAGAAAAATTGGACCTTTGGTGGTGGTGGTGCTGGTGCCACAACACTGTAAGTCCTCACAGTTACTCTTGTTGGGCGGTGGAACGGGCCCTGCTGTGAAATATTATATCAAGAATTGTAGTTACATGCACCTGTTGAACAGGGGCAGAAAAATTGGGCCTTTGGTGGTGGTGTTGCCACAACACTGTAAGCCCTCACAGTTACTTTTGCTGGGCGCAGGAATGGGCCCTGCTGTGAAATATTAGATCAAGAATTGTAATTACATGTCCCTGTTGAACAGGGGCTGAAAATTTGGGCCTTGGGCACTGGTGCTGGTGCCACAATACTGCAACCCCTCACAGATACTATAGTTGGAGAGCAGGTATGAGACCTGCTGCAAAGTATTGCATCAAAAATTGTAACTACACGCACCTGTTAAACGGGCAGAAAAATTGGGCCTTAGCCACTGGTGGCATTGCCCAGAACCAAAAATGTTCTTAAAAGCTATCATCAGCATGAAAATTGAGGAGGATGAGGATTGTCACTCAGCATAACCGGATAGTCACTCAGCATCAGAATAGGCAGACTTGAACAGATCTCACATTAAAAAAAAAAATATTCAGTTACATCAGCATCATGTGTTTGGTAGCTGGTGATCCAAGACTGATTCATTTTTATGAAGGTCAGTCAATCGACCGAGTCGGTGGACAGGCGCACCCTGTGATCTGTTACAAAACCTCCAGCAGCACTGAATGTGCGTTCCGAAAGAACGCTGGATGCAGGACAGGCTAGTAGCTCAATTGCATACTGTGCAAGCTCTGGCCAGTGATCCATCCTCAAGACCCAGTAACCCAGAGGATTTTCGGTGGGAAAGGTGTCCAAGTCAGATCTTGCCCCTAGGTATTCCTGCACCATGTAAAACAGACGCTGGCGATGGTTGCTGGAACTGATCATACCTTGGGGCTGCGGACTAAAAAATTGTCTGAACGCATCGTTCAGACGGCCACCTTCTCCACCGCTCCTTTTTTGACTGACCAAAGCCTCAGCAACACGTTGTCCAGGAACAGAAGTTTGTAACCTCCCAGTCTCTGGGAACGCGTTGCACAGACCTTTCTGCAAGGCCCCCCGAAGATGTTTCATCCTCTGCTCCCTCTGCGACGGCAAGATAAGGTCCGCAACCTTACCCTTGTAATATGGATCAAGGAGGGTTGCCAGCCAGTATTGATCCCTCTCCTTGATACCACGAATACGAGGATCCTTCCGTAGGCTTTACTGGATCAGGGAGGCCATGCAGTGTAGGTTTGCTGAGGCATTCGGTCCGGAGTCCTCTGGGTCACTAAGGACGACATGATCCGCAGCCACCTCCTCCCAGCCACGTACAAGTCCATGGGTTTCTTGGGACTGTAAATGACCCCTTAAAGACTGCTGCTGATGCAGAGTGCCAGGCTCCACCTCCATGCTGACACAATCCTCTTTTTCCTCCTCCTCCTCCTTCTCTGTGTGATCGGCGGGCACGCAGGAACACTGTCTTGATAAAAGGGGGCCTTGAGAGCTAAGGAAGTCCTCCTCTTTCTGCCTCTGTTCTGCCTCAAGTGCCCTGTCCATTATTCCACGCAGCGTGTGTTCCAACAGGTGGACAAGGGGGACAGTGTCACTGATGCATGCACTGTCACTGCTCAGCATCCTCGTGGCCTCCTCAAATGGTGACAGGACAGTGCATGCATCCCTGATCATGGCCCACTGGTGTGGGGAAAAAAAAACAAGCTCCCCTGACCCTGTCCTGGTGACATAGTCGCACAGGTACTCATTGATGGCCCTCTGCTGCGTGTGCTGCGCTGCTGGACCATGAGTCAGCGGTAATATGCACAATACCACTGACCACCCTGTCCAGCGAGGCCAAGACATAGCCTTCCACATGCCAGTAGAGAGCCGGAATTGCCTTCCATGAGAAAAAGTGGCGTTTGGGAACCTGCCACTGAGGAACCACACATTCCACAAACTCACGGAACGGGCAGAGTCTACCAACTGAAAAGGTAGCAGTTGAAGTGCTAGCAATTTAGCCAAGCTAGCATTCAACCGCTGGGCATGTGGATGGCTGGGAGCGAACTTCTTTCGGCGGTGCAGCAGCTGGGGCAGGGAAATTTGCCTGGTACAATCTGACGTTGGTGTACCGATAGCAGATTGCCCCCAAGTACTTGGCTGTGACACACCTAATTCTACACCTTCATTCCTCTCAGTGCAGGTCTCAGAGAGGACTGAATGTATAGTGGGGTTGGATATCCCAGCTGATGAGGAGCAAGGAGAGGTCCTCTTTGTTCTTTGGTGTGGGTCTTTTAGGTAAGCTTGCCAACGAACTGCATGGCAGGTCAACATATGTCTGGTCAATCATGTGGTGCCCAAGCAGGAGATGTTTTGGCCACCCGAGATACGCTTGAGACATATGTTGCAAATAGCAGTGGTGGGATCTGATGCACTCGTCTCAAAAAAGGCCCACACCAAAGAACTTTTGGAATAACGCGCAGAGACAGCAGCGCCCTGCATATGCGGAGCTCTGCAGTGTGATGCAGTTGGTGTGCTACCCTTAAGCTGGCCCCTGGAGGGCACCCTGCCTCATTGGTGATGTGCCCCTTCCTCCCCCTCCTCCTCTCTCCTATCAGGCACCCACGTGAAGTCAGTGACCTCATCATCCCCTCCCTCCTCATCACTGGAGCAAAGCTGGCAGTATGCTGCAGCTGGGGGAACATGACTGCCAGATTGCTGTCCTTCTTGGGCACCCCCTCTAACTGGGCTCATGTTACTGCCTTCCTCTAGCTGGGTACCTTAATCAGAGCCTTCAAAACGCTGGGCATCCTCCTGGAGCATGTACCCAACACTGTGGTCAAACAGTTCGGGGGACTCCTGAGGAGGACATCGTGGGGCTAAAGAAGGAGTGACTGATGCCATTGAGCCGAGGGAAGAGGCAGCTTTGGCAGCTGCTTTGCCAGACAAATACCCTGAGCCTGGGTGAGGTAGGATGGGGAGGATGAGGACGGCTTGGTCATCCACTCTACCAAGTCTTCCACATGTTGTGGCTCAACACGACCAGCTGCCAAAAAAAGGACAAGCGTGTCCCACGGCCACGTGCTGATGTGGATGCACCGTCTCTACGACCAGCACTGTTTCCTCTAGACACAGATCCTGCTTGCCTTCTTTTATTGGCTTGTGACTGTCTGCCTCTCCTTGTTGGCCTTCCAGACATACTAATGGCCTGCAGTGAGATGTAGCTGCACAAAGCAGGGATGTATATATGTACTGATACTGCATCTATCAGAATCAATTGCCTGCCTGTAGTATTATTAGTATGAGAACACCAGCACTTGTCTTCAGGTAGCTTTTGGTGCACACTGTGCAGAGGATGAAGTACACTAACTGTAAATACTGTAACTGCCTGCCTGTGGTATTAATAGGAGCAGAACAACAGCAATTGCCTTCAGGTAGCTTTAGGTGCACACTGTGCAGAGGACGCAGTACGCTAGCTGTAAATACTGTAGATGCCTGCCTGTAATATTAATAGGATCAGAAGAACACCACCAATTTTATTCAGGTAGCTTTAGGTGCACACTGTGCAGAGGACACAGTACACTAACTGTAAATACTGTAGTTGCCTGCCTGTGGTATTAATATAGGATCAGAAGAACACCACCAATTTTATTCAGGTAGCTTTAGGTGCACACTGTGCAGAGCAGTGTTTCTCAACTCCAGTCCTCAAGGCGCCCCAACAGGTCATGTTTTCAGGATTTCCCTCAGATAAAACAGCTGTGGTAATTACTAAGGCAGTGAAACTGATCAAATCACCTGTGCAAAATAATGGACAGCCTCAAAACATGACCTGTTGGGGCGCTTGAGGACTGGAGTTGAGAAACAGTGGTGCAGAGCACGCAGTACACTAACTGTAAATACTGTAGCTGTCTGCCTGTGGTATTAATAGGATCAGAAGAACACCACTAATTTTCATCAGGTAGCTTTAGGTGCACACTGTGCAGAGGACACAGTACACTAACTGTAAATACTGTAGCTGCCTGACTGTGGTATTAATATAGGATCAGAAGAACACCACCAATTTTCTTCAGGTATCTTTAGGTGCTCACTGTGCAGCGGACACACTACACTAACTGTAAAAACTGTATCTGCCTGCCTGTGGTATTAATAGGATCAGAAGAACACCACTCATTTTCATCAGGTAGCTTTTGGTGCACACTGTGCAGAGGACACAGTACACTAACTGTAAATACTGTAGCTGCCTGCCTGTGGTATTAATAGAAGCAGAACAATAGCAATTGTCTCCAGGTAGCTATAAGTGCACACTGTGCAGAGGACACACTACACTAACTGTAAATACTGTAGCTGGCTGCCTGTGGTATTAATAGGATCAGAAGAACATCACCAATTTTATTCAGGTAGTTTAGGTGCTCACTGTGCAGAAGACACAGTACACTAACTGTAAATACTGTAGCTGCCTGCCTGTGGTATTAATAGGAGCAGAACAACAGCAATTGTCTCCAGGTAGCTTTAGGTGCACACTGTGCAGAGGACGCACTACACTAACTGTAAATACTGTAGCTGCCTGCCTGTGGTATTAATATGGGATCAGAAGAACACCACCAATTTTATTCAGGTAGTTTAGGTGCACACTGTGCAGAGGACACAGTACACTAACTGTAAATACTGTAGCTGCCTGCCTGTGGTATTAATAGGATCAGAATAACACCACTAATTTTCTTCAGGTAGCTTTATGTGCACACTGTGCAGAGGACGCATTACACTAACTGTAAATATTGTAACTGCCTGCCTGTGGTATTAATAGGATCAGAAGAACACCACTAATTTTCTTCAGGTAGCTTTAGGTGCACACTGTGCAGAGGACACAGTATACTAACTGTAAATACTTTAGCTGCCTGCCTGTGGTATTAATAGGAGCAGAACAAAAGCAATTGTCTCCAGGTAGCTTTAGGTGCACACTGTGCAGAGGATGCACTATACTAACTGTAAATACAGTAGCTGCCTGCCTGTGGTATTAATAGGATCAAAGGAACACCACTAATTTTCTTAAGGTAGCTTTAGGTGCACACTGTGCAGAGGACACAGTACACTAACTGTAAAAACTGTATCTGCCTGCCTGTGGTATTAATAGGATCAGAAGAACACCACTCATTTTCATCAGGTAGCTTTAGGTGCACACTGTGCAGAGGACACAGTACACTAACTGTAAATACTGTAGCTGCCTGCCTGTGGTATTAATAGAAGCAGAACAATAGCAATTGTCTCCAGGTAGCTATAAGTGCACACTGTGCAGAGGACACACTACACTAACTGTAAATACTGTAGCTGGCTGCCTGTGGTATTAATAGGATCAGAAGAACATCACCAATTTTATTCAGGTAGTTTAGGTGCTCACTGTGCAGAAGACACAGTACACTAACTGTAAATACTGTAGCTGCCTGCCTGTGGTATTAATAGGAGCAGAACAACAGCAATTGTCTCCAGGTAGCTTTAGGTGCACACTGTGCAGAGGACGCACTACACTAACTGTAAATACTGTAGCTGCCTGCCTGTGGTATTAATATGGGATCAGAAGAACACCACCAATTTTATTCAGGTAGTTTAGGTGCACACTGTGCAGAGGACACAGTACACTAACTGTAAATACTGTAGCTGCCTGCCTGTGGTATTAATAGGATCAGAATAACACCACTAATTTTCTTCAGGTAGCTTTATGTGCACACTGTGCAGAGGACGCATTACGCTAACTGTAAATATTGTAACTGCCTGCCTGTGGTATTAATAGGATCAGAAGAACACCACTAATTTTCTTCAGGTAGCTTTAGGTGCACACTGTGCAGAGGACACAGTATACTAACTGTAAATACTTTAGCTGCCTGCCTGTGGTATTAATAGGAGCAGAACAAAAGCAATTGTCTCCAGGTAGCTTTAGGTGCACACTGTGCAGAGGATGCACTATACTAACTGTAAATACAGTAGCTGCCTGCCTGTGGTATTAATAGGATCAAAGGAACACCACTAATTTTCTTAAGGTAGCTTTAGGTGCACACTGTGCAGAGGACACACTACACTAACTGTAAATACTGTAGCTGCCTGCCTGTGGTATTAATAGGATCAGAAGAACATCACCAATTTTATTCAGGGAGTTTAGGTGCACACTGTACAGAGGACACAGTACACTAACTGTAAATACTGTAGCTGCCTGCCTGTGGTATTAATAGGAGCAGAACAACAGCAATTGTCTCCAGGTAGCTTTAGGTGCACACTGTGCAGAGGACGCACTACACTAACTTTAAATACTGTAGCTGCCTGCCTGTGGTATTAATAGGATCAGAATAACACCACTAATTTTCTTCAGGTAGCTTTAGGTGCACACTGTGCAGAGGACGCAGTACACTAACTGTAAATACTTTAGCTGCCTGCCTGTGGTGTTAATAGGAGCAGAACAACAGCAATTTTCTCCAGGTAGCTTTAGGCGCACAATGCAGAGCATGCACTACAATAACTGTAAATACAGTAGCTGCCTGCCTGTGGTATTAATAGGATCAGAAGAACACCACTAATTTTATTCAGGTAGCTTTAGGTGCACACTGTGCAGAGGACGCAGTATACTAACTTTAAATACTGTATCTGCCTGCCTGTGGTATTAATATAGGATCAGAAGAACACCACCAATTTTATTCAGGTAGCTTTAGGTGCACACTGTGCAGAGGACGCACTACACTAACTTTAAATACAGTAGCTGCCTACCTGTGATATTAATAGGATCAGAAGAACACCAGCAATTTTATTCCGGTAGCTTTAGTTGCACACTGTGCAGAGGATGCATTACACTAACTGTAAATACTGTAGCTGCTTGCCTGTGGTATTAATAGGATCAGAAGAACACAACCAATTTTCTTCAGGTAGCTTTAGGTACACACTGTGCAGAGGACACAGTACACTAACTGTAAATACTTTAGCTGCCTGCCTGTGGTATTAATAGGAGAAGAACAACAGCAATTGTCTCCAGGTAGCTTTAGGTGCACACTGTGCAGAGGACGCACTACACTAACTGTAAATACTGTAGCTGCCTGCCTGTGGTATTAATAGGATCAGAAGAACACCACTAATTTTCATCAGGTAGCTTTAGGTGCACACTCTGTAGAGGACGCAGTACACTAACTGTAAATACTGTAGCTGCTTGCCTGTGGTATTAATAGGATCAGAAGAACACCACCAATTTTCTTCAGGTAGCTTTAGGTACACACTGTGCAGAGGATTCAGTGCACTATCTGTAAATACTGTAGCTGCCTGCCTGTGTTATTAATATAGGATCAGAAGAACACCACCAATTTTCTTCAGGTAGCTTTAGGTGCACACTGTGCAGAGGACGCACTACACTAACTTTAAATACTGTAGCTGCCTGCCTGTGGTATTAATAGGATCAGAATAACACCACTAATTTTCTTCAGGTAGCTTTAGGTGCACACTGTGCAGAGGACGCAGTACACTAACTGTAAATACTTTAGCTGCCTGCCTGTGGTGTTAATAGGAGCAGAACAACAGCAATTTTCTCCAGGTAGCTTTAGGTGCACACTGCAGAGGATGCACTACAATAACTGTAAATACAGTAGCTGCCTGCCTGTGGTATTAATAGGATCAGAAGAACACCACTAATTTTATTCAGGTAGCTTTAGGTGCACACTGTGCAGAGGACGCAGTACACTAACTGTAAATACTGTATCTGCCTGCCTGTGGTATTAATATAGGATCAGAAGAACACCACCAATTTTATTCAGGTAGCTTTAGGTGCACACTGTGCAGAGGACGCACTACACTAACTTTAAATACAGTAGCTGCCTACCTGTGATATTAATAGGATCAGAAGAACACCAGCAATTTTATTCCGGTAGCTTTAGTTGCACACTGTGCAGAGGATGCATTACACTAACTGTAAATACTGTAGCTGCTTGCCTGTGGTATTAATAGGATCAGAAGAACACAACCAATTTTCTTCAGGTAGCTTTAGGTACACACTGTGCAGAGGACACAGTACAATAACTGTAAATACTTTAGCTGCCTGCCTGTGGCATTAATAGGAGAAGAACAACAGCAATTGTCTCCAGGTAGCTTTAGGTGCACACTGTGCAGAGGACGCACTACACTAACTGTAAATACAGTAGCTGCCTGCCTGTGGTATTAATAGGATCAGAAGAACACCACTAATTTTCATCAGGTAGCTTTAGGTGCACACTCTGTAGAGGACGCAGTACACTAACTGTAAATACTGTAGCTGCTTGCCTGTGGTATTAATAGGATCAGAAGAACACCACCAATTTTCTTCAGGTAGCTTTAGGTACACACTGTGCAGAGGATTCAGTGCACTATCTGTAAATACTGTAGCTGCCTGCCTGTGTTATTAATATAGGATCAGAAGAACACCACCAATTTTCTTCAGGTAGCTTTAGGTGCACACTGTGCAGAGGACGCAGTACACTAACTGTAAATACTGTAGCTGCCTGCCTGTGGTATTAATAGGATCAGAAGAACACCACTAATTTTCATCAGGTAGCTTTAGGTGCACACTGTGCAGAGGACACAGTACACTAACTGTAAATACTGTAGCTGCCTGCCTATGGTATTAATAGGAGCAAAACAACAGCAAATGTCTCCTGGTAGCTTTAGGTGCACACTGTGCAGAGGACGCACTACACTAACTTTAAATACTGTAGCTGCCTGCCTGTGGTATTAATAGGATCAGAATAACACCACTAATTTTCTTCAGGTAGCTTTAGGTGCACACTGTGCAGAGGACGCATTACACTAACTGTAAATATTGTAGCTGCCTGCCTGTGGTATTAATAGGATCAGAAGAACACCACTAATTTTCTTCAGGTAGCTTTAGGTGCACACTGTGCAGAGGACACAGTACACAAACTGTAAATACTTTAGCTGCCTGCCTGTGGTATTAATAGGAGCAGAACAACAGCAATTGTCTCCAGGTAGCTTTAGGTGCACACTGTGCAGAGGACGCAGTACACTAACTGTAAATACTGTAGCTGCCTGCCTGTGGTATTAATATAGGATCAGAAGAACACCACCAATTTTATTCAGGTAGTTTAGGTGCACACTGTGCTGAGGACACAGTACACTAACTGTAAATACTGTAGCTGCCTGCCTGTGGTATTAATAGGAGCAGAACAACAGCAATTTTCTCCAGGTAGCTTTAGGTGCACACTGTGCAGAGGACGCACTACACTAACTTTAAATACTGTAGCTGCCTGCCTGTGGTATTAATAGGATCAGAATAACACCACTAATTTTCTTCAGGTAGCTTTAGGTGCACACTGTGCAGAGGACGCAGTACACTAACTGTAAATACTTTAGCTGCCTGCCTGTGGTGTTAATAGGAGCAGAACAACAGCAATTTTCTCCAGGTAGTTTTAGGTGCACACTGCAGAGGATGCACTACAATAACTGTAAATACAGTAGCTGCCTGCCTGTGGTATTAATAGGATCAGAAGAACACCACTAATTTTATTCAGGTAGCTTTAGGTGCACACTGTGCAGAGGACGCAGTACACTAACTGTAAATACAGTATCTGCCTGCCTGTGGTATTAATATAGGATCAGAAGAACACCACCAATTTTATTCAGGTAGCTTTAGGTGCACACTGTGCAGAGGACGCACTACACTAACTTTAAATACAGTAGCTGCCTACCTGTGATATTAATAGGATCAGAAGAACACCAGCAATTTTATTCCGGAAGCTTTAGTTGCACACTGTGCAGAGGATGCATTACCCTAACTGTAAATACTGTAGCTGCTTGCCTGTGGTATTAATAGGATCAGAAGAACACAACCAATTTTCTTCAGGTAGCTTTAGGTACACACTGTGCAGAGGACACAGTACACTAACTGTAAATACTTTAGCTGCCTGCCTGTGGTATTAATAGGAGAAGAACAACAGCAATTGTCTCCAGGTAGCTTTAGGTGCACACTGTGCAGAGGACGAACTACACTAACTGTAAATACAGTAGCTGCCTGCCTGTGGTATTAATAGGATCAGAAGAACACCACTAATTTTCATCAGGTAGCTTTAGGTGCACACTCTGTAGAGGACGCAGTACACTAATTGTAAATACTGTAGCTGCTTGCCTGTGGTATTAATAGGATCAGAAGAACACCACCAATTTTCTTCAGGTAGCTTTAGGTACACACTGTGCAGAGGATTCAGTGCACTATCTGTAAATACTGTAGCTGCCTGCCTGTGTTATTAATATAGGATCAGAAGAACACCACCAATTTTCTTCAGGTAGCTTTAGGTGCACACTGTGCAGAGGACGCAGTACACTAACTGTAAATACTGTAGCTGCCTGCCTGTGGTATTAATAGGATCAGAAGAACACCACTAATTTTCATCAGGTATCTTTAGGTGCACACTGTGCAGAGGACACAGTACACTAACTGTAAATACTGTAGCTGCCTGCCTGTGGTATTAATAGGAGCAAAACAACAGCAATTGTCTCCTGGTAGCTTTAGGTGCACACTGTGCAGAGGACGCACTACACTAACTTTAAATACTGTAGCTGCCTGCCTGTGGTATTAATAGGATCAGAATAACACCACTAATTTTCTTCAGGTAGCTTTAGGTGCACACTGTGCAGAGGACGCATTACACTAACTGTAAATATTGTAGCTGCCTGCCTGTGGTATTAATAGGATCAGAAGAACACCACTAATTTTCTTCAGGTAGCTTTAGGTGCACACTGTGCAGAGGACACAGTACACAAACTGTAAATACTTTAGCTGCCTGCCTGTGGTATTAATAGGAGCAGAACAACAGCAATTGTCTCCAGGTAGCTTTAGGTGCACACTGTGCAGAGGACGCAGTACACTAACTGTAAATACTGTAGCTGCCTGCCTGTGGTATTAATATAGGATCAGAAGAACACCACCAATTTTATTCAGGTAGTTTAGGTGCACACTGTGCTGAGGACACAGTACACTAACTGTAAATATTGTAGCTGCCTGCCTGTGGTATTAATAGGAGCAGAACAACAGCAATTGTCTCCAGGTAGCTTTAGGTGCACACTGTGCAGAGGACGCACTACACTAACTTTAAATACTGTAGCTGCCTACCTGTGATATTAATAGGATCAGAAGAACACCAGAAATTTTATTCCGGTAGCTTTAGTTGCACACTGGGCAGAGGACGCATTACACTAACTGTAAATACTGTAGCTGCCTGCCTGTGGTATTAATAGGAGCAGAACAACAGCAATTGTCTCCAGGTAGCTTTAGGTGCACACTGTGCAGAGGATGCACTATACTAACTGTAAATACAGTAGCTGCCTGCCTGTGGTATTAATAGGATCAAAAGAACACCACTAATTTTCTTAAGGTAGCTTTAGGTGCACACTGTGCAGAGGACACACTACACTAACTGTAAATACTGTAGCTGCCTGCCTGTGGTATTAATAGGATCAGAAGAACATCACCAATTTTATTCAGGGAGTTTAGGTGCACACTGTGCAGAGGACACAGTACACTAACTGTAAATACTGTAGCTGCCTGCCTGTGGTATTAATAGGAGCAGAACAACAGCAATTGTCTCCAGGTAGCTTTTTGTGCACACTGTGCAGAGGACGCACTACACTAACTTTAAATACTGTAGCTGCCTGCCTGTGGTATTAATAGGAGCAGAACAACAGCAATTGTCTCCAGGTAGCTTTAGGTGCACACTGTGCAGAGGACGCACTACACTAACTATAAATACTGTGGCTGCCTGCCTGTGGTATTAATAGGATCAGAAGAACACCACTAATTTTCTTCAGGTAGCTTTAGGTGCACACTGTGCAGAGGACACAGTACACTAACTGTAAATACTGTAGCTGCCTGCCTGTGGTATTAATAGGAGCAGAACAACAGCAATTGTCTCCAGGTAGCTTTAGGTGCACACTGTGCAGAGGACGCACTACACTAACTATAAATACTGTGGCTGCCTGCCTGTGGTATTAATAGGATCAGAAGAACACCACTAATTTTCTTCAGGTAGCTTTAGGTGCACACTGTGCAGAGGATGCACTATACTAACTGTAAATACAGTAGCTGCCTGCCTGTGGTATTAATAGGATCAGAATAACACCACTAATTTTCTTCAGGTAGCTTTAGGTGCACACTGTGCAGAGGACGCATTACACTAACTGTAAATATTGTAGCTGCCTGCCTGTGATATTAATAGGATCAGAAGAACACCACTAATTTTCTTCAGGTAGCTTTAGGTGCACACTGTGCAGAGGACACAGTACACAAACTGTAAATACTTTAGCTGCCTGCCTGTGGTATTAATAGGAGCAGAACAACAGCAATTGTCTCCAGGTAGGTTTAGGTGCACACTGTGCAGAGGACGCAGTACACTAACTGTAAATACTGTAGCTGCCTGCCTGAGGTATTAATATAGGATCAGAAGAAAACCACCAATTTTATTCAGGTAGTTTAGGTGCACACTGTGCTGAGGACACAGTACACTAACTGTAAATATTGTAGCTGCCTGCCTGTGGTATTAATAGGAGCAGAACAACAGCAATTGTCTCCAGGTAGCTTTAGGTGCACACTGTGCAGAGGACGCACTACTCTAACTTTAAATACTGTAGCTGCCTACCTGTGATATTAATAGGATCAGAAGAACACCAGAAATTTTATTCCGGTAGCTTTAGTTGCACACTGGGCAGAGGACGCATTACACTAACTGTAAATACTGTAGCTGCCTGCCTGTGGTATTAATAGGAGCAGAACAACAGCAATTGTCTCCAGGTAGCTTTAGGTGCACACTGTGCAGAGGATGCACTATACTAACTGTAAATACAGTAGCTGCCTGCCTGTGGTATTAATAGGATCAGAAGAACATCACCAATTTTATTCAGGGAGTTTAGGTGCACACTGTGCAGAGGACACAGTACACTAACTGTAAATACTGTAGCTGCCTGCCTGTGGTATTAATAGGAGCAGAACAACAGCAATTGTCTCCAGGTAGCTTTTTGTGCACACTGTGCAGAGGACGCACTACACTAACTTTAAATACTGTAGCTGCCTGCCTGTGGTATTAATAGGATCAGAATAACACCACTAATTTTCTTCAGGTAGCTTTAGGTGCACACGGTGCAGAGGACGCAGTACACTAACTGTAAATACTTTAGCTGCCTGCCTGTGGTGTTAATAGGAGCAGAACAACAGCAATTTTCTCCAGGTAGCTTTAGGTGCACACTGCAGAGGATGCACTACAATAACTGTAAATACAGTAGCTGCCTGCCTGTGGTATTAATAGGATCAGAAGAACACCACTAATTTTCTTCAGGTAGCTTTAGGTGCACACTGTGCAGAGGACGCAGTACACTAACTGTAAATACTGTATCTGCCTGCCTGTGGTATTAATATAGGATCAGAAGAACACCACCAATTTTATTCAGGTAGCTTTAGGTGCACACTGTGCAGAGGACGCACTACACTAACTTTAAATACAGTAGCTGCCTACCTGTGATATTAATAGGATCAGAAGAACACCAGCAATTTTATTCCGGTAGCTTTAGTTGCACACTGTGCAGAGGATGCATTACACTAACTGTAAATACTGTAGCTGCTTGCCTGTGGTATTAATAGGATCATAAGAGCACAACCAATTTTCTTCAGGTAGCTTTAGGTACACACTGTGCAGAGGACACAGTACACTAACTGTAAATACTTTAGCTGCCTGCCTGTGGTATTAATAGGAGAAGAACAACAGCAATTGTCTCCAGGTAGCTTTAGGTGCACACTGTGCAGAGGACGCACTACACTAACTGTAAATACAGTAGCTGCCTGCCTGTGGTATTAATAGGATCAGAAGAACACCACTAATTTTCATCAGGTAGCTTTAGGTGCACACTCTGTAGAGGACGCAGTACACTAACTGTAAATACTGTAGCTGCCTGCCTGTGGTATTAATAGGAGCAGAACAACAGCAATTGTCTCCAGGTAGCTTTAGGTGCACACTGTGCAGAGGATGCACTACACTAACTATAAATACTGTGGCTGCCTGCCTGTGGTATTAATAGGATCAGAAGAACACCACTAATTTTCTTCAGGTAGCTTTAGGTGCACACTGTGCAGAGGACACAGTACACTAACTGTAAATACTGTAGCTGCCTGCCTGTGGTATTAATAGGAGCAGAACAACAGCAATTGTCTCCAGGTAGCTTTAGGTGCACACTGTGCAGAGGACGCACTACACTAACTATAAATACTGTGGCTGCCTGCCTGTGGTATTAATAGGATCAGAAGAACACCACTAATTTTCTTCAGGTAGCTTTAGGTGCACACTGTGCAGAGGATGCACTATACTAACTGTAAATACAGTAGCTGCCTGCCTGTGGTATTAATAGGATCAAAAGAACACCACTAATTTTCTTAAGGTAGCTTTAGGTGCACACTGTGCAGAGGACACACTACACTAACTGTAAATACTGTAGCTGCCTGCCTGTGGTATTAATAGGATCAGAAGAACATCACCAATTTTATTCAGGGAGTTTAGGTGCACACTGTACAGAGGACACAGTACACTAACTGTAAATACTGTAGCTCCCTGCCTGTGGTATTAATAGGAGCAGAACAACAGCAATTGTCTCCAGGTAGCTTTAGGTGCACACTGTGCAGAGGACGCACTACACTAACTTTAAATACTGTAGCTGCCTGCCTGTGGTATTAATAGGATCAGAATAACACCACTAATTTTCTTCAGGTAGCTTTAGGTGCACACTGTGCAGAGGAAGCAGTACACTAACTGTAAATACTTTAGCTGCCTGCCTGTGGTGTTAATAGGAGCAGAACAACAGCAATTTTCTCCAGGTAGCTTTAGGTGCACACTGCAGAGGATGCACTACAATAACTGTAAATACAGTAGCTGCCTGCCTGTGGTATTAATAGGATCAGAAGAACACCACTAATTTTACTCAGGTAGCTTTAGGTGCACACTGTGCAGAGGACGCAGTACACTAACTGTAAATACTGTATCTGCCTGCCTGTGGTATTAATATAGGATCAGAAGAACACCACCAATTTTATTCAGGTAGCATTAGGTGCACACTGTGCAGAGGACGCACTACACTAACTTTAAATACAGTAGCTGCCTACCTGTGATATTAATAGGATCAGAAGAACACCAGCAATTTTATTCCGGTAGCTTTAGTTGCACACTGTGCAGAGGATGCATTACACTAACTGTAAATACTGTAGCTGCTTGCCTGTGGTATTAATAGGATCATAAGAACACAACCAATTTTCTTCAGGTAGCTTTAGGTACACACTGTGCAGAGGACACAGTACACTAACTGTAAATACTTTAGCTGCCTGCCTGTGGTATTAATAGGAGAAGAACAACAGCAATTGTCTCCAGGTAGCTTTAGGTGCACACTGTGCAGAGGACGCACTACACTAACTGTAAATACAGTAGCTGCCTGCCTGTGGTATTAATAGGATCAGAAGAACACCACTAATTTTCATCAGGTAGCTTTAGGTGCACACTCTGTAGAGGACGCAGTACACTAACTGTAAATACTGTAGCTGCTTGCCTGTGGTATTAATAGGATCAGAAGAACACCACCAATTTTCTTCAGGTAGCTTTAGGTACACACTGTGCAGAGGATTCAGTGCACTATCTGTAAATACTGTAGCTGCCTGCCTGTGTTATTAATATAGTATCAGAAGAACACCACCAATTTTCTTCAGGTAGCTTTAGGTGCACACTGTGCAGAGGACGCAGTACACTAACTGTAAATACTGTAGCTGCCTGCCTGTGGTATTAATAGGAGCAAAACAACAGCAATTGTCTCCTGGTAGCTTTAGGTACACACTGTGCAGAGGATTCAGTGCACTAACTGTAAATACTGTAGCTGCCTGCCTGTGGTATTAATAGGATCAGAAGAACATCACCAATTTTGTTCAAGTAGTTTAGGTGCACACTGTGCAGAGGACACAGTACACTAACTGTAAATACTGTAGCTGCCTGCCTGTGGTATTAATAGGAGCAGAAGAACAGCAATTGTCTCCAGGTAGCTTGTGGTATTAATAGGAGTGGTATTAATAGGAGCAGAACAACAGCAATTGTCTCCAGGTAGCTTTAGGTGCACACTGTGCAGAGGACGCAGTACACTAACTGTAAATACTGTAGCTGCCTGCCTGTGGTATTAATATAGGATCAGAAGAACACCACCAATTTTATTCAGGTAGTTTTGGTGCACACTGTGCAGAGGACACAGTACACAAACTGTAAATACTGTAGCTGCCTGCCTGTGGTATTAATAGGAGCAGAACAACAGCAATTGTCTCCAGGTAGCTTTAGGTGCACACTGTGCAGAGGACGCACTACACTAACTTTAAATACTGTAGCTGCCTACCTGTGATATTAATAGGATCAGAAGAACACCAGCAATTTTATTCCGGTAGCTTTAGTTGCACACTGGGCAGAGGACGCATTACACTAACTGTAAATACTGTAGCTGCCTTCCTGTGGTATTAATAGGAGCAGAACAACAGCAATTGTCTCCAGGCAGCTTTAGGTGAACACTGTGCAGAGGACGCACTACACTAACTTTAAATTCTGTAGCTGCCTACCTGTGATATTAATAGGATCAGAAGAACACCACTAATTTTATTCAGGTAGCTTTAGGTGCACACTGTGCAGAGGACGCAGTACACTAACTGTAAATACTGTAGCTTCTTGCCTGTGGTATTAATAGGATCAGAAGAACACCACCAATTTTCTCCAGGTAGCTTTAAGTGCACACTGTGTAGAGGACGCACTACGCTAACTGTAAATACTGTGGCTGCCTGCCTGTGGTATTAATAGGATCAGAAGAATACCACTAATTTTCTTCAGGTAGCTTTAGGTGCACACTGTGCAGAGGACACAGTACACTAACTGTAAATACTGTAGCTGCCTGCCTGTGTTATTAATAGGAGCAGAACAACAGCAATTGTCTCCAGGTAGCTTTAGGTGCACACTGTGCAGAGGACGCACTACACTAACTATAAATACTGTTGCTGCCTGCCTGTGCTATTAATAGGATCAGAAGAACACCACTAATTTTCTTCAGGTAGCTTTAGGTGCACACTGTGCAAAGGACGCATTACACTAACTGTAAATACTGTAGCATCCTGCCTGTGGTATTAATAGGATCAGAAGAACACCACTAATTTTCTTCAGGTAGCTTTAGGTGCACACTGTGCAGAGGACACAGTACAATAACTGTAAATACTTTAGCTGCCTGCCTGTGGTATTAATAGAAGCAGAACAACAGCAATTGTCTCCAGGTAGCCTTAGGTGCACACTGTGCAGGGGACGCACTACACTAAATTGTAAATACTGCAGCTGCCTGCGGTACTGTACTAATAGGATCAGAAGAACATCACTAATTTTCTTCAGGTAGCTTTAGGTGCACACTGTGCAGAGGACGCACTACACTAATGTAGCAATAACTCTCGGTGGAGCTGATGATTTAAGCGGGCCTGCCCTCTAAGCTCTTCACCCTTCTTAAATTGTTTAATTCCCTTGACAAAACTGTAGTGCAGTGTTGTAACAATGTGAATATCAACTTTAACCCACAATATACACTTATGGTTATAGTTACCTCTTCCTGGGTGTTGGCAACTCCACCTGCAGGAGAAATGACAACACTGAACACAAATTTCAATAATAACCAAAAATAACTTCTTTCTTTGGGTAAATAATATATTTATATAAAGAGTTAGTACAGCAACTATACTATCACACCAATGTAGTGTAATAGTATAAGAAATGGTTATGACAATCAATAACAGACACAGATATATATATATATATTTGTATAAATCTATACCCGGGAGCTCCCCCTGCTCTAGACCTTAAAGTCACTATCCTTTGTAACTAAATGCAGGGCCCTGCAATGAAAAGGTAGTCCTGACGTCTTCAGTCTTCACTAGCTTTTATAATTGTAATCCGCAAAGGGGTTCCTCCTGGGTGTTGCGCAGTGTAATGTAACACACTAAAACAATTGTAATCCAGCAGATTGACTAAGTGTTCTCATATGAAGAAAACAAACATCTAGCATCCGCTCTTGAATACTGAAGTCTATTCAGATGTGAAGTTCTCCAACTTAACTTGTTCCGTGGGACTATCAGTCTCAGCAACACTCTGTGCAGTTCTAAATGTGTGTGTAGTATTTAAATAAACTTCTGGGTGTTAACCCTTTCACCACACAGGATCCGAGCAGGTGGATGCCTCCATTTCAGCAGTTCTCAGTCAGTATAGAGCCACCACCTCGCCATCACACTGTTCCGTTCACTAACGACCAGGAGTCCTCGGTTATCTCCCTACAGGTCTCCAGAACGATCACTTCTGCTGTCCTAGCACACTGTGATGCGATGGCAGGATCCTTGCAGCTGCTCCGCTCCTTCGCAAAGTAGGCCGCAACCCTGTGGGACACACACACCCACAGAGTCCTTCTGGCAGGCCACGTGTCCCAGCAACAAGAGACCTAAAATGGCCGCTGCTTACCCTTTTATATCCTCCCACAATGCAGTTCAGTTCTCACCTTGTCCAGGAGCATTGTGGGTGGGTCAGACCTAAAGTTCCGAAGTAAACAATAAATCACTTCCATGTCACTTCACTTAATCATGAAACGTAAACATCTTGTACTTTCTCAATTGTCCACAAGATGGCACTAGCACAACTTATGTACTATATAACACACATATGACTAGAAACACAAGTTGTCAGCGCTACACTAACTTTTAAATATTACAGCTGCCTGTGGTACTGTACTAATAGGATCAGAAGAACACCAGTAATTTTCTTCAGGTAGCTTTAGCTGCACACTTTGCAGAGGACGCACTACACTAACTTGTAAATACTGCAGCTGCCTGCGGTACTGTACTAATAGGATCAGAAGAACACCACCAATTTGCTTCAGGTAGCTTTAGGTGCACATTGTGCAGAGAACGCACTAAACTAACTTGTAAATACAGTAGGTGCCTGCCTGTGTTATTAATAGGATTAGAAGAACACAACTAATTTTCTTCAGGTAGCTTTAGGTGCATACTGTGCAGAGGACACAGTACACTAACTGTAAATACTGTAGCTGCCTGCCTGTGGTATTAATAGGAGCAGAACACCAGCAATTGTCTCCAGGTAGCTTTAGGTGCACACTGTGCAGAGGATGCACTACACTAACTGTAAATACTTTAGCTGCCTGCCTGTGGTACTAATAGGATCAGAAGAACACCACTAATTTTCTTAAGGTAGCTTTAGGTGCACATTGTGCAGAGAACGCACTACACTAACTTGTAAATACTGCAGCTGCCTGCAGTACTGTACTAATAAGATCAGTAGAACACCGCTAATTTTCTTCAGATAGCTTTGGTGCACACTGTGCAGAGGACGCACTACACTAACTTGTAAATACTGCAGCTGCCTGTGGTACTGTACTAATAGAATTAGAAGAACACTACTAATTTTCTTCAGGTAGCTTTAGGTGCACACGGTGCAGAGGACGCACCAAACTAACTTGTAAATACTGCAGCTGCCTGTGGTACTGTACTAATAGGATCAGAAGAACACCACTAATTTTCATCAGGTAGCTTTAGGTGCACACTGTGCAGAGGACGCACTAAACTAACTTGTAAATACTGCAGCTGCTTGCGGTACTGTACTAATAGGATCAGAAGAACACCACTAATTTTCTTCAGGTAGCTTTAGGTGCACACTGTGAAGAGAATGCACTACACTATCTTGTAAATACTGCAGCTGCCTGTGGTACTGTACTAATAGGATCAGAAGAACACCACTAATTTTCTTCAGGTAGCTTTAGGTGCACACTGTGCAGAGGACGCACTATACTAAATTGTAAATACTACAGCTGCCTGTGGTACTGTACTAATAGGATAAGAAGAACAGCACTAATTTTCTTCAGGTAGCTTTAGGTGCACACTGTGCAGAGGACGCACTACACTAACTGTAAATACTGTAGCTAATAGGACTAATAGGATCAGAAGAACACCACCAATTTTCTTCAGGTAGCTGTAAATACTATAAAAACACCTGCCTGCCTGTCAGTAGTAGGAAGAGAATAACAGGAATGAATCTAGCTAAACTGAATACAGTGTATATATATATATATATATATATATATATATATATATATATACAACACCTAGGATGTATATATATACACAATACACTGTATGTGCAGCTAACTGACCCGCCTGCCTACTATTTAATCTAACTTAAATCAAATGACACTGTCTCTCTGTCTATCTATCTCTCTCTCAACGCCAGAACACCCTACACAGGGCCTCCATGCAGGCAGCCTTATATAGTGTGGGGAGTGTACTAAACCCCCTGAGCCATAATTGGCCAAAGCCACCCTGGCTTTGGCCAATTACGGCTCTCTGTACAGACAGCGCTGTGATTGGCCAAGCATGCGGGTCATAGTGCATGCTTGGCCAATCATCAGCCAGCAATGCACTGCGATGCCGCAGTGAATTATGGGCTGTGACACGCCACTCGAATTTGGCGCGAATGGCCCATATTGTTCGTAATTCGGCAAAACGACTGAACACGCGATGTTCGAGTCGAACATGGGTTCGACTTGAACATGAAGCTCATCCCTACTGATTATTCTGCAGCTAGCAGAATCAACTGCCTGCCTGTGGTATTAATAGGATCAGAACACCAGCAATTGTCTTCAGGTAGCTTTAGGTGCACTCTGTGCAGAGAACACAGTACACTAACTGTAAATACAGTTAGTATTTAGACTGACAGTCTACAGCTCTCTGCTCACAGAGCTGTGAAAACTGAGCGATCGGCGGTGTTCGATCGCTCTGTTTTCAGTGCAGAGGCGCCAGGGGACAGATGCAGCATCAGACTAATGCTGCATACACCGAAGTAAGTATAAATCTAAATAAAAAAACCCTTACTTCTCTTTTATTTATTAATATTGGAAGTAGAAGAGCAAACTACAGATCTTCCAAAGTCCACCGTGGTAAGGGCAATAGGATTGACCCTGTCATGTGTTAAGGAGGTAGCATAAGACTACCATATTGCTGCCTTAAAAATCTCCAATGGAGTGAAATCTTCTGCATGTTGCTATAGACAAGGAATCTCCAAACTACGGCCCTTCAGCTTTTGCGGAACTAAACATCCCATAAGGCATTGAAAAACTCTGACATTTACAGACTAGGCATAATGGGAATTGTAGTTACTGAACAACTGAAGGTTCATAGTTGTGCAAGTAAATGAATTTACTTGCACACAAACACAATATAATACCCAACTTTTGGTAAAATATAAAAGATGATGTTATGCCGAGTAAATAGATACCTAACATATGACACTTTAAAATTGTGTACGCCCGTGGTATGGTGCCTAAATACGGTGCTTAAAATTCTCCGTTGGCGACGCTTTAAACACTTTTACAGGTTACCCATTTAGAGTTACACAGAGATACCTTTTACCTGCTAACCACTTGTGCCAGGTGAGTCGTGCAGCGGCTGGACTATATCTTCCTATTTCTGCAGTATTCTTTTGGTCTGGGCGGACCTCTCCTCAGCCTGCACCCTCACTAGTCAGCAGCATCCAACTCATGGGACCTTGACAACATGAGCGGGTACCCTTAAGCATTTATCATGGGTCACAGTGAGTAAGTCTGGGTTCCCTGGTCTCAACTTTGTGTACTTGAATTGAAGCTATGCACTTTAGAGCCTGATTTCTATACAGGATCTTGCTGCTTGGTCTGTTTATATTTATATTTATTCTTATCTTCATTGCTTATGATTTATGCCTCACCTGAAGGCACTACTCTGGTGAATGAGCTGTCAGCCGGGGCACATCCCAGCATGTACACAGGTCTAAACAATCTCAACAATGAGGCTACGTTCTTGTCTCTGACTGGATCAAATGGACTGTTGTGAACAGTTGGACAAATTACCTTTTTTTGAGACTTTTTGATGGTTTATCTGCAAGTATAATGGCTCCTTGGATGTCTCAATCTGATACTTTGCTGAATGTGTGAGCCATGGCTGATATTATTAAGTTACACAGCTGGAGCATTTTTTCTTAACCTTTTAGATGCAATTTCCTGCACAATTGACCTTTGTTTTGGGGTCTAAACTTATAAGCTTATTTTATCTTTCATTTGTATATTCACTTTTTAGTGATCACGTATAAAGTGAGACCTGGAGGAGAAAATGGACAGAGGGGCTGCATGATTAAGAGAGGAACAAGGTCAATGAACGGTCAGCTAGGTCAGTGTGTTTGGTGGGGGTGTAGCCCTTACCTGATTGGAGGCAGAGGTCGAAGTGGCAGGGTTCAGATTAGAGGGTCTTTGTGGTGAGGTAGTTCTCTCACATTCCTAAGGAGTCAGGAAAAGTCGCAGCTTTCCATCCACCCACCCTGGTGTTAGGGTTTTACCGAAGTGGATAGCTAAGTGGTTGCATTTATGTGTCTAAAGTTTTTATCGAGTATAAAAAAAAACCCAAATAATAATAATATAAAAAAAAGAATATATGTATATATATATATATATATATATATATATATATATATATATATATATATATATATATATATATATATATATATATAATTATATATATAATTTACTAAATGTTGTATGTTGCTTATTTTGTCACAGCAGTTGGCGGGTCAAGGGGTCTTTGGGGGGGTCAGTAATTACATTGTGGGGCCCGTCTAAGGTATGGCGCTTCCACTTGGTGGTTCTCCCAGGAGTGAGGTCTCCTGGGGGAGGGGGAATATGCAATTATGTGTGATGTCGGAACGTCTTCGAGCCGGTTGGGGCGAGGCTGAGGACATAGACGATTCCAGTTAAAATTATGCCTTAAGCACACCCAAAGACCTCCTGTTGTTGGGCATTACATTGCTGAATTTCCACTTATTTGTATGTTTTAATATTATGTTATTTTATTCTTTGGTTAATAAAATTGGCTGCTGTGGCCCTATAAAACCCATGTCACTCAGTCTGTGTCTTTATTCTTAATTTGTAAGGGCCTAGGTTGACAAATCCTCCAGTCATGTTTTACCCAATTTTTTTTTATGGTAGAGATTTCAGTACTTCGGCATGCCCCTACAGGGGGTATCATATTATATTTTATATACCAAACACTTAGCTTATTGCTTCCACTTAGACTTTTCTCAGTGGACACTCTGATTGGTATGCATGGTTTATTATGCTTTTTTCAGTGCCGTCACAAAGTAATCTAGAGCGATGTTGAGATGTATGAGCATTATGTGTCAGCAAAAATCCCCCCCAACAAAATTGAGCACTAATCTGCATGCTTACGCCCAAGTACAAATCTGCCCCCCTGCTGAAATCCCCTCTCCGAGCACAAATCTTTGCCCCCATCCCCTAAACCCCCCCCAACACAAATACCCCTCCCCAAAAAAAGTCATGTCTCCTACCACAAATCCTCTACCCCTCAAAATTCCCTCCAAGTCCACATACCCTCTCCTTCAACCTTCTTGCAGCGCCCCCCCCCCACATGGACCCACAGTGCCCAGTGCAGCTACCCTTCCTGCCCACCCCTTGTCCCGGGCCTGCTTTTTTACACATGAACTTCCCTACCAGTGTAGCACATTGAGAGGGTGGTCTTGTATTTACACTAGTAATATTTGCATATTTGAGCCATTTTTAAGTTTTTTTTGGATTATAGTCTATTCCACTATCAAGGAGAGTATCACCATCCTTTCATACGCATTTAATCAGATCAGGATTGAAAACATTTCTACCATGAGGGCTCATCCACACCATACATGCATGAAAACTGATGGGAACTGAAGTGAAAACCGAGCAAATTTCACTTGCAGAGACATCAGTTTCACATCAGTTTTCATGCATGTTGACATCAGTTTTCATGTGTGTCAGTTATGTGCCCTGTTCACGCCAATGTTGATGCCATGTCAGTTTTTTTCCCATGGAGAAAACTGCATACACGTTGCAGATTCCTGCGCAGAAAAAATCTGCATGTTGAGGTGTGAACAGGGCACGAGGCCTTAGCCCCTGGATCACACCATGGTGCAGAGACTCCAGTTTTTCTGCATGCATTCTGCAAGAGCACAAAAAATAATGGTTCTCTATGTGCCCTGTTCACACCACAACACTGGTATCATGTGTGCATTTTTTTCTATGCAGAAATCTTAAATGTGTATGCAGTTTTCCACAGGGAAAAAAACCTGACATGACATCAACATTGGTGTGAACAGGGCACAGAACTGACATGCATAAAAATTGATGGAAACTGACGTGAAACTGATGTTTCTGCAAGTAAAATCTGCATTCCCTTCAGTTCCCATCATTTTTCACGCACGTATGGCGTGAACGAGCCCTTAATCTTGCCTCAAAGTTACTTCTTTCTGTGGGCTGCATCACAGTCTTGTGATATTTAACCACACATATTTACCTCTGAGTTCAGCACTTCATTTATTCCTGTGAACTTATTTTTGCATTTACACATTCATCATCTTTGCTGGATTTCATGATATCTTGTGAACCTACACAGACTAATCATATTATTCCCCTTTTCTCAGTTGGAGATCATTTATTCACTCAAGTGAATCCTGTAAATAGACTCATACCAGTTTATTGTGTCCCTATAGGTTACTTTATCAGCTTGCTTAGATAGAGAGTCCCGGAGCTAAGGACAGGAGGGAAATGGGCGCAGGGACAGCATGACAGTGCTGGACAGCACAGTTGCCGTTTTAAGAAGGGAAAGTGGTGTTCCCCCTTTAATTGAATAGGGGGAGGGGCTGGGTGAGGGCCGCGCTCGAGCTTGTGAGAGGAAGGGAGAGGGGGAAGTGACGTCAGTTGCAGAGCGGAGGAGGAAGCGATTGGACGCCTCACCCTCACCGCTCCAGGTCCTCTTCCTTCACAGGGCAGTAAGGCGGCATGGAGGGCTTTACTACCCAGCTTAGAGTGGCGGTGTGCACTGGGAGCATATAGGCGGTGTGCCCGGACCACAGCTGGAGCGGCTGACAGCGGAGCGGCGACGGGGGGGCTGCACCTCATGGCGGCACAGCCGCCGGTAAGGTTTAGCCCAGCTGCAGGCCCTGGAGGCTCACAGAGCAGGCTGCATGGAGCAGAGATGAGTTAACCCCCCAACCCCCAGGGCACAGCGGAGACAGAGTAGCTATTACAGGGAGGAGGGTGGCACTCGGCAAAGAGGCAGGGACGTGGCGGGGGGGAGCCCTGTACAGCGTACGGCTCTGCTCCCCTGGCTTTTACAGGAGCACAGTGAAAGTGGCTAGCCGGCCCAGCGAGGGAATGCCAAACTGCAGGATGGGGGACAGACAGCCAGCACGGCCCACAGTCACACGCAGCCTGGAAGAAGTGCCACGTAGAGCGCAGGGTTGTGGGGGGAGCGAAGACTGAGGCGGGTGACGAGGACCCGGTCCAACAGGAGGCGCAGGTGCCCGTCACGAGGGCCAACGAGCGGGTCTGGCGGGACGGGAGGACAGAGTGTGAGCAGCGCCACAGACCCACGGCAAACGGAGCGGGTCCATCGGTGATGCAGCCTACAGTCGGTCGAATGACAATGGGCAGCGACAGGCATGAAGGTGAACGGTCTGGGTCGGAAGGTGGCGATGATCAAGGACATCCAGCAGCGGTGGTTCCCGGAGTGACGGTTGGTGGGCCCTGGCCTGGGCAGCCTGGTGAGTTATTTCTTTACTTTTCTTTATACTTTACTGTATAGTTGGTTGGGTCAGGGTAGTCAACCAGGGCATCAGTTTTAGGGATAATTTGCGGGAGCCGGGGGGGGACAGGTCCACTCCCGTCCTGCAGAAGAAACGGTATTCAAGGCAGGATCCATGGGGGGCTAGGTGAGTTAGTGGTAGGGTGCTTTGAGCCGGGCACAGGAAGTAGTCCTGGGCAGGCATGGGCAGTGACGCATTACACACCTCCAGCAGGGGGCACCCCACAGGGTTGCGGGAGATTCGGCTGCGACAGCCACAGGGACGGCCACGGCGGTCGGGGGTCTCCCAGTTTATCAGAATAAGCTCCGAATAGCCAGGGCAAGACAGGGGACGGAACTGCGGACTCGGTCAGGTTGGTGGATTCCGCGAAAGTGGTACACATCTGCTTTGAGGGCCCCCTGGAGCCCCACATGTGCAGACAGCAATACCAAAAAATGTTCAAAAGGTAAATGTGTAGCGATAGTCACGTTATGGCATTCGTAGAAGTTCAACTTGGCCAGGTCGAAGCCAGAATAGAACGAGGAAGATTAGGAACAACGTAGGTATCGTGGATTCCCTGTACCTCTGCCACTTAGATACAGGCGTTCGCCATATGGGCGAGCATAATAGAAGAAAACAACCCCGAACAATGTTCAGCTCGGTTAGATTACTTACAGGCGTTGGTTAGCTCACTGGATTTATGGCGGTGTACTTGGCTTAGGCGGGACGAATAGTTTCGGCAGCGGTTGGTCGTCCGGCTGTCACTACGCTGGGCCCATATGGACATCAGCCGGGGGATGAAGCTGTATGGCAGCGTCGTGGGCTCCTAATCAGTTTCAAGCTAGTGAAAATTTGGCAAACTATCGAGTAAAAACACATGGGTTCAGGCGAGTGGGATCCCTTTAACTGTCCAGAGGTTTTGAGAGTGAATAAGTACATGCGTAGGTTTGGGTAGCAAGAGGGACTACGCCAGGGCGGTTGGAAAGGATGCTTTCTTTCCTCAGTAGATACTCAAAGCGAGCAGCGGCGCACATGTTAGGTCCCTCCTGGGGCTGACAATTTACGGGTGGCCCTGATTCATCCAGCAGTGGTTTTGAGAAAACTAGGGAAAGAGGTTATTTTAGTAGGCTGCTTCCAGGGAGGGTGGTCTCTCCACTGTAAGTGGTTCCCCAGAAAGAGCCCAACAAGCTCGGATTGATTCATCACCTGCCTGTTGGTAAGGTGGTCTGGTCAGTGATTCAATTGCTCCGTAAGAGGGTGGGGTAACGTACACTTCTTTCAATGGAGCGGTTGCACAAGTGTGGCAGTATGGGCAGGGGTCATTGTTGGCCCAGTCAGACATTGTATGGGCTCTTCAACTATTTCAGTACATCCGGCCAGCTTGCGGCTGATGAGCGGAATAGGGAATGGGGCACAGTAGGTGGATCGTTTACCGCTGATGGGTTGCTCCATTTAGTGTGCCTTCTGCAAAATGTTTAGCTCCTTCTTATAAGGGGCACTCTGGGATGTTTTGAGTATCGAATCTGGCATGCATTAGATGGATCAGTTTGTTAGGGTTGGTCCAGTGGGTTACAATATATACGCAGTCTTGTTGAAAGTTGCAAAATTTGGCAGTATGTTTCGGGGTTCCTTTAGCTCCGAGTACAACAGCGGGCCCTCACGGCAACATTACATTCCTGTGAATTGCAATTGATTCTATTGGAATGACTGCGGTCTGCCGAGGGACAAGCCAGGGAGGATAAAAAGACGAGGTGCAAGGGACCTTTAGAGTAGCAAGGTACAGTTACGTCAACTACAATATTTGCTGGGTAGCTGAGCGGGCTCGCTGCAGCATAATCCCCATGGGTAAGGTTTATTTTGCCTTCGGCTGGCGTCAGCAGCTACGGGAGTACGGGCTGCTACTCACGTTTAGCCATAATGAGGATTACAGGGAGGACTTGCGGGTGAGGCAGGATTTCCTAGAATCGTACAGCGGGCGTGCTTTTGTCGGTTAGGTCCCGTCAGCGTTTTTGACTTGGAGCTAGTCACGCATGCCGCAGGCTCCAGGGGGCTGTTGCATTGTTTCAGGGGAATATGGAGCCCAGCTCGGTCCCCCCCCCCCAGCTGGTCGCTAGGCAGGGTTTTGCAGAACCTCTTTTCGGGTGGAATTGTTCCAATTGTAGCGGCCTTGAAAATCAGGGGGAATTCTTCAGCAACCAGAAGGTCTGAGGCAAACTGGGTTGATTTGGGGTGGTGCAGGTGGTTTATATACTGACAACGACATACGTGGCATGGTCAGGTTGTTGCGACATTGGGTACTGCGTGGCTTACAAGGGATGCATTAATCTACGCTGTATTCTTATCAGGGTGTGATTACATTTTGTCTGACACTTTGTCTCGTTTTCAGTGGGACAGGTTCCAGGAGTTGGGGATCATTAGCAGGCATTACATGGGGTATGTAGCAAAGGGTATCAAGCAACTTGTGAGTATGGCTACTTGGTATCCCACTCAATTGATATGGCAGGAATGTTTTGCTTTATTAACGGGATTGTCATGGCCCCAGAAGGTCATTACGCAGCCTATGCAGTTATCTTAGTTATTAACGTGGTATTTGACGGGGTATCTCAGCAGCTGCCTTTTACCACGGGTTGGCGGTTTTGGCCTTTCTTTTTACGTGTCAAGGGCAACGTTACCACGCCAAAGAGTTTAGGGTAAAACGAACGGTGTCAGGGTACAGGATGGGTGCAAGTAAGGGTATGGGAGGCGCCTCCGGTAAGATGTTACAGGTTTTGGTTTGCCAGTTTGGAGAAGGTCTACGTTCTTGTTTTGCATGGGCTTTATTATGGGCAGCATTTGCATTAGCTTTCTTTGGTCAGGACATGCGGCCTGGGATTTAGGAGTCCTTTTTAATACGTTAGGACAGGTGCGTCCTTATCACATTTCCAGAGTGTAACGGTGTCTGAAGATGTGTGTCAGCAGCCGGGTATGACCCAAAAAGTTTCTCTGGTCAGTCTTTTGAATGGGGGCAGCCATGGAGGCGTTCATGCCGGGTCTTAGACAGGAAGCGGTCTGGTGCATTGGTAGGTGTGACTCGGAGAGATGTTAAGTGGTACATTTTCCACATACAGGCGGTTGTATGTTTCACATGACTTTGGGCTGTTGTTATATTGTACTTGTGATCGATACTTTATGTGGTTGGTGCTGTCATGTATTTTGTTCACAGGTCGGGAGGCGGGCCTGGTGGTTATACTTGGTTATTCCTTAGTTTAATGGGGGGGCCTGACGGGCGTAGGTTCGGCCGAACGGTAGGCAATTACGCAATCCCAGGCTGTGGCTCAGGTCAGGTGCATTGGTCCCAGGCATGCGGAGAACAGGGTGTTGGGGAAAGTACGCAGGTTCTCCTGTTTGTACAGTGCCCCGGATGTTTTTTTCTGCTACATGTGAGGAAAAATGGTATGGGAGCCAGATTTATGTGGGACCTCATTCGTGAAGTAAAAGGTGAGTTGTTATGTTTGATGGACCTGGTTTTGGTTTTTCATCAATAAATGGGGGTTGGCTATACGCCATGGTGAGCTGTAGGTTGATCCATGGAGGGATCTGTGTAATTGTGGGGTACATCTTAATGATGTGGTGAATGTTTTTTGTGGGCACTGGACCTTCCAGGAAGGTATACAGCGAGGGCTGAGGGTGTGGGGGCGCAAGCAAGGGTAAGGGGTTACCCCTTTCATGCTGTGGCAGTGTTTGGTCACTGGAGAAGGAGAAGATAGAGGTTACATTTATGGAACATGATGTACCCATCCATGGGATGGGGGTTGTTTCGGGTACCCATCCATGAAAGGATGGGGGTTGTTTCTGGTACCCATCCATGAAAGGATGGGGGTTGTTTCTGGTACCCACCCACGGGATGGGGGTTGTTTCTTGTACCCATCCAGGAAAGGATAGGGGTTGTTTCTGGTACCCATCCAGGAAAGGATGGGGGTTGTTTATGTACTTCCAGGTTACGAGGGTTAACCTGGAAGGGTTAATAAGGGTAGGCCACTGCGAAGGTTGGGCACCGCCTCTGAGTCAGGGGTTTCCGACTGGAGGCCTGAAGTTTAAAAGAAGTTGTTCGCAGTGACCAGTGGTATGTTGTTTCCCTATATGATATATGTGTATGTATATTAAAAGTTTAATGGTTATTTATGAAGCTGTTATTTATTTAATTGTATAATTTGTTAATAAAAAGGCCGTCAAGGCCATTTACTCCAAAACCTGGTCAAGTCATTTGTGAAGGGTTTGGAGGGGGGGAAGTTTTTGGGGGATATAAGGTGTGATCAGGAGACTGGGCTTAAGTCCTACAAATGTCATGTGGTATCTTACATAATATGTCTGTTAAACATTTGTGTATTGTCCCTTTTTCCTTCTATGAATCTTGGACCTTTTCTTGTAATTTTTGATTGAGTTTTACGATTGGGATTTAGTACGCAGGTTTATTATCATGGCACAATCTCAACGCCACCTAAGTTTTTCTCCTGTCTTTTAAGACATGTATTTTTTTAGCTTTTTCGTACTACATATTTTAAAGTGAACACCAATAACTAAAAAACATTAAAAAATGTAATCCTTAAACTTCTACACTTGTTCAATCATATTTTTGAAGCCTCCACATATAGACAAATCGGATAATCTTAGATTTCATACCCTCCTCTGCCCCACTCAGATGCAATAAATAAATAAAAAAAACACTCCCACCTCCTAAGATGGCCTCCCGCTGAATGCCTGCTCTGCGCTTTGACATTTCTTATAGGTAAGAGGTGGAGCCACCTGGCGTCACCCGATGTCACCACCCTCTTATGACTTCATGGACTAGTGCATGCTGGGCCTGTGATGTCACAAGGGCCCCCTGAAAGATGTAGACAGGTGGCCCCACCCCTTACCAATATAAAAAATGTCAAAGTGCAGAGCAAGCATTTGGTAGGAGGCCGTCCCAGGAGGCATAGCGATTTATATTTATTTTTTGCGGTTGGTGGTTTGGCGGGTTGCGTGATTGATGATGGATTTACATCGAGGGACACCATTTTTTTATTATTTAATAAGGGATTTGTTAAAAACTTGTTTTTATTACATTTTGACACTTTTTTGGTGAATGGGTAGTGTTACTATGTACTTGATACCCATTCACATGGGGGAGGATCTGGGGGCCCCTTGTTAAAGTGGGCTTCCAGATTCTTATAAGTCCCCCCGTCTGCAGACCCCCATAACCAATGGCCACAGTTGTTGGGATGAGGCCCTTGTCCCCATCAACATGGGGGCAAGGTGCTTTGGGGTGGCCCCAAGGCACCCACTCTCCATTTGAGGGCATGTGGCCTGGTATGGTTTCCTGACCTGCCGGGCTGCATGCCCAGATAAGGGTCTAGTATGGATTTTGGGGGAACCGCATGCCATTTTTTTTCTTACAGTGGGGACGGAAAGTATTCAGACCCCCTTAAATTTTTCACTCTCTGTTATATTGCAGCCACTTGATAAAATCATTTAAGTTCATTTTTTTCCTCAATAATGTACACACAACACCCCATATTGACAGTAAAACACAGAATTGTTGACATTTTTGCAGATTTATTAAAAAAGAAAAACTGAAATATCACATGGTCCTAAGTATTCAGACCCTTTGCTGTGACACTCATATATTTAACTCAGGTGCTGTCCATTTCTTCTGATCATCCTTGAGATGGTTCTACAGCTTCATTTGAGTCCAGATGTGTTTGATTATACTGATTGGACTTGATTAGGAAAGTCACACACCTGTCTATATAAGACCTTACAGCTCACAGTGCATGTCAGAGCAAATGAGAATCATGAGGTCAAAGGAACTGCCTGAAGAGCTCAGAGACAGAATTGTGGCAAGGCACAGATCTGGCCAAGGTTACAAAAAAATTTCTGCTGTACTTAAGGTTCATAAGAGCACAGTGGCCTCCATAATCCTTAAATGGAAGACGTTTGGGACGAACAGAACCCTTCCTAGAACTGGCCGTCCGGCCAAACTGAGCTAACGGGGGAGAAGAGCCTTGGTGAGAGAGGTAAAGAAGAACCCAAAGATCACTGTGGCTGAGCTCCAGAGATGCAGTCGGCAGATGGGAGAAAGTTGTAGAAAGTCAACCATCACTGCAGCCTCTCCTCAGTGCAAGACACATGAAAGCCCGCATGGAGTTTGCTAAAAAAAAACACCTGAAGGACTCCGAGGTGGTGAGAAATAAGATTCTTTGGTCTGATGAGACCAAGATAGAACTTATTGGTCTTAATTCTAAGTGGTATGTGTGGAGAAAACCAGACACTGCTCTCACCTGTCCAATACAGTCCCAACAGTGAAGCATGGTGGTGGGCAGCATCATGCTGTGGGGGTGTTTTTCAGCTGCAGGGACAGGACGACTGGTTGCAATCGAGGAAAAGGTGAATGCGGCCAAGTACAAGGATATCCTTGACGAAAACCTTCTCCAGAGTGCTCAGGACCTCAGACTGGGCCGAAGGTTTACCTTCCAACAAGACAATGACCCTAAGCACACAGCTAAAATAACAAAAGAGTGGCATCACAACAACTCCGTGGCTGTTCCTGAATGGCCCAGCCAGAGCCCTGACTTAAACCCAATTGAGAATCTCTGGAGAGACCTAAAAATGGCTGTCCACCAACGTTTACCATCCAACCTGACAGAACTGGAGAGGATCCAGTGTGTGAAAAACTTGTTGCTTCTTTCCCAAAAAGACTCATGGCTGTATTAGATCAAAAGAGTGCTTCTACGCAGTCCCATTGTTAAAGTGGATGTAAACCCAGGGGGAGGAGGATCTGACCAGGATGGACGTGCAGTGAGTTCGCTCCACCAGCCCAGGCAATCAGCTGCAACTAGTCTTAATGATTCTCTAGACCTCCCTGGTCCTCCCATACTGCACATTGCCTAACAAACAATCCCCTAAGCCAGCTGCTATTTTTTTGGGTGTCTCGGCTCTCAGGTCCATGTGTAGAGCTTAACGAGAGCGCTACGGACTTTGGAAATTCCCTGGTGTGCCAGGGCGACTGTTGGAGTTTTACTTACCTCAAGTCATCGCTGGGTCTACGGAAGATGAGGACGGGTGGCTGCGGAAGGAGGAGGTGGTGAGAGTGAGCGGCTAGATCCGAACCCCACCGGGAAAGCACGAGCTGAACCAAGTCCCGCCGAGCCCTGACGAATCAAGTTCCACCACGCTTAGTCAAACAATCGGGGGGGAGTGACCTTACGGACCGGGCGGAGAGGGAGTCGGCGTCTATAGAAAGAAACAATCCCCACGGAGAGTAGAGGAGAACATACCATATAAACCGGCAGAACCATGTAAGATTTCTTCAGGAGCCTGCATAACTACTGCAGGGAATAGTGTGGTCTTCCCGGGCATATACAGGGTATTCCACCAAAACCTCCAAGAAGCGGGATAAAGGCAAGGTAAAAATCGCCTTTTACTTATATATATTTGATGAACGTTTCCTGATTTGGTTCTGTCAATGAGGTAAAGGAATAACATTTGTGTGTTAACAAACTTTAGAAGAGACTGTATACACAGTGAAATAAGGGCTGTAAGAGCAGGATATAGGTGAGAGCTATACTCCCTTATAGCTAAATATCCTAAGTAAGATATGCCTCCTAAAAGCACGCATACCCAGAAAACAAAAAGGGATCATCAGGGGGGACAAATAAGAATCCCCATAAACCCGCATCGGCACAAAAGTCTGATATTAAAGGTTTTTTCCAACAGTCACAGGATCAGCAAAATAGCTCTACTTTAACTGAGCTAAATTTTTCATCTCCAGCTAGAGAAGTAGAGCATGGAACAAGTATTAGCCCCAGTGAGTATACACACCATCCTATGATGGATATGGAGGGAGCAGAAGGGGGCTCCATGTGGAATCTACAGACATACCGTATTTATCGGCGTATAACATGCACCGACGTATAACACGCACCCCAATTTAGGAAGGAATTTTAAGGAAAAAAACTTTTAGGAGGGAAGTTGAAGGGAAAAAAACTTACATTTAAATGCCCATCATTGCAGCCTTCACAGTGCAGCCTTGCCCCAGTGCAGCCATGTCAGTGCAGCCTTGTCAATGCAGCCTTCCCCAGTGCAGCCTTGTCAGTGCAGCCTTGTCAGTGCAGCCTTCCCCAGTGCAGCCTTCCCCAGTGCAGCCTTGCCCCAGTGCAGCCTTGTCAGTGCAGCCATGTCAGTGCAGCCTTGTCAGTGCAGCCTTGTCAGTGCAGCCTTGTCAGTGCAGCCTTCCCCAGTGCAGCCTTGTCAGTGCAGCCTTCCCTAGTGCAGCCTTCCCCAGAGCAGCCTTCCCCAGTGCAGCCTTGTCAGTGCAGCCTTCCCCAGTGCAGCCTTGCCCCAGTGCAGCCTTCAAAATCGCCGACCGCGATTTGAAAATGGCGCTGCCGGCGCCGAAATACACAGAGCCGGTCCTTGGCTCTTCTCGGCAGCTCTCGTTCACTTTCGGCTCCAATCGTAGTCCCGCCCGGGATGGGAGTGACTGTGAGCGGAGCTATCCGAACCTAGGCGAGTGCACTCGCCTAGGTTCGAGCGGCGCTCCAGTGAAGCCGAAAGTGACCGAGAAGAGCCGAGGACCGGCTCTATGTATTTCGGCACCGGCGGCGCCATTTTCAAATCGCGGTCGGCGATTTTGAAGATCTGGCAGCTCCGGATCGCAGGGGATCGGCGTATAACATGCACCCACGATTTTCCCCTGATTTTAAGGGGAAAAAAGTGCGTGTTATACGCCAATAAATACGTTATATAAAAGCTCTACCAACTAGAGAAGATATGGATAAATACATACACAGACTAGAATCTTCTTATAAGTCTGAAATACAAACATTGAAATCATCTCTGACTGACACACAAAACAAGATCATGGACATGGACACTAAAATTGCAAATATGGATCAAAAATTTATTTTATTAGAAGAGAAAAGGCTAGAACACGATCGATACTTAAGTTATATAATAAATATCACGGATGACCTTGAAAATAGAAGTAGACGAAACAATATAAGAGTTAGAGGCCTCCCAGAGACTGTGAATGCAGAGAACCTTAAGAAAACTCTCCAAAGTATATTCAATTCATTGCTAGAGAGTCCAGGTGAGACCGAAATAGAGATCGACAGAGTCCATAGAATCCAAGGTCTTAAAGTCTATGATTCAGGAAAACCTAGAGATGTGATTTGTAGAGTACATTTTTTTCAGGTCAAGGAAAGTATTATGACAGCGGCACGGCGGCACCGGGACTTTGAATATGAGGGTGCGCAGATTATATTTTTGAAGGACCTGTCAAAATATACGCTGATAAGAAGAAAGGCAGTGAAACCATTATTGGATATTTTGAGGGAAAGGGAAATCCTATTCAGATGGGGTTTTCCCTTCCAGATCATTGTTCATCAAGGTGGCCAAAGGATTATTTTTCGTGACATTGATGATCTTCCTGAATTTTCTAGACTTTTGCAACTACCTTTGATTAATTTGCCGGACTGGCCACATTCATATCAGGGATTGGACCGGAGACAATATAAAAGAAGATAGAAAGCAATGGTGGTGGAGGGGAGGGGGGGGGGGTACTTCCTTTTAATTTTTTTTTTCACTTTAGTAATAAGTATGTGACTGAGGTGGATTATATGTTATAAGTTAAATATGTTACTGATAATTTTTTGTTGTATCATTGGTATTAAGGATTTATAAGATAAAATTGCTATGTCCAATATTAGAGAGAAGTAGGGCATATTAATTCACTAGGTTTGGTTAGTGTTTTTTTTTTTTTTTTTCACTAAGGATATATAGGATTTAACTGTTTTGAGGTTATATCCGAATAGAGGTTTTTTTGTAATGGATACATTTCTTTGTTCTTGGCACTAAGAGATAAAGGATATTTATGTTTGAGTAGGATTATAACAGATTGGTATACGTCAGATAAACTCACTAGGTCTGATAGGGGGTAATAATTTCATTTGGCACTACTGATACACGAGGGGTTTGTTGGGTAGCGATAATTATGTATTAGATTAGTACTATGTGTGGTGAGGGTGGGGGGGTGTTTTTTTTTTTTTTTCACACTTAAAGTATTAGTATGTGGTTTAGTTTGGCCCTATGGTATAAGCTGGGGAATGGGAAAAGGGAAGAAAAAGCAAAATGTTTTTATAATTTTCTATATTTTGCACTAAAGGAATGTGGGACATAAATGCTATATATATGTATGAACACTGGACAGTTGAATGGTCTATAAACTCACTGGGTGGGGTAGGGTGTCTATTTGTGGGTTTTGTATCTTTTTTTTTTTTTTTTTTACACTTAAGGTATTAGTATGTGGTCTAGTTTGGCCCTATGGTATAAGCTGGGGAATGGGAAAAGGGAAGAAAAAGCAAAATGTTTTTTTATAATTTTCTATATTTTGCACTAAAGGAATGGGGGATATAAATGCTATATATATGTACAAACACTGGACAGTTGAATGGTCTATAAACTCACTGGGTGGGGTAGGGTGTCTATTTGTGGGTTTTGTGTCTTTTTTTTTTGACACTTTAGGTATTAGTATGTCATCTGGCTTGGCCTCATGGTACTTGAAGAGGAAGAGGGATGGGTAGAAAAGAAAAGTGAAAAATTTTCTTTTTTTTTTTTTTTTTTAATTGTCTATACTTCGCAATAAGGGAATATGAGACATAAATGTTTTGTATATGGATTAATACTATATAGTTGTATGGTTTATAAACGTGCTAGATGGAGTAGGGTGTTTATTTGAGGGGTTCTTCTTTTTTTTTTTTTATTGTAAATAATAACAATATGGCCTGGGCTAGGCACGTTCAATCCTGGGAGCATATCCTCTTATTCCCCAACTTAGGGAACGTACTTGGTAAGGTTAGACTCAAAGGAGTCAAATAGATAGTGAGTAGATAGTTTTGCGTGTTTGGATTGAGTGGGGTGAGTGTGTGTTAGTTTACATTTTTTTTTTCTCTCTTTCTTTCCCTCCTTTCTTATTTTTCTCTTCTCGTATGGACTCAATTAAAATATGCTCGTATAACGTCAGAGGTTTTAACTCGGCGGCAAAGAGGTCGCAGGTTCTGTACTCTTTCCACAAACAAAAAGTGAATGTGGTTTTTTTTCAAGACCCACTTTCCGGTGGATCATATACCCAAGCTACAAAAGGGATATTATAACGCATGGTATCATGACTCCTTCGCATATTCAAAATCGAGAGGAGTCTCCATAGCGATACATAAGTCATTACCACATCAGGTCTTGGAGAAGTGGAGGAATAGAGATGGTAGAGCAATATTTCTTAAACTCCTAATATATGGTAAGAAATATACATTTGTTAATGTATACTTACCTAATCAGGGACAATCAAAAATAGGAGCACAATTGATAACAGATCTTATGGAAAAAGCGGAAGGGATCACGATAATAGGCGGAGACTTCAATCTTATTCTGGATAATGATAGGGACACTACAGCAACATCAATAACACAGAAGGCTAAGATTAAAAGAAAATGTAGGGAAATAATGGCTAAGCATCATTTGGTTGATATATGGAGGGCGCTTCATCCCCTGGAAAGGGACTATACGTTCCATTCTAAAGTTCATGGTACCTATCATAGAATTGATTTCTTTTTGATGAATCAGTTGGGAGTAGCTGTGACTTCTTCCTCTGATATAGGCAGCGCCATATGGTCAGATCATGCACCAATATTTCTGGTAATAGATATTTCCAGGGAGAGGGGTACAAGAGGTACTTGGAAACTAAATGATAACTTGTTATATGATGAGGTATGCGTTTCAGAAATAAGAAGGGCAATAATAAACTTCTCTAAAGATCATATAAACGACACCACCTCCCTATCGATCCAATGGGAAGCGTTGAAATGCGTAGTTCGGGGCCTATTTATAAAGCATGGGGCTAGACTAAAAAAGGTAAGAAGGAATAGAATGACCCAACTTTTGAAAGAGATACCAAAATTGGAAATTCAGCATAAGCAAAATCCTCTTAGAGAAATATTATTGGAATTAACAGAAAAGAAAACAGAACTACAAAACTTACTTAATGAACAGACACTACAAATAAGGGATAAAAAACGTACGTTATATTATCAACATGGCAATAAACCTGGTAAACTATTGGCAAGAGCTTTACGTCAGCGAGTTAGTGCTTCATCTATTATTAAAATCAAGTCAGAAAATGATGAAACGATATATGACCCAAAAGGTATCTTAAAAGCATTCCAGACTTTCTATAATAATCTATATAACTTACCAAACCAACTAGCAAATACAGATCCGGAAAGATTTCAACAAAATATACATCAGTGTATTAAAGATACAGCATTACCATTAGAAATAGATCAGTTAGAACAAGAATTTTCAGAGAGAGAAATACAAAAAGTAATCGATTCATTAGTGACAGGGAAAAGTCCAGGCCCGGATGGTTTTACTTTTAATTCCTATTATCAAGAGAACTTTTAACTCAGTATCTACCTCTCAACCGTTTGTCCCGCATAGTCTACAGGCATATATCTCACTTATACCTAAACCGGAAAAAGATCCTTCTATCTGCGGTAATTATAGACCAATTTCTTTGACTAACATTGATATTAGGTTGTATTCAAAGATTATTGCTAACAGACTTACACCAATAGTACCAACATATATACATTTAAATCAGGTGGGGTTTATAAAGGGGCGAGAGGCGAGAGACAACACGCTTAAAACATTGACACTGGTGGAGTATGCCCAGAGACGCTCCATCCCATCCTGCCTGCTGGCAGTGGATGCCGAAAAAGCATTTGACAGGGTGGGATGGAGCTTTCTCAAGGAGACATTAAAACAGTGGGGGATTGGTCCCCTACTGCTGGATAAAATAATGGCCCTCTATCATAATCCAGTGGCTAGAATACGGGCAAATGGGGAGATATCGGATATAGTACATATCACTAATGGAACTCGTCAAGGATGTCCATTATCCCCAATCTTATATATATTAGTTATGGAACACCTTTTAATAGCGATTCAGAATAATAAGGATATTAAAGGCATTAAGGTTGGGGAGATAGAGTATAAAATGTCAGTATATGCAGATGACTTGTTATTGTACATCACAAATCCGTTGGTGACAATACCTAACCTAATAGCAGAATTTAAAAGATTTGGAGACCTGAGTAATTTCAAGGTGAATTATAATAAATCTGAGGCTTTAAATATTTCTCTGCCTAATTCTCTGGTTGATTTTCTAAAAAAAACTTTTCGTTTAAATGGCAGGCAGAGGCAATTGGATACCTTGGAATCGTTATCCCTAGAGAGTTGAGTAGGATGCAGGAATTTAACTATCTCCCATTAGTACGCAAAATAACAAAGATACTACAATTTTATGACAAAGGGACCTTTTCCTGGATGGGAAGGATAAATATTATAAAAATGGATATACTGCCCAAAATTATATATATATTTCAGACGATACCCATATATCCTTCAAGAAGCTTAGTGAACCAACTTCGTAAGGTTATAGGAAGTTTCATCTGGGCATAAAAGAGTGCCAGAATAAATAGAAAAACACTATATAGATTAAAAAAAGACGTAGGACTGGCTCTCCCAGGTATATTGCTGTATCTTAGATCAATATTTATAGCCAGGATCGTGGATTGGTTCTATAATATGGACTGCAAACAATGGGTAAAATTGGAGGAAGAAGTCACAGACATAAAACTGAAATCATTACCTTGGATTAAGAGGGAATGTAGACCCCGGGAGGGGGATATGCCCTCCTTGGTTGTATCAACCTTGAAAGTATGGGACAACTTGATTAAAAGGGGGATAGGATCCACATTGAGAGGCCCGATGACCCTCCTCTTTAGCAATCCAGAATTCCCACTTGCATTTAAAGCCAAGACCTTTCTAAAATGGCAGAGGCAGGATGATACAAGGATAGTGGAAACAATGGACGAAAATAAACTTCCCCCATTGATGGCCCTTGGTGCCGAACATAGAAAGAAATGGATTCAATATGGGCAACTCCAACAATATATTTTATCTCTGATGAAGGAGTCCGTGTTGAATAGACCATTTTTAGGGTTAGAAAAAATATTGTTACAGAAACATAGACCTACACATACTCTATCTGTTGTGTATAAATATTTAATTTCAGAGAATAAGGAGGAAGGGTTACAGTACATAAAGAAATGGGAGGAAGAAATAGGGAAAGCTATCCCCAGAGCTAAATGGGAAAAAGCAATTATATTGACACATAAACTATCAATTTCTACTAGACACCAAGAAAGAAATTATAAAATACTAGCCAGATGGTATAAATGTCCAGTGGATATGAACAAAATAAGTTCAGATAATACAGATAGATGTTGGCAATGCGAAGGAGCAAGAGGCACAATGTCGCATATTTGGTACTTCTGTCCAGAAATTCAATCAATTCAATTTTGGGAAAGGGTATTTAAACTATATAGGGCTGCAACAGGGGTAATGATACAACCAGATATATATGTGGCAATATTGTCAATGATCCCTGGATCAATAAAAAATATAAAAAAGGGAATTTTAAAGTACTATTTAACTGCGGCACGCACTGTTATAGCTAGAAAATGGAAAAATAAAATAGCTTCCTCCATAGAAGAGTGGGAATGTGAAATGGGTATGATGCGATCTTTAGAGGAGAGGATGATAATGGAGGGACTAAAATGATTAATTACACGAAGGTTGTGGGAAGAGTTTAGAGCCTCGACGCTGCAGCGGAATGAAAAATTGGGATTTTGATGGAGCAAATATTATGATAGATAGATGGAGGAGGTGGGAGAAATTCCTTTGAAGGGGAGGTTTTTTTTTTTCTTTTGTCTCTTTGTGGTTGTTTGGCCATTTGAATGGTGGTATACTAGATGATTGGTTGGGTGTATGTGATTAGTATGGTTTGAGGGTACTGGGATAGTAGTGTGTTACAGAAAGAGGGGTCTTACTAAAGATAGGGTAATGAACTATATTTAGAAATGTATGTCGATGGTGCTAAGACAGATTATAAGGTTATATAAAATGATCTGAATATTAATTGTGAGTAATACCCAACACACTTTTGAAAAATGTATGTATGTGTATATGTTTTATAAAAAAATTTTGTGTTAAAATGTTTGATAAATAAAGATTATAAAAAAAAAGAGTGCTTCTACTAAATACTGAGCAAAGGGTCTGAATACTTAGGACCATGTGATATTTCAGTTTTTTAATAAATCTGCAAAAATGTCAACAATTCTGTATTTTTCTGTCAATATGGGGTGCTGTGTGTACATTAACGAGGAAAAAAATGAACTTAAATGATTTTAGCAAATGGCTGAAATATAACAAAGAGTGGAAAATTTAAGGGGGTCTGAATACTTTCCGTCCCCACTGTATTTGGCGTGGGGTTCCCCTCCAAACCCATACCAGACCACATCGTTTTTTTCTTTATGTTTTAACTGCCACTTTTTTTTTTTGCAGCGGGGGGAAACCCCCTTGACAGCTGATGACTTATCGGTTGTTAAGTGCACTGCGGCCGGCTTCCCGGCCCTGCTCCTTAACAACCAGCTTACACTGCGCCATGATTGGGCAAAGCTTTTTAATATATGGACACTTATCCGTCCAGGGAGCCTGCAATGTCGGCACCCCAGCCGATCTTCTGATTGACTGTTGGGTGTGGTCGCCACCATTTCAGGTAAGGGAACCCGGCTTTTGGCATCACAGCCAGGTCCCTACTGCACATGCGCGTAGCGTGCCGTGCTTTCTAATTGGTCCAGCGGCGGAGGAAGGAGTAGGGGGCCGAACTTCAGAGAGATGGGGCTGCGGCCCTCTCTCCTGGAAGTGGGAAACAGTACCTGTCAAAAACAGGTCCCCCCCCCCCCCCAAATGGTGCCAAATGTGGTAATGGAGGGGGGGAGAAGACGGATAAGCTGAATTTCCACTTTTGAGTGGAATTCCGTTTTAAAAGGCGCTGACCAACCAAACAAATGATGTGTGATAAAGGGACAGCAAGAGCCATTTACTGTGTTTGGATGTATTGTACACTATTTGGTAAGAAATATCAAATAACATTAAAATAAATGTACACATTATATTGCCTCTTTGTTTTTTAGGGTGCTATTATAACACTTTTTGGAGTTAATCTCCTAAAGACAAATAGACATTGCAAGGGAAGTTGTACTTTGCAAGGGAATTTTACCCTGCACTTAGCGAATAAGGTGAAGGTCTGCTGACTTCCATCATCTAATCACATGTAAGTAAAACATTTTTTTTCACTTTCTTTGTACTTGATTTTATATTGTTTGCAAAGTGAAATATCACCTCATTCACTAAGCTCTGGGAAAAATGCCCTTGCAAAGTTCAACTTCACTTTCAAAGTCAACAACCTTTTTGCCTTTAGTAAACCAACCCCATTGTCTTACCAGTTCAAGGAACAACAAGCAAACACAAACATGTTATTTCAGTGACAATAGCTTGTCAAGCCCTCCAGATGACCTAATTTAAACATAAAATATGACCTCCTATTGACTGCAATGTAATTCAGTTTCAAAATCCTAGTGTAGCACCCTCCAGTGTGTGCTACTAGAAGGGAGATTAGGCAAACTACAGTCAAGCCCAGGGATAAACCCGAGTCACTGGATCTAGGTCAGGGTTATTAGAGGCCAGGGCTGGATGACTCATAGCAGCTCTCTGATGCCCCCACCCTGTTTCTAGAATGTTGGAGAACATTCTGAAAGATAGTGGGCGAAAGCTGGGAGGGTTTGCTTCGAATATTTAGGGGTATATTTGGGGGCCTGGCAGGAAACTAATGAGCCATGCCAGCAGTGGAGTAAAGTAGCAGAAGGACAAGCAGTGTTGAAGAGAGTCTGTCGTGGCCCTTGAGGGACCCCTGCCATTAGGGGTTTCACCTCGGGCTGGAGCTCAGGAGGCTGGCCTGGAAGGATCCCATTACAAGAGTGGGAAGAGAAAGCAGCTAGGTGGGCTGGTGGCAGCCAGGTGAGCTAGCATTTCTGCAAGCAGTAGAACTGGGACAAGTGTCTACAAAGAGGCAGAAGGTTGTGTGAGATGCTGTTCACTCCACATTGCAAGTTTACCAAGGGACTGTTCCTAGCCTGTAATGGGCTATTGCTGAACTAACTAGGGACAGTTAGTTCCCAGAGGAGTGAACCAGCAGGATCTGTACAATGGAACCAAGTTTGTGCAGGTGGAAGGAAGAAGAGGAATCTGTAAATAGGAAGGAAGTTGTCCCTGGTTTTAATTGTTGGACATTTTCAAGTTGGGTATCCCATAATCCCTTAACCAGGGCCATCTTAATGCAAAGGCACTCCTGGGCACTGCCCAGGGGCCCCTGGTGCATAGGGCCCCGCAATAATCTTACATTACATCATATTTGCCAACTGTCTGGGACATTCATGCTTTTTACTAAACTGTCCAGAGATGGCCGTGTCCCGGGAAGCGTCCCAGAACCTAAACTGTGCCTTCCTGATCCCAGTATTGTGCCCTCCGGACCCCTTCTGTACTGTGCCCTTCAGCATTCTCCACTGTACTGTGCCCTTTGTGTTGATTAGTCTTTAATTTATGGAATGTTTTCTTTTTGTAAAATTTATTTTATTGAAAGTACTAATGAATCTATGTTTAATTCTATCAACTATTTATACTTTAATTCTTGAAAGTAGGTGCGTAAATTGGGGCAAGCTGGTAGGGGACCCAGAGCATTACTTTGCCCAGGGGCCCATGATGCTATTAAAGGGGCTGTAAAGGTATTTTTTTTAATAAAATAACAAACATGTTATACTTACCTTAACTGTGCAGCTTGTTTTGCACAGAGTGGCCCCGAACCTGGTCTTCTGGGGTCCCTCGGCGGCTGGCTCAGCTCCTCCCCGCAAGAACTAAACACCTTCATGCGAGCTCTCTCGCATGGTGTTTAGTTCTTGTGGGCACGCTCCCGTGATACAACCGGCAGCTATAGCTGCTGACTGTATCACTCGGCCCCACCCCCCAGCACGCCATGTCATTGGATGTGATTGACAGCAGCGCGAGCCAATGGGTGCGCTGCTTTCAATCCATCCACTCTAGCCAATCAATGGCCAGGCTGAGCAGCGAAGAGGAATTCGGGGGCAAGCGCAGCAGGTGAACGGGCTCAGGTAAGTAAAATGGGGGGGCTGGGGGGGCCGGTATTGTCGGATGTTTTTTCACCTTAATGCATAGGATGCATTAAGGTAAAAACGTGAACCTTTACAACCCCTTTAAGATGGCCCTGCCTTTACCCCATCTAAGTTATCATCCCCTAATAAAACAACAAAAACACAAGCCAAAGGTAGTGGGGAACCCTGCAATTAGCAACTCCTACAGGGGTAATGCTACACTAGTATGACAATTTTATTTTAACTTGTCAAATTAAAGTCTAACTGAACTTTATCAGAATTGCTTATCACGCCACATCACTTTATATTGAAATATTTCCTGTAATGTCCATATTATGTTTTTTTTTTCTTTCAGAGATCAACTTCAGGAGACAGAAATGCGCCTAAGGTCATCCATCAAGCAGATTTTGAAATGTGATTTTGAACAGGAAAACATATCTTCCCCGGTGCTACTACCACTTGCTGATTGTGTTATCAGTGTGGGGATACTGGAAATGATCAGTAAAAATGAAGATGAATACATGAAGAATCTGGAGAAGACAATAAAGCTGCTAAAACCTGGAGGCCAACTGTTACTTTTTGCGGCAATAGATATGACGTACTTGTTTGTTGGAGCAGAACGGTTCCATTGTTTTAAATGTAATGAGGAGTTTGTGAAAAATGCCTTTGGTAAGGTGGGTTTAGTCATTGATTACTATGCAGTGAAGAGGAGACGCAATGTTAGCGATCTCATTGATTATAAAGCTTTTCTATTCATTGTAGGACGCAAAGGGGAGTAGATGATTGGAGCCAATAGCATTCATCTGGAGCCAAATTGAGCCAAATAGAATTATGTTGGCCTCCGGGTTTTATTGCAGTCAGAAATCACAGCAGCTGCGCTAAAGTCAGCAATGTCATTTTGCATCAATCTGTGTTAAATTGTGTTAACAAATATCGCTATCTTATTAAAGATCATTAAGAATATAAATGTGTGTTGACTTGTCTTGGAAGAATATTGTAAACCTTTTATGTACACAATACATTTTTTTATCTATTTATTGATCACCAACGCATTTCAGGACATTTACTGTGTGCCTTTCATCAGAATATGGATAAAGATTATATAAAATACAATATCAGGTACAGTGTATGGACAATATATTAGAAAACATAACAAATTAACATTATCAGGTTCAATACCTAAACATTATTAAAAGTTTGGGAGGAAAAAAAATATGGAAGAGATTAAATTGATAAGTGTTTACAAGATGGCAGGGATGGGTCTTGGCTGGCAGCTTTATTTCCCCACTGTTTGGGTTGTGGTCCCTTTAACTACTTGCTTACTGGGCACTTTTACCCCCTTCCTGCCCAGGCCGATTTCCAGCTTTCAGTGCTGTCACACTTTAAATGACAATTTGATTGACAATTCAGAGCGGTCATGCTACACTTTACCCATATGACTTTGTTGTCATTTTTTTTCACACAAATAGAGTCTTTTGGTTGTATTTAATCACCACTGGGTTTTTAATTTTTTTGTAAACAAACGAAAAAAGACCGAACATTTTTCAAAAATAATTTTTTTTCATAGTTTGTTATAGAATTTGGCAAACATACTTTTTCTCCTGCACTGATGGCCATTATTAGGCTGCACTGATGGGCACTGATGAGGCGGCACTGATAAATAGCACTGATGTGCACTAATAGGTGGCACAGATGGGAACTAATAGGTAGCACTGGTGGATACTGATGAGACTGCCCTGATAGGTGGCACTGATGGACTCTGATAGGTGGGACTGATAGGTGGCACTGATGGGCACTGGTAGGCAACACTGATAGGTGGCACTGATGGGCACTGGCAGGCAACACTGATAGGTGGCACTGATGAGGAAGCACTGATGGTCACTGATTGGCAGCACTGGTGGGCACTGTTGGGACTGCATTGATAATCAGTACACTGATAATCAGTGCCCTAATTATTAGTGTTGATGTCCCTTTAACACAAGCCGGCTATTGGCTTCCTTCTTCTCTCCTAGCGCTGTCAGTGTGAGGAAAGAAACACAGATAACCAGCTTGTGTTTACATCTGTGATCAGCTGTCATTGGACATAGCTGATCACGTGGTAAATGACCGCTGTGATTGGCCCTTTACCCCAAACTGTGATCAGTGGGTCTGAATCCAAGGGAAAGAAGAGGACTGATTTATGGTCCCCTCTGGATCGATAAGTCCTCATTTGGGACCCGAATTTGGAGTTTCAGGGAGATATTTGGGTGAGAAAGAACTTTCATCCCTCATTACAGGGACTTTTACCCTGAAAGGATTCACCCATTTGCATCAGAGTCCAGAAAAGGAGGAGGAAACACTCAGTGCCAGTCTGTGAGGTGAAGTAGAGAAGAAACACAACTAAATGAGCAATGTGGGCTAGTGCGTGGCTGAGACAAGGTTGCTGAACTCTGATGACCTTCTCTTTGGGACCCCTTAGACATCCAGGAGATTTCAAACACCCTGTTAAAGTAGAAGTGTGACTGGCAGTGAGCCGAGCGTTTATGTTTTGTACCAACAATTGATCAACATTTTTTGTTTCCGGAGGACCAGCTGTTTTTTCTGTTGGCCTGTTTTTGACCGTAAAAGGAACTGTTTGCTTTCACTAAGGTGCTTGGCTGATGATCTCCGGCTCCAATATCACAGTGTATATATAATAAATAAACTACATTTTGTAAATAGGATGCCAAATAAATTACTTGAAATGTTAATTAGATATACACATCATAGAAACTAAAAAGTAAATGTTTACATTATCACAAAAGGTGACTTTCTTTAGTTATACTTTTTCGATTCTATAATGTGTTTATATATGTAGTAATAACTAATCATTTGTTATTACTAAAGTTAGCTAAAGCTTTAGATTAGTGTTTTTTTAAACCAGCACCGGGGACAGTACTAACATAAATGACTTTTGCAAATGTAGCGCCCTCTACCACTACTATCCCATATACACTTTTTCCCCCAACCAAGTTATACCTCCCCAATAAACGAAAACAAAACAAAGCAGATGACTGTTCATTGTATCAGAGGTGATATATGGAGGTCTGGCAGCAGGCTGATATGGTGGATGTTTGTTACTAGTGGCAACTACACCGCTACACAAAGTACCTGCAAAAGGGCATCTGAAGGTCTTCAGGCAGAAGCTGCATAGTAGCCAATTACAAGATGTGCTGACCAGGATATTTGAGGCCACATAAATGGAGCCATGTAAGTAAAGAAATATACTTCAAAAATGTTTAGATGTCTTTTTCACAAGACAGAATATACAAGGCTACCAGGATTGTTAGAGAATAAAAATCACACTACATAGGTTTAACTGGATGTTTTTTTTCAACATTATAAACTGCATAACTATGTAAAGGAACAGAAATGAGGATGAATACAAGACGCAATAGGCCAGGCCTAGTCTTATCTATACCTGTTTGCCAATGCTGTGTCTTAGACCAATAGAATTGGAAAAACAAATTATCAAAGTATTCTCTACCTCATGGAGTTGGTGATGTTTGAGGTCCTGCATTCAGCACCTTCTTAAAAGATAGCACTAAAATTGAAAGCTACAGTCCTCATTTTCTATGACCTATGGTGATGAGGAAAACCCCTTGGTGCCAGTGCCTCCTGGCCCTTTAAGGGGTTACAGATGCCGGGAGGCAGGGCGGGGTTTATGATCATGTGACCGCCACGATTGTCTGTCACAGCAGTCATATAATTGGAAAGCTTTCTGTTAGTTGCCGGTAACTGTGCTGGGAGCGCGCTCTCTGCACAGCTGTGTTTACAAAATGATATTCAAATCTGCGCCCACTCAGAGAAGCCACATATTTGTGTATTGTCAGTGCAAAGGAGTTAAAAAGGCCAGCTAGGAAATGCACCACTATGCAAACAGTGTAGCCAAAGGAGCTGATTGTAGATACATATAAACCCAACTATTGGATTGGTTAAAGGCTAAGTTCACCTCATTGCATGCATTGTGATAGTACATAGCCCCAAGAGCTGTGCAGTGAATACTCCGAGTGTGAGGTCTGTTACACAGGCTGGTGTGGGTGGTCATAATATACTGTATAAGTGCAGCAGGGATTGGGGGAAGGGTGTTAGGGTGATGTGAGCTAGTTCATCTTTTCATAAAAAATATTAGAAACCAAACTTAAATTCTTTGGTTTTTACTTGTTAGAGCCTCAAATTTATTACATATAACTTCTCAATGAATTATACTAATCAACCTCCGGATAAACCTTTTAATACAGAAAACTAAAAGACTCCTAGAATTTGCGCAGAGTCTAAAAGGTTGTTTGAACTTCAGACCTTAAGAACTTAAGACCTGGATTGAGAAAAGTAAACTTTTTTTAAACTGAAACTGTTCCATGTTTACAAGGCTTTCAGAACTTACAAGTATTACTGCTGCCAAGCTAGTGAAAAACAAACCTAAACCTTTCTATTCAGCTGACCAAGAGTCAACACTCTTAAATTCGATGACGGTGTCCTCTATTGTTCAACTTAAAGTGAAAGTAAACCCAACTATCATTTTCAGCCAAGGAAGCTGTCATCTTGGTCTCTGTTTACTCTTAAACTGCCATTAAGCTGCACATGTGATCAGTTGATTGGATGGTTTATCGGGTTCTATCGGGTTGAGGTCAGAACTCTGTGCAGGCCAGTCAAGTTCTTCCACCCCAAACTCGCTCATCCATGTCTTTATGGACCTTGCTTTGTGCACTGGTCCAAATCCTTGGGTGGTGAGAGGATTATGGTGTGGGATTGCTTTTCAGGGGTCGGGCTTGGCCCCTTAGTTCCAGTGAGGGGAACTCATAAGGCATCAGCATACCAAGATATTTTGTACAATTTCATGCTCCCAACTTTGAGGGAACAGTTTGGGGATGGCCCCTTCCTGTTCCAACATGACTGCACACCAATGCACAAAGCAAGGTCCATAAAGACACCGATGAGCAGACACATCAGACACTTTTGACACATTTTTGGGACCATTAGCATTTATATAGTGATCAGTGCTATAAAAATGCACTGATTACTGTAAAAATGTCACTGGCATGGAAGAGGTTAACACTAGGGGGCGATCAAGGGGTTAACCGTGTTCCCTATGTGCGTTTCTAACTGTAGGGGGAGGGGACTGACCTAGAGGAAATGACAGATCGTGATTCCTAGCTATTAGGAACTCACGATCTGTCTCTCCACACAGAACAGAACAGGGATTTGTGTGTTTACACACACACGTCCCTGTTTTGCCTCTCGTGCCTGCGATCGCTCGTGGCTGGCGGTCATCGCGACCATTGGCCACGAGCATTTGCACCCCCATAGTGCAGTGGGCGCATGCGTGTGCTTCCGGCGGCATGCGCGTGCCTGCTATCCCGATCCCACGAGCCGACGTATAGCTACAACGGCTCACGGGATCGTGCTGACCTGCTGCAGTATAATGACGGCGGCTGGTCGGCAAGTCATTAAAGGAGTTGTAAAGTCAGAGGGTTTTGGTTATCTTAATGCATTCTATACATTAAGATAAAAAGCTTTCTGTATGCAGCAGTGACCCAGCACCCCTAATACTTACCTGAGCCCCATCTCTGTACAGCGATGTCCACGAGTGTCTCGGCTGTCTGAGACTTTCCCTCCTGATTGGCTGAGACTCAGCTGCTGTCAATCAAAGTCAGGAGAGAGAGGGGGTGGGGCTGGGCCGCAGTTCCATGCCTTAATGGACACAGGAATCTGTGGCTCAGGTGCCCCCATAGCAAGCTGCTTGCTGTGGGGACACTCAACAAGAGGGAGGGGCCAGGAGAGCCAAAGAGGGACCTGAGAAGAGGAGGATCCAGTCTGTTCTGTGCAAATCCACTGCACAGAGGAGGTAAGTATGACATGTTTGTTATTTTTATAGAAAAAAAAAAAACTAGACTTTACAATCAATTCGGAATATAACTTGTAGACGTTGCTGATAAATTCATTGCGGAAACAAAATTTACGTTCTTCACTTGCAGAATATTGGAAACTTTCCCTGTAATGTCCATTTAATATTTTATTCAGAGAGGAAATTCAGGAGAAAGAAATGCACCTAAATTAGTTTATCAAGCAGGGTTTTAAATGTGATTCTGAACAGGAAAACATAACCTCGCCGGAGGTGTTACCAATTGCTGACTGCATTGTTAATGCTCGGATACTGGATTTTATCAGGAAAAATGAAAATGAATAAATTTTCATCTCTAACCACCTCTGTACCATGTGCACATCCTCAGACCACCTCTATATCATTCATGTCAGCATCCTCTGACCACCTCCTCTGTACCATCTCCACATCCTCTGACCACCTCTGTATCATGTCCGCATCCTCTAACCACCTCTGTACCATGTCTGCATCCTCTGACCACCTCTGTACCATGTCTGCATCCTCTGACCACCTCTGTACCATGTCTGCAGCCTCTGACCACCTCTGTACCATGTCTGCAGCCGCTAACCATCTCTGTACCATGTCTGCAATCTCTGACCACCTCTGTATCATGTCTCCAATCTCTGACCATCTCTTATCTTGTATCATATCTGCAGTCTCTTTGGGGAAGCCTGGAGAGGCTTTGAAAGTTAGAACGCCGCTGGGATGGGGATTACGGGAGGAGTCGGTGTGGACTGTGGAGAAGAGACTATAGGATAAAACCAGAGCCACCAAGCTGGAGCCGACTGACTGAGCCCTGCACGGTGCACCAGAGTGGAGGTCAGTGACAGCGCCATCAGGCCAGTCTGAGGGGGATCACTGGTATAAGGGGGGAGTGAATACAATAATGTAAGGGGGCTCTGATATAAAGGTTCCCCCTCACATCAGTAACCCCCTTACGTTGGTGTATTCACTCTGCAGAAGGTGGACTCTGGTCACCAGAGTGTCCCCCACATCAGAGTTCCAGGTGTTCCCCTTTCCATCAGTCTGCAGGGGGAATTCTGCAGAACCTGATGTAAAGGGGAACTCTGATGTAAAAGGCAATGCTGCAGACCCTAATGTAAGTGGGAACTCTGATATAAAGGGGAATGGAGTGGACTCTGATAAAAGGTGGTCTCTGGTGACCAGAGCCCCCCCCCCCCTTTACATCAGAGTTCCCCTTTAGATCATGATCTGAAGAATTTCCCTTTACATCAGAATTCCCTTGCACTGTAAGGGGGAATCCTGCAAACTCTGATGTAAAGAGGAACTCTGTGTTTTTGACATTTGTTTAACTTAAACACATTACTAATAGCACTAGCTATATGTTTATAGTGAAAATATTGATCTTTTCACTGTTTAGCACTGAAAACAGGCATTTTAGGTACTTTTGCAGTGTTATTAAAAAATTTGGCTCTGTCAGTAAATGTCATGATTTTTTCCAATAAAATAATTGGTGCTGTTTGTAAATTTTGGCATGCTACCAGTAAATTGCACTTCGGGGGGATGGCAACACTGAATCCTGGTAACCAACTACAAGAAACGTTTTACCTCTGTGCTTGCCAACAAGGTTTTCTCCACAAAGTACTAAGTCGTATTCTACATGGGGATCAAATACTTATTTTACTCACTGAACTGCAACTCATTTTATAGCATTTGTTTTATGTGGTTTTTCTGGATTTTTGGTTGATATTCTGTCTCTATCATTTAAAATACACTTTTGATAAAAAATTATAGACCCTTCATTTCTTTGTAAGTGGGCAAACTTACAAAATCTGCAGGGGATCAAAAAATTATTTTCCCCACTGTATAATATTTGGGTGTTCTAAGTAATTTTCTAGCAAAAAATACAGATTTTTACTTCAAAACAACAAATGTAAAAAAAAATCCTGGTCTTAAGGTGGTTAAACCTTTGCAAACTTAGATGGCAATCATACCTCAGTCAGCACTATTCCCATGACTGCTTTATAAATATATTTATGATTATATTACAATAAAATGTAACCACCTTATTTCAAAGGAATATAAACAGGAATCAAGCATTAAAGCTTAGTTGAAAGCAGAAATCAAAGAGGTGAAGTTCAGCATTGCAGGACGATGAATTCCACAACACATAAATTCTATCATGTACATGGAATGGATTCCAGAAGTTATCTTGATACATATTTCTCTAATAAGGAGGACATGGTCTTTGCAGAGGATACTTTAAAATTTCCAATGTTGATGATTCACTATCAGCTCTGCACCGGTATGTACACCATAGATTGATATTTTCAACAAAAAGGACTAATGTTGGTAATAAATCTAAGAGTATCACTCACATAAGCAGCAGTCCCCATAGCTCTGACCTTACAGCTTCCTATTTCTGGCAGAGGGGGAATGCTTTATTTCTTACTCAAAAATCAAGCTGTTGCTATAGAAAAATGTATATACTGTACCTCACTATGGGCTCTTCCACATTTTGTTGTGTTACAACCTGCAAATGAAATTGATTTGATTGATATTTTATAACACTGAAGTACATGAAATTAAATTGAATTTGTAAATAAATAACAAAGATCAACACAAAAAAATTGGGTTTCCTCTGGAGCAACCAATCACCCTCTGATTTAGTATAATTGGTTGAATG